>NW_026606753.1:0-620000 GCF_029890125.1 Rhinichthys klamathensis goyatoka | reverse complement strand
CACACATACATGCATGCACAAACACACTTTCATCTCCCTGTGCACACTGACCCAGCGTGGGGAGCCTCAGGCTTTTAATTGCTGCCATGGTGATTCCCTTCATTCTGAAAAGACAAGCGTCTCCACCCCTCTGCTTAGCACGTCACTCTCACTGCAGTCACACTCGTTTATCGCTGTCGCCCCGTCAAACTCATCGCCCCTTTCCCTGCCCCTCACCCCCTCAACCTCCATGAAGAGAATGGAAAAAAGATAACATAAAATGAACATCAGACATCATTTTTGTATAATATTATACCAATGAAACATCATTTACTCTTCACAGTCATTTGAAGCTGTTTGGGTCATTTTAAATTGTGTTTTTTTATGTGGGGATGTGTGTGTGTGTGTGTGTGTGTGTGTGTGTGTGTGTGTGTGTGTGTGTGTGTGTGTGTGTGTGTGTGTGTGTGTGTGTGTGTGTGTGTGTTGTGTGTGTGTGTGTGTGTGTGTGTGTGTGTGTGTGTGTGTGTGTGTGTGTGTGTGTGTGTGTGTGTGTGTGTGTGTGTGGTGTAAACACCGCAGAGGCATAACAATGCAATGAATCATAAAAACATGCAGTAACCCTTTTATAAGTGAACTTTTGAACTTTTTCTGTTAACCCCCTCCACACACACACACACACACACACAACATACATAAACACACACCCACACACAAGACAAAAGTCAGAAGAGCCTTATTAAATTTGTGCTTTGTTTCAACAGGTAGAGTGGTGTCATTCTCCTCTTCTCTCCTCCCACCCCCTTTTTAAATGCACATTCCTGCAATCTCTCTCTCACTCACACACACACACACACACACACACACACACACATACTGAGGACTCTAAATGAGGACATACCATAGACTGATGTTTTATATAAAGCTAATTAAATGTATTTATTTATTTAATTCCAACTGAATGTCTCTAAAGAAATATTTACCAGACAGCCATTTTGGGGACAACTTCAGGGGGAAATTATAGCAAACTACATGCAAGAACATACAATCTTTACAGGTTTCATATTTCAATAAGAGATCAATAAAAAACTACTCATTACACTGTCATTTTGTTTTTAATAATTTAATATGCCAACAGATATGCCTTTTTTAACACTAACCTATGTGTTAGAACCAAGGAAGACCACACACTGTCGAATGAATTATACAAATTTATAAGACTGAAAGTGAGTGATTTCCAGATATATCACTTTTCCCTAAAGGTAAGCCTTTAATTCAGCCGGGAGCTTGTCGAATTTCGTCAAAAGTCAAATTTTCCAAAAACTAATTATAATCCCGTATCCTCAGAGCCCAAAGGAAAAAAAGGTCAATATAAATCTCCTCTGGTTCTCTTTTGACTTGTTAATTCAGGCGTCTCATTTTCATCAGGTGTAGGGGCAGCTCTGTAGCAGTTATTTAAGGAGTGAAAGGATGGTGAAGTGAGAAAAAAAAGCCAACATTTATCTGGTATCCAAGCAAACACCCCCAGAAAGACATACCAAAGAGTCTTTATATCATTCTGTTACCTGAGGACGCACACACACAAATCTAGCGCTCCTGAGGCAGCGAGATCTGACACAACCCTTGTATCACCCTGCAATTAGGAAGCCCGCTTACATCATCCCTTAAGCTACTGTTATAGACACACACACACACACACACACACACACACACACACACACACACACACACACACACACACACACACCCAGGAAGCCAGCAACAGAGCTGACAGACTCATAATCAAGTGTCACTGTACATGTCTGCCTCCCACCGTGCCTGATCATAAATGGGCAGGTTTAGAGCCCAGAGACTAAGAAGAGGATAAGCTTTTCAGGCTATGGGTGGTCTTGAGGAAATATTTGGTAATATCCCCTCTTTCAAAACAACCTCTCTCCTCCTCCTCGCTCTCTCTTTAGGTGGCCATTATGATGCTGTTTTATGATGATATAATGCCTCACTGTACTTGTGCAGGGCCCTGAGCAGGGGGCTGTGAGACACGACTTAGTAAACGACTCATTTTGCCTTTGATTTAAAAGCTATAAGAAAAAATTCAAGAATGAGCCGCTCGAGTGTTCCAAGAAACGTAAAAAGTTAGCCTTTTTCGTGAAGCAGTTTATGAGAATGTGATGAGATGATAAGCTCCACCGAGAAACCAAATGAGCTTACAATTGTTAAAGCTTTGTGATTTGTCTGCAACAGCTTTGTTATGTGCTCTCAGTAAGTTTTTGCTTATGTTTCACTTTTTGTTTATATATATATATATATATATATAGTACTACAAAAGTACTATTCATTTATTTATATCCTTTAATAACATTTTAATGAGACACACATGCACATACACACAAGGTGTGGTCCTTATCAGTCAGGGCTAAGCCCAGGTGCTCAGTGTTAAGCCACCATACAACTTTCACCAGTGACCCTAAGGACATCTCACCTTTGCTCACTTAACCTCTGGACACTTTACACACACTGGCTAAACGCAGGAATTTACAACTTAACACACACTAACATAACCTCCAAGTATAAAGGAAAATCCCTTTAAAGGAACATATGGAGGTCTTGTGTTTGTGACTAGAGACTACCTAGTAAAACAGTATACAGACACAGAGAGAGAAAGAGAGAGACAACTTCCACACCCTGCTGCCCTCATGTCAGCAGTTAATTGGCTAAAACAACGGAGCGATTAACCAAAGTAAAAGACAAGATGTGATGGTTGTTAGTGGTTAAAAGAGAAGGTTAAGACACAGAGGGAGAAAGGAGAAAGAGAGTGAGGGTGATTGTTAGAGAATTCACATTAGGAAAAGCCGATTAGAGGGCATACACTGAACAGGATCAACTGTGTAAGCAGAGAACAACACTAAGCTTCATTCAAAGACTCAACCCTTTCAAACAGATCCTGATTTGTGCAGCATCCAAGACACACACACACACACACACACACACACACACACACACACACACACACACATATATATATACATATATATATACACACACACACACACACACACACACACACACAGGGTGGCAGACATTCCTCTGCGAATAAAACTCTGTGAGAACTTAGATCTTTGTGTATCAGAATGGGTGGTGATTATGGGTGCTGTAGAAGGACAAACAGCTCAGCACCATTCTAGGTTTCTCACACAATGCCACTTAGGCATGATCTATTCAAACTGGGCAAGTCTGACCCATAAACATGACACACTCTCTAATGAAAGAGTCCTATGAGCCCTTTCTGACCCCCCTTTTTCATTCACCTCATTGTATCATGCCTTCAACTCATGTTGTAGTATTTACGAAATGGATAACATGGATAATATAATATTTCTAAATCAATTAAAGAATTGCAGCAGAAGCCAACTGAAATTCAGTTGTCATTGTGAATGTTGGCTGTAAAATTGAATTTGTATACATTTTTCTGTAGATAAAGGTCAGATGTGAAGCTTGCAAGACAATACTACTCATTTAGCCGGGTTATGAAAAGGCTTAAACTACATTTCTCATCATTCTCTGTGACAGATACCAGAGTCGGTTGTTTCGTTATTACACGTTACGCATTCAAGTCGGAAACATAACATGGATAGCCTAAATAAAACAAAAGAACTCCACTTTTCGCTCACTGATATAGATATATTATCTTTATTTTAGATCAGTGTTTCCACCATGTTTCGAATCGACATGGCCCTTCCAATATCATAACTAGTCAACTTGCGCATATAGGATTTCGAGTTTCTCACTTGTAAATACGACTTTATGTGCTCAGAACTCTATGTTTTCGACTCCACTTGAAAGGGCAAAATCAATTACACATTTGATCATTTCATTTGGTTCTACCAAAAGTGTCCTATCCTTGTCAGGAAGTAAAAGAAAAAGAGATAGAAAGAAATATGAAACTGTAAGTAGGAATTTCCCAGTAGGACATAAAGGTGGCACTACACAATGTAACATCCTCATAAGTAACAGTACAAGAAAAGCAACACAGTATCTGAATGTTAATTTATGTTGTATTTGATCATTTATTATCTTACATATGATTATCAGGCTTGTGTGTTTTCATATGGCTTTATATAACACAGATTAAGAAGCTAAATGAGACATATTTACAAGAACATACTGAGAAAAAGGTTTGGTCTATTTAAACAACATTTTCTCTGAGCAAAGAAAAATAGACTCTGGTCAAGAAAAAGGCCAAACCAGCAAAACACATACTGTACAGTGCACACACACACACTTCCACAAACACCCACACACAAATTCTCACACACCACCGAAACTACTCACTGCTATGTTTGACAAACTTGAAAACCTGACAAACTAAACACCACAGAGGGCGTGAGTGTGTGTTTGCATCCAGTCTTGGTTGACCATAGGAAGTCTGTGATTCAGTCATCCCAATGTCTCCTCTTTCTCCGTCTGTGACTCAATACTCAGCGCAACCTTCCTAGACAACATTTGTAGGTATCTACGATGTCCAAAAATGCTGTCTAGGTAGGCAGCCTGCTAGGTTTGGAGATGCAGCCACTACCTCACCTCACTCTTCTAAGGTCAGGGAGTGAGGAAGTGACTCGGCAACCGTACACCAATCAGGGAAACATTACGTTGCCACGGAGATGGAAGGAAGCGGTAATTAAATAATGACAGAGCTGTGGCTGAAGCCTGTTATTACTGAATTACATATACGCATACACGTGCACACACATACACTTTTACTTTTGTGTCACCCTCACCCTGTCAATCTCATACATACACAGTCTCCATGTGTAATTTTCAAGCAATGTTTGCTTTTTACACCCCTTGTGTCTGGTGTGTGTCAATCCTTCTTTGTGTATGCTCACTTGTTTGTGTTTGTGTGACTGTGAGTGTGAGAACTCAAAGTGAAGAGGCTCTGTTAGGAGGTTAAAGATGACAGCAGTGCTGAAGAATGCTGACAATTCCACTCCAGCGCTGCTGCACTCAGTTCTATTCCCTCAGAATGGCCTACTGTGCCACTGTGTGACCAGAGCCAAAATGGAGTCCACTTCAGAGCAATTACACTCCCACGCTTTCACTCAGAATAGACGGCTGTGCGACTGAGCAAGTGGAGCCAAGATGGAGTCCACCTTCCAGAGTTCACACCCCATGCAGCTGCATAATAAACCCCAAATTAACTCACAACAATCATATTAACAATATCTGAGTCTGAATTGTAGAGGGTTTGAAGCTTCTAATTAACGGTTGACAAGGGAGGTCAAAACAAAAGGATGGTGGGCCTTAAATCTGTATTTGTTTCAACAGGATCTTCAATACATTGCAGTAACCACAAAAGTTAGATTACAAGTTAAGACCAATGTATACTTGGGTTTTTAAACATACCCAAACTTGCAAACTTGTGTGGCGTACCCTCTGAAGCATTTAACATCCTTCAGCATACCCCCTCTCTTCCACTTAAGCCTTGTTTATACTTTCGCCCTGCGTACACTGCGTACCACGTACTCTGAACACTCAACTAGCACGTGTCTTAATATTTTTTGCACTAATTGGTATGTCCACAAGGCTGGCCCAGGCCATTGTTTCAGTCGTAAAAGAAACGGAGGGGACAGAACACCACATCTGACAATGAGGGGATTATGAGAAACATGCATCTTTAAACAAGTCATTTTTTCAGTCATAATATCTGGAGAGAAATAGCGAAGACACAGAACACGAATTAAACTTACTAGTGTGCATATGTCTGTGTTCGTGCATGCTATAAAATACTGGAGTATACTTTGAAAGGTTATGAGTTCAGCTTGCATATGCTAAGCACTCACGTCAAAACTGAAGTATACTTTAGTCAAAGTACATATTTTCACATTGCGCCAACAGTAGGTTGCTCAAGTACTTTCTGTTACGATTATTATGGGATGGACCAAAAAAACAAAAAACATCACCACTTCCCGAAAAGTCAACCCCTCTAAAAGTTATTGAAAAATTTGTACACTGTATACAATCACAATGTTTTTTTGTTGTTGTTGTACTCAAAAGACACCATTCATACTCTAAATAACAAAGTGTACGGAAATAGCTTTACATATTTCCAGTTTTCAGTGATAATTCTCCTTTGGAACACTTTCCACATTGGAAATGTAACGCTGATTCCTTACACTGATTTGCTAGTAAAGGAAGTCGATACCTGACACCCTAAATGTAACAGATTAGCTGATATAACACTAATCAAGTGCCTTAATTATTTAATTCAAGTGCTTCCAGTGGTGTGGTGCTCAGGAGCCGTGGTGATATTGTGTTCTAGTTGCCGTGGTGTTGTGAAGGTGAAACTAAAGAACATGGAGTGGCCAGTGTGGTTGCTAGGATACGGCTGGAGTTTCAGTTACATGCTAACGAGAAATTGCCCACTTCTTGTTACCCGTCACTAAGACACTCGCTCACACGTAAACAATCTCAGGGACAAACACACAACCACACACTCGACTACATAAGACAATTTAAAAAAGTGGCTTGCTCAATCTGAAAGGGACATCTTTAAAACCCAGCTGTGTGTGTGCGTGTCGTGCTCACGTGTGTGTGTTTGGACAGGAATATAAGCCCCGCGTGGTGCAGTTTGACAGGTCAAATAAGCAATAGAGATTGATGATGCTGCTGTGTGGTGTGATTCCCAAATCTAGAGCACTTTTTTTGTCAGAAAGTTAGAGATGAGCCTATATATCACACCCTGCTCATGAAGCGAAACACATTTTTGCACATCAATAGCTGCGTTTCCATTACAGATTTGCGCAAAACTTTTGCGATATTTTCTACATGTCGATAAAAAACTATTGCGAAATGATGCCGTTTCCATTAACCGATGTTATGCGACTAAAACATATTTTTTTCCTCTCGCAATAAGTCATTCCAAAAATCATGGCAACGGATGTTAGTTGGTTTAAGTATATCCCAGCCAATATTTTTATTTGAAGGAGACGTAGGCGCGTTATCCGCATTAATGGCAAGTTAAGCCCCTTATACTGGGAGTGGCCATGTATAAGGTGTTTCTCCATCCTATCTGCTTCAAGGTCTTGATATAAATTGTGGCATTTCTTTGTTGTTTAGAATCCAGTATTCCAGTAATTCTTTTGTTTTTTATGAGTTTAATAAAGAACTCTGTCTCGTCTTTTGTCCAAACATACCGCGTCATCTTTAAAGAATGATCGACTTTGACGTAGGCCAGGTGACCTGTAAATGTGCAAAAACTGTTTCCATTGCAGTTTTGCGAAATATTCCTTTTTCGAATTCCATGAAAAACCACCTCATGCAAGCATATAAAAACATTTTTGCGATATATGGGAGTTTTTACGAAATTGATGGGTTTTTCTATTCGGCGTATTTTAAATTTTCAATTCGCAATTTCAATTTGAGCAATTTGAAGGGTAATGGAAACGCAGCTAATGTGGCTTTCAAAAAAGTTTAATGAGTTCAAAATCTCATATTTCTGTCTGAAAACTGTTTTTAAAGAATCCACAAATACTGAAAACTCATCAAAAACACGTATTGAGCTGTTCAGACAAAATCACTTATCAAGTGGTTCTGAACACTAAGAGTTTAATGGTCAAAGGCCATAACTATGTGGTCAACTGATAAAAGACAGTCTTGTGTCTCTCTCTCACACACACACACACACACACACACACACACACACACACACACACACACACACACACAGGTGTTTTTTTTCTTATAATTGTGGATGGCTCAGTGCCTGGCCTGGAGACTGTTTGTCTGAGACTCTCTCCTGAGTACCGCTCAGGTGTGTGTGTGTGTGTGTGTGTGTGTGTGTGTGTGTGTGTGTGTGTGTGTGTGTGTGTGTGTGTGTGTGTGTGTGTGTGTGTGTGTGTGTGTTTGCCAAAACCCCTCTTTCTTTCTCTCACCTATACCAAATAAACTCAATCACACACACAGCAAAATTCTAACAAAAAATAAGTCAAAATTAATAACTACAAACAGCTGTAAGCAACCATACAATCTACATACAAACTCTGTACTACTCTGATTATTCTAGTTTCATAGCTATTCATGTAGCTTTATCTGTCACCACAAACATTCATAACGCTGCATTTAAACAATTTTGTATTACCAGAATACCATTATATTCTGAATGTTATTATGCCATAAACAAAAACATACAGTACTACATTACTAAATGCCTCTGGACCCAAAAAATACAAACCATTGTGTGTGCATAGAACGTGAACGAGCTTATTCAAACAGCCTGCAGGCAAAAATAATAATCTAACTGAATTTCCTGAAATGTTTTGAGTTATATTTGCATGACTAAAAAAACAGACGAATGTTAATAAAACATGATTTTGGTATCAGTTAGCTTAGTTTTCTTTATTTGCAATGCATAAAATGTTAATATTATTTAGGCTGTCAATCAATTATAATTACATGACATGTCAATTAACTCACTACATATATTAATATTTGTTTAAATGAAGCCAACTGATGATAATTCAAAGACATATTTTTTAATTAATCACACTAATTGGACAATAAAAATTGAGTCCTATTTAAAATATTTTACTTTTGATTCTAAAACAACACAATAACCTCAATGCTTATACCAAGACATCTATAATATCTGCAGCTAGCTGCATTAATATTCACAAACAATTCCTCAAAATACTGACTGCTTGCAAGAAGTTTGCAACAGATTTAAGCAGCCATTACCAGTTGCATCTTGCTTAAATATTCTCATTTGCATATTTTTAGACAGCATAGTAATGGCAGCTTCAACAGATCATTTACTTATTCCACTCAAAGCTGTGATCCGAAATCACGTTCTTAACGACTGAAGTCCTCTGTGAAATATATTATTTCTGATCTTCTGATGACTTATAAGAGAAGGCATGAAAATGCCTGAAATGCACAGCATGCATATAAACACAACAACACAAGAAACCACACAGATTCTGACATACATGTACACACATGTCTACAAGCTTGAGGTTTTTCCATTATGAGTCATTGTCACTGTGACAACAGGCTATAAACTCTTTTCCTGTCTTCATTAAAATCTGATTATGAATGCAATTAAAAAACCCCTCCCCCTCCACCTCCCCCCACAAACACAAACATATACACTCGCACCTAATAACGCTATACTTTAACAGACAGGCAGGCAACACTTCACTCCATTGTATCCGTCTTTAATTTCAAAACTGTTCCCACCAACTCGTGTGAACAGACAAGGCTTAGCAAGAGTGTGTGTGTGTGTGTGTGTGTGTGTGTGTGTGTGTGTGTGTGTGTGTGTGTGTGTGTGTGTGTGTGTGTGTGTGTGTATGTTGTGTGTCTTTATGTGTGTGTCTTGTGAGCTGAGAGGACTGGGGTTAAGCGTCCACTCCGCAGACAAAAGCCAAACTCTCTACAGCACTGTGACCTAGGAAACGCCGAGCTCGGTAAACACACACACGCAGACACACACTCTGAGATGGCAAACAGTTTGGCTTGTCTAGGGTTTGGTGTGCGGATTAAGCAAGAAAACCGCTATGATTTTTCACCCCGAAAACTCGTGGCACATTTCTCAAGAAAACCACACAGTCAAAGCCATATTTAAAATCAGCTAAGCGTGTGTGAACCCAAAGCCACAGCTAACAGACAGGAATATGAAGACGTCTGCTGGCATATTCACATATTCAACCTCTCACTTTGTGTTTAAATTTCTAATCTTCTCACAAAGCTGTTCTCATAACATAACGTCATTGTTCCCAGAGACTTCATAATGTTTTGCTTTGGCTTGCAAGCGCTGTAACACAAGAAGGCCTGATCATTTTAATTCATGATCTGAGGTTAAAGCTGTAATTTCAGCGCTACTATTACAAATATTATTGCAAAACATAACAGAATTACAAATATGACGTTTATTTTCGAACAGGCTTCTCAAACACTCCCCTCATCTGTCATTGGTCTGTCAAACAGATAGTCCCGCTCCAAACTCACACCATTGGTTGAGTCAATGTTCTTTGGTCGGGCTGGTCAGGATGCTACAACAAAGAAAACGATGTTTTGATAGTACCTCAGAATATCTTCTTTTGTGTTCTGCAGAAGGTATAAAGTCAGACACGTTTGGAATTACATGAGGATGAGTAAATGAATTTTCATTTTTGAGTGAACTTTAAAAAAAAATACACTTCAGCTGTAGAAAGTGATGCCAAATTTGTCATCTCTACATCCACACATTTAAGAATATTGATCGATATCTGTCAACATCTTATAATAATAATAAAATAAAATAAAACTAACACAGACAATTACCATTGTAAGGCATTTGATTTGACTTAACCAGTGACTGGCTAAATAAAAGCCACACAGAGACGTCACAAACTGAAGAAATTCCTTCGGTGGTCAGAAACACCAACAAACTCACTTAGAAAGTTTGCACAGTGTGAAACAGCACTAATGGTTACTGGATGAGGGATGATGGCTACATGACATGACAACAGTAACCGTAGCAACTATGAGCGGGCATTTGCACCAACAGATATGCTTGCACCAGCTTGATTCAGAACAGAAAAAAAACCAAAAAAAACAAGTAATGATCTGAACCCCCCCATCCACCCCAGCATCAAAATTACAATTAAGACAAGACACAACAAGCACAACCATTATTTTTTCATGCACTGGTCAATTTTAAGATTTTGGGCTATATTGCTTCCATAACATGCTTCTTTCAGAATATTGGAAAGAAAACATCAAACATACACATTTAAGTGTTTATGTTTATAACACTTTAGTTGTGTCTGTAGATTTCAATACATTTTTACGTATATTTAAAGGCTGTTTTCTCAAAATGAATTTTTTGCCACTTTAGTTGCACATTCACCAAACTTTCCTGTTTTATTCATATCTATACTCTGAAGGTTTTTAGAAAGGAGTTTGTTCACATTTAATTTGCCTGATTCATATATAACATTTTATTCCAAAAAACATGGTAAAAAATTTTTTTTTTTTTCAATTTCAGAAAACTTGTAATTCAAAGCAATTGTCTTAATGTATATAGGGAAGTATAGTGATATCTGTCAGTTATTATTTTTACCCTATTAACCTGTCTTGCCTTTAATTCCAAGATATTATCTAATCTAAACTCTCTCTTTCTATGTTTTTTTCCTCACGCCATCTTTTTTTTATTGGTGTACCACTCTCATTTTCAAACTACTGTTGGGTTTTTACAGAGTTCTTAATGGACTCTCAAAAATCTGACCAATCTCTCCCTCTCTCTCTCTCTCTCTCTCTCTCTCTCTCTCTCTCTCTCTCTCTCTCTCTCTCTCTCTCTCTCTCTCTCTCTCTCTCTCTCTCTCTCTCTCTCTCTCTCTCTCTCTCTCATTTTACTTTCTTTCTCACCCCTTCAAGTCCCTTTCTTCTTCCTTTCCCACTTTCTTTCTATCCAAACAGACACAGCTGTGACCGACCTGCTGTCCGTGAGAAATGTTATCTGAACGTTCTCTCCAACATAACCAATGTTATTCAAAGGTTTTCAAACAGGCCCGGCCTCTGAGGAGACAAAAGGCAGAAATACTTCAGCCGCTACTGTGGCAGCGGCCGTATGCGTGTAACCATAACTCATATTCACACAGACACACACACAAACATATACGCGCACACACACGTACAGCAGAAGCCGGGGTCACTAGGGCACCCGGCAAGATGAACAAAACAAGCTCTAGATGGTTCTGTCACCCGCTACCAGACCATCCCCCTCCAAAAAAAAACAAAAAAAAATCACACACAGTCCATCCAGACACATTAACGTCAAACCTGATCAGAGGGACAGAGGGAGAGGACGCACAGAAACGAAACCCAAAGAAAGAAAGAAAGAAATAAAGGAAAAAAAGAAAGAAAGAAAGAAAGAAAGAAAGAAAGAAAGAAAGAAAGAAAGAAAGAAAGAAAGAAAGAAAGAAAGAAAGATTAAAGCAGCATAAAAGAAACAAGGGATGAGAGAACAGGAAAAAGAGCAAAATAAAGCAAAACGAGATAGACAGAGTGATGAAAGAGGCAGGCAGATAAAAGCTGCACATGTTAGCCACAGATGTAGACGAGCAGAGATAATCTAATGAGGAGTGAACACTGTGTGTGTGTGTGTGTGTGTGTGTGTGACATCAAATCAAATAATATTATCAGAAAGTATTATCCAATAGCAGTGCTTCCTCTTTTTTCCTCATTGTCTTTTTCTCTCTCACACACACCTGCTACCATCTTGTTGAAATTGAATTGACAGACAGAACAGAAAAATCCTCCCTAAGAGTCATAAAACCCCATATGTGAGCGCACACACTTTTCATTTGACTTCTATTGTTTTTTTTTTTATATTGAACTAGTGATATTTACTATCCCTAACCCTCATACAAACCATTCTGCATTTTTACATTTTCATTAAAACATTATTTAGGATGTTGTCCATTGGCTGGTCCCCCAATGTAGTTGATTTCAGGTTTTATTATCCCTGAGGGGACATTTGGTCCCAATAATGTAGGCAAAACTTGACCCCTACACACACCCGCAATCTGATGCTTTTACAAAGAAAACAAGTATAGGGTTCCTTGGTACATCCATTAATCGATTTCTTTAAGACTTGATTTTAAGCCCAGCATTTTACTTTAGGTCTCACAAACACACACACATGATAGTTGAGACTGAAGTTCCCAGAGTATTTTTAGGAGACCACACACACAACCATACCAGGTCTAGAACATGAACAGTGGCTGTATGCTGGCAGAAACATGAGCGATATGTGCAGCAGCACACACACACACACGTGCGCTTGCGAACACACACACACACACAGACATTTCCTCCATCAACCTCCTGCAAACTCCGTTAGAATGTTGTTTTTCCTGGTAAAGCAGTTAGCGCTCGCTATCCTTCCTCTCACTCTCTCTGAGCAGCAGATGTTTAAGTGTGTATCTCCTTTAAACTCAATTTAGTCTGTTCATGGTCTGAACCTCCCTCACTGCTGATCCCTAGATGTCCTGCATAACTCAATTATAAGCACACACACGTACACACACATACACTCCGGTCTGAGGGTAATGAGAAAGATTAAGAACAGAGATCCCAAGATTTTGCTATGTTTATGCTGTTATTAATCTCCAAATTCAATGTCACTATATTTTGGTATTAATAAAAAATTAATTAAACCCAAATCTACAAATCAAGTGGAACATTAGAGAACCAAACAGGAACATTTAAATGTATTTAAAAACTCATCTTGGCAGGAAAGATCTCAAATCCAACTACAACACAGCTAAATAAATTCATGAAAATGTACCTAAAATAAGTAAATCAATTTGTAACAGTTTCATTAATTAATAAACTTTTGAAAAGAGACAAAAGTCCCATTTTGAAAAAAAGGCTAAGAGGAACGAAGAGAGAAACTGTAAAGAGGCGACAAAGAGAAAGAAAGGGGGTGAGAAAAAAAAAAAACAGGGAGAGGAAAGAGAGGGTCTAAACGATAAAGGACTCACAGTCTGAAGAGTTTAGTCGTGCCCAGAAACAGCAACTCCGGAAGAACCTGAAGATTATTCCTGTTGAGACGCCTGCAAACACAGACACATGCAGCAACATGAAATACACAACACACACAGCGGTGCAGTTTATACATTCACGAGAGCAAACTTCAATGGCTGTGAGGCACCAGAAAAAGTATATGATGTGCATCAGACCTTAAACTGTTTGCAGAAAGTCTGCTATAACATGGGTGGATTTCAGCTCGCAAAACCTACTGGATTTATCAAGTTCTGAAACAACTGGAATAATGCACCCCAGTGACATACTATAGAAAACATCAGAAAAATATGAACACAATAAATATCATGAATATATTCTACATCAGTTAATGTTGACAGAAATATGCACTGATTGTGTTGCACTCAAGAAAAATACTTTATACATTTAATGTTATAAAATATTTCAATTCGGGCCTGCCAGCCGTCAACTTGAGCCTTGACTGTGTGTGTGTGTGTGTGTGTGTGTGTGTGTCTGGCAGACAGTGTCATTGTGTGGGGGCATCTAGCAAACACACGCAGACAAAGAACAGCCCGGAAAAACAGATGTGGGAAAAACAAACAGAACGTCTCACACAAAGTGAAGCGAAAGAACTTACAGTGCAAATACACACACACACACACACACACACACACACACACACACACACACACACACACACACACACAAACACATATGCACACACATCATGAAATAAAAAAAAATTCAGCTACAATTCAGTGATAAAAAGTAATTTCTCACTCTCTTTTACTCTAAATTTTCTGGCATATTAATAAACTGAGTAATATTGCCGACTAGTGCATGTATAACAGACATTATGCATGACAATCAGCACATATAATATCCACTGCGCATATTAATGAAGAGTGGCGCCAATGCTGTCTGTGCATTAGATTAATGAGGCTTGAGATTAATCAATAATGTTTTAGAACCAGAATACAGCTCGTTCAGAGCAGCCTATTAAGCATCCGAGTTTTGAGAACTACTAAAATGACATTATGAAGCCTGCTGATAATGGGAGAATGTTAAAATAATACAAAAGCCCAATCAATTTTTGTACTCTTACGTCAGCATGCGAGATTTACCACACATCAATCAAACAAGCCGAAGTTCTAAAGTGAACTACTCCTCCACAAAGTACAAAACCATCAAGCTCTCACTCTCCCTCTGTTTTATGCCCTCACTTTCTCTGACACACTCTCGCAAACACTTGCACACTCAAACATCGCAGCCGATGACATCATCGTTGAGCTTCTGGGGTTACATCATTCCATTTGAATATTTAATGAATGATGAAATAATAACGAGGCACACACTGCTGCACACTCCAGAAATGCCCACGTGTTTCACTCAGGCACAGAGGACAGCCTTCCCTGAGGACCCCGCAGCAGAAACACACAAAGACACACGGTGCTTAAAGCGAATAAGATCGACCCTTAAAATAGATGAGTACACACAGACATACACACTTACAGATAGAAATGCACATAGCCAGACTCTGACACACACAGACATGCACTCACAGTCATTTCCAAGGAGGGCTATAAAGTGAGATGACTTGCCAAAAAACAGGCAACAAGACTAAACAGAGGAAAGAATGAATTGAAAGTTAGTGTGAAGACACACACAGCTACTGTAGCGCAACACAGACATGATCCGCAATCAATCACGTATAGCATATGACATAAGTTTATGGCTTAGTTTATAAATTAGTAGGCTCAGACAGGCCGCCTACAGTCTGTACGCTGACAGCCTGATGCATATTGCACACAAAACTGGAAAGCACTGTCTTCATTTGGCAAGCATTAATCTGATTGGCTGAATCTGTGCAACTTCCTTATAGGTACACAGTCTTTATCAGTACAGAAGGAAACAATGTCTGTTACCGGGCCGATCTAATGAGCGCTTTTGATGATGAAATAATAGTTTACTTTCCCGAAGTTTTCCAAATTAGTTGTATTAAATCTTCGAAAGATATTCAAGTTTATAAATGTTAACTTGATATCCACAAGCAAAACTATTCATCTTTGATTTTTGAGTTATTTCTGTGAAATTATCAGTTGTGGATACTCTGATTCTGAGTCAATATACCATTTTACAATATTTTTACAGTTTTTCCTGAACAACTGTAGCCTGGTAATACCAAACTCTGCTACTTCGCTTTGCTTCGTAGACAGAGTCTGGCATGGCATAATTGAAAATTATCTTGTCTGAAGTATAAAAGCATTGGTTACCCGTAAGCTAATCACATAACGTTTGGTTATGACGTGTGTTATTCGCCAGCTCAGCCGCATCGAACTTCCACTGTAAACACATGTATGATGCGAAAACGAAACCATCGAGCGAAATACCGGAGTGAACATGGCTGACCGAGTTTTGCTGCCTCCTTAACCTGATCCTCCATGAGTGCAACCAAGGGGGACACAATCACAACTATCGCCTTGCCGGCCTTTGCCCTGCCCAGTTTCTCGCTGACGATCGGTAATAGTTGATAAATTAAACTTTTCCCAAAACCTGTCGGGAGTAGGGCCACGACATCACCTCCATTCAAAATGTTTAACTAACACTCTTCTTGTTCGGGCTTCAGTTTGCAAATGCCGGGAATATTCTCCACAACAGAGCGAATTGCATCCCGTGTCTCCATATCCGCGGTCATTTTCGATTTCCCTAACCTAAAATACAATCTTAAACTCGGTGCTTAGCGTCTACGTCACGGCTCTCAGCCCGCCCTCTGTTCGTTGATTGGCCGGCTGTTTTCAGGCCGGAGGAAAACTGAGAGACATGTCGATGTCTCAGACTGAGTACAGAAGCGAACTGAAATAGAGCGGAAGTACGAAGTCTGACGCAGTCAGGCTAGAACAACTGTTCATCGAGACAAAAATATTATTATTTCATTTTTTCAACCAGGTCTCTTTAGATAACCCCTAAATGCCACGTAAAAACTGTCTAAGTGGCCAATTCTACCTGTCATTAGCTCACAACCAACAACTAGCCCAAAACTGTGTGTGATTGTAAATTAAAATAAATAAATAAATAAATAAAGGCTGGAGGAAAAGGAACTGCAGAAACAAGCAGGAAAAAAGGATTTTGCTCGTTTGCTCAAGTCCTTCTCCATAGGCTTACTTTACCTGACTGCATTGCTCATGACTAGCAAGCCATGACGAAGGGTGTTTGTGCGTATGTGTGTGTGTCATACGTGGAACAGAGTCTCCACTTTTCCTCCCTACAGGAGGTCGTCACACCCAATACCTATATGCATCCCCAATACGCATACACACACACTCTCTCACACACATATTTATGAAGGGCCTTTGGTAAGGGCATTATAATGCCTGTGCGTTCTAATCCTCTCAGCTATGCAGTCACCCTCCAGCATTAGACTCCTGCTTTTGTACCGGCACAGTGGGACTGATCTTACACACTGACTTTAGCTGTGCTATTCAACATACCGCTAGCTCCTCTATCCCTACACTTATCACTATAAAGAGCTATTCATCGCCACCATTCGCCCGCCTAACCCTTCAGTTATGCCAACACTGCACAATTTATGCCGAAAGAAAGTTTGCTATTATTACAAGCTATTACCAGTTAGCTGTACTCCGATTTATGAGCTATATGTTACCGCACAAAGCCACATTCACTGTTAATGCCATTGACCTTTCGCTAGTTAGCATTCAGAACCACACGCAGCTAACACAAACCCTTTATAAAACTAAAGTTATCATACTTGTGAGTGAATTATGTCTCTCGCAGAGCCTAGTTGGCATAAGCCTTTTGTGGTTCAGCTGGGTTGGTTGCAGTCATTAAACATTTCCCCACCAAATTAAAAGGTAATGACTAGCAGAAAACTAGGATAGCATTGGGCAGGTGATTGACTGAGCCTCAAGCGGCACAGCTCTAAATGCCAGCTCTAATGTAATTGTGCATGTAAACTGAACATCTGCCAGTCACCATTAAGAGAAGGTAATTGACAGTCAATCATCTTAAATTAGATACTGATTCTACAATCAGAATCTAGACAGCAATCATGATCATTCAATAGCATAGATTAGTTTTTAGGCTCCTCTCAGGAGAGAAATGTGGTTTTGTGGGGAATTTAAGATCCGCATAGCCTTCATTCATTGTATAATGCATTACTTTACTGCACAATAATCTTTATTAATTGCAATCCATTATTAATTGCTAATTCACCCTGGGTTCAGTTGGGAACTTCAAATGAGTTTTTAGAATTTATGAGTAAAATAATTGTAGTGTAGTGTGCAGTTACTGAGTAAAGATAAGTAGTGAACATTATTTGAAGAGAATATGATCCCACTTTATATTAAGTGTCTTTAACTATTATCTACTTGCATAAAAAATTTTTAGGCACTGTGTACTTATTGTGTTCATGTTGTATTGCAAAACATGTTTGCTGCTACCTTAAGTGGGATATGGTTATGGTTAGAGACAGGTTTGTGGTATGGTTAGGTTTAAGGATGATTTAAAGAGTAGGATCAACAATGTAAATATAGATATAATTACATGCAGGTATTTCTTAAAATATAAGTACAATGTACAACATGTATGCACACATGTATTAAATACTTTGTATCAAATGATTAATTGAAATGTTAGTAGATAGTAATTAACGGCACTTCATATAAAGTGTGTCCAAGAATTTTTTTATACAACATAGTTTATACACAGTTATACCTCAAAAATGAATTCAAAACCATTGTGTGTTTTAAAAGCACAAGTTGATAATAAGTTGCTACACTGAAAGAAATTTTAACCTAAACATTTGCATGTTGAAACATTCAATTCATCCATTGAATTTATTCAGTTAAAGAATATTTTAACATCACTGAACCAGCCTAAATACATTAAGCTATACCAACAAAACAAAATTTAAGGTTTAGTTCAGGAATGAAATGCTTACGGTCAGTTCCATACAGTTCAGCAACTACAATGAATTGAGGGACAAATCGGACAGCCATAGCAACTTGTTAACCACAGACCTTATTGTACTTATAAAAGAAAGCTGCTTGGTTAGAAAAAAAAAACCATTAGAATTTCCTGAGAGAACCCATGGCTCAAAAATGCTAATTCTATTACGCGACTCTTCATTATTAATTTGTCATACTGGTTCATATCATATAATAATAAGGGAGATCTGCAGTACACCAAGTGCACCACTTTGAGAAACTGACAAAACTTAGATTTTTGTCTGAGTCTGTGACAAAGAGATAAAGGCCATCAGAATGAATATGTTTGAAAATGGAGAATAGCTGGGGGGGGTAAAAGCTTGAAAGAAAGGATGGGATGGGATGGGGGTTCCTTAAGAGCGTAATTCCCATTTCCATTCCAGCTTCCAGTGTCATTCTCTTAAAGGGCTGTGTGTGCCAGAGTTAGTTGCGCATGTGTGTGTTCCCCTGAGGCTGGGTTGGCTGTCAGACAAAAATGTTGCTCCATCAAATCCTGACCACAATGTGCGAACACACACACATGCCCACAACATACAATATCCACCATTAATATACGAAAACACACACTTGATTGTGTAATGCCATTTTATAAGTAAATTGTACTCAGTAGGTCATACTTTTAATGTTAACTCAAAAATACACTGCTGACTTTTAGCCAGTGCAGCATATCTTGTGTAGCGTGTGTGTGTGTGTGTGTGTGTGTGTGTGTGTGTGTGTGTGTGTGTGTGTGTGTGTGTGTGTGTGTGTGTGTGTATGTTAGTAACTCACAGTCTTTCCAGCTCTTTCAGCTCCTGAAATGCCCCTCTCTCAATAGAACTGATCTTGTTCTCCATTAGCTGCCTAAGAAAGGAAAAGAAAGAGAGCGACCGAAATAAAGATAAGTCACTCATTGCATGAATTTCAATGATTAAAACGGTTATGTCTGTGCATACTGCATACTTGGCACTTTTACAGAGAGCCATTTACATTTTAATGTCCACAAATAGTTTTCACAAACACCATTTAACAGTATATCTCACAATCTGAGACCCACCTCTCATTATAAAACCACCGTAAATAAGAGCTTTCAACCCCAGTCTAAATACAACATCTATACAACATAACGGCACCATTTCCTTCAGCTATGCTGGCCTACAAAAGCAAAACGCCTGTCAGAAATGAGTAAATTGGCTGAAATCGGGTCTCTTAGACTATGATCTGTCCTGTGACAGACAGGTTTGGCTAAAATACGCTCAGATTTAGAGAAAAAAAAAGAGTGTGAAGTTTCATATCAAATCATTCAATCAAACAACACTGCAATTTTTTTCTCAGTTCCAGCTTTGGTGCACTTGCTGCATTTTGCCTTTTTAAAGTACATTACATCGACACAGATACCCAGATGAACTTTCATATGTACACATTTGCAGTATGGGAATTTATAACATCATTCAAAGGTTTACTGATGCATTATTTAACCATTCCGTGATGTAGATCCAACATAGCTGCATTGACCTTACATGAAAAATCACAGCTCAAGTCACAATTTTATGTCTGACTGAACGTGTGAGACATGGTGAAAGTAAAAGGGTTTTACGTCTACGTGTCTTGAAGTGTTGGTTAACATAAGTTGATGTTAAGTTGAAGTATTTCTGTCATAAATCTGAAGTAAAACACTCTACATCAATAAATCAGAATATGTTTTGACAGTGTTTTATGAGGCTTGATAATAAAGGTAATTTCAGTCTTATGTACCAGCAAGAGAGCAAAGAAAATTAGGAGTTAGAGAGAGGGGGAGAGATAGAGTTCAAAAAAAGAAAAGAAAAAAGAATGTGTCTATGAGGGACAGGAAAGAAAGACACAGAGAGAAAGTCTTCAGCTGAAATACTACCCTCCAAGTGGGAGGGCAAACCTGTTCTTACATGAGCTCTCTATATGTCTTTCTCTAACACATACATTCACACCCACACATTCCATCTCACTCACATTTACATTCACAAATCCTCCCGCTCTGTCACAACCTCACACAGAGGCAGAGAGGAAGATGGAAAGAAAGATATAGACAGACACTTCGCATTCCAATAACGCAATCATTTTTCAGAATAAATGCTGTCTTTGTGTTTTTGACAATCATGGGCTCACTGCCTCGTTAAGCTTCACCGTTCAAACTTGTTCTCTCTATGGGTGCGTATACTACAAGTGTTTAACCACCAACGGAATCCAGAACAATGCGTTTTGTGACAAGTCAAGACATTTGGCATAATGATGCGTTCACTGGCATTAATCTGATAATGGGACCATTGTGGACCAATGTGTTTACTAAATAATGGGTGTAATAAATCTAAAATATACATTTAATTTTAAGTTTAATTTACATTATTATTAAAACAGTGGCATCTAAAATGAGCCGGACGAAGAGAAAATGTTAACGCACACCTTTATTTGTTAGTTATTGTTTTTGTCTTGTTTTTTTTTTGGAGATAAAATCTACATTATGCATGCAAAATACACTTTTTCAACATTTTTTTTAAACAAAACCAAGGAAACTAAAAACTAGTTCTTCAATACTTACAGAACTCTGAGGTGCCTCAGTCCCGCGAAATCTGCTTTAGTGATTTTAGTCAGATTGTTTGCATTCAGGTCACTGGGAAAAGAAGAGAGGGTGTAAAACTGTGAATAATGACTTAAGTACAGAGGCCTAATTAGGAAGTCTAATTTAGGCCATTAAGTGGTAAATGATGCTATGAACACATTTTTTTTTTCTGGTCATTTTATTACCTTGGCTACAATGAATTTCACATGTTCAGCAGCATGCTGGATAGCTTAAATTGTCTGCATCATCATTTGATGTGTTTTATCATTGGTGAAATATGTGCTAGACTGTGGATGAGTTCTTCTGGTCTTGGGTTCACCAATCCTGACCAATTACCGTTGGTGTCACGTAGCCTTTCAAATCTACTTTTCTATATGACAGGTAGTTACCCAGCCAACTAAATGCATATGTAGTTTTAAACAGAGAAAAAGAATGCATAAGACAGGAATAATTGAAATTCTAATAATTAAGTAAAAGTCAGGATTTTAACTGAATCTTTTGGTGGTTCAACTGCTCTTGCAGTCTCAAAGCAGAGCAGGTTGTGTTTAAACTTCATGCCAGTTTAATTAATGGATCCCACTTCAGAAAGACAGTCAATGACAGATAGAGACATGCGTGAGTTGAATAGAAAAGGACACTCTGGTTTTGTTCTGATGACTCACAAAGTATGTAAGTAATAGACTAAATTGGTTTGGGTTATTATAATAGGCCTACATAAATAATTAACAACAGTAGGCTACAATTTAATGTGTGACAGACACGAATAAATAATATTATATATTACGTATTATTAACAAATAGAAGCCTCTATATTAATGATAGTTGGTGGTGCATTAGTGCTGTATGCATGTTGAATTAATTTACAAAAGATAATAATTATACATCGTATATAATATAAATCGTTTTAATCATTTTGTGGACCTAATTTATAATACATGTAAACTGTTATAACTATAGTACAGTCATTGTATTATCATTGTAATTGTGTTAATGTAAAGCGTGTTTCGGCGCACTCACAGTCGCTCTGCGTTGCGGGGAATGTTCCGCGGCACGCTCTGCAGACTCTGCCCGTGGCAGTCCACCGCTGTCCCGCTGCAGGAGCACTGAGACGGGCATGGCTGAGCCCCAGCCCCGCCGAGCAATGCACAGAGCACCACTGCTTCCAGGACAAACATCACTGCTGTTTCCCCAAGTTCCGATAAAACACACGAAATTCCTGGTGCAAAACAGTTCCACCAAAGCAGGCGCAGGAGTTTTAAATCCAAAAAGGAGAGGAGTCACAACAAATGATCTTTGAGAGAGAGAGAGAAAAAAAGCACTTGTAATCTCCTCCGACTGGAATGTTTTTCCCTTCTTCTTTACAAAGGGAAATAAATAGCAATTCAATCAAGATCAGCTCCCATCTGGGATCTACGTAGTCTCTTCTGTACAGGGACGCGAGTTTAGAGTCTAGATCCTGACGATTCCGCCGCAAACCAAAGTTTAAACTAATCCCGCACGCGCATTGTCGCTCTGCGTTTGTTTTGTGGCTCCAAAAACACCTTATGCGCACAATAACGCCAGACACGCGCTTGGAAACACGCACTTGAAAAGCCACCTGGTGATAGAGATGCGGTCATACACATCCAGCGGAGCTGATCTTCACGTGCGCTTAGAGGGTATTGATTAATTAGGTGTATTGATCTCGCGCGCCCTCATGCATCCATCATCTTGTCACACAGGGACAAATCTGCATTATAAATCCAACTCGGTGCCGGGTAAAGTCCTGGATGATCTTCGCTGATCTGCCTTTACTCGAATACTCAATCGGAAGTCTGTGTCTCTCTGGCACCTGATGGCGCGAGCGCGCGTGTGTGTGTTCAGAGCAAAGGCGGCGCCTGTAGTGTGGAAATAAGCCCCGCACACCGATAATACTCGGTAACGGAGTCACACACAATTCCTCGATCCAACACGGGTACCGAGTCTTGCAAGGAGACAGTCAAACCCGCCCTTCAAGTTTACTGCACTGAGCCATCTAAGTCAATCGGACTTTAAGAATCATATTAGGCCTATCTAACAGGTAGGAATAGGTTGTGTTTTTAAAAGAATCCCGACTTTGAAATCAAGAAGTTGCAGTCGAAATAGGCATAAAATAATATAATAGTGAATCAAATCATTTCTATGCATGCACCAGTGCAGTGAATGAACTCCTGTGTTTTGATTTCCTTCGTTCTGCACGCTCGGATTAAAGTTGTTTTAGGTGACGTGCGGCTCTCGGACAGGGGATTCTCTCTCTCTCTCTCTCTCTCTCTCTCTCTCTCTCTCTCTCTCTCTCTCTCTCTCTCTCTCTCTCTCTCTCTCTCGCTCTCTCGCTCTCTCAGACTAACATGGAATTGCTCTATATACACCGGGAGCGGCTCCACCCCTCGATCCACCCCGCTGGTCGCATGAGCCCGAGCCGTCTGCCTTCTACGGCACTGACGCTCAAGGGACATGAACAGCTACAGTATCCCGAGCAGTCTAAAGACGGTAGCCGATGCGCAAGTGACGCACAGAGAGCTAACAAGTGAGGCAGCATCTGTTTCTCTGTCGCACACACTCTGTTTTGCTTGTGAATTAAGTAAATGAATGGTTAGCTCAGCTGTTTAGTAATGGCAGGGAAAGTTTTGAAACCATCTGAAACAATCAAAGCTGCTTAAGGAGATTACAGATGAATATCTAAAAATCTGAATCCAGATTCCACTTAACAACAACAGGAACCAAAACCAGAGAGAGGTGGAGAGTTTTGCCTGGGAGACAGAATCAAAAGATGGTAGCAGAGGAATGACCTCAATCACCTTCTCAGTATGCACCTGCAGGGTAGGGAGAGGTCAAGGGTCAATTGCAGCTCCTGTGACCACACGCATGTGGGCACACACACACACACACACACACACATCTAAAAATATGTTTTAACCATTTATTTATTTATTCATTCTCTACACAGAATGTTTTAAATGTATAAAAGTTCCATAATGTATTCCTTACTATTTATTATTAATTTGAATACCAACCTACAACTCTTCCTTTACACTATCTATCTGTCAAGATATGCTGTTAAGTAGCAATGTGAGATACTGAGGTTGAGTAAAATTACTGAGCTATATTAAGTAATGTTAGGTATTGTGGTAGGTTGATGGGGTAAAGTTTATTGATCTGTAGGTTAAGTGAGACCTACTATGTAATGTGAGGTAGGATAGATTCATAGTTGAAGTTATAGAGAAACGGCCAAAACGCATAAAAAAATCTTCAGTTTTTAGTTGAAAACGGTATCGTGTAACCGGACCCATACACAAATAATGAACTAAAACAACAGGCAGGTGTGATGATTAAATTAATTATCATAGTGACAAATGAGAGATGGAAACAAGAACAAAACACAGGAAATTAAGAATTTCAAACCAAAAGTCCA
Source organism: Rhinichthys klamathensis goyatoka (assembly GCF_029890125.1). Lineage (NCBI taxonomy): Eukaryota > Metazoa > Chordata > Actinopteri > Cypriniformes > Leuciscidae > Rhinichthys > Rhinichthys klamathensis. Next base: position 595,501 of record NW_026606753.1, on the reverse strand, counting down.
TGATAGTTAAACTTAATGTCTCTGACAATACACCCCCCTGAGAGAGGGAAAAGGAGGCGGCTTGGGAGGCAAACGAGGAGAGGTCGAAGGGCTGGAAGAAGGCTGACTGTGGAGCAGGATGAGGCCAGGGATGAATGGGTGATGGGCTAGACCAGGGAGGAACAGATAGTGGTAGTAGCCAATGTAATGTCTTGAGTGTGCTGAGGCTGATACCCAGAACCCCGCCCAGCTAGCGCCCCACAGCGGTGTAAGAGGTGTTCGACATCGGCTGCGGGTGGATGTAACCGATCGGCGAGAGTTGCTGCGTACAGACGGTTAAGCCTGGTTCACTCGGGACGATTTTAAAATTGTTGGCCGATTTTCCAAACCTGAGAGACCCCACACACGGCGATAAAAAAATCACGGCTCTAACAGTTTTGGTCGTACAGTGTGTGGTAAAACACGGCAAAATCAACACATCACACACGAACCGATTTGACTCCCGAGCATTCCCAGGTCAGACGGAAAATCTTGCAAAATCCCTCGAGCTAAACAATCATGGCGGACGAAGAGGATGCAGTGGCGATAGTTTGTAGTTTGTTTTTATCCGAAAAATAAAACGTTATCAAAAGAAAAGGCGATGGTCAAAGAATCTCCGACGTCCACCGGACTTTCTGGTGCGCCATGCCGCCGGCTTTTTTGATTTTGTTTCCCGGTGCTTCCTCTGCGCCTCGTCACCTCGCTTTCTTATTGGCTTCACGCCACAGTCCACAGGCTGCGTGCTCGTTTGTCCCCGGGGGACACCACACAAGAGGAGAAATCGGGCCAAAAAAGATCTCAAAAGAGATCTGAGCGGTCCTGGCATCCTTCTGAGCAGACGAGAGCAGTCTTAACACACCACACACGGCAGGAATATCTGATCAGATTATTTTACGATAATCAGAGCATCCTTAAAGGGGTCATATAATGCCATTTTCATAGTTAATTTGATTCTTTACGGTCTAAATGAAAAGTTTGTAATATACTTGAATTAAAAATTCTCATTAGTATTGTAAAAACAATAATTTGACATGGTCAAAAACAGCTCTGTTTTCAGCACGCCGTTTCAGACTAAAAAAATATGGACGTAGTGTCCGTGACATCACCCGTAGGTTTCTGAAGAGCGTTCTTGAAGCCTAAAGTGGGCGGGGCCGGCCGTCGCCATCTTGGCAGCGTGTCACCTCTCGTCACTCCCGGATAAAATAAAATGGGCAAAGAGGCGTGACGTGGGTGGAGCTGAGGTGCTAATGCTATATGGATAATATATAATGCTATATATAATGCAATTCTCATAGCGAGAATTGAGAAAATGCTATATGCTACTGGCCTCGCGCTAAAGTGACAGCTGATTGAAGAAGTAAAGCCAATAGTTAAAGTTCATGTTTTTGCTGTCACAGTGTCTGGTTGTGTTTCCCTTGTTTATCACTAGAGGTCCTCGTTCTCACGGTGTCCTTCACATTTGACTTCATTTCCCAGCATTCTGTCTGTCACTGTCACTCATCAGTTCATTGCACTCAGCTGTTCCCCGTAATCATTGTTCCCAGCTGTTCTTTGTTAGTCTTGTTAGATATGTGTATATATTCCCTGTCTGTGTTAGTATGTGTACGGAGTCGTTGTTTTATGTCACCACACTTCCAGTCTGTATCTGCCCGTTCTTGTTTTTGTCTTGTGCCTTGGATTGCCTTTTTGGATTTTGACCCCTGCCTGGATAACTACGAGTTTGGATTGCCCTTTAAATAAAACTACTGCTATTGGATTTCTGTCCCCTGTGTGTGTTTCGTGACAGAACGACTCCGTCACACCTAAATCCAGCGGTAATTTTATTTTATTTTATTTTTTTTGTAGATCTTGTCCCCAGTCACTATGTGGATTCCACGTAGAGAACTTTCTCCCGCAGAGAAAGAGAATGGAATCTCTCTTCTAGAGTATTTCTCTAGATGTGCAAGAAGGCATGAGGACATGAGCATAGCTGAAGCTTCACCACTGGTCTTATCGAGCGCTTATATTTCGTCCAGGTCGGAGGCGGCACAAATTCGTCTGAAAGGATGGAGGAGGAGAAGGAGACCTGTGTCTGCCCAACCAGAGACTGTTCACGTTCCATCTGCCCAGCCAGAGATTGTTCACGTCCCGTCGGCCCAGCCAGAGACTGTTCACGTCCCGTCGGCCCAGCCAGAGTCAGAGCCAGTGCCTGTTCCAGAGCCGGAGCCAGTGTTTGTTCCTGAGCCGGAGCCAGTGTCTGCTGTTCCAGAGCCAGTGCCAGTGTCTGCTGTTCCAGAGCCGGAGCCAGAGCCAGTGCCTTTTCCGGAGCCAGTGCCTGTTCCAGAGCCGGAGCCAGTGTCTGTTCCAGAGCCAATGTCTGTACCAGAGCCAGTGTTTGTTTCTGTGTTTGTGTATGTTGTCGGTTCCTGAGCCGGAGGCCAGTGTCGGTTCCTGAGCCGGAGGCCAGTGTCGGTTCCTGAGCCGGAGGCCAGTGTCGGTTCCTGAGCCGGAGGCCAGTGTCGGTTCCTGAGCCGGAGCCAGTGCCTGTTCCAGAGCCGGAGCAAGTGTCTGTTCCAGAGCCAATGTCTGTACCAGAGCCAGTGTTTGTTTCTGTGTTTGTGTATGTTGTCGGTTCCTGAGCCGGAGGCCAGTGTCGGTTCCTGAGCCGGAGGCCAGTGTCGGTTCCTGAGCCGGAGGCCAGTGTCGGTTCCTGAGCCGGAGGCCAGTGTCTGTTCCTGAGCCGGAGGCCAGTGTCTGTTCCTGAGCCGGAGGCCAGTATCTGTTCCTGAGCTGGAGGCCAGTGTCTGTTCCTGAGCCGGAGGCCAGTGTCTGTTCCTGAGCCGGAGGCCAGTGTCTGTTCCTGAGCCGGAGGCCAGTGTCTGTTCCTGAGCCGGAGGCCAGTGTCTGTTCCTGAGCCGGAGGCCAGTGTCTGTTCCTGAGCCGGAGCCAGTGTCTGTTCCTGAGCCGTGGCCGCCCGAGGGGTCTTCACCGCCCTGGCCGCCCGATGGACTCTGTTTCGCCCTGGTCCCCGGTTAAGCCCTCACTCCTTGTTCTTGTCTCCCTTCATGGACCTGGCCCACCATCCCTCCCCCTGATCCTCCACCGTTCCACCTCCCTCCTGTATTCTTGTGATGTGTTGTATTATGTCGTGGAGCGTCTGGTAGCCGCTCCGTAGAGGGGGGGGGGTTATGTCACAGTGTCTGGTTGTGTTTCCCTTGTTTATCACTAGAGGTCCTCGTTCTCACGGTGTCCTTCACATTTGACTTCATTTCCCAGCATTCTGTCTGTCACAGTCACTCATCAGTTCATTGCACTCAGCTGTTCCCCGTAATCATTGTTCCCAGCTGTTCTTTGTTAGTCTTGTTAGATATGTGTATATATTCCCTGTCTGTGTTAGTATGTGTACGGAGTCGTTATTTTATGTCACCACACTTCCAGTCTGTATCTGCCCGTTCTTGTTTTTGTCTTGTGCCTTGGATTGCCTTATTGGATTTTGACCCTGCCTGGATAACTACGAGTTTGGATTGCCCTTTAAATAAAACTACTGCAATTGGATTTCTGTCCCCTGTGTGTGTTTCGTGACATTTGCCCTTTGAAATATTATAATAGTTAAAAGACGTAATTAAAAGTGAGGTGTTATTCTGCTATAAAGATGTATTATTATGCAGTAACTTACAATATTGGTCTGAGCTTGTGCGTGTGACAGTGATTCATGCACATACATGTCAGTCAGCATGGCATCGCATGTCAAGTTCGTAAAGAGCTAATTCCAGTCCATTTTAAAATCGGATTTTGGCCGCCTCTCAATATTTCAAATGGGTCAAACCAAAGATATTACCTCAGAAGTTCAAGTAAATGCACTAGAAATCCACGCTCATTCAAGGGTGTGCATCTACTGGATGGGCGGAGAGAAAGCACTTACACGGCAGGATTTCATCTGACGGTACTTTTTATTTAACACTAAAAAGTTAAATAAGCATATCTGTTCCGTGAGAGCAACAGTAGCGCATAACGAGTGTGGTCTCTATATCTATAGACGTTTTTAGCAACGAAATTGTCAGACATCCATTAACGTTAGTGCATGCGAGGAAAACAACTGGAAATACAGCGCTGGTTGTTCTCTCCATAACGTTACTCGACAACGACGGAATCCAACGGCGTGGGTGAAGGTATAATGCGTGTATTAAATTGTATGAAATAATCCCGAAAAAAGCACAAACACGGCAGAGATGGCAAGTACAGCAGCTGCTGGAATTAGCTGAGAGCAGACAAACGGCCGCAATCCACCTGTCACTCAAGTGGCCACACCCTTAATTATGCAGGCTTAATATAATTTAAACGGATGAGTTGTAAAAAAATTCACCCCCCTCACAGTTGTCATGAAGGGCAAAATAAGCTATAAAGACCAAAACCACTTTTTGCTCCAGGCTGTAAACATGTTTTTTTCTGCTGTGAACCTGGGCATTTTAACATGGGGTAGATGCAGATTTGACTCACTTTTGCAGCCTGCCTCAAGCGGTCAGTAGATGAATTGCAGTTTAATTCACTTCCGTGTTGGTTTTTAAGAGAGATACAGGGAGGTTGCCGCTTGGTTTCGACACAACACACGTGGAGTGTTGCCTTGACAACAGTTGAGGGTATATTTTGGAGAGAGAATGGCAGCGGGAGTCTCTGAGGACACATCTGTGCAACCGTATCATCTGTGAACCGGAGTCGGACCCGGAACAAGATGACGGCCGCAAAGAAGTTCAACAATTAAGGCTTGAACAGGACGTTTCTGAATGGTTGGTTAACATAATGTCTTTGTGTACTGGCAGGGTAGAGTAACTTAGTGAGATGTACGAACACTATGTGTTTACTGATGTATACGTTCTCAGTTTGTAATAACACAATAACCATAACGCGTTGTTCATTATAAACGTGGGATTATGAATTATATTGAGAACGTCGTATAGAAAACATGCTGTAATGTACCCTGAGTGTAAACATTAGCCGCATTCATCGTGAAGCGTGCAAGCGATTTGCAAAGATTAATATAAAATATACAATTTTACACTCACTTCTCTGAAGGTGCAGCAGGGACATGAATAGTTGGTACCGATTCTTTTTTCAGGAGCAGCTTCTTAGCAAAACCAGCTTTATACTGAGTCTGACCCTCGTTTATAAAGCAGTCTGGTGAGAAAAGATTCGCGAATCGCGCAAACATGAAAGCAGTGACGTTGCTCGAAAACAAAACTCAGCCACTGTGTCTTCAGCGTTTCGGATTTAGAAACATCAAAATGATTGTGTTCGTTATTACACCCAAGAACAGAACACCACAATCGCTTAGACGCCATTCTGCTCCAGCGTATCAACAATGACGGACTATGATGACAGCTCGCTCAGGCCGGATCTGTGTTGAAACGCTGCTGTCAATCAACAATCGTGGGAAGGGCGTCCGTTTTATTGACGTCACAAAAACGAACGGCTCAATTTGAGGCAGGGGAAAACATATAAGGAGATTAAAACAAAAACACTGGATAGATTTTTATCATTATATGATGGTTGTGTACAGGCACTGCCAACACACATTTCAGTACAATCAACTTGAAAAAGTGCATGTACCATGACCCCTTTAAGATTGTCGGAAGGGAAGCACGTAGTGTCGGCCATAGACATAATAAATACATAGACGCCCTATTGGCTGCTGGAGCGTACGTCAACGGTGCCGCCATATTGCGGAGGGCAACTTTCACATACTTCTCATAGCGAGAATTGAGAAAAATGCCTGTTTCGTGTGCTGCTTGGGGCTGTAGGCTACAAATCGCCACACAATTGAAAACAGGTCTCAAGGAATTACCTTTCACAAGCAAGACTGAACTTTTGTTTTTGGTTGTATTTGGTCATGATATAATTAGTAATAGTAACGCCCAGAGGAGAAAAGCCGCGAAATTTAAAAATACTTAAAGCTCAAATCTGTGATTTATTTGTAAAGATAGTGGCTATTTAAAAATTGTATCTGACGTTTTCGGAGTTGTGATATCCAGGCGTTCACCGGGCACTCAGCGCTCTGCACCCCGCCGGGAACAGCCTTACATCGGCTAGTGCTTCTGACGTTTGCCGCTGGTTCTGATGTCTCTAGTCTAGTGGTTAAACATGAGATATTATTTGTCTTGTGTATATCTAACGGGCGATCTTTGGTCTCACAAAAAGAGACAGGGTTGTGACATTTTATTTTATATAGCCGATGTAGGAATATTTTAAAATATATTAATTATTTTATATATACATTCTCTTCACTGTATGTAGGCCTATATGAAATAAAATTACACAAATCTTTTTGTTAAATGTTAGTTTAATGATCAATATTATCATGTTTCATATTTTTTTCATATTGTCTATATTATTCTGCAATTGATATTACATTGTATTTGCTGTTCTTATTATTATTGTAATATTATACCACTTGCAATTATCAATCTATTACAGCTATGCTGTTAAATGATTGTACTATTCATAGTCACTATTTTACTTTTTTTTTTTATTGTCTATATACTGTTATTGATATTTCTTATTCCATTGCTATTATTATAGTATTATACATAAACTATATGCTATTATCAGTATTTGTATTATTATATTATGTACTTATGATATTATATAATTATACTATTCATTACTATTTTATTTGCCTTATACTGTTTGTTTATTTTATTGACTAAACTATTTACTATTACTTCTCACTTCATCTTATATTTACTATTTGCATTGCACTGTAGTTGTAGGCCTATCATGTATGTATTACCATAAAGGATCCATCAGTTATCTTTGTTATTGCTACGATCGGGTCAATCACTGAAAATGCTTTTTCCACAATAAGAAAACTTTATTTAATTTAATGTAAAAATGTAATTATATCTTCACAATTATTATCCAAGAATAAAAAGCCAGATAGCCTACATGACAAGCCTGAGCTTTGACAATTCCTTATAATAATAAAAAAATGTTTTATAAGTCTACCTATCGAGATTTTAAATAACTAGAGATGGAACTTTTTGTACACCACGTACAAACCACTGAAATCAGTTGATAAATGTAAATTATATTTTTTTCCCAGAAAAACCGCAGCTCACGTTTACTTGCATTTGATTACAGTGCAGTCTTGCCCTCCGCAAAATGGCGGACGCGTTGACGTATCGCAGCAACGTTCCAAAGCGGCCAATAGGGCGTCTATGTATTTATTATGTCTATGGTGTCGGCGCTGTCTCAAGTCGGACAAAATTTCTAACCGGCATGCACTGCTTCAAGTCAGCCGCTGATCGGTCTGCACAGCGCTTTATGAAGTCGAACAACCCTAATGTGTTTCCGAGTCCAAAGTCACCATGGGGATGGATGACGAAGACGTTGTCGATGGGGAAGGAGCCCAGGGCACAGACAGAGTGTAGATGGAACTGCGCGTCATCAAAGGCCACGACGACCCCCCGAGGTGAAACAGGCGATACTAGAATTTATTGATTCTAACGCTTTTTTATATTACCTTTATATATTTATATATTCATTTAAACTAAGTGCTTAATAATTATTGATAAACTAAAATTGTACATGTATAATGGATTGAGGGTATAATAATTACATAAATAGTATCTAAATGATACAACATTTTTATTATTATAAATAAGCATTGTTAAAAGTCAGACTATTTTGTCTTTAAAAATCCTTTGCTATGTAGTGACCTTTAATTTGCAGTAGAAGCAGGGGGAGTGACTTTATTGCATGTTTAAGATCCCTTACCTTGAACATAACCTGCCCCAGAGCAGGCTAGCCTAACGATGAACACTGCTAAAAGCCAAAACCCTTTCATGGTGCTTAAAGGGATACTCCACCCAAAAATTCTGTCATCATTTACTCACCCTCAAGTTGTTGCAAACCTGTATGAGTTCCTTTCTTCTGCTGAACACAAAGGAAGATATTTTGAAAAACGATTGGAGCCAAACAGTTATTTGGCACCATTGACTTTCATAGTAGAAAAAAAAATACTATGGAAGTCAATGGTGCCAAAGTTCCAATCGTTCTTCAAAATATCTTGCTTTGTGTTCAGCAGAAGAAAGAAACTCATACAGGTTTGCAACAACTTGAGGGTGTGTAAATGATGACAGAATTTTCATTTTTGGGTGGAGTATCCCTTTAAAACCAAGGGTTGGCTAAACTAAACTGAAACATACCTGGTTAGCCACCTAAACTTTTTGTGCGTTAGAATTTGCTACCATGGTTATTGTTTGTTAATTAATGCACTGCACCTGTTTCTCGTTTCCTTTCATTGGTCTACGTTTGTCTATATATAGCCCTGAGTTTGAAGTGTCCTTCGTCCGATCTTGTCCGTATACAGGGTTTGAAATTAACACCTGCCAACCCACCAAATGCGGGTAAAAATCAATTGTGGTGGGTAATGCTTTCAAACCACTAGCCAATTCGTGTAAGCCAAATCTGTGCAGATTTAGCGCAAATACTCAACTTGTGAGTCATCATGATATATTAAATACAGCGTATTGCGCAGAATCTGCGCATATCTGGCTTACTTGAACATATACATGTCACTATGCAACAAATAACTACGCTTGTTCATTTGCATTGAAGCAATAGCAAAGATTTGGTTAACAGAAAAGACTGTGCTATTTTCCAACATCCTATTTTTTTTATATTCTTTGTACTGTATTGATCTGACCACCTAAAATACATTTTTGGTGATGATGAAAGAGGAAGGGAGGAGATGGCTGGATGACAGGATTTTGTTTGAATAAGAAATGAATGAATGAAATCCAAATTTTATTTTTCATGAGCTGAACTCAAAGACTTTTTCTATGTACACAAAAGGCCTATTTCTCTCAAATATTGTTCACAAATCTGTCTAAATCTGTGTTAGTGAGCACTTCTCCTTTGCCGAGATAATCAATCCACCTAGCAGGTGTGGCATATCAAGATGCTGATTAGACAGCATGATTATTGCACAGGTGTGCCTTAGGCTGGCCACAATAAAAGGCCACTCTAAAATGTGCAGTAAAAACATGACACAAATCTGTGCTATCTTCTGCAGGTCAGGTAAAGTATCACAAAGCAGTCTGCGAGATATTAAGTAATGTGAGGTAACTAAGTAAATAGATGGGTAGAGCAAGCTTACTGAAGTGTATTTAGTCATTTGATGTAGTGTGATATTTTAGCTCAGTTAAACACAATGACAGGTATGATGACAGGTGAATCTGCTATAATTACCACTGAACACTAGAAATGTGTTAGTGAGCGCTTATGTGTGTGCTAGAGGGATGGAAGAGGAAGTGTAAGCAACCAAGTAACCGTGAGTGAGTTTACAGCCTGTGTTTGTTGTAATTTACAGTTGTTTAGACTGCAGTAAACACATTTCCAGATGGACGTTAGTCTGCACACCATCCCTCTCTGTGAGTGTGAGTCTATAAACCAGACCACATGGTAAAGTACTACACGTTCCTTACGAACATCTGCCATGTACCCCGAGTCTTAGCTGTATGACCAAGCCTATTGCATAAGATACATTTAATTTGGTCTTAAATGGCACTTGTCATGGTTTTTCGGTAGATCAATATAACTATTCTTTTACACTTTTATTGTGTCTTTAAGGGCATCTGTTAATTCAAAATTCAGTAAAAGGAATTAAAATGATAACTGAAGCAAATCTGATTTAAATTGTATTCCAGCTGCTGTGGTATACCAGCATCAATTGTTGATGTTTTATGGCCAATGACAAATAAAACAATAATAGCCTACAAATATCATAAAGAAAAAAGGAAAAGTCTTTTAAAATCTTGTTGAAAATGCATGCCACGTTCTCAGAAATATAATATTTGTATTCATGTTGGTTATATGATTCTGAAAACGTTTATACCATTTACAACAACGTTTTAATTGAATAACTCTAAAAATATCATGTGGTCTAACCAGGTAAAAAATTAATGTAAATGTGAACGTGTACACATCTTAATCTTTATTTTCCAAAATGTTTTAAAATATATTTTCAAGCTAGCAAGTATATTTTACAAATATAATTATTAATTCCAGAATATAATTTTTTTTTTTAAATGAGTTGACTTTTTACAACCTGAACTGACTTATCATAAACTGGTTTAAATGTAATCATAAATTATCTGAAGTCATATGTAAAAAACTTCTTAGATATATTCTTAAGCTTCAACTTGAGTGTAAAGATATATATATATATATATATATATATATATATATATATATATATATATATATATATATATATATATATCACTTAGAAGCAACCTTTAGCAGAGTCCAAACCTATAGGTTGCCCTAAACCACTCAGACATTAGTGGCATGCAAGAGTATAACCACTAAGGTGGCATTTCATATTTAATTAAAGATATAATAATATATATTATAATTAAAGCACACTGCATGTCAAATTGAAACCTATAAATACAAATGTAAAGTGTATTCTATACCTTGGATGCAAAATATTTAAAATATAAATATTTAAATTGTTTTTCACATTATCAAAACCACAAAACAAAACCTTTGAGAAAAGTGTGTGGTCATATGTGTGCATAACACAGCTGTCCTGCAGCTTAAAGTTCATATACCTGTGGCATCTGTCAGAAGTTAGTTAGAATGAAGCACATGAGATGTTTAGCCTACTCATTCACTTCTGTTCTTGCACACATACCATCATTTCAGGTATAACCTAAACCGTTCTAACTTCCTCTTTTAAAATAGTAGTCCACAACACAATTCTAGTTATGAACACAACATTTTCTCCTTTTTTAAAGAACAAAATAGTACATTAGATCTAAGTAACATAATCATTCAACCAACTAAGCTTTCGAACATCACGTTTAGGTCTAGTGGTATGATTGTGTGTGTAGTGAGCATTGTTCTTAGCCAGAGTTATTGGTGTGCATGGAAATGCAGTGAGATGGAAAGCATTTAATGTCTTTCCATCCCTAAGAATATATGTACCCACTGTGACGGCCTGCATACTTGTTTGTGTTATGTCTGTGTTTCAGTGGGGCGGGGCTTCAATCCTGAGCGCGGATGGAGGACACCTGCGGTGGGAGTTTCTCTTCCTGATAAAAGCTTCCGGCTCCCTGCCTTCAGGAGGAACGAGCGAGGGGTTCTCCCTCCTGCGTGCTTTTCCCTTTACATGTTTTGTTTTGTTGCCGGCATTTTGTGTTTAATTGTGTTTTTTGTTTGGTAAATAAATTGGTCATCTCTTGATTGAGGTTTTGCGTCCCGCTTCTTTGTCACAACCTCTGAGCCGGGCTGTGACAAATGGGGGCTCGTCCGTTTGTGTATTTTCGCTACGTATTAAGTCGTGCAGTGGCGGGACGGTAGGCCTATTTGTGAATGAAGTGTCGCTGGTGTGATGTCATGATTTTGACCGGTGTGCGGGAAATCGAGGTAAGTAGGTTATTTTAAATTGTCATTGTTATCAAAGGGGTGTGTCTCTGGGAGGCTTAGTGGCGTTACCCTTTTGGGTTTCGTCTGGTTGGGTTGTGTAGTGTTGCGGTGAAAGTGGACAGAGCAGTTGTCTCGGGGGCACTACCGTGGATTTAGGAGAGTCGCCAGTTTCTGGTTGCTTTTCCTTGCCATCGGGCTCTGTGCATAATGGAACCACCATAAGTAGCCGCATGAAGACTAGGGTTGAGTGTATGTACTGTAGTAAGTTTGGGGTTGAGTTAGTTAGAGGGACACACCTTTTTTTTTATGTTGGTAGCCTAGTAATGTGGTAATTTGATTTCCATTAGGCTTACGGAGATTTCACGCACGCGGTTAAAATGTCGGCTGTAGAGGAATTTATTGCATCTCCGTCGGAAGAATTATTAGATCTTTGCACAAAAGAGCAGCTGCTTGGAATAGCTGAACATTATGAGATTGATATCAGTAATAATATGCTTAAAGAGCGGCAGAAAGCTATTGTAAGAAGTAGCTTAATAGAAAAGAGAAGTTACACAGGAGAGCTTGGGGTTTCCCCCGAATGAGCTTGTGTTTGCACATAAAGTGCGGGGTCCCTTAGGAGCATTGTCAGATGGTTGGAAGGATGTTGAACCTCCTGTAAACTTGATAGATTTTGTTAATGGGTTTCGACATCGCCTTTATACAGCTGGGATGTTAGCGAAAATAAATTTGGCGTCATCTCAGGAGAAAATGAAATCGTGGTATGATCGGCAAGCTGAGTTACGCACGTTTAGCCGGGGGGACCAGGTGTTGGCTCTGTTTCCGGTAATTAGTTCTCCATTTCAGGCAAAGTTTGCAGGACCTTATACGATTGTAAAGCAGGTGTCAGAGCAAAATTACATTATTGCAACTCCGGAGCGTAGGAAAAGTACACAGCTTTGTCATGTGAATTTACTAAAGCCATATTTTACTAGTGTACCTCAGCCTTCTGCGTGTAGTGGTCCTCATACAGTAGTTTAAGCTCAGGCGGCATGTGTCGCGGTCTCTACAGGTCCAGTTAAAACTGACGGTAGAGACATTGAGGAAACATTGGATGAGGTAGAAGAAATGTCTATAGGTGGTTTTAATAACTCACAGACTTTGGCTGAACTGGAGAAGTTGTTTGCTCATTTGCCGGCGGCACGTGCGGAGCAGTTGACAGAATTAATTAAGTGTTTTTCGTGTTTATTTTCTGATTCACCGACGTGCACTCATCTGATAGAACATGACATTGAGGTGGACGCTGAGAAGCCAATAAAGCAGAGATTCTATCGGGTAAATATGGACAAACAAAAGCAAATGGAGGAGCAGTTAAAATATATGTTGGAAAATAACATTGCTGAACCTAGTTTTTCTAGCTGGGCTTCTCCCTGTATACTTGTTCCTAAATCGGATGGTACTATGCGTTTTTGCACTGATTTCCGTAAAGTTAATTCTGTTACCAAGCCGGACTCGTTTCCCCTCCCGAGAATGGATGACTGCATCGATCAGGTGGGTGCTGCGAAATTTGTCAGTAAGTTTGATCTCCTTAAAGGCTACTGGCAGGTGCCCTTGTCTAGACGTGCTCGTGAGATTGCTGCGTTTATTACCCCAAAGGGCTTATATTCGTATAAGGTAATGCCGTTTGGGCTTCGTAATTCACCTGCGACCTTTCAGCGTCTCATGAATCACGTTGTAGGTGACATGCAGGGTTGCGCTGTATATCTTGACGATGTAGTCATTTATTCAAACACCTGGAATAGTCACTTGGAACGTATGCGGGAATTGTTTACTCGTTTGGCGGAGGCAAAGCTCACGGTCAATCTCGCAAAGTGTGAGTTTGCGAGGGCGACCGTGACTTATCTTGGCCGAGTAGTTGGGCAGGGGCAGGTGGGTCCGGTAATGCAAAAATTCAGGCGGTGGAGCAGTTTCCAGTTCCAACAACTAAAAAAGAGCTGATGCGTTTTCTGGGGCTGGTAGGTTATTACAGAGCATTCTGTAGAAACTTTTCTAGCGTTGTAGCACCTCTCACTGATTTGTTGAGGGATAAAGTCAACTTTTTCTGGTCCTCTATTTGTCAAAGTGCCTTCCAACATGTCAAAACGCTCTTATGTACCGCTCCAGTGTTAGCGGCGCCACGTTTGGACAGATCGTTTAAATTGTATGTGGATGCAAGCCAGGTAGGGGCTGGGGCTGTCCTCATGCAAGAGGATGACTGTGGTATTGAGAGGCCGGTTAGTTTCTTTTCAAAGAAATTTAATCGTTACCAGGGGAATTATTCTGTGATCGAAAAGGAGACGCTTGCTCTGATTTTGGCTCTAAAACATTTTGATGTTTATGTTAGTGGTAGTGCTCCTGTGGTGGTCTTTACCGATCATAATCCGTTGACTTTCTTAAATTCTTTACAGTGTCCGAACCAAAGATTGATTCGATGGTCATTGTTTTTGCAGTCCTATTGTTTGGACGTTCGCTATGTGAAGGGAGTGGACAATATAATTGCGGACGCGCTGTCTAGGGCGCCGCTAGGGTAATTGTTTGGTACTTATAGTCGTTTGCCTCTTCTGGATTCTTTAAATTGCCTTTTAGGTATATCGACTGCTGAACCAGAAGTGGGACTGAAAGATGCGGATGATTGGAATAGTAATGGCTAGTTAAGTATTCATTTATTTATCCTTGAATGTTGGTAGGGGGTGGGATAATTGTTTTGAGTTTAAGTGGGAGTAATATTTATTGTTGTCGGGTTTCCTTCTGGGGTTCCCCTTTTTATGGGGGGGAGTGTGACGGCCTGCATACTTGTTTGTGTTATGTCTGTGTTTCAGTGGGGCGGGGCTTCAATCCTGAGCGCGGATGGAGGACACCTGCGGTGGGAGTTTCTCTTCCTGATAAAAGCTTCCGGCTCCCTGCCTTCAGGAGGAACGAGCGAGGGGTTCTCCCTCCTGCGTGCTTTTCCCTTTACATGTTTTGTTTTGTTGCCGGCATTTTGTGTTTAATTGTGTTTTTTGTTTGGTAAATAAATTGGTCATCTCTTGATTGAGGTTTTGCGTCCCGCTTCTTTGTCCCAACCTCTGAGCCGGGCTGTGCCACTCAAAATCTTTTGGCAACCGTGAGAGGATCAGTAAACTTTCTGTGTCCCTTAGGAACATGCAAAGAGTTCCGTACCCTCACTTTATCCCCCTCCTGGAAACAAAGGGTGTGAGCAGCCCGCATAACCTTTTGGCGAACAGTCATGTCAGTTGGTGAGTGTACAGGAGCAGATGGCTAGATAGACAGCCTTGTGTGCATTTGCCTGGCATAGAGGAGCTGAAAGGGTGAAGTACCAGTTGCAGCATGTGGAGCACGGTACACCTGCAAGAAGTCAGTAACCACAGGTTTCCATGGCTGATGTTGCTGGATGGCCATTTGGACAGTGTGTTTGTGCACACAGTTGAACCTCTCTACAGCACCAATCGCTGCTGGGTATACAGAGAGGAACAATGGTGATGAATATTCCTTCTTTCCAGAAAAACAGAGAAAACAGCAGACATAAACTGAACACCGTTATCAGTAACTATAGGTTACTCAATGGATTCCCATGGTGGCTGAAAACTGATGACAGAAACAAAACCACAGAATCCAAAGTGACAGCATGAATAAAGGATACCTCAGGCCGTTAACTTTAATAGTCAGTTACTGTTATAGCAAACCTGCAGTCGGATTCAGCAGTGTGAAATGGCCAGACTATATTTACAGCCACTTTCTGCCATGGTCCATGTGGCAGCAGCACTGGCGCTACAAAATCAGGAATAAACGTAAAAGTACCTTGACATAAATGCAAGTAATGAGCGCAAAGTAGATGCTTCAGAAGATGTAGGGGCATTGAGCATCGCCTGTACACGTGATTCATCAGGAAGAAGACCCTCCGCTGAAACAGTATGACCAAAGAACAGCAGGCTGGTTTGCCAGAAGCGACACTTGTCTTTATGGAGCTGCAAGCCAGCAGCTTCTATTCGTTGCAAGACCGCTTGAAGTGCTTTATCGTGCATAGACATGTCAAGTCTGTGGATGATAATGTCGTCCAGGTCATTTTCAACCCCTGACAAACCAGTCAGGAGCATGGTCCTGACATCATCTTCTGAAATGCAACGGGTGCTGAAGCCAATCGGTAAGGAACACGACAAAAACAGAACAGTCCATTGTGAGTAATATAGGCTGTGAGGTCATGACTGTTCTTATGCAGCGGCACTTGGTAGTAAGCTTTAGTCAGGTCGATGGAAATGAAAACAGTAGAACCTTTTAGAGCAGAGAATAGTTCATCCATGTGTGGCAATGGAAAAGAGTCTACGATCACTGTTTTTATTTGGCTCTCTGAGGTCAACACACATCCTAAGGGTAGGGACACACCAAACTGCCGCCAAAGAACTAGCGCTGATGAAAGCCGACTGAGTTGTCGCCTCGCGTCACCTGCGTTGGGTCAAAAAAGCTGCACTTGAACACAATCGACAGAACTACAGCCGACTGTCAACTAGCATGAGCATTCTGCGCTAAATGAGACAACTCTATTTCAGCAGATATATTCGTCTATATCAGTGGTTCTCAACCTCTCCTGCAGGGACCCCCTGACACACCATGTTTCTGTTTTAACCCTGAAATGGCACACCTGATTCAATTAATTAAAGGCTTAATGAGTCATTATTAGAGTAGGAAGTAGGAATTAGTTAATTGATCAATTAGTCAACTACTCATTAAGCCTTCAATTAATTGAATCAGGTGTGCCATTTCAGGGTTAAAACAGAAACATGGTGTGTCAGGGGGTCCCTGCAGGAGAGGTTGAGAACCACTGGTCTATATTCATCAATCAAAAAGGGAAACCGCGTGCTTACCGTTTTGAATATCAATCCTGCTGATCACTTTCTTTATTCCCCTCCGCTCATGTTAATATTAAAATATTCACCCAGGAACACTCAGGTAAGATGACGTAAAATTAGAACAGCCTTGTTGAACATGTACAGATTAGAACATCTGTACTGTTTTGACTTCTTTGTTGTTTTGCTATTATTCTCGTGCACTGACTCATTCACTAAGCTGAACAGCCAATCAGAGTTCTCTCTCTCACTGATGGCCCGACGCCGATTCTACATGCTGAATAGCATCAAACTAAAGCCAACGGTGCGGAACACACCGAAAAAACTAAGTTGGCCGACGCTCAAAAATGGCCCGACGGCCGACTGTCGGCTTGGTGTTTCGCGGGCTTAATTTTATCTGACTTTTTTTGAATAACAATAATTGGCGACACTAAAGCAGAGGCGTCTATGTGTTCTATCACCCCAGCTGCTTGCAAGCGATTTTATTTCTCTGACACAGCACTACAAACAGAGAGTTACAGACGGGCGGCTGAGTTTTTGGCGCACAGGTGTGACGGTTTCATCCAACTTTACGCTGTGTATACATTTTTTTAGCACATCCAAATTCAGTTGACTCAGCAACAGTCCAGAAAGACTGGCACAGGAGAAACAGGCACAGGAAGAAAGTAGGTTCCTCCCCATGAGTGGTGTCCCTTTGTCCACAATGAAGAACGTAGCAGGAACTGAGTAGTCATGTAAGGAACCATTCGCTGACAAACATCCAACCACCAGAATTTGGGATTTTGAATATGTCACCAGCCTGGCTGTGGGTTGCGACAGCAGAAAACTACTGAAATGGCATGCATAAGTGCTCTAGGGCAGGATTGATACAAAAGACCCACTGTCAACCACCAAATCCACCACACAAATCTGTGAGTGAGAAGTAGATATAGTCACTGTGCTTGTAATGCTGGGAGTACAGGCTGAATATTCCGAGAACAGTACAGTCATTTCTGGTAATTCAATTTCACGGACCTCGCGCATGTTTGATTGCGCTGATCTGCTCAGTTTCGCGTAATGTCCAATCTTTTTACACTTCTTGCATGTTGCAGTTGGGCAGTTTGCAGCGTTAGCTAAGTGTGCCTCCGATCCACAGTGAAAGCATGACTTCCTCTTCCCCACCTGAGCAGAATTAAGAGGTGCATGTGATGGTTTCCCTGTTGTTCTGTGTTTTACTGTGTGCTGCAACACTTGTATGGGGACGGTAACTTGGCAGGAATTTGAAACGATTTAGCCTGATTGGCAGCAATATCAATCTGGCTTACTATCATAATAAAAATAATAATGTTACATTGATATAGCGCTTTTCTAGGTACTCAAAGCGCTTTACATATGGAAGGGGGGAATCTCCTCAACCACCACCAATGTGCAGCATCCACCTGGATGATGCTACGACAGTCATAGTGCGCCAGAACGCCCACCACACACCAGCTTATTTGGTGGAGAGGAGACAGAGTGATAGAGCCAATCAGTATATATGGGGATGATTAGGAGGCCATGACGGACAGAGGCCAATGGGCAAATTTGTCGGGGTTAAGCCCCTATTCTTTTTCCGAAGGACATCCTGGGATTTTTAATGACCACAGAGAGTCAAGACCTCGGTTTAACGTCTCATCCGAAGGACGGTGCTCTTTGACAGTATAGT
The DNA here is from genome assembly GCF_029890125.1 of Rhinichthys klamathensis goyatoka. Taxonomy (NCBI): domain Eukaryota; kingdom Metazoa; phylum Chordata; class Actinopteri; order Cypriniformes; family Leuciscidae; genus Rhinichthys; species Rhinichthys klamathensis. The sequence goes on along the minus strand of NW_026606753.1, from coordinate 577,534 downwards.
GTCCCCATCACTTGACTGGGGCGTTAGGACCAAAAAAAGACCACAGGTGAGCACCCCTATTGGCCTCACTTACACCTCTTCCAGCAGCAACCTAATTTTTCCAGGAGGTCTCCCATCCAGGTACTGACCAGGCTCAACTCTGCTTAGCTTCAGTGGGCAACCAGTCTTGGGCTACAGGATAATATGGCTGCTGGTCGGCTGATCATAACAGCTCCAGTGTGAGATCATTTTCTAGTAAAAGACTCTCACATATTTGTGGGCTAAGCACATTCTCTACTGACTGTTCGCTAATCATTTCGTCACTGGCACCGAACTTACATGAAACAACATGCTCTCGCAAAGCAACAACATACTGTAAAACTGCCTTGTGAAGCACCCCCTTTATAGGGGACATATTATGCCCCTTTTTCAAAAGATGTAAAATAAGTCTCTGATGTCCCCAGTATGTGTATGTGAAGTTTTAGCTCAAAATAACCAACAGATAATTTTTTACAGTATGTTTAATTTGTCACTTTTTAGGGCTCAGAAAAACGCACCTTTTTACTGTGTATCCCTTTAAATGCAAATGAGCTGCTGCTCCTGCACAGAGGGCGGCTCACAAGCTCATGCTCAGAGCCAGGACAATCTCATCTGATAATATCAAAACAGAAACTCAGTAGCGGTGTTCATTTCGACCCGGAGTCGGACAATAATGCCCACAGAACCAGATAATATGCTGTATAGAAATAGAACACGTATAGTCCAGTTTAATTACGGTTATAACTTATTTTTCATCTTGCTTTTATCTACTATTAGTACAAGCCCCCTGCAGCACCAATAACTCTTAGGTAATTTTCAAAGATCCAAAGGCATGTGCTGAGAGGCATAGCAGGGTCACCGGGGCGAGGCAGGAAAAAAATTGGGAAAGGTACGTTAAAAACAGCCATCTTCAAGATCAAAAATAGCGGGGGGAAATATGCCCAATCCTTGTCGCCAATTTGTCAAATCTGTCAGGAGTTATTAAGCAATGAAGCAGACAAGACGAGTGGCAAACTTCTTTACACATTTATGTTCTCACACACATTACATCACTTAAGGTACAACCTCAAAAGTTCTGGCTTCCTCTTTCAAATTACACAAACACAAATTCTGCTAATGAACACAACAACAATACCTCTCCAGCTCTCTTAAAGTGCCCCTATTATGGCATTTGAAAGGTTTCTATTTTTGTTTTGGGAGTCCCCAACAGGGCCGTAGCTAGTGGGGTGAAATGTGGTGACAATTATAGGGGCCTCCACAAGATCCAGCAGTTTTACTATTTAGGCCCCTGTTGTATGAATAATTCAAAAATTTATATTAGTTGTATGCGAGATTTAAATGAAAACCACAAAAACCTGCAATTTGGTTATTTTTTTCAAATATCTGCTTCTCTTACCTCCCTAAAAATGGTTTAGTCCGATCTAAAGTATTTATTAATTATTCAGTCAGTGACAAACATCAGATGGACCCAATAAAATTGTAAGTCCCACCCCAGCTCGTGAACAGAACCAATCAGAGTTGAGGCGGCAGCTGCCTGAAGTTAACGATGAACTTGGTGGAAGAGCAGGAGACTAACTGACTGATAAATGTTGGGGAAAAGAAAACATAGATCAGGGTACCAGAAACGCCATGAAAAGAAGGAGAGGGAGGCCAGGAGAGTTGTTGTATACGAGTCGATCAAGATGTTCTTAAAGACAGGTTGTATTGTTATTTCACTGGGAATAAGAAAACGTCTCGGTTACATATGGTAACCCTCGTTCCCTGAGGGAGGGAACGGAGACGTAGGTCAGACTGACCAATAGGAATCTCGCTAGAGAGGCCAATCTACTTCGAGTGAAACTAAAACAAGCCAATGCACATTGGCATGCAATCATTTGCATCAGCTGCGCGTCCTCGTCAGCGCGGGTATTTAACAGCAGCTGTTATGATTGCACGCTAGTTTTTTGCTGAGGAGCCAAACCTGAAAAAGCTGGCCGCCCCAGCGGGCGGCAGCAGATGTGGCGACGGGACCTACGTCTCCGTTCCCTCCCTCAGGGAACGAGGGTTACCATATGTAACCGAGACGTTCCCTATCGGTCAGTCACTACAACGTAGGTCAGACTGACCAATAGGAATCCCTACCAAAGCGCCACAGCTGCTGCACCCCATCCAGCGCCCCATGCAAGCCTCTACACCTTCTTGCCTAGAAGGACGATAGGAGGAGGCTACACACAGAGTGTATCTGTCACTGTTGTTCCGTAATAACCCATACAGTGAGATTATTGGATAACACTGGGAAAGCGTGCCCTTCAGTTAGGAAGGAGGACGCTGCGGAAGCCACTTACTTCAAGGAGTTATGTGGGGAATACATATGGACTAGCCCGAAGGCTGTACTACATATGAGATAGTGGGTGACTTAGCCCAAGGGAAAGACACGGGCTTCCGTTAGGAGCAGCCGTGGAAAATATACACATATGGGATCCCCGTAGGGTCACACATATGGAACCCAGCCCAGATCCGGTTCTCAAGGATTCAGCGGATAAAGGCCTGGCACCTGGACGCTCCGCCATGTCCGGGCCGAGGGGTTTTTGGAGGACTCAACAGGTTTTTCACTCTGGAGCAATAAGGGTGCACAGTAGGGTGCAGCAAGCCGACAGAGCCGGGCCTCTCGGTGCTTCTACCCGTTTAGGGTGAGAACACGGGAGGAGACCGGCTCTACACGTAGGCTATAATATCTAGCGAACGTGTTAGGTGTCGCCCAGCCCGCAGCTCTACAGATATCTGTTAGCGAGGAGCCACGTGCCAGCGCCCAGGAGGATGCAACGCCTCTCGTGGAGTGTGCATGCAACCTGAGCGGGCAGGGCACGCCTTGAGCTTGGTAAGCCAAGGCGATGGCATCCACTATCCAGTGGGCCATCCTCTGCTTGGAGACAGCCTTTCCCCTCTGCTGGCCTCCATAACAGACAAAGAGCTGGTCTGAGGTCCTGATGCTTTGAGTTCTGTCCACGTACATACGCAGAGCGCGAACGGGACAGAGCAAAGCCAGGGCTGGGTCTGCCTCCTCCAAAGGCAGCGCTTGCAGGTTCACTACCTGGTTTTTGAAGGGAGTGGTAGGAACCTTGGGCACATAGCCAGGCCGGGGTCTTAATACCACATGGTTGTCACCCGGCCCGAACTCTAGGCACGATTCGTCGACCGAAAATGCGTGCAGGTCTCCTACCCTCTTGACAGAGGCCAGTGCAACCAGTAGCAAAGTCTTCATGGAAAGAAGCTTTAAGTCTACTGACTGCAGAGGCTCAAAGGGAACATCCTGAAGTGCTCGAAGCACCAGGGGAAGATCCCAAGAGAGTATGGAGGGGGGTCGAGGAGGATTTAATCGTCTCGCCCCCCTAAGAAACCTGACGACCAGGTCGTGCTTCCCCACTGTTTTGCCATCTACGTGGTCGTGATAAGCTGAAATAGCTGCAGCATGTACTTTGAGGGTGGAGGGAGACAGCCTTCGCTCCAACCCTTGCTGCAAGAAGGAAAGCACAGACCCTATCGAACATCTCCGGGGGTCTTCTCGGCGAGAAGAACACCACTCGACGAACAGGTTCCACTTCAGGGCGTAAACACGTCTCGTGGACGGCGCCCGTGCTGAAGTGATGGTGTTAAGTACCTCAGGGGGTAAGTCACCTAGAACCTCCGCGTCCCGTCCAGGGACCAGACATGGAGTTTCCAGAGGTCTGGACGCGGGTGCCATAGGGTGCCCCGTCTCTGAGTCAGAAGATCCTTCCTCAGAGGAATGGGCCAGGGAGGGACTGTCCCAAGGAGCATGAGTTCTGGGAACCAAGTCCAGGTGGGCCAATAGGGAGCCACCAGAAGGACCTGCTCCTCGTCCTCCCTGACTTTGCACAGTGTCTGTGCAAGTAGGCTCACTGGGGGAAACGCATATTTGCGGAGGCCCCGGGGCCAGCTGTGTGCCAGTGCGTCCGTGCCGAGTGTTCCCTCGGTCAGGGAGTAAAACAGCTGGCAGTGGGAGGTCTCTGAAGAGGCAAACAGGTCTACCTGAGCCTCTCCGAACTCTCTCCAGATCAGCTGAACCACCTGGGGGTGGAGTCGCCATTCTCCCGGAAGCACAGCTCGTGATAGCTCGTCGGCCACACGGTTGAGCACGCCAGGGACATACATGGCTCGAAGCGACCTCAGACGCTTCTGACTCCAGAGGAGGAGATGGCGGGCGAGTTGCGACATGCGACGGGAGCGTAGACCACCTTGTCGGTTGATGTACGCCACGGTCGCAGTGTTGTCCGTACGGACCAGCACGTCCCTGCCCCGTAGCGGCCTTTTCAGGCGGCTCAGAGCGAGATGTACTGCTAGCAACTCGAGGCAATTGATGTGCCAATGCAGTTGGGGAGCCGTCCACACCCCTGACACTGCATGCCCGTTGTACGTGGCACCCCAGCCGGTGGCAGAGGCATCTGTGAAAACCACAGCATGCCTGGAGACCTGTTCCAAGGGGACTCCTGCCCGAAGGAACGAGAGGTCTGACCACGGGCTGAAGGTCTGGCGGCAGGCCGGTGTGATTGCCACCCGGTGAGTGCCATGATGCCACGCCCATCTCGGGACTCGGCCGTGAAGCCAGTGCTGAAGCGGTCTCATATGAAGCAAGCCGAGCGGAGTTACCGCTGCTGCCGCTGCCATATGCCCCAGGAGCCTCTGAAAAAATTTCAGTGGGACCGCTGTCCTGCCTTTGAACGTGTTCAAGCAGTTCAGCACCGACTGAGCGCGCTGCTCTGTGAGGCGCGCTGTCTGTGCGACCGAATCCAACTCCATACCGAGAAAAGAGATCCTCTGCACAGGGGCGAGTTTGCTCTTTTCCCAGTTGACCTGAAGGCCCAACTGGCTGAGGTGCGTGAGCACGAGGTCCCTGTGTTCGCATAACTGATCTCGAGAGTGTGCTAGTATAAGCCAGTCGTCGAGATAGTTGAGGAGGCGAACGCCCTGTTCTCTCATGGGAACAAGGGCCCCCTCCGTGACTTTCGTGAAGACACGGGGAGACAGGGACAGCCCGAAGGGCAGGACCTTGTACTGATATGCTCGACCCTCGAACGCAAAGCGCAGAAACGGCCTGTGTCGAGGAAGAATCGAGACATGAAAGTACGCGTCCTTCAGGTCGATCGCTGCAAACCAATCTTGGGGACGGATGCATCCGAAAATGCGTCTCTGCGTGAGCATTTTGAACGGTAGCTTGTGGAGGCTCCGATTCAAAACTCGCAGATCCAAGATCGGTCGTAACCCACCACCTTTCTTGGGTACAATGAAGTAGGGACTGTAGTGCCCTGACCTCATATCGGCTGGAGGGACCGGCTCTATCGCGTCCTTCGCCAGTAGGACTGCGATCTCCGCACGCAAGACATGGGCATCGGCTGCTCTCACTGTAGTGGAGTGGATGGCCCGAAACTTGGGGGGACGCCGGGCGAACTGAATCGCATAGCCGAGCCTGATGGTCCGAATGAGCCAGCGAGACGGACTGGGGAGCGCTAACCAGGCTCTCAGAGACCGTGCAAGCGGGACCAAAGGGACTGTAGGCGTACCCGGAGTGGGGCAGCGAGGTGGAACACAGGGACGTGGCTCGGGAGGCTCTCTCTGGGAGGCGGCCCGTAGCAGGGTCTGTGTGTGCTGTGCAGCACTTACCTGGTTCCACGGGGCAGGAGGTGCAGGAGGCGGCTCGGTGGCGTTCTCGAACTGCACACTGCTGCTCACTGGCGACAGAGGAGGCGGATGAGAGTGGTGAGGATTCTGTCCCCCCACTGCTCTCCGGGTCCTCTTCGGACCCAGAGATGGTAGAAACTGCTCTTTTATTGAAAATTTGGGTACCGCTGGTTTTAAGGCCAGCGGCGGAACAAAACGAAACACAGGATTTTCCACCCGGCCCTCTTCCGGGGGAAAGTCTCCTGGAGAGCAGTCCCTTCCATCTCCGGGTCGCCCGTCCTGGGGCCGCTTACCTCTGGCTTTGCCACCCTTCTTGGCGGGGGCCTGGACGGGCGGGGCGGCCTGCCTGCGACTGGCTCCACGGCGCCGTTTAGGTGGAGGCTGCTGCTGCAGCGCGGGAGCAGGGGCAGACGCAGGAGGACGCCCCCGGCGACGAGCAGACTGAGGAGCCGCAGGCGGTGGGTTGGAGGCAGCAGCTGACCGCCGCGGCAGGATATGCTTGATGGCCTCAGTCTGCTTTTGTACAGCCGAGAACTGCTGGGCGAAGTTCTCGACCGCGTCGCCGAAGAGGCCGGTCTGGGACACGGGGGAGTTGAGGAACCGGAGCTTCTCAGCCTCACTCATGTCTGCCAGACACAGCCAGAGATGGCGCTCCTGGACCACCAAGGTGGACATCGCATGACCCACTGACCGCGCGGTGACCTTCGTCGCACGAAGCGCGAGGTCCGTTGCGGCACGAAGTTCCTGGAGAACTTGTGGATCATGACCACCCTCGTGCAGGTCCTTCAGTGCCTTGGCCTGATGGACCTGCAGCAACGCCATGGCGTGCATGGCAGAGGCAGCTTCCCCACAGGCCTTGTAAGCCTCGTCGAATAGGTCCGACGAGTACCTACAGGCCCGGGAAGGAAGACACGGTTCTCCGCGCCGAGTGGAGTTAGGGCACAGCTGCATTGCAGCGGCCCGCTCCACTGGCGGGATGCGCGTGTATCCCTTAGCTGCCCCGCCATCAAGGGTGGTGAGGGAGGAGGAGCCACCGGAACGGTTTCTGGCAGTAAAAGGTGCCGTCCACATTCCCGTGAGCTCCTCATGCACTTCCGGGAAGAAAGGCACTGGGGTGGGTTGCTGAGAACCAGCACGCGCCACCCCGAGATACCAATCATCCAACCTCGAGGGCTCGGGACACGGTGGAGGATTCCACACGAGCCCGACCCCGTTGGCGGCCCGGGAGAGCATGGCCATCATCTCCGGGTCCGTCTCAGGCACCGCTGGCACCCCCGAAGGAGGCAGCGGTGCCGAGTCGTCGTCCGCAGAGAAGTCTGACCCACCCTCCGATGCAGCGATCGACATCTGGTCACTGGGAGCCCCAAAGGAGACAACCGGTACACACCTCGAGGATGGTCCAGCTTTCTCCAATGGAAGCTCAACTGGCTGCGGAGCATGAGAGGGGTGAGGGCTCCTAGGGGGTTGGTTCCCCGAAGGAGACGCGCTCACCGTGATCCTCAGGTCACCCGCGCCCCCGCCCGAAGCAACCCTCTGAGGAGGATTGGAACGAGGCAGAGGCACGGGGACTCCGCCCCTTTGCAGGAACAGGAGTCTCGACCGTAGCTCCGCGATGGTCATCTTCCCACAATGGGTACATGACTCATCCACAAACGCTGCCTCAGCGTGTTCAATGCCCAGACACACGAGGCAGCGTTTGTGACCATCCTGTGAGCCCAGGTAACGACCGCATCCAGAAACACACAAATAGAAAGTCATCTTTTTCTTTTTAAAAGACGCTCTCTATTTGTGTAAGCTCTTTTAGGGACTGCTCTCACTGGTGCTGAAACACGCAGGGGAACAGTCACTGCGAACACAGACAGGAATGTGCACCTGTCTGTGCGCGATCTCTCTCTCTCTCTCTCGCTGTCTTACCAGCTGTGAAAACAGCTTTTGAGCGCTCGTACGGCGCACCTTACCAGCTGTTACAACAGCTTTTTGGTTTGCTCAATACCACAGACAGGAGAGAGAAAAAGACGACTGTTCGCGCTGCCGTGCTGTAACGCCCGCACCGGGAAGGAGAGGTCCAAAGAAGAGGCTCGCTTAGTAACACTCTGTAGGTTTAACATGAAGCGTTTGGCTCCGAAGCAAAAAGCTAGCGTGCAATCATAACAGCTGCTGTTAAATACCCGCGCTGACGAGGACGCGCAGCTGATGCAAATGATTGCATGCCAATGTGCATTGGCTTGTTTTAGTTTCACTCGAAGTAGATTGGCCTCTCTAGCGAGATTCCTATTGGTCAGTCTGACCTACGTTGTAGTGACTGACCGATAGGGAACTACCGTCTACAGCCTGCCGTGTACTGTCACTTTTCATTATCGGTGCGCACCACAATCGACCGAATGATTACATGGTCAAAATGGAGTTAAAAGCAGATGCTGCTTCGCCCGCAAATGTAGGGCCCTATAATTTCCGCGATCACGGAATCGCGGAATTGGTAAATTAACGCGGAATTTCACGAAATTTTTACATTTGAAATGAAATTCTGTTTTTGTGTGGGAGAAGAACGTACGTCTGGGGAAAAAGCAGACAGGGGGACACAAATCTTGGCAACACAACCCCTCCCCGCTCCGTCATTTCAGCCCCCCCTCCCCCATCAAAACAATGAAAAAATGGCGAAGCGGCTCTCCACGGCTCCGTTTTCGGCGAAGAAGTTGAGAAACACGAGTACCGAGCCGAGCAGTTCCCTCGTGACTTTTACGTGTCACGTTGTAAGTTTTGTCAACATTCCGTTGACTGGAAGCGCAAAAATACATGCACTGATCACCTGTCATCCAAAAGCCATGTGAAGAACAAGGAGAAGTACAATTATAACGCTAGCAAGGCCACCACGTCCCTACAGACGTGCATTACTGCTGCTGCATTCAAGTCTTCGGACTCAAGAAAAGAGTTTGTTGAAGATTTTGTCGCTATGTGTGCTGAGGCTGACATCCCTTTGGAAAAGATGACAAAACTGCGTCCGTTTCTAAAGAAGCACTGCAAACAGGGAGGAGCCCTACCTAAAAATGTAAGCAGTCTTCGCCAACTTCACCTCCCCCGAGTGTTCGAGCAACATTTCTCCTCTGTGCTACAAAAGATCCGTGGGAAAAAGTACTCCGTTGTTGTGGATGAGACTACTGATGCAAGAGATCCTAAACATCGTCATTGGTAAGTTAGTGTGAATTTAACAGCCTGTACTGTACAATGGTCAACACTAAGTTAATATAGAAATGTGTGATTGCATTAACTGATGCACCCCCTTATAATTTTTTTTGTGTTCAGTCATTAATAACATATCATTGCAACTATGTAATGGGATAACTGAATATAGCTAATTCAAAATACATAATGATTTATAGCTGGGTCAGAATTAGAAAACAACTGATGCCCACAGGGGAATCTGGGTGACATGCACATTAAATAAGATTAAAAATGGTTAATTCGAATATACCAGTAAAAAAAAAAAAAAAAAAAAAATCTGGATGTTAAATTCTAATACAGTTGGAAATAATGAATCTCCTTTCTCCTTTTTTTTTCTTTTCTTTTTTTAACTGATTTATTATTATTATTACTACTACATGTATGTACATGTCCAAATTAAAATAATTAACTAAAAATCATGTCAGTAGGCTACAGCCACTGTTGCCTTTTGATTAATATTAATGAATTCAATGAAAGGGACATTTAAAACTACATGTGAGAGCTAATGTTTTTTTTCCCTTCTTTCATCACAGGAGTTGAAAACCAATATTTTTTTGTGGATGTCGTCTTCATGGATAGATGCAACTACTGCAACAGTTTCCCAAGCAATACTAGCCTCCCTCCACAGCAATGATCTAGATCTGAATGATGCCTGGGCAGTGGTCACAGATAATGCTGCTTACTATCTGAAAGCATACAGGGAGGTCCTGAAAGGAGTGATGCCAAACAGCGTCCATGTTACCTGCCTCTGCCACATCATAAATCTGGTGGGTTAGACCTGGCAGCATTACAAATATTTCTCTGATGCTACCTCACTTGTCACATGGATGAGATCTGTGTTCTTCAAAAAGCCTGCCAGAAAGCGAAGATGGGTGGCCTTCCTCATCAACAAGGAGGCTGTGCAGGCCAAGGTTCCTCCTGAGGCTGTGTGTACCCGGTGGAATAGTTGGTTTGAGGCTGTCAAGTACCATACAGAGCATGTTCACCAGACAGTTCTTCTTGTCAGAGGAGTCAACAACTTGGCAGTCAAGAACATCCTCAGCCAGTTGGAAACAGAGGAGAAGGTGCAGACCCTCACTCTCAAGTTAACCTTCATCTCAGAGACTTGCTCCAAATTGATGACAGCCCTGACCATCCTGGAAGGAACCCATAGACCCACATCAGTGTCTGCATATAATGTCATTGAGGATCTTGGGTCCTACCTAGTTAATGGAACAGCAAAAACATGTGGTTATGGGCCCAAGACAGATGAGCTACTGAGAAAAAAATGTTTTTTTGAGAGAAGAAGGACGTGCTGGACAATCTCCATGATGCTTTTCATTTGGCTTTCACAAAGTTCTCAAAGCACTGGGACACACATCCAGCCAGAGATGTGTACAGGATAGCCAGGGTGTTTGATCCCAGACAGGCTCCAGCAATGAAAAAGCAGATTGAAGCCTACTCAACACTGAGGCCCCTGGCTAACCCATCAGCAGAGCTCAGTGAGCAGTGGTTGGCCTATCAGCAATGTGTTTCCAGGGACCCCCTGCCAACTGATATGGAGCTTGTAAACTACTGGAGAGGCCTGAGAGCAAGATTCCCAAGAGTTGCAGAGGTGGCTGTGGCCTTCATCTACTTCCCAGTCAGCTCAGTTGACTGTGAGCGGAGCTTCAGCAAATACAAAACTCTTCTTACAGACAAGAGAGAGACACTCTCTGAACTCAACACAAAGAGGCTGGCAATCATGTATTTCAATGGTGATGGGAAGCTTGGGAAGCTTAAATGAAGAAAGTTAGCTCACAAGGATTAACTAGTCCTACAACTTGAATACTTGTTTAAGTAACTTTTGGTCAAATGTTTTTGTCTGTTACATGATGACAAAGTCAACTTTAATTGTATAACTCAGGGAGTACTTGCTGTGTTTTGCCTTGTTTTTGATGCACTTTAATGTACTGTAAGTAGTTCATAAAGAATCATCTTTTCCATAATATATAATTCTGAAATTGAGAGTTTTTTTTTTTTTGGTCCTATTTTTTTTATTTGAAAGAAAAAGCTAATGGAGCACTTTTATTTATAACCATTGGTTCATAATCATAACCGTTAATATTTTGTTAGTACTTAAAGTGCAGTGTTATGTTGCATCATGCAGTAAAAGTACTGAGTAAATGTGATGTTTGTTACCTCAATAAATTTAAGGTCATTCTTATTTTATTTGTGTACATTTCAGTAAAGGGTAAAAAAAACTGAATTCGCAAAAATTAAAACGGAAAAAACGGAATTTTCAAAAATTTAAACGGAAAAAACGGAATTTGGGAAAAAATAAAACGGAATTTGGAAAAAAATTAAACGAATTTTATAGGGCCCTACAGATGCATAGGCCTTGTCAGCCTGGTGGGCGATGAATCTGCACGGCTTGGACGGCAGGCTGAGGTCCGTGCTCAGAGAAGAAGAGGACGGGCACAGGTGCGCGGCGACGGTCTTTTCGACGGGGGGCATGCGCACGTAGCTGTGGGCTTCCGCCCGGTCCACGTGGGCAAACATAGCCTGCGTGGCAGAGTGGGTGCGCGCCGATTGGGGTGCACACCACGTGTTCGTGGACGTCCGGAAAGAATGGGGTCCTCCTCGAAGCGGCCTGGCGGCGGCCCGACTAAAGATACAAGTCCAGCTTACTCTTAGTAGGCTCGTCCAGAGCATTCCATGTCAAGTCCAGCTCCTTGACAGCCTTGGCGAGGACCCTGACGAGCTCCTCCTGGAGGTCTACAGGGCCCTCTTGATCAGGGCGGTCCAGTTCGGACGCTGCCCAGTCCTTCTCCGATGCCGACAGCGACATAGAGTCGTCATCCCCACCGGCTCTGAGGGAAACGAAGTCCGCGACGGCATGGGGGAGGCGAAAGCTCGCGTCCGCGAAGAGGACAGGTGAGAGGATGACGATGGATGTCAGTGTTCCCGCAGCATTTCTATGCAATGTAGAGTTACCGCTCTCGAAAGGGAACTGGCTTTACCTTCACATTGTAGAGAACAGCATCTTCTCGACATGATGCTAGCCAGTATCCACAGGAATCAGCTGCAGTGTTTGAGGGGGTTCAAGTTTTCCCTGGTGTCTGCGCGTGCAATAAGTGGGCAAAATCGTGAAAAACGATTCATTTAATTGACTCCGAGTCGACTCTTACTTTTGAGAGACAATAACTTTATATACGGTGCACTTTCAGATTTAAAACTTTGCAGGATGTTTTCATTCACTTAGAGCTATGTTACACACTACATGAAAGGTGATTTTAAAAAAATCCATAATAGGAGCACTTTAAACAATTTAATAGCTTAACACTTATGATCTTTTATAAATCACACTAATTCTTTGATGAATATTTTTATGAATCACACTAATAAGTTAATTCTTTAAATTTTGAAACACTTAAAACTAAAAACTATGCTGAGCAGCTTTATATATGACCCCCTATTTTAAGAGACATGCTGACTCTCTATCAAAATGAGTTAGTGAATTCAGACACCGGAAGGGCTGCCTCTTTTGCATAGTTTGTGCTTGCTGTTTAACAATTATTTGAAACTTAATTATTTGAAAGCTCCAGTAGTAATGAAAAGATTTATCTTGAACTCTGTCAATGAAACTATGTAAAAATCTTGAAGTGCCCCTATTATGCTTTTTCAAATATAAACCTGCGTAATATTTCTGTCTGTGAATGTAAATGGTCTGCAAATTGTAAAGTCAAAAGTGCTTAAAAAGTAATTGTCTCCCAAAAGAAAGAATCGACTCTGAACCGCCAAAACAAGTCGTCAGGAATTCCAGTCTAACTTCTGTGACCTGCTAACGTATGCTGTTATTGATATAGTTAATGATACAGTTCCCACATGTGTACTGCAATAAGTTAGAAATATACACATCAGTTTGTTGATTGACATACACTTGTTAATCCTGAGGAATTACAGTTGCAACATTTCATAACGTTCGTCAAACTGTGTAGCGTATCACTGAGAAACATCCTGCTCATGTCGTCCTTGTGATGGAGGTTCGATGGATGGAAAAAGTATTCTCGTCGCTTGATAAACTTAAGATTGAGCCACTGTAGTCACTCGGACTATTTTAACGATGTCTTTCATAACTTTTGGGCCGGCCAGTTTCGATCTCTTAAGAAGCCTATGTAGGAGTGATCCAGCTCTCAGATTTAATCAAAAATATCTTAATTTGTGTTCCGAAAATGAACGAAAGTCTTACGGGGTTGGAACAACATGAGGGTGAGTAAATACTGACAGAATTTTAATTTTTGGGTGAACTAACCCTTTAACTATGGTAATGGTTATTTCAAACACTCGCTGCTGTCTGAAAGTGAGTTTTGAGCTAAAATGAAGTCTTTAATGCTGATGATAGCTGGTATATGAAATCATCTGGCACTGCCGTCTCCAGACTCAGGTAAACTCCGCCTCTGTTCAAAACCATTGCTCAAGGCTCGATCAAGCCCCGGAAGTGACAGTGGAAATGCGACTGGCCCTGGCACACACTAGCATGCCCCCTTTGGCCCAACAGCGGAAACGCGTCTATTCATCTACTCATCATTATTCTGACCGTTCTATTACTCACATAATGGAACTTGCTGTTAAATTCACTGTCAAAAAATACCCTGTTTGTGTTTAACCATGTCTCTGTCTGTGAGTCTAGTGTTCCCTGACAGTGTGGCTCTGTGTGTCACGGATTGTGTTGCTTGATCACACACGAACACAAAGATGAAGGTAAATAGGCTTAATAAATAATAAATCCTCAGTCTGAGAGTAGCACACAAAATTTTCAAACATTGACGAGACTCGACAACAATGAACAGAACCAATGGAACTTAAATACACATGCAAACAAGAATAATTAATCACACACACCTGAACTGAATGACAAACCAAATGAGTGACCATGACAACAAAGGCGGCAGGCAGAAACAGAACAAAGTCGAAACTGAATGAAACCATAGCTGTATCCCAATTCAGGGGCTGCATCCTCCGAAGGCCGCATTTGAAGGCGAATTGCGTCACAGCGGGGCGACGAAGGCTGTCCCAAGTCGAAGGATCCTTCTAATGTGGCCTACCGTCAGTGTTGCCAAGTCTTAGCTTTTCCCGCAGAATTTGGATACATTTAAGTTGTTACCGCGGGTTGATTTCCACCCCCATAAGTACGATTTCTGTGCTCCAACACCCCCAAAACATCCCTCAGACTCACTAATCCAGTGGAGAATTCGGTCGCCCGTTGGCGAAAAGCCAATGGGCTTTTTGGGCTACTTTTGTTGCACAGACCTGGCAACCCTGCCTACCGTCTTTTACAGATTTTTCTCTTCTTGATGAATATCATTTTCTCTTCTTGTAAATGATACAAAATAAATTGTTCTATAATTTTTAGTTTTACATTTTACAGTACTTTTTTAGAACTATTTAAAAGATAAATTACGTTTAAGATAAGAAAAACAAAATAAAGGTTTAAATTAACGGTATACATAAAACAGATTGAAAGAAAACATTTTTCTGTAGACTTTTATTGAGCTGAGGTCCTGGTGGTGTTGTTGGACAGGGATGGGGTGCACAATAGAGACCCTGGTAAGGGATAAATGCATATTTCCAATGTCCACCAACAGGTTTGCAGGGCTGACTCAGGCGTGGGCTGCCAGTCACTGAGATGTTCTCAGAAAGAGGGAAGAATAAATGAAATTAACTCACATACTAAATAAAAACCATAAAATATTTTACCATGCAAAACTGTCCTATGAGCTAACTCTACAGGACAGCTGCCCTAGGACCAACGTTGCCTATCCTTGATCTAGAAGACATACTGTATTTTTTGTGTTTCTATTATAAAAAGTCAGTTTTTCATAAAAAGTACAACATTTGCCAAAAATTTACATCATGTCCTTGACCCTTTAGCAATTTATTTGATCTTTAGAAATTTTCTGAATTTATAGGAGGAGTCATTGTAAAATGTATCAGAAATGATCCATTTATATTTATTCCGGGTTAGGCTCATGCCCAAGAAATAGCCAAAAACAACTGAATACGATGTCACAGAGATTGTGAATCAAAACAAGGAAAATGTCCTTCAAGGTCGGGTTTTAAAATATCCAAGTGCCCATTTGAGTGACATCTATTTAAAAAAAAAAAAGTTTAATTGACAGTCAGTCAAAAATGCAGCCGCCAAACAAATGAATGAAACCCGCATACTGAAAACCCATCCAACTGAATATCTGATATTTTCAATCTCCTTTAACAATTGTCTATAAATAATGTCAGTACACCAAGAAAGATGGCAAAGAAAATAAAGGTAGACTGAACAGAGTATTCCACATTCCAAATGCAGATGTTTTCCTGTTAATTGTTTTGTGGGGTATTGTGTAGTAAAAATAAAATAAAAGAGGCATGTTTGCTTTCTGGTTATATGACTGTTTGTTTGAATAGCATGTAGGCCTAGATGTTTTCCACATAAACAAAGCATTTCATTTCCCCCCAAAGTATGAACAACAATAGAAGAATTAGACTTAAATCCCTTTTCAGACAAAAACTGTCAGGTATGTGCATTTGTTCAGGCAATGCTAAACAGTTAAACATCTCAGCTGTTTCAGCTGCTAAAAACAGGTGAATCAGGTTGATACAATCTTTATTCCGGTGGAATAACAGCAGTTAACACCACCTGATCTTAGAAGTGGCCACAATAGGTGAGCAACAGTCGCTTCATGTCCCTGATTTATTTGAGATTGACTAGTTTTATGTAAGTTTTGAAGCTGCTTTTAAGTCCCTAACAATATTAAAATCAATGCCCTTGGCTCAGCAGGATTATAATGCTATGAGCTCCCCAGTAAACATGCAGAATGGAATAATCTGTCCAAGCACACTGCAGCTATGCTTAACCACTAATGTAATCTCTCATCTCTATTTTTTTATTATCTCATTACTTGCTTCAATTACTGTCAAATGACAAATTTGCTGAAATAATTCAAGTGTCAACAGTTATTTGCTGATACTATAATAGTATAGTGTCAAATATACTTTTCGATATTTAGCAGAAAAAAACTGTGTCAGCTAACACTAAACAGGTTCAGTACAAGTCAACACAGATTTATTTACATAATGCTTTATACAATACAGATTGTTTAAAAGTGGCTTCAAGTTGGCAACAGGGTCATTCCTTGTCAAATCAACCACATTTTGGAAACTTCCTTGGCTAAATAAATTGATTGATTGATTGATTGATTGATTGATTGATTGATTGATTGATTGATTGATTGATTGATTGATTGATTGATTGAAGAAAGACAAACTAATACATTTTCACCTGAGGTTTGGAGTCAACTTTCAGGTGGATGAAAATGATTTTAGAAATATATAATTTATATTTACATATAGATAAGTAGGCCTATGACTTTAGAAAGATGGCAGCATCATTATTTTATATTTACACAAAGATAAGTAGGCCTAATATTAGTACATTTGGTTGTCTTTCGCAATCAGTGTTGCATTATATGCCAATGGTGACCGTTCAAAAATGGGAAAAAGCACTGTTTGTATTTTTCCCCGCAAAGCCAACTCAAGAAGTATTAAAGATATCTTAATATCCTTTTAGATTTTTGTTCTTAACAAACCTTCCTTTTGGTGTCTTCATTTTAAAGGTCCTATATAATTCAATCCTTGAGATATGGGGATCTCAATGTGGCTCCATTTGTAAATTGTTAAATTGTACAAATTTTCAGTGGTCAAAAACCAAATGTGGGCAATTTTACATATACTTTTTTTCTTTGAGGAATGTCTGAACAAATAATGTTGAAACTAATATGTATCTTGTTTCATTCTATCAAAACAAATGCATAGAACATACCTGTCTGAGTTCAAAAAATATAATTTTTCTAAAGTTTGTGTGCCTGTAACTCAAGAAGTATTGAAGACATTTCAATATCCTTTTACAATCTGGTTCTTAACAAACCTTTTTTTTTTTTTTATGTTTATTTTTAAGGCCCTATATGGTTTATCACCATATGGGGATCTCAATGCGGCTCAATGTGCAAATTGTTGAACTTTAACAATTTTCAATTTCAACAAATGCGGGTGATTTTTCAGACAGCTGTTACTTTTTGTATTTTAAGAGGTGTGCATTTAAAGAATGTCTGAGTAACAAATAATGTTGAAACTAGGAATGTATCTTCTTTCTACCAAAAAAACCCTGCAATGAACATACCAATTTTAACAATATTCCCAGTACCAAAATAACACTGAAATGGCCAAGTTAAGTCACATTAACTTCCTTCCATTTGTAAAAGTACGTTTTTCTTTAATACAAACAAATAAGTAAAAGTATTGCACCAGCTAAGCCATGCTTTCCTTATTCTTAATAATAGTGGATTACTCACTAAACGTTTATCTATGGCATTTAATATTTTGACTTTCATCACTATTTAGGGGCCAAACACCGAAGGTGCGGAGGCACCTATTGTAACTGTTCCCGTTCTTATTATTATTCTTCATTCTTCCGACTGGGCGTCTATGGCAGCCCATAGAACCGTTTGCGGGAAAGTTGTTTTGATTTGACATTCTGATAGAGGACAGTCCCAACATTAAATACACCAAATTTGGTGTCTCTAACTCATTGCCTCTAGCGCCACCACCTGTCCAAAATTTCAAAATCATTATGCTAATAACTTTTGAACCGTAAGGCCTATCGACAAAATTATTTTTTCCTCTGATTCCTGCGCTCATGACGATTCGATTGCATCCTATGTCGTCATTTTCCGTCATAAAAATATGGCCACCATTTTGAATTGTCCAAAAAACCTACTTTTGCGAACCCGTCCTAGACGGTTTGTCCGATTTTCACCAAAATTGCACCAGATCATCTCCAGGCAGTGCCGACAAAAAGTTAGGAATTCAAGTCGATTTGTCAAACAGTTTTCGCTAAACGCACAAACTAATTTTACGTAGCGCTTGCGAAAACAGACGTAAGGCTGTATCTCCGCAACGCTTAATCGTATTCAGACCAAATTTGGTACCTGTCATCACAAGCATGACCTGAGGCTACATGCTGCGTTTCGGCGCAGCGCCACCTACTGGTCCGGAGATATGAAAAATGGCTATTTTTGCTCAGAACTTCTGAACGGTTTGTCCAAAAATCATAAAAGTGGTCTCGCTAGATTCAAGGCGTCATGCCGAGTCGACTGATATCCAATTTTCCCAGATCGGCCATTTTGGCTGTCGGCCATTTTGAATTATGTGCAAAAATGCTGTATTTTTTTAACGCATTAACGAATTGTTACAAAACTCGGTATGGGTCATCAGTACGATGCTCCTTCAGAGCCTGTGAAGTTTCGAAACAGCGCCACCTAGTGGTAACATTTATTTTTCAAATGCTTATAACTTTGGATGTGGTCGACTTATTTTCACGGGAGTCATCTTTTTGAGTTCCTGAATCATTGCCGAGTCCAACGATACCAAACATGCTGGGTTTCGTCTTATGGTTTGTGTAGCGTTGCGATTTAGCGCGAAAAAAACATTTGGCTATATCTTCGAAACCGCTTGTCCGATTGAGACGAAACCACCGTCAGAAGTTTGAAAACATAGGTCGATAGCTATACAACAATGCCCAAATGCCAAAATATTGATAGTTAGGGGTCGTAAAATTCAATCAAAGTCACGTGTGAGTCATTTTTTACGTGTTTTTTCACATAAATGTCTATAACTCTGAAGTGAATTGAGATATCTTCACCAAAATTGACACACAGATGTAGGGGCTCACTCTGAGGACACATGCAAAAAATTTTAGGACTGAGCCTCTTGGTGGCGCTATAATCGAACAAAACATGAAAATCCCATTGATTTCAATGCAGTTTTGTGATGTGAAATGCTATACTTAATGAACACATTGCTGTAACATTACGAAACTCAGAATTTGTTACCAGCACCTTGCCTTGAAGGTACTCAAAAGATTTAGAGACAGCGCCACCTGTTGGTCAAAAGTTAAAATTACATTTCCAAAAATGCTAATAACTTTTGAATACATCTGCCTATTTTAATAGATTCCTTGGGTCATGCCGAGAACATAGAGACCAAGTTTGACGTATTTGGACGAACTTCCTGTCCGCCATCTTTATTTATTTATTACAAAATCGAATCATATCATCTCCAGACCATGTCGACTAAAAGTTATGGATTTCGTGACGATAGACGAAACCGTTTTTGTATACCGCAGCAGCAAAGTTGAGGCATGCTGCCAAAATGACTATTAAGTCTTTATCTCTGCAATGCCTTGACATTTTGACACCAAACTTTGTATGTGTCATTGTCACCTCACTCTGACCACATCACATCGATTTCGTAACTGCGCCACCTATTGGTCGAAAGTGATAATCCATTAAATCATCTTAAACGTTACTGTATATATGATTTTTTAGCCATTTGCCCAAAATTCTCTTAAAATGCCATTAATTGCTCGTTGCTGCAATTGGTCTGCCACTCCCACCCATGAGGGCATCTCTTGCCGCTTCTTGCGCTTGGCCCCGGTAATGGCTGCTTGCAGCTATATTTATGTCTGTCTTTCTTCAGAAAAAAATAGTAACATAAGTAAAAATTTGAGCCGAAGGCCTCTGGTTGAGTTGACGTGGAATAACCCAATAACTGAAGTCAGTTCAATTTTGATTAAATTCAGTTCAGTAACATTGTTGATGTTGCAATGTTAGTTTTTACCATCTAGCTTAATGCAAAAATAAATTTCCCCTCTTTTCTAAAAAACAAAATAAGCGTAGTGTCAGTTCTGGCAGGTCACGTTAGTCAAGCTCACATCAGTTGACTCTCAGCTGATCCACGTCTATAGGAATACGGCGCCCATCACTGTATACATGTATACGCTCCTTCAGTATTATCAGCAGCTATCGCGTTTCTCAGGAGCCAATTACCCTCCTCCATCCCCAGCTCCTCCTCTCCTATTTGCAAGGATGCGCAGGGAGTTCTTGCCTAGAACAGAAACATACCGCCAATCCTAACTGTATGCTAATTGTCAATCGTATTTGACGATAGTGGTCCTGACAGTAATGTGTGTCCCTCCTCTTCTTAAAAAAAGCAAAAATCTAAGCGTCCGTTTCTGTTGAGAGTACGCAGTGTGCAAATTGACAGCCACTTTTCTTCGTCTACGTTTCTTTTTCCATTTTGTTTTTGTAGTCTTCGTTGTGAAGTCCCCAATTATTGATTTGATAGCTGATTACCAATTTTTTTCATCACATTTTTACAGGAGCTTCATAGTATGCCCGCTCAAGCTGATGTCGCTTTTTACTAGCTTTATGTGTGGGTTTAACGTGACTGTTGTCCATCACGTCACTTTTATCATTATCATTAGCAGCAAAACATTACCAGCATTTTTAACATTTCCATCCTCACTTATTGATCTCCTGTCTGGATTTATTACCACAATTGTTTACTTTTTTATTTTGACTTGGACGTTCATCCGCCTCACACCCCTGCAAGACCTCTGTCCATATCTATTGGTGTACTTGTACCACTTGACAATATCGGTGAGTGAGTCTCTACTGGTATCGAAATTGCTTCTTTAAAAGGCATCTCTGACCATAAACAAACTTAATTTTCTTGTAATTTTTACATTCCAAAGTCTGATGTGCAATCCTTGATTTATTATCATGATTGGAAGTTGGTTGATCCTCTGTCAGTCTCTGAGGCAATCAATGTTTCCCCCTTTCTGCCCGTTTCAGTCTTTCCAGTGCAGAAGGCATTCTTAATGTCTATTATGAAAGTATTTCTACAATTTTGAATGAATATGCTCCATTGAAATCTACATATGTTCCATCCTCTCGCACTTTTCCTTGGTTCACTAGGGCAATAAAAACCAAGGGTCGGCATCTAGAAAGGCTTTGTAAGAAAACTGGCCTTACTGTTCACTAATTGGCATATACTGAACACATTCAGCAGTATAGGGAAGCTCCTAATGCTGCTCGGTCATCTTATTTTTCTACATTAATTTCCAAAGTCCAAAACAGGCCTAGAACATTATTTACTGCATTTATTTACCCGGACAGTCTCTAGAGGGTTCTGGTCAAATGTGTGATGCTTTCCTTTTTTCAGAGTAAAACGCTTTATACTTGTCAACATCATCCCTCCACTTCCACTACTGAAACTCTCTCTTCATTCCTTGCTCACAGCCTCACTAGACTCTATTGTTCCTGCAGTGGTTGATGAGATAATCAGGTAGTCTACAGTAATTTCTCTACTAGTCTTCTTGGTCCTGCACCTACCTCTTTAGTGAAAAATTTAGTTGTCACTACCCTTCAACCCTTTCATTAATATGTCAATGTCTTCTGGAACTGTTCCACCTAAGCTTAAGATTGCTGTGGTCATCCCGGAGTACCCCTCTAAGTAGCTACTGGCATATTTCGAACCTCTCTATTCTAAGATGTTAGAAAAAGTTGTTGCCTCCTAGGTACAGACCTATTTAACAGCAAATAATTTCCATGAGCATTTCCAGTCTAGCTTCTGTCCTTCCCATAGTACTGAAACAGGCACTGGTTAAGGTTCTTAATGATCTCCTCCTTGCTTCTGATTCTAGCGATCTTAGCACTCTCCTTCTGTTAAGACTTCAGCTCAGCTTTTGATACTGTTAGTCATGTAATACTTCTGTCACGGCTTTCAGCAATTGGAATTACTGTTACAGTCTTTGACTGGTTCTCCTCTTATTTGATAGGGAGGCAACAGTTTGTTGTATTCCAGAAGCACAAATCTTCTACTAAATCTATCAGTTGTGGTGTACCTCAAGGTTCTGGCTTGGGCCTTCTTTTCACAATTTACATGCTACCAATTGGACAAATAATCAGACGCTACTGGTTCAATAACCACTGTTATGCTGATGACATACAGATTTATTTTAGCACACCTCCCACCTCAGCCTACATTAACAACATGCATCAAGGAACTCAAACCTTGGCTGGAGGCAAACCACCTTAAATTTAACTCGGGTAAAATGGAGTTACAGTAATACTGACTGGCTCTAAATCTGTTGTGTCTAAACTCCCTGGTCAACTGGTAGATTTGGATGGTGACCTTATAATGCCCTCTACGACTGTTCAAAATCTAGGTGTTCTTCTCAATTCCACTCTTTCATTTAATGATCACATTGGCAAAGTGGTAAAGACAGCTTTTTCCCACCTATATAATATCTCTTGTATTCGCTCCTCTCTTAGTCAGCTGGATGCTGAATCTATTATATATGACTGTCACTTCTCACCTTAATTACTGTAACTCACTGTTTATGGCCTTTCAGCTAAAACATCAAATGATTACAATCTGTTCAAAACTCTGCAGCCCCACTTGATCACTTTCAATAAAAAAAAAAAAAAAAAAAAAAGAATGAGCACATTACTCCAATCCTCTATCACCTTGTCTCTATCACCTCTATAAACGTCAAGGTACTAATTCTCAATTACAAAGCTCTTCATAACTTTGGTCCTTCATATTTATCTGACTTACTTGAACCTTATGCTCCAGCTCGTTCCTTAAGATCACTTTATTCACTCCTAAGTTACTACTAAGGTATTTAAGTGTTCTGGCTCTCAGGTTGTGGAATGCTCTTCCTCAAAACATCCGTCAAGTACCCTCCCTTCTTGCTTTCAAAAACCTCTTAAAAACAATTTTTTTCTCTGAATATTACTCTTCAGCTCTCGGTCTGTAAATTGTACCTTGTTATGGACAGAAGTCCTGTTTGTATCCAGCTATTTGTTTGTATCCCTAACCTAACTTTGTAAGTGACCTCTGTATATTACACTTCAGCCCTTGGTATGTGTATTGTGCTTTGTTATGGGTGGTTTTTTTTTGTTTGTTCTGTTCCTCTAACCTATCTTTGTAAAAACGACCTTTGGTTGAAAAGTAAATATATTTTTTTTTTAAATAAAAAAATATTATTAAATTATTATTAAGTTACAGTGAGGCATTTAAAATGGAAGTGAATGGAGCCCATCCATAAACTTAAAAATACTAAGAATTTAACTCTTTCCCCGCCAGCGTTTAAAAAACAGTTTTTGATCATTTTCACAAAAATGTCATGGCCCCCAGAATATTTTTGTTTTATGAATATCTGAACACACAAGAAACAACAGACCCTCTGGCTTTAAACAATAAAAACATTATATTTCTAGCTTCATGCATTCCTTTTTACCAACACTTGAATATGGGTAAGTTTCATAAAAAAGCAACATTTGAGCAAAAAGCTGAGAAAATCACGTTTTGTCAAAGACTACATCTGGGTCATGAAGCGCCGTTGTGCTTCGGGCGACCTGAGTTCAAGTCCCGGCTCGTGGACCTTTCCCGATTTTTCTCTCTCTCTCTCTCTCTCTCTCTCTCTCTCTCTCTCTCTCTCTCTCTCTCTCTCTCTCTCTCTCTCTCTTTCTCTCTCTCTCTCTCTCTCTCTCTCTCTCTCTCTCTCGCTCTCTCTCTCTCTCTCTCTCTAATCCTTATTAAATGCCACACACAAAAATCTTAAAAAATAAATAAAAATACTACATCTGGATCCTATTCAGACCGATGATCAAAACATAGATGGAGTAAATCGAGTCCCTCAACACTCCTAATGCTTGCACAGTCCTGTAGCTCATCCTGGGTCAACATTTCATTCAGTAACAGTTTTGATTATATGCGGTTTTATGTTGATGATCCCATTATTTTACCTATGCATATGATTACATGAGATCGCTTGTTTCTGCATTTTCTTCAGCATGTGTTTTGATCGGGAGATTCAGTACTTTTCAGAAGATGTGTAATAGCACCTCCTACCGTACACACTGTAAAAAAAGTCTGTAAAAATAGGGCACAAATGTACTTTATAAATATGAAGGAATTTTTCAGTAGTTTTTTTAAAGGTGTTTTACCTGTATTTTGGCAAAATTTTAGTGTGAAAAAAAATAGCTCACTAACCTTTTCTTTACAGAAATTCTTTAATTTTACCAACTTTGTCACCATGACAACGCAACAACCTTAAAATGAGTTCATAAAAATATGAATTAAATGGTTTTGCAGCTAAAAGTGCATACATGTTTAACTAAGAAATTAGTGTTTTATAAAATCATAATCTTGTCATTTCAGCATTTAAATCCTCCACAACTGGCCCCATTCACTTGTAAGGCCCTCACTGCAACCCAACCTCACTTTTTTATTTAGAAAATGATTATTAATAATTAATTAATTAAATACATTATTATTATTATTAAGATGAGACGAAAATATTTTTGTGGTAATCAACATTATGCTAGAAATTCTTTTGACTGAGCTTAATTTGAACTGAAGCTGGAATATTCCTTTAAGAAACGTGAAATTACACTAAATCCTGTTTTTGGAATGTTTCATTTAGAGTTTCCGTGACAAAATGAGTACTATTAGAAAGTGGCATAGTTTAGATCCTGACAAAATTAATGAAACATTCTCTTAACTGAGCCAGAATTGTGGCAGACAGAGTGATATCTGCTAACATTATAACTTATCGCAATGTTTTATTGGCATAATGGCAGATGATCAGGTGCTCTCACTAATTAAGGTAAAAGGAGAGAAGGGGAGAAAAGAAGAGGAAAAAGTCGGAGGATAGTGTGAGTGTGTGGAAAGAAAAGAGGGAGTGAGAAAAAAGAAGGAAAAGGAGAAAGAGAAGAGTGTGGGAAAAATCAATAAGACTCCCACTCCAAATCCGTCTGCAAAAGAAACAATCAACCACCTCTCTCTCTCTCTCTCTCTCTCTCTCTCTCTCTCTCTCTCTCTCTCCTCTCTCTCTCTCACTCTCTCTCTCTCTCTCTCTCTCTCTCTCTCTCTCTCTCTCTCTCACTCTCTCTCTCTCTCTCTCTCTCTCTGGGGTGTATAAACAGAAAGACCTACTTGGTACCTCTCTACTATCGGAGCACATCCACACACAGACTATCCCAGACACACACACACACACACACATACACACACACACACACACACACACACACACACACACACACACACACACACACACACACACACACACACGACACTACACACACACAAAGTGCAGAAGTGAAGTGGGCACCCCAGACTGTTATTCAACCCTTGAAAGCTGCCTGGAGTATTACACAACCAAAAGCAGGGATCACGGAGAAAGACCGAAAATGGAAAGAAAGAAAGAAAGAAAGAAAGAAAGAAAGAAAGAAAGAAAGAAAGAAAGAAAGAAAGAAAGAAAGAAAGAAAGAAAGAAAGAAAGAAAGTTTTAAGTAAAGCCCACTTGTCTTTGCTTGCATGTGTATATGAGTGTGAGAATATGTGTGTGTGTGTGTGTGTGGTGTCTGTGTGTGTGTGTGTGTGTGTGTGTGTGTATGTGTGTGTGTGTGTGTGTGTGTGTGTGTGTGTGTGTGTGTGTGTGTGTGTGTGTGTGTGTGTGTGTGTGTACGTGTCGATCCGTCTGTGAGCAGTAAGAATGAATGGTATGGCTGATTGTTCAGGGAGGCCCAGAGCAATAGCCAATAATAATCCTGCATTTGAATGGACAGCTTTTCCCCTCCGCCCTTCCCATTCACACACCTTTACTGTACATAAAAGAAACAACAGAATAACATCGAGAGAAGAAGAAAAGGGAGGAAGAAAGGCGCTCCGAAGTGGCTTAGGTTTATCTGCGCTATTTGTCAAGTGAAACTGAGGCAAGCCGAATGCCTGTGTGTGTGTGTGTGTGTGTGTGTGTGTGTGTGTGTGTGTGTGTGTGTGTGTGTGTACATGCTTGTACAAGACTGCATGAGGCATGTCCGTGTAGCCGCATGGCAGATGGGGGCATGAATGTGAGTGTGTTTGTTTCTCCCTGCGTGTGTTTTCTGCATGTGTAACAGATGGTTAGTTGTGGTATGCGTGTTACACTTGATGTACTCAACAGCTTGCTGGACATTGTCCAGTCAATTTTATACTGTATGACTCCAATGAAAGACACACCTGCTTCAATGGATACTGAAAGTATTGTGTAAATGTGAGCATGAGAACATATCTGAAATTTAACAGATTGTTTATAATGGCTATTCACTAAAATTGTGGATGTGGCATATTATGTGGAAAAAAACCCCAGCAATGTTGATAGCAAAGGTCTCATATTTGGGCCCACCGGTCATATTCGGCCACTGAAGTTTTAATGGATTATTCAGCAATACTTTACAATAAGGTTTAAATTGTTAACAAAAGTTAGTGAAGTGTTAATGGATTATTCAGCATCACTTTACAATAAGGTTTAAATTGTCAACAAAAGTTAAATGGTTTGTTCACCCAAAAATAAAAATCCAGTAATTATTTACTCACCTCAAAACCTTTTGCGAGGACTGAATTGAGCTCTCTTTTGCGTCTGAATAGACAAATACACACAACATTATGTCTAAATGTCTGTATGTCTAAAATACTGTAGATTTAGTCGTATTTCATCGACTAAAAATAGACTTAAAGGGTTAGTTCACCCCAAAATGAAAATTCTGTCAGTATTACTCACCCTCATGTTGTTCCAACCCCGTAAGACTTTCGTTCATCTTCGGAACCCAAATTAAGATATTTTTGATTAAATCTGAGAGCTGGATCACTCCTCCATAGGCTTCTAAAGGGATCGAAACTTGCCGACCCAGAAAAGTTAAATACATCGTTAAAATAGTCACTGCAAGAGCTCTGATGACGGCACAGCTGTTATACGATTGGCATCAATCACGTTCCACTAATGCTCACAAATCTGTATTTTTATAACATTAAAAGCTCTATTAGTTGCGATGTTGTATTGTGTAATGATTATCGAAATAAACGTAGACCCCACTACATTGGTATTTAAATAGTATTGTCACAATCTCCAGGCACAATCCTCAGTCACCAGCCCAGTCACCACAGAACTACATTTCCCAGCATCCCTCCTGGCTCCCACCTGCACTCAGTCAGTCATCACCATACCCGCCACTGATTATCACCTCATCAAGACACACACATAAGCACTCAACTTGCATACTCTATTGTCTGGTCTCGTTGGACAAGAGCATATGTTTACTAAAGGCGGGCATACACTGCGATGTCTGTACGATTTCAGCAAGGTACCTACTCACACTGAACGAGTAGATCTCATGCGACATTATACGGTCCGATCATCGAGCTGCGACTTGATGCTCACACTATACGTGTGAAATATGTGCGATAAACCCCCGTGCCTGGTTGCACCAATAGATGATATCATGTATCCAAATATTGCCAAAACAGGCATCAGCTATCAATATTAAGATGATTTAGCATTGCCAATTTATGTATTAAATTATTATTAGTATTATTGTATTATTAGGGAAGTCCTACTTTTATTATTAAATTGATAGGCTATTATAATTAATTTCCCACACAATAATTTCATAGCGCATCACCGCATAACCAACGTGCTGTGAGGATTATAAAAGATTAGAAGCTTACTCCTCCTCGTTGAAAATTGTCTAAAAACATTTAGGTCGATTACAATGAATTATAGGCCTATAATTAAAATGATTAACAGTCTATAATATTTCCGAACACTGCAATAATTAGTCAAAACAGCTTTATTTCAAACAGTTTGTTTAACATGAACATTGTTTGACAAATTAAATAGGCACGGTAGCTACATCGCAAGTGTCTTGGAAGACGTGGGTAATATGGTTTATCCATTTTGCAACACAAACTGGAGGTAAGCAACAGTAGGCCTAATTTGTAGCTAGTTTGATAGCTACAGAAATTAAGATCTCCCTCTTTTCATTTTCTTTCTTGCTGCAGATGAAACAATGTTACATTTCTGTATTCGCGCAGGCGCAGTGAGGGAAAAAACACTGAGTGTAGGGCAATCGGGTCGTAGCTTTGCTTCAACTGTGCGATATAGTCACGAGGAGCGACCAAAATGTCTGACATGCCAGAAATTCTTCCGACCATCCGATTGCCGGTCATTTCCCCCTGTACACTGCACGACAAAGCTGAAAATCGTCCCGACCCGAGAGAGTCGCACGAGTCAGTATTCGGCTCAAAATCGGACGAAAATCGCACAGTGTATGCCCGCCTTTACCTGTTGATCCATACTACTTACCCAACTACCTTCCTCCTGTGACGCATTACTACCCTGTCTTTGATTATTTTCAGTCTTCAGTCTTCAGTAATCTAAGTCTCCAGCCCTCCAGTTTGCACCAGTCTGCACAGACAACTCTAAGAACTGTTATTCACAGCTAAGTGTTTGCTGCTATTTAATGAAGTCACTCACCTGCTTGCATTGTTTGTTTCCTGCACTTACCTGCAAATAAACACCCTTTATGGAAGTTAACTTTGTGCTGTATTGTTCTGTTTGCTGACAAGTATGGGCTTATGTTGAACTTTATTCTTGTACAAACAGATGCTGTATTAAGCAGTATAAAGTATTGAATGAAAATGTCTCTGAAGCATCTGTGAGTTTCAGGGATAATTAGTCCATATGCTAGGTATAAGTATACAAATCAATAATTGTGCCAACATAACTGCATATAGTTCTAATTCATGGTTGTAAAAACCCTTTTGTTTATTGTAAATGTTCAACTTCCCCTGATAGAGAACACAACCTGGCCCCATGTAATTTGAAACCTACGGTTTAACACAGAACTAAATGTTTAAAAACGTCTGCTTAATCTTACAAACTTCTTGCAGGATTAATATAAATGAAAGAATCTGAATCACTAGCATTAGGTTATGATGTCTTAAATGCATTTCTGATCAACAATTTTTTTCAATACAACCAACCGTCCACACAATCCAGAATTAGCAACACAAGCCTTAATATTATGTAATCTACATGACATGCCAATCGATTAGGCTCAAAAGTATTAGTACGCCAGGAATGGCCCATAATACAGTGTGTGGGTGTATGGCGGAGAGCACCTGTCCTCTCTGTAGAAGGTACCAGACAGAGTTAATGAGACAGCGATTCAGTGAATGACTCAATTCATCTTCATTAGTGAGCTCAGACACTCACTCCTTCCTCTCATTCACATACACACATTTTCCAGACATCTTTATGCAGATATACAGTACCCAGAGATTCATTGTGTCATGAGAGTTTATTCACTCAATAATAATAATACCACATGTCCATATTCATAACAGGACGTATAGTATAAATGTCGCAATATGCGGCCATTAAAATGAGATATGTCTAACAAGTTAAACATGATTGTTACAGTTGTTATACCTTTTCCATTTTTCCAGCGCATTAAATGTTAAAATGTCTAAAACAGACGTCTCAAAAGTTGAGAAAATAATTTTTTCTGATCTATCATAAAACCTCCGTTTTGATCCCTGAGAGCAGTATAACAAGACTACATACTACAGTGTGTATGTGTGTGTATGCAAGCACGTAAATATTGATTAAACCTGACGTTTTTCAGCAGGAGGAAGTAGACACTTCAAAGCTGACTTTTACCACACACACTAACACACACAAGCACGCACACACACTGCTGATTTTCTACTTCAAACACTCCTGGTGTTTGCTCTGAAAATAAGACCGCTGTGAAGCCAAAAGATTCATTTCCTATGCGGAAGGGAGAAGGAGGGAAAAAGTGAGAGCAACAATGATGCCAGATACTTGTCGAGCTAGTGAACAGACTTACAATTCATAGCCATAACAATAATGATAATGGCAGTGACCTCTCTGATATATTACAATGTATTTTAGTCAGGATGACCTAAACTCATTTAAAATAACTTGCAGTCACATGCATCAGGTAAAAAAATTTAATCTCAATACAAAAATAAGTACTATCAAAAAATACTTTAAAAAAAACCAAGTTCATCTAAATAAAATATAACAACATAAAAGAACATAACATAAAAGAAGATATTTTGAAAAATGTTTTTTATTCATATAATGAAAGTGAATGGAGTGTTGTTTTGAACCCCACTGACATTCATTGTACAGTATGGACAAAAACAGTCAAAACATTTTTGAAAATATCTATGCCTCAGTTTCACTTGATTTTCTTTGTTCCGCTGAAGAAGGAAAGTAAAACAGGTTTGGAATGACATAGGTGTAATGTGAAGTACGTATATTTTCATTTACGAGTGAACTATTGTTTTAAGGCAAATCAGCTGTGGCTATCTTGGTAAAATCTGACAAAACAGTATCATATTTTCAGTAATATCATACAGGAAGTAACTTAAATAATTCTAAACCCTTTAATGTGCATATTACTTTTTAGAGTAAACAACCTCTTAAAAGCCCGATTGACTGTTTGAATTGAAAGTCGGGACTTTCATTCCTCTGTTTCTCCCCTTCATTTTATTTTATGAGTGGTCCCTCTCTTCCCTGTTATACAGTCTCTGGTCAAAACAGCAGGATGATGCTAAATATTAGTGTGAACTCAAACCATGTGGTATAACAAATCAAAACATAGCCTACACACACAGAATACACCTACTGTTAATATACACATAAACACACATGGTCAACCTGTGGAGAAAGAGAGAGAAATTAAGGCTGGCGTATGGCCGGTGAGAGCGTTATCTGCCAGTGTGGCATTTCTCTATCACTTCCACACACTCTCGCTGAGGCCTCATGCCAGACTCACACTGTGCTGGCCCACTGAACCACTCACCGAGCTCAGGCTGTGCCAAACACACGCACACACACACAGAGTGACTGCTGGCAGCAGTGGGTTGTCAGGCAACAGATGGTTTCACTGAATGAGCCTCTCATGAGAGATAACTGATCTGGAAATGCTCAAACAATTACACAACCAAACACTAACCATTCACAAACCAAAGAACAACCAAAAATGAACAGCCAAACTAAATAAAAACCATAAAAAACACATTCAAACCATTATATCAACCACTCAGGGTGCTCTCCTTTAAAAAGATAGCATAGTGCAGAACTTTCAACAGCTCTTAAGAAACCTATCACCACTGTGGTCAAAGTCAGTGCTAAAATCAATACCGCATTATGTGAAGTCAGTATATTTGCACCCAGGGTCCAAAATCAACTCTTTGCCACACCTGCCAATGGTGGGTGAATTGAAAAAATGTGCCATGAAACTATTTTATTGAGTAGACAGTTTTGGTCTTAGGGCTGAAATAAACTTCATGACTTTTGCCCAGATTTGCAGTCTGGAGTAGTTGACGATAGTTGGTGAAAGTCATAGCCAGTTTACAGACTTCAGATTCCACAGAAAATTATGTAATGATTGTATGTGTATGATGGCCACAGACTTCGCTTTTTAGCTTCAGACTATGATTTCATCTAGTTGGAATACATCAAACATGTTTGATATTTTTAGCCGATTTTAGAATACATATTGTTTTCACTTGTCATGCGTCTCCTTGCAACATGGCACATGTTTCTTTGTTGTGTTTGGAAGGATTTGAAAGTCTGGTAGCGTATGATTTTCATTTGTTTATTTTGAATAATATCTATTGAACTGAATCAACAACACTTAACTGACTTGAGCAGAATAATGACACTTGCATTTTTGAGCTGCTTTACTGCAGAATTTGAATTTGTCTCATATTTAAAGTTTGCATCATTTATTCTGTTATTTTACAGTTTATTACTGTGAAGCTACTTTGTAAGAATTTTATTGTATAAAGCTCTATATAAATAAAGGTGACTTGTCCTTTTTGGAGTTTGAAAGATTTGAGTCCCATTGACTTGACAAAAACATCTGTAACATTCTTCAAAATGTTTTTTTTTTTTTTCTGTGTGTTTTTGTGTTCCACATAATTAAAATTTTAGGGACAACTATCCCTTAAAAACAAAGTAATGTTGCAGTTCCTTATAATTTCATCAGCCACCATCGATATCTATTTTATTTACTCTCCAAAGCCAATTTTTACTCGCATTTTGCACTTGGGGAGTGTTAACTTTGGACCCTATACAGTAGTATTACAAAGGCTAACAAACACACAGGCTAGAACTGAATTATCTGCATAGAAAACAGAGCCAGATAACAGTTATTGCAAATATATCTTTTCATTTATAGAAAGAATGCCAAGCACAACACACAGTGGAACACCCCAAGCACATGCATATATATATATATATATACACACAAACACACACACTCACACACACTGAGTCCATCAACACACCCAACACAAGACCTGTATCTAGGCCTGCAGCAACAAAGTGTGGCTTGGCATGTTGGACTGCAACACTTTTTATTTCTCTCTCTTTCATAAACACACTTAAATCTTGCATCTAAGCATCAAATTAATGTGTGTAATTTACTGAGAAATTGGTCCGTAATCAAATTAATTTTCCTTTCCATACAGTTCAGACAGGAAATAAGTGCATGGTATTCACATTCTCTGATAAGCACTGCAATACATCATTGCAGATGGTACAATAAAATACAGGAAACAAAGGAAATGGAGGGAAAGTGTTAAGGCCAGTTCAATAATAAGAATCCTGATGAGATTTGCCTGGTTGTGTTAATTTATTACAATATAAAAAAAAAAGTTGTGGCAACATCCTTACCATAATATGCTAGGAATCATTTCTCAATACTTAGGTCACATTTCAAAACTCTTCACAATGTGAACAAAGTCTATGTAGGATGTCACATTGATCATGGTATTAATAATATGCATGACGCTGCTTGACGCAGGAAGTCCAAAGATATATTTTTAATCATAACAACCGAGATTGCTCACAAGGAAAGTAACACATACCACATTAACTACGTAACGTAGTGTACCGTAATTTCTAACTTCGATATGAGACCTTGAAAAATATTGATATTCGATACCATTTTCGAAACTAGGAAAAACTGCCATATATAACGCCATACAGATAATTTGTTATTGTAGCTTAAACACAGCACATGGAGGCTTTATTTGAATCATTGAACTAAATTTACAAAACAAATACACGTAAACAGTAAAAAAAATTGCACATGATAGCACAAATAAATACAATAGAATAAACAGACAAATGAAATAAACATGGCTTATACGTTTTTCAGGTGGGTCTAACAATAGTACTCGGGTAAAAAATACTACAGAAATTAAAGTAGGCTAATCAAAGGTAAAATAACACTGGATAGTCTTAGTTATTCAGTCAAGAGCAGCGAGTGATTTTCTCTCTGTCTTTTGTTCTTTGATTAACATGACAGACAGCAGCAGGTTTATTAGGCTGCTGTCCCTTTAAGAGTTTATGCACGGGTCCAACTGTTACAAAACATGTGTTCTCCCTCAACTATTTACGTTCCAAAACTGGTTGAATTTACCAGAATACTCAGCAAGACGGGCATTTTGACATAATTTTGTATTTGACCGTTTACGCAAAATATGACACGAAAAAGTCAATTTGGTACTCGTGAGCTGTTTGAGAGGCGGCTTTATGAGAGCGCCACTTATATAGATGGTGTGACCGGCAAATCTGTGGGAATGACTAAAATAATGCGCAATACAAGCACTATGAGTGAGAGGAGCCGGGTTTGTGTCAATTCACCGTCGGAAAGAAGAGAGAGTGAGAATGCGCAGCTGGGATCGGTGTATTGATACTGCGGAAAAAGAGCATTGGAACAGTTTCAGATATTTCAGTATCGATATATATCGAAATATCGATATTTTTGACAACACTAATGCAACAGGAGTGCTTATACACAGAGAACTAAACTAGATACAGATGGGATTAAAAAGTAACCAAGGTAACAAACAAGGAGAATTTAGTAACTATATACGTAAATAGACACTAAACTGCAAGGAGACACACAGGAACATGAACAAAAACACAATGAAACATAACATAACCCTGACATGGGGTAAACTGTGGATCATTTAATCATTACTTTGGCACAAAATGCATACTTCTTTCAAATTACATGAATTCTACTCTCACATAGACACAACCACAATATCATACTAAAACTCTATGTAGGCCTACCTATAGGCTAATGGAACTTGATTTGTGATGTGTATGATGTGTTTTGGTAGTTATAGTGCTTTTTTTTTTACCTATATGTCTGACTACTGGCCACAAGGCTACACTCAAACAAAATTACTCTTTAAACTTACTCAATTTAATTATGGACAGTGGTTCCACACAAGCAAATTATTTTTTATTAACATTAATGGAATTTGTTGAATCTATGTAAGCTCTTTGTGTTGTGACAACACAACTGAATCAGAATGAATCTATGTGAAATAGTAATGTCCAAACAAATCAATGGAATTGCTTCCCTGTTACTGATACAGACTTAACTGAACCGATATAGACTTTCATCGAACCTTCGTACAAGGTTAAAAACTAGTTTAAATGTGGCTATTGTGGACATATTTTCAACATCATTTATGGTCTCATTTAGACAGAATTACTTTGACTATTGCTGTCAGATGATCTTAGTGAGAATTAACAGAAGTTTAGATGTTGATGTTTCATTTGAAGTGTCACCATTGTGGTGATCAGTGTTTGCTTTAGTTGGGCTCTTGGTCCCCTGGTTCAGTGGCTGCTGTATCTCTGTGTTTGTATAACACAGTCAATATTGCAAAGAAAGTCATGAATAAGTAAGATCAGGTGTTATCAGCTTCGTGTTGATGTTGATGATGAAAGCTTCACAAAACATGCATCTAATGTTGTCAGACACTTTCACATTTCTAGCCGCCACCATGTGGATCTGCAATACTGGCACCAATAGCATTTTTATGATCACTTATTTAGAGATAAAAATTATGTGCATACGATGTTCAGAGCAAACATATCATGTTGTCACACACAGACATCAAGATTTTGCATATGATTCACAACAATGGTGACAATAAAAAAGGTCATGCTGCAATGCATGATGGGTAGCTTTCATAGTTCAAAACTCATCATTGATTCCCAAGCTTTTTTGTTTTGATTGTCACCGTTGTTGTGATTCATATCCAAAATCATGATGTCTGTGTGTGACTACATAATACATTTGCTCAAAACATCATGTACACATGCTTTTTAGATTTTAAAAATATTTCTTATTCTATTGGCACCAATATTGTACTTCCACAAGGTTGGTAATGCCAAACATAAATACAATTTTAAACTCAACATTTGAAACTTGATTTGTGATGATTATGTCATCATCAACATTGAGCTGATAACACCTGATCTAACTTTTTCTTGGCTTTCTCTGCCACAACAATTGTGTTATACAAACACACAGTTACAGCAGCCAATGAAAATATAAAATAAAATCTACAGGGACCAAGAGCCCAACTAAAGCAAACACTGATCACCACAATGGTGACACTTCAAATGAAACAAATATCTAAATATCTAATAATCTAAATATCTAAACTTCTGCCAATTCTCACTAAGATCATCTGACAGCAATAGTCAAAGTAATTCTGTCTAAATGAGACCATAAATGATGTTGAAAATATGTCCACAATGGCCACATTTGAACTAGTTTTTAACCTTGTACGAAGGTTCGATGAAAGTCTATATCGGTTCAGTTAAGTCTGTATCAGTTACAGGGAAGCAATTCCATTGATTTGTTTGGACATTACTATTTCACATAGATTCATTCTGATTCAGTTGTGTTGTCACAACACAAGGAGCTTACATAGATTCAACAAATTCCATTAATGTTAATAAAAAATAATGTGCTTGTGTGGAACCACTGTCCATAATTAAATTGAGTAAGTTTAAAGAGTCATTTTTTTTGAGTGACAGGTTAAGTTAATTAAATGCAATACAATAGTGTTTTGGTGGTAAAAGAAATATATGTGTGTTACTTTAACAAAACATACTTGGGTAAAAAATAACAGAGCCACAAAACCATTTTTTTGAGTGTATATGGCTCTGACATTTTTGTGAATATTTAATGTGAAATTAACTGATGTGCCAAGCTGAAAATTGGTAAGGGGAACTGTGTGAAGAAGTGACGTGTTCTGAGAAATGTGTCCTAGAGATTGTATTAAAAAAAAATTGTTAAATGAGGCACTGTAATTCTCTCCAAATATCAACATTAAAGATATTGTCAGGCTCAAAAAATTTCAAAATAATCCCAAATATATCGGCATTGCTGTTTTTCTTAAACATTCCAAAACATGAAAGAAATGACAAAAGCCTGAATGAGTTTGGATTGGAATGGATTACATGTTTTAGTCATGGCATGTTGAATATTTTAGACAAATTATGGATAGATGAGACCATAAAAAACTTTTAGAACAGGCTAAACTTATCACATTTCACTCTCAACTGTTCAAATACAGCAAGGTATTTTTAAAAATAACAGTTATCATATGGCAAATGCATCTGCTGGAATTCATGCAGGATACATGAAAATGTTATTTAATGAGAAGGGACTACATACTTTTGAACAAGATGTTACCATGTAATTTCCTGCAGTGCGGGTTATTAAGATAACTCTACTGTGTGACAAAG
Organism: Rhinichthys klamathensis goyatoka; assembly: GCF_029890125.1. Taxonomy (NCBI): domain Eukaryota; kingdom Metazoa; phylum Chordata; class Actinopteri; order Cypriniformes; family Leuciscidae; genus Rhinichthys; species Rhinichthys klamathensis. Next base: position 541,275 of record NW_026606753.1, on the reverse strand, counting down.
TAAAGGAATTAAAAAAAGTAAATGCTAAAAAATTAAATGTTCTTTCAGAGTAGCTGTCTTACACAGAAAGAGAAAAGGTGCAGTCACGATTACCGTTGTTCAGGGAAATCCTGTCATTTCAATAGAAATACTTTCAATCAAGAATTCCACATGTGGGCGAAAGGTTTCCCCATGCAGATTTCACATTGGGTTCAAGCTGGTCAGGCAAAATCGCCGCATTGAACTTGAAAGTAACTTCTGTGTGAACTGCAGTGATTTATACATTGCTATTCTACACTATTGATAATGCAAAAATTTTGCTAATGTGACCACATCTAACTCTGGGGGATAAGGTGAATAGGCTAAAGTCCCAAAAAGTCGGAGTGTTCCTTTAAGGCTGAAAAATTATTACAATTTATGTGATATATCAGCCCATTCTCATCCCTAGGCGTCATGAAACTGACGCCTTGGGAATCATTTTGACCATGCTTCAATATTCGACGCTTTAGGCACCCTTTAGCGTCAGTTACATGACGCGATCCTAGGGCGTCATCTTGCTGACGCTTTACCTTTAACGTCAGTTAGATGACGCTATCTAATCCTAACCCTACCCCAGACCTAAACCTACCCGCGTCATCTAACTGACGCTTAGGTAAAGCGTCAGTAAGATGACGCCCTAGGATCGCGTCATGTAACTGACGCTAAAGGGTGCCTAAAGCGTCGAATATTGAAGCATGGTCAAAATTGTCATTTTAGTGACGCCTTGGGGTGAGAATGCGTTGGATATATATACAATATATATAAAAAAAACATTATTTCGTAGACCCACATAAGTCTCCATTAGCATTGATCAATGCAGTGTATGGTAGACGCTGCAGGTTTGCTCAAATGTTTGAAAGGAGGATCCAAGCAGGAAGCAAGCTACAGTTCCCATCTTATCAAAAGCTAAACACACTATAAGGCAATGGATATCCAAGGTGGAACTAACAAATTTAAGCGAGGGCAAACTGAGAACACAAGAAAAGATTTTCTTTCCAAGCATAGAAAGCTTCGGTTGCCTGCCAGCATGGAACTTCTGGCTGAAATGTTTCAGCAAACACGCAAATAAAGTCACAACAATAGCATGTCCTAAAATAGGTCTGGAGTGAATCATTGACTGCTCTCTACATAGTATTGGACAATGATATTACAGGCCCAGTTTGCAGACAAGCTGGAAGCGACACACTGGAACTAGATTTTGCTGAGTATGCAACAGTATGTATGTTGTAAATATTACAGACTTCAGTGACCTATTAATAAGCAGGGATTACTCATACATACTGTACCCTGACGGTGTAAAGGAATAGTAGCCCATTCGAGTGGTTCTCAACTGGTGAGTCACAAACCAAAAATAAGTCACAGGTCTTTTCTAAAAGGGTCATTGATAGCACGGATAACACAATGCTGAATGCATTTAAACATAACTACAGGGCAAAATAAATAGGCATATTGCAAATAGGAATCTTTTAAAATAAGGAAAAACACTTCTCATACAATTTATTATTATGGAAAAAAGAAAAAGAAAAAAATTAAACTACACTATTTTGTTACAAATGTATTTGTCACTTTGTAGAAGCTAGTCAAATTAGGTTCTTATCCTTTACTCTGTATGGCTAAAGAAAATGGCCCAGACTACATTAAACATGCTACAGTAAACAATTTTAGTATTGTGTTACGTTTCCTCTTGATGTCCAGTTTCAAATCAGGGTCCTATCACAAACTAGTTGAGAACTGCCCTGTAAATGTGACCTTCAACGAAGTAAAAAAGAATATTAAAACCATCATCTCTTCAGTGTATTTTCATTTTACATAAATAAACGAAACTAACAACATTAACAGCAGTAAATAGAGCTACAACATTTATTGGTTTTCAACAACAATCATTTACATTTCCCATCAGTCCCCTAATGAGGATGGATCTGGTCCATTCAGTAATTTGTATGTCTGTACAGAAATCCATGTGAATTTTAAACCACATAGTATATACAGTGCTTGCCGAGATTTAATACCACCAAATAATAAATAACATCCAAATAACAGTACCAAATAACAACTTATAACATCACTACGAAATGGTTTAGTTTTTCTGTATCCCACTCACATCTACTGTAAAGAACATATAATATTGCTTTGAGTTGAAATTCTGTGAAAAGAAAGAGAACCTGGAATGATAAGATATCCCTAAACTAGAACATTTATGGACACCGGTCAATTATAAACATTTTAATGGTCATTATTCACAAACATTTCACTACAGAATGTCGCAATTGATCAAGCAGAATTCAAGAATCGAGTATTCAGTACTTTTAAAACTCCTAAGTATAAGTTGAAGCTGTTTGTGCATGTCTGGGTGACTTGTTTTATTGGATTCTTTCATGCTTGTTTATGGGAGTGGTGCATGTGTGTCAGTGCTCTTTTGCAAATGAGAACTGGATGAGTCTCCATCCCACTCCCTCCTGTCAGATTAAGAGCAGATGAGAGTGTGATAGTGTAGAAAGTTGGAAGAAATAAACCTTATTAGACTATTAGACCTTCTGAGTTGCCGAAGACCGAGCAAGTCTAGCAGCTAAGGCTGCACAATTTGTGTTACAAAAAAGTATCTCAGAACCAAAGATTATAAATGTTATTGTGCTATTCAGGCAAAATTTGACAGTTTCGACAGTTAAGCAGAGAATTAATGCATGATTTAGAAATGTGATCATTTAATGTGTTAAATAATAATAGATAATAATATTTTAATAAACAACAATAATAATAAATATAGTTAGCCTATATTGTAAAGTAGGAAATAATAATATATAAATATTATTATATAGAGGTATTCATTTAGTATCATTATTGAGGTACCAGGGACTGTATCATACTGAATCCAAAATCGTGGCATCAAGCCTAGTCTTCTAGCAGCACACACACACACGCACACACACGCACACACACGCACACACACACACACACACACACACACACACACACACACACACACACACACACACACACACACACACACACACACACACACACACACACACACACACACACACACACACACACACTCAGTTGGTATATGATGTGATAACTTCTGAAGAACTGGAGGACTGCAGGGGATACAAAAAAAAAACACATGTCTACAAACTTGTATCTTAATATCTCTCTTATAAACTATTAAATTATTTAAATAATTTAGATAAGCCATAAAACATTTGAGAAGCTTTTACAGAAAGTGATTTATTTTGTTTCCCCTCTCTCTCTCTCCCCCATCTTTCTATTTCTAGGACTTATTTCCACTCGGAATGAGGTATGACTTCATGATTCCACTGACATAACTTGGGCGATATGAGTACTAAATAATTTCCACATTTTTTAGGAATGGCATAATATAAGTAATACACTCCATCAATCCATCTCCCAGAAGCGTGTGTGTGAGAAAGAGAAAGAAATATACTGTGAATATAGGGAGAGTGAGTGTGTTTCATATTTTATACAGATAATAAAATACAATAATGAAATATAATCCCTTCTATGAATCAGATAATAAAAAATATAATAATTTGATTCCAAGAACACAAACATGCACACACACACACACACACACACACACACACACACACACACACACACACACACACACACACACACACACACACACACACACACACACACACACACACACAATAGAGAGTTCATCAGATAAAACCAAAATGCAGCATAAGTGTCACACATTTTTAAATGCACACACAAACAGACTTTTGGCACATTATTGGTATCAGGGTGGCCTGTGTGTGTATTTGAGAGCTTGAGACGCCACTAAACTCAAACCACATGTTTAGGAGAGTGTGTGAAAGAGGCAGACAGAGGGAAAAAACACCTTACTCTGATGTTGATGTTGCCAAATCTAATGCTCTCTCTGTACAATCTCCTGCACATTTGAAGCTGTCCACAGCTCATAAAGTCAGAAAAACTGCAATTCCCATAAGGCTCAGCTACAGCCAGGGCAAGCTGCTTACAATCACTAGAAGTTCAGAAGGCATCAAGCTGAGCATCTAAAATATGTATTGAGCTCATATTTTTAATAATAATAGTTAATGACAAGTAAACAACGAGTTTTATAACATAAGTGCATACATATGAGAATCACAGATGTACTGGAATAAATGAAATAATTGTATTAAAAAAATCTATATATATTTGGAAAAATAATATTAATTTCAAAAGTGTGTCATTTTACATTCTTTTCCATCCTACAATCCAGTGCCTCTCAAACAGGGGTCTACTAAGAATGGTTTAGCAAACTACCAGAATGACTTGAAAGTATATTTAAATTAATGAATTATTATTTATATATTAAAATAATCAAACTGTAATCAAAATTCTATTTAATAAAAAACATAAAATCAATTTGTAAACAACAATCACATTTATTTCCCCCTCAACTATTGTTCTTATTGAAGAAGTTAGAACATACAACTCCGGAATCACATAATTAATCATGGCTAATATCACTGATCTATGACATTCTATATACACTCACCTAAAGGATTATTAGGAACACCATACTAATACTGTGTTTGACCCCCTTTCGCCTTCAGAACTGCCTTAATTCTACGTTGCATTGATTAAACAAGGTGCTGAAAGCATTCTTTAGCAATGTTGGCCCATATTGATAGGATAGCATCTTGCAGTTGATGGAGATTTGTGGGATGCACATCCAGGGCACGAAGCTCCCGTTCCACCACATCCCAAAGATGCTCTATTGGGTTGAGGTCTGGTGACTGTGGGGGCCATTTTAGTACAGTGAACTCATTGTCATGTTCAAGAAGCCAATTTGAAATGATTCGAGCTTTGTGACATGGTGCATGATCCTGCTGGAAGTAGCCATCAGAGGATGGGTACATGGTGGCCATAAAGGGATGGACATGGTCAGAAACAGTGCTCAGGTAGGCCGTGGCATTTAAACGATGCCCAATTGGCACTAAGGGGCCTAAAGTTTACGCCAAATTCTGACTCTACCATCTGAATCTCTCAACAGAAATCGAGACCAGGCAACATTTTTCCAGTCTTCAACTGTCCAATTTTGGTGAGCTCTTGCTAATTGTAGCCTCTTTTTCCTTGTTGTAGTGGAGATGAGTGGTACCCGGTGGGGTCTTCTGCTGTTGTAGCCCATCCGCCTCAAGGTTGTGCGTGTTGTGGCTTCACAAATGCTTTGCTGCCTACCTCGGTTGTAACAAGTGGTTATTTCAGTCAAAGTTGCTCTTCTATCAGCTTGAATCAGTCGGCCCATTCTCCTCTGACCTCTAGCATCAACAAGGCATTTTCGCCCACAGGACTGCCGCTTATAGCTTATAGCTTCCGGGTCACCGTCACATGCGATGTCACAAGTGACGTAATGACACTACACCAATCGAGATTGGAATGATTCCATAGTTGACTTCAGACGCTACATGCCGAAGGCATTCCCCAAAGCGTAGAGTATCGATAAAGCGGGAGTTCCCTTACGAAAGGGAACGGTCTTTGCCGCCATCTAACGTTACAGGCGTAATGTAACTTTCACTGAAGTCCATATCATCATCCTTTCTCATCATTCATATCAAATATCAAATAATATTTATTGAACAAAAATATTTCAATTAACAATTGCCATTATAAAAGACAATATGAAATAAACACAAGACAACAATCCAATAGGGCTGTAATGATTCCTCGATTTAAGTCGAGTAGCCAACTGATAAAAAACAAAAATCCTCGATTGCAATTTACTGTGTCGAGTAACTGGCAAAATACCGGAAGTGGCGTGTACACAGACGAGAATCCATGAACCGCATTATTGCACCGTTCTCTAAGGCTACGCAATATATTTAAAACCATTTACAATAGTGCTAGTGCATAATGCTATTGTGAAAGGTTGCTATTCTGAAGGCTGCGATTCAGTTAAATAAATATATGCGCTGTTTTTTTTTTTCACAGAGAAGCACGATCGAGGCTTTAATTATTTGCATGTGTGCAGATTACATGTTAAAATTACCTCAGCTCCGTTCACAGTAGCTAAACGGTGCTCCATGCAAACTCAGTCTCTGCATGTGCTTTTTGTTTAGGTTTCCAATAAGGTGCATTTGGGAACGCAAAACGTTGGACGCTGTTTGTGTTTCATAGTTGCACTGTTATCGTAGAGCGTCTCGGGTTTCTCCAACTCCATCTCTGCATGCTTTGAGTTTGGGTTGCTTATAACGTTCTTCTGGGAACATGTGTGTGCTATTTCACAAAATTTGTAGCGTAACTCATTTGTAAATCTATGCCAGTACAGGAGAATACATAAATATGTTTCTAAATATGCAAATTGTTGTTCATCGCAATTTCAATTAAACATGGAACAGACATAAAAACATAAAACCCATATGATTACTTACTTTGATACTTTAATAACCAATAACAATAACCAATTATTGCTTGTTATTATATATTTGTATTTTAAATCATTTTAAAGGCTGTTGTTAACTTGGATCTCTTTTTTCACAAAATTTTTTTTATCCGATTACTCAATTAATCGATGGAATAATCTGTAAAATACTCAATTACTAAAATAATCGATAGCTACAGACCTGCAATCCAGTCAAATTTACTGTCACGGTAGACGCATTCTCTGTTCCTTCTCGTCTCGTGTTTATGTTGTGGTATGAATGCACGTGTGTAGTGGGCGTGAGTGTATGACATCACCTGATCCACTTCAGCTGATTCCCATCCACTTCACCAGCTGCAATCACTCTCACCACTCTACTTATACTTACCGCTGTTCTATCATCTTTGTCAGATCGTTGTTTGATGTCGTTCGTGTTGGTGTTCCGGTGTCCAGTTCCTGCCTTGTGTTCCTGTTCTTCGTCTTCGTCGCTGGGTTTCGTCCGTCGTCATCGTCACCGCACTTCTACACTTCATCACGGATCCTGACCACCGAAGTCCCTGTGTCACCTGTTTACATCTGCCTGTACTGCTTTCACATCCATCATTGAATACTGTTTTCACTTGCTATTGCTTCCAGCCGTTCTTCACACGCCATGACAGAACGATCTGACCAGGAAATGGAAGCAGCGAGTGCGACTCAGAGATCGATGGAGGAGTTTGTTCATCATAGCATCAGGAGAATGGATTCTCACCAGAAGGAGATCGGCGACACGGGCCGCGCAGTACAGGCTTTGGTGACGCAGGTGTCTGAGCTCACCCAGCAGATCCAACGCCTACAGGGTCCCACTGCGCCGCCCACACCTGCCGTTCCTCCCACACCACCGGAGCGACCCTCCCAGTCAGAGCCCCGCCTTCCGGTGCCTGAACATTATGCCGGTGAGCCCGCTTTCTGCAGAGCATTTCTGACCCGTTGCACGATGCACTTTGCTTTACAGCCCCGCACGTTCGACACAGAACAGGCTAAAGTGGCGTTCGTCCTCACCTTACTGACTGGGAAGGCGGCGCTTTGGGGAACGGCGGTGTGGGAGAATCAACACCCATGCTGCGCCTCGTTCCAGACCCTCGCCGCCGAGATGAGGAAAGTGTTCGACAGGGCTGTCTCTGGAAGGGAGGCAGCCAGAAGACTGGCGGAGTTGCAGCAAGGAGAGAGATCGGTCTCCGATTATTCTATAGAGTTTCGAACCCTGGCGGCGGAGTGCGGCTGGAACGAGGAGGCGCAGTGGGATATGTTCCTGCATGGGCTGGCTGACCACGTCCAGAGGGAGATCTATGCCCTGGATCTACCCACCACTCTCAACGGGTTGGTCGACTTGGCTCTGCGGGTGGACAATCGACTGTCTAGGGTCGAGCACCGAGTCCCGTCCGCCCGTTCCTTCGCAGGGACCGACCCTCCACGATCCAGCGGCAGGGACGTGGTCAGCCCCGTCTACGATCCCGAGCCCATGCAGGTGGGTCGAGCTCGGCTTTCCCGGGAGGAGAGGGAGAGGCGGAGATCCCAGGGTCTTTGCCTGTATTGTGGAGGAGCCGGACACTACGCATACAACTGCCCGGTAAAAGGCCAAGCCCGATAGTAAGATTGAGGCTACTATCGGGTGGGATCTCCGCTAGGAAGACCTCATCATCGTTGACATCTACCTCCACACTCCTTCCGGTAAGACTGAGGTGGTCAGTCCAACAGCACGACTGCCATGCACTTCTGGACTCTGGGGCTGAAGGTAATTTTATGGACCACACTTTTGCACAGAAGATTCAGATTCCCCTCAGACCCCTCACTCACAGAATTGCAGTTCACACACTCAACGGACAAGAACTCCCCACCATTTCCCTTTGCACTGAAGACATTACCCTCACCACTTCCGGCAACCATTCTGAAACTATCTCATTCTACATCATGGACTCACCTCTTGCTCCCGTCGTCCTCGGACATCCCTGACTCATCCTTCACAACCCCCGAGTGGACTGGCACCATAGATCAGTACTGGAGTGGAGCAAGGAATGTCATAAGTCTTGTCTCGTGTCTGCCTGTTCGTCTGTGCCTGTTTCTGTGTTTCAGGAGGAAGCAGCGGATTTGTCTAACGTGCCCGCGGAGTACCTGGACCTGAAGGAGGTGTTCAGTAAGTCTCGTGCTGCTTCTCTCCCTCCGCATCGTCCCTATGACTGTGCTATAGACTTACTGCCAGGTAAGTCTCCGCCTAAAGGCAAGTTGTATTCACTTTCTATTCCAGAAAGGAAGGCTATGGAGAAATATATTTCTGATTCTCTAGCAACCAAGTTCATTCGCCCTTCCTCTTCTCCAGCGGGGGCGGGGTTCTTTTTTGTGGGGAAGAAGGATGGTTCTCTGCGACCTTGCATTGATTACCGAGGGCTGAATAACATCACGGTAAAGAATACTTATCCTTTGCCGTTGATGTCTTCAGCCTTCGAGAGATTGCAGGGAGCATCCATCTTCACAAAATTGGATTTACGTAACGCTTATCATTTGGTTCGCATTAGGGAGGGGGATGAATGGAAAACTGCTTTTAACACCCCCAGGGGGCACTTTGAATATTTGGTTATGCCGTTCGGGCTGTCCAACTCCCCAGCAGTTTTCCAGGCACTGGTCAACGACGTGTTGCGAGATATGATCGATCAGTTCATATATGTCTACCTGGATGACATATTGATTTTTTCTTCTTCTCTCCAGGAACACGTGCAACACGTCAGACGAGTGCTTCAGAGGTTGCTAGAGAATGGGCTTTTTGTCAAGGCGGAGAAATGCGATTTTCATGCACAGTCGGTCCCTTTTCTAGGGTACATCGTCTCGTCTGAGGGAGTGCGGATGGACCCTGAGAAGATCAAGGCTGTGGTAGATTGGCCAAGCCCAGATTCCCGCAAGGCCCTGCAGAGGTTCCTGGGATTCGCCAATTTCTACCGGCGTTTTATTCGCAATTTCAGCCAACTAGTCGCACCTCTGACTGCCTTGACCTCCCCCAGAACGACGTTCAGGTGGTCAGACACAGCCGAAGCTGTGTTCTCCAAACTGAAAGGCCGCTTTGTTTCAGCCCCCATCCTTGTGGCCCCTGATTCATCACGTCAGTTCGTGGTGGAGGTCGACGCATCAGAGGTGGGAGTAGGCGCAGTTTTGTCCCAACGCTCTTCCACAGACGACAAGATGCATCCCTGCGCGTTTTTGTCTCATCGTTTATCTCCAGCCGAACGCAATTACGACATTGGTAACAGAGAGTTGTTGGCAGTTAAGTTAGCGTTGGAGGAATGGCGCCACTGGTTAGAAGGGTCGGGGGTACCTTTTATTGTCTGGACTGATCACAAGAATCTGGAATACATTAGAACCGCCAAAAGATTGAACTCCAGGCAGGCTCGGTGGGCATTGTTTTTCGGTCGTTTCGATTTTTCTCTTTCATACCGTCCGGGTTCCAAGAACATCAAACCTGATTCTTTGTCCCGCATATTTGATTTTTCCGAACGCCCGTCTACTCCCGAGTGCATTTTGCCCGAGACTCTATTCGTTTCCACACTCACATGGGAGGTCGAATCGAGGGTCAAGAAGGCCTTAGAAGGGGTAACGCCTCCGCCCGGTTGCCCACCGAATCGCTTGTTTGTGCCGGAGGGATTACGGTCCGACGTTATCCAGTGGGGTCATAACTCCAACGTGGCTTGCCATCCAGGAGTTAATCGCACTAGTTTTTTAGTCAAGCAACGATTCTGGTGGCCACTCATGGCTCGCGACATTCACGATTTTGTTTTGGCTTGCTCGGTTTGTGCCACTGGTAAGACTTCCAATCGACCTCCTGATGGGTTACTTCAGCCGCTGCCGGTTCCTTCGAGACCCTGGTCCCACATCGCGCTAGATTTTATTACCGCCCTCCCGCCCTCTCAGGGTAACACAGTCGTTTTGACTGTAGTGGACCGGTTCTCGAAGGCAGCCCATTTTGTTCCCTTACCCAAATTACCCTCAGCTAAGGAGACAGCGGTTACTGTCGTAGATCACGTTTTTCGTTTACATGGCCTTCCGATTGACGTGGTTTCCGACAGGGGACCCCAGTTTGTGTCCAAATTTTGGCGAGAGTTTTGCAAATTACTAGGGGCGACTGTTAGTTTGTCCTCAGGGTTTCATCCCCAGAGCAATGGTCAGACCGAGAGAGCCAACCAGGATTTGGAGAGAATGTTGCGATGTTTGGTTTCCAAGAATCCTTCCTCTTGGAGTCAACAACTCTCCGTGGTGGAGTACGCCCACAACACGTTGCCAGTGTCGGCTACGGGCCTATCTCCGTTTGAGTGTAGCGTAGGTTACCAGCCACCAATTTTTCCCAGTCTGGAATCCGAGGTCGCGGTCCCCTCCGCTCACGCCTTTGTTCAGAGGTGTCACCGCACCTGGACTAGAGCCCGTGAGACTCTACTCCAGGTGGGGGCGCGCACTAAGGCTAAGGCCGATCGCCACAGGTCGAAGCCTCCCGTATACGTCGTTGGTCAAAAAGTGTGGCTTTCAACCAAGAACATTCCTCTTCGCTCCGTATCTAATAAACTTGCTCCCAAATTTATTGGCCCGTTTACTGTCACCAAGATCATTAGTCCGGTGGCAGTCCGCCTCAAATTACCTCCCGCGTACAGGAGGATCCATGCCGTCTTCCATGTGTCTAAAATTAAGCCCGTGTTTCATTCTCACATTAATCCGCCTATCCCGGTTCCTCCCCCACCGCGACTCGTAGATGGGGAGACCACGTATTCGGTTAATCGTATACTGGACTCTAGGCGGAGAGGACGCGGATTTCAGTACTTGGTGGACTGGGAGGGTTACGGTCCGGAGGAGAGAAGTTGGGTGCCTGCTAGAGACATACTGGATCACTCCCTTATCGATGATTACAATCGACAGGGTAAGGAGTCTGGGAACGCCAGGAGGCGTTCTTAGGAGGAGGGGTACTGTCACGGTAGACGCATTCTCTGTTCCTTCTCGTCTCGTGTTTATGTTGTGGTATGAATGCACGTGTGTAGTGGGCGTGAGTGTATGACATCACCTGATCCACTTCAGCTGATTCCCATCCACTTCACCAGCTGCAATCACTCTCACCACTCTACTTATACTTACCGCTGTTCTATCATCTTTGTCAGATCGTTGTTTGATGTCGTTCGTGTTGGTGTTCCGGTGTCCAGTTCCTGCCTTGTGTTCCTGTTCTTCGTCTTCGTCGCTGGGTTTCGTCCGTCGTCATCGTCACCGCACTTCTACACTTCATCACGGATCCTGACCACCGAAGTCCCTGTGTCACCTGTTTACATCTGCCTGTACTGCTTTCACATCCATCATTAAATACTGTTTTCACTTGCTATTGCTTCCAGCCGTTCTTCACACGCCATGACATTTACAAGCAGCAATCTAGTACAGGATTTAAGTGAAATCTAGTCTAAATATAAAGTTATAAAACTTAATTTTCCCCTTAATTATGAGATATAATTAATTTGGGGTATATCAAATGGGCAATTTGGTCTTATTAATCTATTGTTCCAGAGCAAATCAATTTTGGTTAAGCCTTAACCAAAATTGATTTGCTCTGGAACAATAGATTAATCAAATTAAGTTAAAGTGCCTTCCATCGCCAGGCACCTTAACCCTGCCCAGGACGGGCTGCTCGCTCCCCCTAAGCCGGTCTTGGCCAACAAGATGGACCGTTTGTCTGCCCCAGTTCACCAGGCCGCATACAAGTCCTCAGCCTTGGCTGTCAGGGCCCTGAACGTCTCTTCCCTCCTCTCCGCTTACCAGGCGGAGATTTTGGGCGAATTAGGGCAACAGCTGGAAAAAGGAACCCTTGTGGAAGGAGATCCTCACGGGTCCTCGTCCTCCGTAACGCTCGGCAGGCCGTCCAAGCCTGCGGGCGCTCTATTGCGCTTTCTGTGGTGGGAGAGTGCGCGCTCTGGCTTAACCTGTTGGGCCTTCCTGACAGTGAGAAGAGGCGGATCGCGGGCGTGTCGGTGGAGCCCGGCCAGGCTCTCTTTGGCCCCGCCGTCGCATTGATGCAACAACGGTGTGACGACAAAAAGAAGGAGGACGAGGCCTTCAAGTTATGCCTTCCTAGGATGGCGGCCCCACGGCAGGTGCCCCCTGCGCGTTTGCCTAACCCACCTGCCATGGGCCAAAATTTCCATCAGGGCAAGGAAAGACCCCATGTGTTGAACAAACATTTGAGGAAATACAATGGGTCTCATGGGTGCTAAGCCCGCCTCTGCACACAGACAAAAACACTGAAGACTTAGGGCGAGTCCAAATGGCAGAACAGTGAATTCGTCTGTGTGCAGAGGCGGGCTTAGCACCCATGAGAATGTCAGGTCTGAGGATTCTGACATATATAGACGATTGGCTCATCATAGCTGAATCAAAGGAGAAAGTGTTGCAGGACACCTGCCGTGTGCTTGCGAACATCACATCTCTCGGGTTCAGGGTGAATGTGAGCAAGAGCAATTTTATACCCAGTCAGAATGTCATTTTCCTGTGCTTGGAGTTTCCATGCGAGCGCGTCTCTCTCAAGAGCGCGTTCTCTCTCAAATGAACTGTCTGTCGCAGTTCAGAGAGGGGGTGAAAGTACAATATCGCACATGCCTCAGGCTGCAGGGTCTTATGGCTTCATCTATCCAGGTTTTGCCGCTGGGACTCCTGAGAATGAGAGCGTTCATGAAATGGGTTTTGTCACTACATTTCAGCCCGATTCGCGATCTTTGCCGCTTTGTTATAGTGACACGCGCCTGCTCGGCAGCCTTGAGCCACTGGAAGAGCGCAGACTTTTACGCACAGCGGAACCCCTCTGGGGACGGTTATGATGCGGAAAGTCGTGATGACAGATGCGTCCTTAACAGGCTGGGGTGCCACCCAGGAGGGCAGAACGGTGAACGGTTTGTGGACGAGCAAACTACGTTCAGCGCACATAAATTATTTAGAGCTTATGACCATATGGAAAGCTCTGAATCATTTTTTGCCTCGCCTGCAGGGACATCATGTTCTCGTACGCTGCGACAATACCACGGCAGTGGCATACATCAACCGTCAGGGCGGCGTGCGCTCGTCGAAACTTCACACTCTAGCTTACAAGCTTTTGGTGTGGAGCAGATGGGTTTTCCTGTTGTTACACACGACTCATGTTCCGGGCATCCTGAACAGAGGAGCGGATCTTCTATCGAGGGGAAACCCAATCTACGGAGATTGGCGCCTTCACCCGCAGATAGTGGATATGTTATGGATTAGATTCAGACAGGCAACCGTAGATCTATTCGCCTTGCGCGAAAACTACCATTGTCCTATGTTCTTCTCGCTAAAGGACGTGGACACCCATGGCCCAGAGTGCTGCTGTATGCTTTTCATCCCCTGTGCCTGATAATTGCACACTGGCCAGGGTGAGAGAGCAGGGCCTGTCTCTCATTCTGATAGCACCCAGGTGGCCCAAAGCACCGTCCCTCTGTTATATGCCGAGCCGTGGCGCCTGCCCCCCCGCACGGACCAAATGTCCCAAGCGGACGGGGAGATTTATCACCCACACCCGGACAGGGTGGCTCTCTGGGCCTGGCCCGTGAGAGGACGAACCTAAGCGCACTGGGGCTTTCGCCGCGTGTGATTGCTACTATACAGAATGCCAGGGCCGTTTCTACAGGGTCCTTATATGGCTGTTAGTGGCAAGTGTTCGAAGGGTGGTGCGATAGGCATGGTCTCACATCTTATCAGTGCTCAGTTCCTGATATTTTGTGTTTCCTTCAAGACCTCATGGAAAAAGGGAGATCTTTTTCCACAATTACGGTCTACCTGGATGCGTTTTCGGCCTGTCATGTGGGTTTTGAGTGTCAAACGTGTCAGTGAGCTACAAGCACTCTCGATTCATCCCTCGTGCACTAAATTCTCTCTTAGTGGAGATAAATTTTCCCTTAAGCCTAATCCGGCCTTCATGCCAAAATGCTTCCCTGCGTTCACTTCGGAGGTGTTGGAGCTGTCCGCTTTTCACCCTCCTCCTTTTTCCTCCCCGGAGGATCAGAGGCTAAATGCTCTGTGTCCCGTCCGTGCTTTACAGACATATATGACCAGGACCAGTGCTTTCCGGAAGAGCGACCAGCTCTTTATTTCATGGGTGCCCCCTCATAGAGGGAATCCCATATCTAAGCAATGTCTCTCACATTGGCTTGTGAATGCTATAGCTTTGGCATATGAATCCAAGGGAGTGCAGCCCCCAGGGGACATCAGAGCTCATTCCACGAGGGGCTTAGCCGCCTCTTGGGCTGTGATTAGAGGAGTGTCACTGCAGGACATCTGCTCCACTGCCAGCTGGGCTTCTCCTCATACCTTTGTGTGTTATTACCGGCTGGATGTCACCAGAATCTCGGTAGCACATTCGGTTTTAGGGGTGGGGTCTTCTTAGCCTTTCCCTGCAACCCTGTTGGAAGTAACGAATAAAGAGTGAATAAGCCGGCACTGGCAGGCCATTCACATTCCTGTCACCAAGCATGCATTTCCATTCCTTCCTGGGTGTATATATGCATATTTGTGTTGCTGGGGTTATTATCATGTGTGTGCCACATACATGTTTCATGTCCTGCCTGTACACAGCAGTTCTGTGTGTCAGGCACTGCCTCCCTGGGGCAACCGTCCTTCTCTGGCTTTCAGAACCTCATTGTAAGTGTATTGGGCAATCGGGGAGCTGTCCATGTCTCTCCCATTGGTGGATCTCGAACACGAGATGATGAAAGAGAACAATAGGTTACTATCATAACCCCGGTTCTCTGAAACATTGAGTGGAGAGATCCACCAGCTTTGCCCCGCTTGCCGCACGAGAAGCGAATATACTACTGAAGAATAGCAGCGCTTGCAGGCATCATATACCCCTAGGTAAGGGGGCAGGGCCTTACCTGGCATTGGCTGCGTGTTTCTGTCTGTCTAGCCAGATTTGGTGCAATAGGCCTATGTCACGAAAAAATTTAAGAGCGGAAGTACGTCTTTTAGTAGGGATACGGCTCTTCCGGTTAGCTTTTTACAATGGTGGAGTCCAATAGATACCGCTGGACCAAGTGGCTAAAGCTATAACAACACTTGTACCCTTTCCTCAGTTTTGACGTTTCCACTTGAGAGTTTTCATTTACCATCCGAACCACATCGTCATATGTGACTTCAGGCAGGTTGTGGAGAGATTTGCGGAGAGATTTGGTCCACGGCGTTGGACTATTTTCTTTAATCTTCTTTAAGCGCAATGGAGCAACTGAGTCTAAAGTGCTGGAAAAGAGAGAGTTAAAAGTTTCTGTCGCAATATCGAGTTCTTCTAAGCTGTCTAGGATGCTGAGATGATGAAACTGATCAGGAAGATTATTAATAAAGCAATCTTTAGTGCCAGAAGTGATGGGTCTAACATATTTGTAACACGGAGTCGGCTTTGCATCCTTGGCTAAATTAAGTTAACACGAAACTAGATAATGATCTGAGATGTCATCGCTTTGCTGCAGAATTTCAATCAACATTGATTCCATGTGATAGTATTAGATCTAGAGTATGATTATGACAATGAGTAGGTCCTGACACGTGTTGTCTAACTCCAATAGAGTTAAGAATATCTTTAAATGCCAATCCCAATGCATCTTTTTCATTATCTACATGTAAATTAAAATCACCAACAATTAGTACTTTATCTGAAGCCAGTACTTATATGTTATAGCTCTAGTCGTTCGCGAGTAAGGTAAACGTTTCTATGGTAAAAGCGAG
Source organism: Rhinichthys klamathensis goyatoka (assembly GCF_029890125.1). NCBI lineage: Eukaryota > Metazoa > Chordata > Actinopteri > Cypriniformes > Leuciscidae > Rhinichthys > Rhinichthys klamathensis. The sequence goes on along the minus strand of NW_026606753.1, from coordinate 525,092 downwards.
TTGGATCAATCAGCAGACGTTGCTGCTACGCTTAGGGTTGTGGGTAGTGTAGGTTTTTTTTCATAAGATCACGGATAAAACATGTTTTTCTTAAAACAAGGTTGATTTCATACGAACTTATAGCTTCTACAGGAGCAAAAACATTCGTTTCACAACCTCATAGCTCGTGGTCAGTCTACCTCGGATGGTTTAGACATTATGGCTGATAAACTAAATCCTTATCGAGAAATACTGTTGACCGGAAGTTCTGAATCCCTACTCCGCGTTCCGGAAGCAAGAAGTGTGACATAGGCCTATTGGATGCTTCTGCAGAGGTCAGGTACGGATGCCCTTCCCATAGGTGGATCTCTCCACTCGATGTTTCAGAGAACCGGGGTTACGATAGTAACCTATTGTTTTGTTCCTGTTTGCCTGCGTGTCCTGTCATTTGGCCTAGTTTCCCAGTGTGTTTGATTAATGATTCCGTTCACTTGTTCTGATAATTATTTATTAGTTCTCGTTGTTATTTAAGCCCTGTGTTTCCTGATTTAATTTTTCGGTTTCATCTTTTTATGGTTGTGTTAACTCCCCATGATCTCCAGTGACTTTCTGTGTTGGTTTATGTTATTAAATAATGCTTTCTTGAGTTTCTAGTCTTTGTGTGATTACTACCACAACCAGCTGTGTCAAGAGTGTGTTAGTGTAGCTTTTCATAGCCAGTACTGTCTTAAATAGCATGTGCGTAGCACTTCATCTTTTATAACATGACATTTTGGGCAAATGACAGAAAAAAACCAAGCCCCTACATATACAACTTCATAACCTGTAAGTTAATGAAACCGTAATGCACTTACTGCCTCAGATGCTGCCGTTCTAATGAAGGAAAAAAACACGACATTCATTTGTCAAAAACTTCATAACTTCCAAAAAAATATTTTGCCTATGTCACAATATGAGGTAAATCCGGCTCGGTAACCACTGCTAACACTCATAGGTTGACTTTTTTTAAGAGTGAGGTGCTTTCAAAATATAACAAAAACTTGATTTAAGCAATCTGACATGTCATCTTTTGGAAGGACCAATTGCATGTATTTGTCTGGGACATTTAGCCAAACAATGGGAGCGGGGTATGGGTTGGAAGGCGTGTTTGGAAAATTTTGCTATTTGGTTTGTTAGAGCAGAAATTATACACTTAACATTAAATATGAAATATTAACATATAGACCACGATGCAGTTGAAAAAAAAAAATCCACCTGACATTAAAGCAAATATATATATAAAATTATTCAAGATCTGAGCTGCAGAACAGCAAATTCTGCCACTCTCTTACTATGGGAACTGCAAACAAAAACACAAAAAAAAGAATCTGGTACAAGGGCTGTCCTGAAAACGTGACAATGTGTGTAATTTACCCAAAAACATAAAACCACACATTTACAGTATATAGTGTAACAAGACACACAGACTTAGGAGCACGCTGGAATGGTCTGGGAATACTGATGTCATTTAGATGACATCACGGGTGTGGTTAAGATTTTAAGCCCAGAGTTCGTTTTGGTTTATCCCTCAATTACAATCAATTACACATTCCCTTTCTCTTTTACACACATGCAGCAAGTGTGCCTGGAATACACACACACACACTAAAAAAATCTACACCGCAGGTACACGAACAGTGAGAATTACAATGATACTTTCATCATGGGCTTTGCTGAGTGGAACAACAGCTGGGTTGAGTCTGATCAGTCAAGCTTTTATGACAACCGTGTACACACATGACAAAGTGTGTCATTTGAAACTCATTCATAGCTTAATTTTCATTTAATAACAGAGATATACGGAAGGAATAAAAAAGAGCAGAAGACGAGGAAGAGGTGAGGAGAGAACTGAAGAACTACATAAGAACTACACTTTCATTATAAAAGATAATGAAAAATTTCTATCTTGATTCATTCATTTACTGACAAATAAAGAGACAGACAAACATACATATACTTTTTTAAATTAAAAGGTTAGTTCACCCAAAAATGAAAATTATGTCATTAATGACTCACCCTCATGTCGTTCCAAGCCCGTAAGACCTCCGTTCATCTTCGGAACACAGTTTAAGATATTTTAGATTTAGTCCGAGAGCTTTCTGTCCCTCCATTGAAAATTTATGTACGGTATACTGTCCTTGTCCAGAAAGGAAATAAAGACATCAAAGTAGTCCATGTGACATCAGTGGGTTAGTTAGAATGTTTTGAAGCATCAAAAATACATTTTGGTCCAAAAATAACAAAAACTACGACTTTATTCAGCATTGTATTGTCTTCCGGTTCTGTTGTCAATCCGCGTTCAGTGATGCTGATGACGTAAGACGCTGCTGACGTGATATCTGGTGCGCCCGAGCTTCGTTTACAGTCTGAGGGAGACGCACGCTGTAAACAAAACAATCTTCGCAAACATGTCTAAGGTTTTCGACACAGAGGAAGACTTGCATTTTTTTGCCCAGCCATATTTATTTGAACCCGAATACACGGACGCACCAGATACTCGTCAGCAGCGTCTTACGTCATCAGCGTCACTGCGACCTCGTGAACGCGGATCCACAACAGAACCGGAAGAGAATACAATGCTGAATAAAGTCGTAGTTTTTGTTATTTTTGTACCAAAATGTATTTTCGATGCTTCAAAACATTCTAACTAACCCACTGATGTCACATGGACTACTTTGATGATGTCTTTATTTCCTTTCTGGACAAGGACAGTATACCGTACATACATTTTCAATGGAGGGACAGAAATCTCTCGGACTAAATCTAAAATATCTTAAACTGTGTTCCGAAGATGAACGGAGGTCTTACGGGCTTGGGACGACATGAGGGTGAGTCATTAATGACATAATTTTCATTTTTGGGTGAACTAACCCTTTAAGACACTTTTATTGAGCAAGGACGGATTAAATTGCTAAAAAGTGACAATATTGACATTCATAATGTTACAAGAATGTTCCTAAATAAACAAGAAAAATCCTTTAAAAAATACACTTTCCACCAAAATATTTGAAACTGTAACTGAACTGAAACTGTATGAACATCATATAACAAATGGAAATGGAACATTTAATTTAAAAAAAAATAAAGTTAACACTTTATTTTAAGGTGATATACTTAAATGTTACTACATGTACTTACTATAGTAATAACAGTAAATTATGTATAAATTACAAGTAACTAAACCTAAACCAAACCCTAACTATAGTAAATACATTAATTAATATTACTAATATTATGTTATATATTATTACTTATTTGAGTAAGTACAATGTAATACGTCACATTAAAATAAAGTGTAATCAAATTAAACACAGAAGTCCACCACAAACCACTGATACACAGCTAACAACGCACATAAAATATGAACAGCAAACCGGGAACGACACAAAACCACACACACTGAAAGCTAAAATACACTTCCAAACATTCCCTTGAACGGATATTTTCCCAAGGTCCACAGAAAGTGTGGCAACACACACAGAGAGACATTTGGCTGTCCAAATGCATGTATAGATGGAGTCGAAATCTCCTCAATAAGACACTTGCAAATATTTGAGTACAAGAGTAATGATGAAGATCATTGTGTTTTGGGCAGCCAGCAAACTATACGAGTCTCATTTATTGGCCCTCGTGGTCTCTCTCTCTCTCAAACACACTGTGTGAGTGTGTTTGAGAGAGAGAGAGAGAGAGTGCAAGATGTCATGAGACTAACCAACATCACAAATGACAAAGAATAACAAACTTACAGCATTCAGCACTTGCGTGCTTTTGCTAAACACAACACAAACTCTTCTGATTTATGTTGCAGGAAGGTATCTTTAATTAACTGCTGAAAACTAGTTTCATGTCAATGTTGTTTTGAATTGTTCTTATTGATGTAAATACCTCTTTAAAATAACAAAATGAGGAACAACTATGCCAAGAATAGGCCTACTTATTTACTCAAGGTTACGTGAATTGAATGAATCAATAAAAAAAATAATCCAGATACACACACGCACAAATTCCATTTCAGTTGAGGTCCTTGTGAAGCGTGTGTGTGTGTGTGTGTGTGTGTGTGTTTGTATATCTGTCTAAACTGTCTGCTTGGAATAAACTGCCGGTCATAAGTACACACGCTCTCTCTCTCTCCATCAAAATATTAGGAGGAGCTCATGCCGCCTCCAAAGCTGCTTTTGTAACTTTAGAATGCTAATAATGTGGTTGCTAATGATTAAATAGGCCTACTCTTGGGAGCAGTTTGTGGAATGTGAGCCTGAGAGATGTTTAGGCCTGTCAGCAGTGGCCATAAATGATTAAGCATAACCTAAACACCATCTGAATTAAGCACCAATCAAATCTGTCCATAGCCTGTAATCATCAGGGCTATTATTGCACTCCAGAGAGCTCAAATCAAAACAATGAATATATTCATTTACTAAAAGAGTCATATAGAAAATCATTGCAAAGTCAAGGAGGGGTGGAATTCAAGGTCATGTTGACCATATGAGGGCTAATTATTTGCATTCCTTAAAAAACTTAAATTTTATCTATTCTTAAGACTTTTCTTTGGCATTTAATATAGCTTGACTTGCTGTTTTATGATTTTACTTTTATGCGGTCCACCTATTTTACAGCTTGTATTTTATTGTTCGTAATTCTTATTGTTTTGTGTGTTTTACTACTGGTTTTCTTTTGTACTTGTACAGCACTTTGGTCAACTTCAGTTGTTTTTAAATTGTGCTTTATAAATAAACATTGTATTGTATTGTATTGTATTGTATTGTAAAAAGAGTAGTTCACCCAAAAATCAATATACTGTAATTTACTCACCTTCATGTTGTACCATTTCTATATGGTATTATTGGTATTAGGTGGGACAAAAGGTCCTTACAAATGTAGTTCATAGTGACCAAAGGCTGTCAAATTCCAAAATGGACAGTAAATACAATTCAACAAAAACACAATACAGCAGTTGTAATATTCCAAGTCTATTGATAGTCACATGATAATTTGTGTGAGAAAGAAACAGACAGGAAATATTCAGACGAAACTGTAAAAAAAATTTGGTTTCAGACGTAGTCGTTTTGGAGACCAAAAATCATTGACTAAACCAGTGCCGTTAAATAAATGCTTCTCAGATGACAAGTTTTGACTATGTCTGTCTATTTCATGCACACAACGTGGATAAGCTACAAAAAGTAAATCAGCAGTGAACGCGCTTCAATATTATGAAGCGATTTTAACATTTGTTAGGCTAAAATACTGAGACGATTGGTTTAATTTATTAACTGAGAACACAACACCCTTAACAGCATAAAGAGTTCAATTAGCTGCATTTTATCACTGAAACTTTATTTTTAGTTTGGGTTTTCGGCTAAATGAAAACTTTCAGTTTCAGTGTTTACAAAATTAATTTTAGTGCATCACAAGAACAGAAAAATTTGAGTAACTATTAATGATGCAAAGTCATCTTCCAGCGCTATTCTATGGAACATGCTAAATCAGGACCTGGGGCACGTTCAAGTTCAAAACGGTGCGCAGCGTTTTGCTACGGTTTCCGGGTTGAACGTCATGTTTGCTGGAAATGGCGTGCACCGGTGTGAAACCAATGGGGTAATCCATCAGCCGGAAACTGAAGTTTCCCCGGGGGCCGCCATTGGCTAACAAGCCTTCGTGTTCGATGCAGCTCGGTATACGCAACAACTGAGGATATTAGAAGACATGTTTGTCGTAAGTTTTATTGTAAAAATATAGGATATCAACATAATGATGTAGTTGTTTATATTTTTAGCTTCATTGCAAGTGTATGACATTTCATTTGGTATAGAAATAAACAATGGTAGTTAAGTGCTTTTCCTAAAAATGAGAAAGAAAATACAGGGTATTAAAACAGTCATGAACTACAAATAAAGTCAGTATGTGAGGCTAAATTTTTAAAGTTTTAGTCTGAATTAGGTAAGATGTGTGCTTCCATTTCAGTTTCCACAAATCCCTTCACTCAAATGGGATGTTTTCTTGTGTTCTGGGCGGCAAGTGCAGTAACTGTAACATCTGGCATATTTTGTAGTATTAACCACATATTAATACCGACTTCATCAGGCTCAGAAAATTATTCACAAAGAACACAAAGATTGGCCTTCTCAGCTGCCATAGTTGCAACTCTTGCTTCATCAGAACAGTGTGTTCACCGTTTCTGTTTAAAAAAACGTTGTGCAACGTTTTGTCGGGGCTGAACGCAGCCCTGACCATCTGAGCGATCCAGCTGTAAAACAGTGTCCAATTGGTCTCTGTCATGATCCGGCCTTCTTGTCCTTGATTTCCCCTAGTCTTGAGGCTGGATCATGACAGACCGATGTTTTGTGTACAAGCACATGGCCTTTTGTTTGGGCCATGTGCTTGTGTTGTCTCGTTATGTAACCCCGCCCCCTTGTTATCCTCGTCTTGTCATTATTGTCTAGTCAGCTTCACCTGTCCTCGTCATTAGTGTTCCCCTATTTAATCCCCTTGTGTTTGCTGTCCTGTGCCGGTTCATTGTTTCATACTTTGTGAGATTCTCTCCGTGAGTACCTTATCTTAGTAGAAAGTATTGTTTAGTTCTTAATCTTGTAGCTGCGTTCAGTTAATAGTCTAGTTCTTGTCAAGTGTTATCTAGTTTAGTTATCCCTCGTTTGTTTTGCCCCCTCGTGGGTTTTGTTTTCCCCTGTTTTCTGTTATAATAAACATTGTGTGATTGCCTACCGTCTGCGCTTGGATTCATCTGCTATCGTCATAACAGTCTCTACACCTCGTCCCTACCCGCTATACCCACCCACCATACCGAGATCCAGTTTACATTGGTTGAAATTTCAAATGACGCTGGCAAACACTGCGTCATGACCACGACGCGATTAGTGTTTCCATTCAAAGTTGCAAATTTAACTTGGAAATTGGAATTGGAATATTGCATTTGCAGCGTTTACTTCCAGCGAGTTAAAGAGAACAAAATCTTCACTTCCCGATAAACTGGCGTTAAATATCACTCTCAGAGCGTGCAGACATAGCACAATAAATGTGTTATCTTGCTTTCGAAGGCAGATTCTGCTGTTTGGGAAGGTATTATACAGACAGAATCACTTTGATGAATGTGCTCAGGCATTTCAGAAAAACCAAAACAGCATTTGAGATACTGTGCAAAAAGATCGGTCTGCTGGTTAGTCCAGTTATACGCTGATTTCACGCAGCCGCCATTTTGATATCGAAAGCGAGGCTCCGTTGGAAAGAACCCCGGAAGTACAGATAGACAACAATGCCTTGGACTACCAACCTGAAGCTGCTGCCGCGATTTACACTATTGGATGTTAATATCCAATATAGGATATGTATATAGGTCGTTCCTGCTTCTTTTTTTACGTTCTGAATTATATATATAAAAAATATTTTATTTATAAATGAATTTCACTGTATATAGTCTAACGTATGAAATAAATGCATGTACATTTTTAGAAGAACTAATTTCTACATTAAACACAACTATACGCCATCGCATTCGCGACTCTCCTATGATTAAAGGCGACACTTACGGTTTTCTTCCCACCGGAGCCATTTCAAAATGGTGGCTGCGTGAAATCAGCATATGCCATCTCATTGCACAGTCACATGATTTTTTGATGCGCATCGAGGAATTTATTCAGAAATTTAATTTAAATGTTTAATATTGTAGGCTAATTTATGCACGTTTTCTTATCGGATAAAAATTTTTACCTACTCAAACGAGCACATAAGATTTTTTGAATTTATGCACACTTTGGTGTTTCCATCCAGCAGTTTTTTATGCGATATCCTAAAATGCGTATAAAAATAGGTGGATTGAAACATATGTTTTGTTTGGGCTTGTTCGAGACCACCTGCACTAAATAAAGATATGATCTACTATGGTTTACTAATGTTTCATGAAGTTACAAACAAAAACGTGGTGCAAAAGCATCATGTGTATACTTTTTACACGTACATCGGCAGCGTTTGTTCATTCAAATACTTGGTAAAGTTTGCTCTAACTGAAACAGATATGCTTGTTTTAATTTTAAATTCGCTTTTTTGCATTAATATTAGACTTTTTAATGTAATTCAATCATTTTAATGATACTGAATTTAAAAAATACAAACCAAAATATTACTTTATTTTATATAAAAAAAACTTTATTCTAATAATTTTATTGAATGTAACACTAAAATTGTACAGAAAATATATTCATATTAAATATCAATATATTATTCTTTATTCAGTTCTATGCAACAGAATTGGATTTAAGAGATTTATTTTTTGACCAATTATCCAAATAATGAATATTCTTACAAAGCTATTATTATCAGAGCATGTGAGCAGAGCATAGCGGGGAGTGGATCAGTGAACGAGAGGGTAGAGTCATTTTACCAGCGTTGCCCAGCACGGCTATACCACACCATGTTACAGCACAGTAGGGCTATTGCAAACAGAAACAAGTATAGCCTACTGTTACATAGAAATTTAAAGTCTGCGAATTATTTGAGCGGTTTTTGTTTTTTTCAATGAGCTTGAGCGATACATGAGTGGAGCGTTCGCATGGGAGGTGAGCAACTGAGCGCTCGCACATTATGCGGAATATTGAGCGCAGAGTCACACTGGGACGCAGTGAAAATGCCTATTCTGCACCAACACTTCGATTAAGGTTAATGATTAATCGAGGAATTAGTCGCTAATTTAAACAACGATCGATTTGGAATTTATGTAAATTTAAATGCCTAGTAACTATTCACATAAATAATGACTGAAATATTAGTCTGTCCAGCATACAAAACCTTGTTTGGATTCTGAGGTGTTGAAATATATTGTCATATAGATAACATTTATAGTGCTTTTATTGTGTTTTTTTTTTCTCCATTGTGGAACTTGGAGTCTGGTCACAATGAACTGCCATCAAGCTTCCAATCATAATGAATCTTCAAAAAATCCTATGGGTTTGGTACAATATGAGGGTGGGTAAATTATAATAGAATTCTTATTACGGATTGAATTATAACTTTAAAAGCTTTAAAAGTCACTTGCAGGATGAAACATACATACATGCACAGAGCCTGACGTGAATGCGAGAGACAGATGGAGAAAGGAGCAACAATGTACTGTATCATTCCAATGTTTTGTACATCATCAAGGCGTAGCTCACTAGGCATCAAGTAAAAGAGTTATACATTATCTGTGGCCTAGAGAGACAGGGACAAAGAAAGAGTGAAAACAAAAGAGTGAAACAGAGCCATAGCGTCTGAACTTTAGGGGGGTGGACAGTAAAAATGCTCCAAAATCAAAAGTCTCTTTGAAACAAAAGCCACACAACAACAATCATTTCCAGACCTTCTTCTGATCAAATGCACTAACCCACAGTACATGTGGGAGAGACTCTAATTGACTCTTATGGCAAAGTCAATCTGAACCACACCATGCTGATGTCATGCGGGGGTTTTCCAAAAGAACAACACAAAAGAGGTCCAAAAGCTTCACAGTGAAAAACTTGTACCAATACAACCCCACCAAATCAAAACTCATGACAAGTTTCAAAGCTTGTGGGTGTTTTACAAATTGAGGTGTTAGACTCACTGCACGCAACAAAACAAGCAAGAATCCAATGGGTTCAAACCGAACAGACAGTGTGTTTTATGGTACATTAAATTAAGGAATTGAATTGGACTGATGGTAACTGATTGAAAAGATTAAAAAAAATGTTTTTCAACATTTAAAACATTAGGCCAAATTTACTAAACCATTATTGCTACCTTTTCACACTGTATTTCAGTGGGCTACAGAAATGCACTTTCTGATTATTCTGAGCAGATTTTAAAACACAAGGCATCATATACTTGCTGGCTTTGTAAATGGTTACAGAGGAAAAACTGGGCATCATACACTAAACGACTGAGGATCATACACTACCAGACTTTCAAATCGTTCCGAACACAACAAGCTTGTTGGTGTGAATTTTATTTTGACGGTGCGGCAGACCTTTATTTTGATGACGCTCTGGCGTCAGAGCCTTAAAAAATAGTGCTCGCATTTTCCATTTTTATTAGTTTACGATCTGTCTAACAGTCCTGTCTAATACGTTATTAGGTTGAACTGTTATACATAGAAGGTAGACAGTATGAAAAGGTATTAGCGTGTGCCGTGTGGTTGATGTTCAGTGTTGCTAGCTGAGCAGAAATACATAATCATGTTTGGCTTGGTCCTCTCAAAGTTTTGTTGGATTTCCTCCTCAGCGTGAAGGTTAAGAGGCCCATCTATCACTGTTTTCCATGTTCGTAGAGTTAGTTTGTGGATTAAATATATAGGCTATAATCTGTGTGTATACACAGCCTTTTTAAAAATGGTGGGTGCTGGTGTTTCGCGTGCGTTCGGCCAATCAGTGTACAATAATGTCACTGATTGTTCCTATAGTGCTGGTTTAGACCCTACTCTGAAGTAGGAGCTATTAGTTCCTCCAAAAAGAGTTCCTAGAACTAAAATCGTTCCTAGTTCCTGCAGTGCAAACGCGCCAAAATCCGGGTACTTCCGCCAATAGTTCTAGGAACTATGAAAAGGTTCCTCCGGTGCGAAATCCCCTTATATGTGTTCTGAAAACGGCTCAAAATATCAAACATTTTGATATCCACCGACTGCGTGGAACAATATGCATTCTAAAATCGGCTCAAAATATTATAATATTTAATATTTGATATACTCTAACTGGATGGAATCAAACTTTGAAGCTAAAAAATCAGAGTCTGTGACCATCATACACTACACGATTTTCTGTGAAATCCATCAACTCAAATCTGCAGACTGGCTCTGACTTTTGGCAACTAGTGTCAACTTGTCCAGACTGTTAATCGTGGCAAAATTCGTGTAGTGTATCCCAGCCTTTCATTTTTAATTTAGTTATTCTAACTTCTGCTTTAAAACACATAATTTTTGTTTTAGATTGTAATGTTGTTACAATAGAATGTAGGCTAATGTGATTTTTAACCCTTTATTGCACATATAGCCTAGCCCAGCCCAAGATGGTTACATTCACTATAGGCTACTTGTTTTCATAACCTTCAATAAGAACCTTGTTTGTAGGACAACACTGGGCAATAGTCTTGTCACAATACTGGAATTTCCAACTTCGATACGATACGTTGAAAAATATCAATATTCAATACCATTTTCGATACCATGGGAAAACTGCCATATTTACCGCCATACAGGTAATTTGTTAAAATCTCATCATTTCTTGATAATTTGGGTAATTTTGTTGCAATAGCTTACACACAGCACAGGGAGGTTTTATTTGAGTCACTGAACAAAATTTACGGGGAAAAAAAGACAACAGTAAAAAAACAAGAACAAAAACAATTTGCACGATAGCACAAATAAATACAATAGAATAACGAAACAAAGAAATAAACATGGCTTTAAGTTTTTCAGCTGGGTCTAACAGTACTCAGATAAGAAATACTAGTCAAGTCAAGTCACCTTCATTTATATAGTGCTTTTAACAATATATATTGTTTCAAAGTGATAATAGGAAATTAAAGTAACAGATTGTTTTGGCTTTACAGCAACTCTAGAATAAAGTTATTGTCCAGCTAAAGTTAGGATTCACTTCAGTTACAAGATCATTAGTTATTGACTTATGGCCGCTTACACGACACCGTTCTAACAGAAAACCCTTAATGCGCTCCGACCTGCTCGTTCGCACGATAACAGTGCCTGGTGGCTCGAGAATGCAAACCTTGAAATAGGGTCCAAGGTGCAGGCGTGGAATCATTTTGAAAAAAAAAAAATTATAATCTCCGTGCAAACTTCAAAAACGCGAATATGTGAAAACACCAACGGCGTGCACATGCGTATTGCGTGTTTAGGTATGTGCATTTGTATGTGCACAGGCGTGTAGTCTTTCTCTACAAATTGACCTCAACAAACTACCTGAAAATCAGAAAATCAGAAATTAAAGTAGGCTAATCAAAGGTGAAATAACACTGGATAGTCTTCATTGGAAAAAAAAAAGTAATGTTTACAATTGACCTTTCGCCACCCCCTCCCCCAAAACGGCCATTGTCCAATCACACATCATAGCAACCGTTACTATGTGAGCAGGTCCGTCAAACATTGACTCCAAGCAAGATGAAGCGGTGCGCCCACGGCGTTTGTAAATCGGACACTAGGTACCCCGAGAGATTGTCTGGAGGAGTTGTGTTCTTTCCGTTTCCAAAGCCGAAAACACAACGTGAGCGGTGCCTACAATGGATAAAAACAGTGTGGACGGCCCCACTCCCAGTTAAATGTGTCGAACATGGTTAACTCGCGTGCAGCGTGTGTGAGACTGAGACACTGAGATTAGTCAAAGAAACGTGGAGAAAGCAGATCAAGAGGATCCACAAAGGAATTACGTTTTCTAAAGGGTTGTTGTTAACATGATATGAGGGAAATGAGCAACAGTCCACTAGCAGTGCAGCACCCGTAGACTAACGTTACAGTTTAGAGGAGTGCACGTTCGCAACGGGAAAAGCATGAAGCTTACTTGACAACATCAGTTCATATATCAATATCGTAACGAATAGAAATAACCTTAAATAAAGTAACTTATGGTTATCTGCATCTTTCCGTCTCTTATGTATAGACCAATTTCCAGCCGACGTCACAGTTGCGTCACGGCACTAGCTGGTGGCAGAACAAAGGGAAAACTGGAGGCGGCAAATACAAACCAGCACAGATTCGGCTACAAAATAAGGATCTTAAATTATTCTTCTTATTATTAAATGTCATCTTGTTGTGTTGTTGGGTGCAAGAATCAATGAAAAATGAATATGCTTTATCTGCATTTTTTTTATTTCTAGAAAATATTCACCTCATTAAAATTGCACCGTAATGTCACTCTTTACATTGTCGTCTTCATCGCGCTGGCTCAGCAGAACTGCGGATCGTACCACACAAGTCTTGTACTTGACCATTCAGCACATAGTTATAGGCATCTAAAAATGTATGTGCCCTCTGTTTCTCTATCAGGTAGGTGTAGAAGTCAGGCCACTCAACCGGAGGTAGCGTTAACGTTAATACTGTCAGATCCTCAATCAATGAGTGTAAGGGTCGGCCAATCTGGTTCCGTCCGTTAAAATGAACTTTTGCAAAAAACAATCGTGGTCCTGGACAGTGAGCGACCTTGCACATTAAGATAAAATCGGATTTTCTCCAGCCATTGTTAAAAACAAGCTAACAAAACTTGCAGACTTTACGTTAGTGAAGCGGCCAGAGGGATCGTTCTGCCACCACCTAAGCTCCGCCCACAGAAAAACGTCACCATGTTTACCAACTGAAAATTGGTCTATAGTTACTTTTTAAACACGAAAATCGCATTCAGCATGACACGCAAGCGGTTGCCGTGGTAATGAACAACCTGCTTGTTAAAGCGAATGTATAATCCTGTATCTGAGGCAAAATTACTAAATATGCAGCGCGAGTTATATATTTCTAACTCCAAACAATTAGCCACTGAAGCAGCTGATAAAATCTTCTTCAAGGCTGTGCTGGTTGCATTTGAGGTAGTCTCAGCCTCAGACGTCACGCCCACGGAACGTTGGCTAAACGTCTGATGCATATGGTACACTTAACTGGAAACACTTCAGGAATGTCGAAGTCGTCATCTGATTGGTTGAATTTTATCGGATTACCGGGGGGCGCGAGTGTCGCGTTTATTTTCGGTCCGCCGGGAAACAAAGTGCAGATGTGTGATTGCGGAAGAAAAACTGTTGTGTTTACATGAGTGACAATGAGCATTTATCAAGATCAGCTGAACGTAGGATTCTCAAAAGTATGCGAGGTTCACGGCATAGACTCTTGAAGTTTTCTTCTCCTTCTTTGATTTTCTATGCTGACTGACTTGTTGCACGCCGGTCTGTTGTTGTGGGGACATTTTCACGCACCGAAACGTGACGCTGAACGAAACGAACTGTAATTGGTTGTTTGACATGTCGGTCAAACGGCCTTATGGGCGGGCCTTGGCCAAAGAAAGCTGCTATGAGTTCCATACCTTCAGCCGTCAGTCTGAAGGTCTGGCTACGCGAGACTACATTTGAGGTAACAGGTCATGGGGTTTCTCAGATTTCACTTGAGACCGGTAAGCATTCGCCTCGATAGTAGTCGTGTCTCCATTGCGTATTTTTATATTTTGAATATATCCCTCCACTACGGTATTGTTCCAAAAAAGGTCACTGACACGCACGGGTAACGTTAACTTATACCTCTTCCCGTCATGGCAATCTGTCGTGCTGGTCGTGTTTGACCATTTGTTTGACGGGCATAGTAACAATAACTAGAGGGCGTGGCTTTTGCGAACGGTCAATTATGTTACAAAAGTAATTTTCTCTGTCTTTTGTTCTTTGGTTAACATGACAGACCACATCAGGTTTATTAGGCTGCTGTCACTTTAACCTTTTGAGCGGTACGGTCCCATATATGACATTTTTATTTCTGTGTCCCTGAGAGTACCACATATGGGATTTAGAATGTTTAGTGATAACTGCCAGATTCAAACTGTGCTTTTGCTGGTGCTGAGCCAGAGACGGACGCGCTCAGCGCTTGTCATATATGATGTTTTATTAACAAAATTCGGGAGGAGCACGTTCAGATAATTAAACCTAATTAAACACATGTGGAGCACATTCAGGTAATCAAACCTAGTTAGACACGAGTGGAGCACACTCTGTTAATCAATCCAATCAACGAGTTAAGAGGTGTATACATACAGCAAACTTACCTCCGTTCGTTGACAGTTTAACAGCATCCCTCCACACCACATCTCCTCACTTCTAGTCCTAAACACTCTGAGGAATCATCAGAAATATACTTGTTTGAAGACTGGCATGGTCCTTTCAGTTAATTACCATTACAATATCCATATTACCATTCTTTTCCCAAAATGCTGGGGCAGACCTACCGGTATTCACTAAAGTCACTGTCACTTACCACAGACAATGATGAGCAGCTTCGAAGTCCGTTGGTAACCGTTGGTAACCGTTCCAAACTGATTGATTGTGTATGTGTGTGTGTGTAAGTGTGCCATGATGCTAAATATCCAGCATGTTTTTAAGAATTTTGAGAGTAGTCTAAGTTGAAGTTCTGAGCCTGTTGACCGCCAACTAGTAGTGAAATCATCACAGATCCATTGATTTTGGTTGGATTTTTATCATTTTTTTCTGTGGAATGAGTATTGTGTTTGGTGTAAAGAATGGCATATTGACTGATGTCATAACTTAGGGGAATAGTTGATTGCCATTGAAGTAAAGATGAAAATATTGGAAAAAAGTGAGAAAACTGACTTTTTTTGCATTAAATTGATGCAAAATCATGTAGAAATGTGTTTTAAGAGTTATTTTTTCAGTGGATGTTGTCAGCACATGTGTTCTGTGTATCTGGAATGCATTTGTTGACAGCCTTCCCAACCCACTAAGGATTTGAGGAAAAAAAAAATTTTTCACATTTTTCTGATAAAAGATAAAGGGTGCATACACTAAAATGGCCACATTTTTTTTCCGCAATATTTCCGGCAGAGCAGACCCTCAAATTATTGGTTCTTAGGGTCAAAGTTAACAGAAAAAACACAAATAAAAAGTATGGCAGACCATGTCAGGTTCAACCCATTTTATTGAGCTTTTGTGACTTTGGCTCCCTGACTATAAATAATCTGGGTATATATAAGTACTCTGGGTTCGGGCAAAATTCCGAGCTCGGAGCCCTCCCCCCGGACAGCACGCCAAATACGCATAATCTTTACTCTGTTTAATTGATGTAAGTGTGAACTCGTGAAATACACATAAGCACTAGTAGAACAATACATTTGGAATTTGTAAAATACACACTGATGTCTATGGAAGCAGCAATAACAATCTATTCAAATATAACTTGTTTTATTCATATCAGACACACATAGTGGAAGTAACAATAACGTTTACTCTATTCTTCTCTCAGTTCACCGGCCACTTACTTGCATGTATTTCAGGAGAAACTGATGAATTCACGTCCTGTAAATCCGACTCTGTCAGTCGCAAACAAACATGGCGGCGCCCATCTCACGTTATAGATCAAGATCCTTTATAAAGGTTTTTAAACGACAAAACACACTCACTTACACGTATTTGAGAATCTGAATATCAGATAGTTGATGACATGGTAAGCAAGTTTGTGAATATTTTGAATAAAAAAAGGAAAAACGTAATAAAAGCGATACATCTGTCATACAGTGTTATTGTGGCTGAGGTGTGTCATGTGACAAGCATGACGCATCCCTATGGAAACAATAAGGAGAAACGTTCTAAAATAACGGTCGCCTTGAAAAAAATCACTCAGGGGGGTCAGTTAGAATATTTTAAACTTACGCATGAAAGGGTTAAGAGCAAATGCACGGGTCCAACTGTTACACAACATGCATTCTCTCTCAACTATTTACATTCCAAAACTGGCTGTATTTACTTGAATACTCGGAAAGATGGACATTTTGACATAATTGTGTATGTATTTGACCGTTTAAGCAAAATAAGCCACGAAAAATAAGTTAATTTGGTACTTGCGAGCTGTTTGAGAGTCGGCTTTATGAGAGCGCCACTTAGACCAGTGGTGCACACGCTTTTGGTGTGAACGCAAAATCTGCGGGAATGACTAAAATTATGCGCAATACAAGCACTATTCAACCGGAGCGAATGAGACGTGTGAGAGGAGGCAAGTTTGTGTCAATTCACCGTCAGAGAGAAGGGAGAGTGAGAACGCGCAGCTGGTATTGGTGTATTGATACTGCAGAAAAGGAGTATTGAAATAAAAACGGAGAGATTATTTTTTGGGGGGCATATCGCCCATAAGTGGTGTGAAGAGTAAAGCCGCGGTCACACTAGACTTTGGGCACACAAAATTTCTACGGACACTGTAACTGTCGTGATATGACGTAGCTTTTGATGCGACCGACCTGAGTTCACATCTGCAACTTATTCTTCACCCTTTTCCCATTGAATATCAGCTAAAATTACCATTTTACATAAATATTAAGAAAATAGTCAAAAAGTGGAAATAAAGTCTAACAGGCATTTAATAGTGGGAATAATTGACTGAATGGGATCACTAATTGAACTAGTGCTGCCACCTTCCAGTGCCTGGACAAAAGCCTCCTGAACCTTCCACAACTTGAGGCGGTGATAGAAGGGCTTAGGCCAAGGAAGTCACTGCTGTTCCACAGGACCACTGGGAAAGCGTACCCTATCAATGGAAGGAAGGGACGCTGCGGAAACAACATCCTGCCCGAAGGGAGGTAACGTGGACAATACACATATGGACTGGGCAGATGACCGGGCAGTACAACATATGGAATGTCACTGGGATGACTCCAGCCTATAACAGAAGGGAGGATCAACCGAGCAGTGACGGCAGAGCAGGCTCGGCCGAGGGAAGACACGGGCTCACCGGAGGGAGCCGTTCCGTGGAAGAATACACATATGGGATCGCCGTAGGGATCACAACATATGGACCCAGCCTAACACAGGTTCCATCAGTGCATACGAGTGATAGGCCTGGCTTCGGACGTTCCACCACGTCCGTTGCCGAAGGGTACGGAGGAACTCGACAGGGTTCGGCTAATAAGTGGAACTCAACAGGAGCAAGAATTGCGCACATATCCAGTCCATAGGAGGGGAATGGCACAGCAAGCCGACACTTCGAACCGGGCTTACAGTGAAACTGGCTTCATGTGAAGGGAGCCCACGGGAAGCAGCGGTTCGACACATAGGCTAGTTCTCTGGCTTACATGATAGGTGTTGCCCAGTCCCCAACTCTATTAACATCTGTTCAGTGAGGCACTCTGTGTCAACGCCTAGGAGGGAGCAATAATCTGTCTAAAGAGGAAAGAGGAGCTGTAATGGATTTGAGTAAGGATAATAGGATTGTGGTACAGCCTGCTGATAAGGGGGTAGCTGTTGTTTTGCAAAATGTTGTGGATTATGAAAATGAAATTAATAGACAATTAAGTGATTTGACATTCTATGAGAAATTTTCCTCTGATCCTACTAATAGGTTGGAGATCTGGGTATATTCCCAATTAGAACATCACTTCAACAATGGCGAGTTTGACAAAAACGCCTTTGAGTTTCTTAAGGTTGAACATTCAGTGATCCCTGTAATTTACACACTCCCTAAAATACACAAGGGCTTAGATATCCCTCTGAAGGGAAGACCTATTGTCAGTGGGATTGGTAGCCTAACGGAAAATATATCTGCTTTCGTTGATTATTTTATTAAATGAGAAGTGGTTACCCTCCCTTCTTATATACGTGACTCTATCGATTTTATCAATTCACTGAAAACCTTTGATGTAACCTCTGACAACTTGCTGTTGGCTACTTTTGATGTTCAGAGTTTGTACAAAAATATTCTACCATTACATCTCCCCCTTTTAGCTAAAGAACGTTCCCTGCATTAACATAACATATTCCTTCCCCTTCCTTTTTTTTTTTTTTTTTTTTTAGTAAAACAATGTCTCTGTAGGAGAAATACAAAACACAGGTATTATTACTAATTTTCCTTACTTATTACTATGTTTCAACAGAAGAAAGGGAAATAACCTCAGAACGGACAATAACAAGTCAAACTCTAAAGGTTTAATCTTAATGGTGGTCTGATCACCCTGCCCACTCTGCTTCTAACACAGTCCCTAATCTCTCTTGGCTGTGAAGGAACTGCTCTCAGATGGGAACGGTGTCTTCTCAAACTACCAGACTGCCCTTCTACAATGTAGGAACGTGGAGTATCAGCAGGACTCATGACTATGCCTGGGTTTGGCACATTCTTAATCCAGACTGATTGTCCAGACTGTAGAGCAGGTTTTGTATGTGCTCTGTGGCGTTTATTGTACCACTTAGTCTGTTTTACCTTCAACTCTTTGTCTTTTCTTTTGAAGGTGTTGAGGTTTGGCCAGGCTGGTTTCAGTGTGGATGGACTCACTGGGAGAGTAGTTCTGATGTTCTGCTGGTTACATGATGGAAATCATAGTCTTTTGCAAAGTCAGCAAAGTCTGATGCTGCGAACTGAGGGCCATTGTCTGTAACTAGGACCTCTGGGACCCCGTGGCGAGCAAACATCGCTTTAAGCTTCTCTATCACATTTCTTGATGTTGTTGAAGTGAGAGAAGCAACTTCTATGTAGCGTGAAAAATAGTCTATCAGCAGAACATAATCACCCTTGTTCCAATGGAAAAGATCTGCTGCCACTCTCTGCCATGGTCGTGAAGGTAATGGAGTGATCAACAGGGGTTCTGGGTAACTGTAGCTGTTTTTGACACATGTTTCACACTGACTTACTTTGTCTTTGATTTGCTTTGTTATACCTGGACACCATACTGACATTTGCGCTCTTGCCAAGCATTTAATGATGCCTTGATGTCCCTGGTGCAACTTCTCTAGAACTTCTTTTTGCATACTGCCAGGTATCACTAGTCGATTTCCCTTCATCAGCAAACCCTCTGCATTGAGCAGGTCCTGTCTGTGTTGCCAAAACAATGCTAGGTGTGGTGGAACACTCTTTTTTCCATCCCAACCTGTACGTACAAGAGAACTTAGCTGTCTGCACACTTCGTCCTCTTCCTGAGCCCACTTTATCTGAGCAAGCTTGGTAGGTGTTGCTGGCAATTGTTGAATGACATGATCAACACTCACTTTTACCTCTTCCTCTCTTTTTAGGTCTGCTTCTGATGGGTTTTCTTTGAGTGGAGCTCTGGAGAGTGTGTCCGCTGTGATTAGATTTTTTCCAGGAACGTGCATGATCGAGTAGGAGAACCGCAGGAGTCGCAGACGAAATCTTAATATGCGTGGAGGCAGGTCATCTAGCGATCTCGAGCCAAGTAGACTGACTAGCGGCTTGTGGTCAGTCCTGACCACAAAATCCAGTCCCAGAAGATAGGTTTGAAATCTTTCACAGGCCCACGTGATTGCTAGGGCCTCCTTCTCAATTTGAGCATATCTTTTCTCCGTAGGCGTCATGCTCCTTGAACTGAAAGCAACAGGTCTCCATTCACCTGTAGGCTGCAGCTGAGATAATACTCCTCCTAATCCAAAGAAAGACGTATCAGCTGAAACTCTGGTATGTCGATCTGGACAGTACTGTGCTAATACTGCCGAAGAACTGAGTTCTTGCTTCAATTTTTCAAAAGCTTGTTGTTGTGGACTCCCCCACACCCAGACGTTTTCAGCTTTGAGCAGGTCTCTGATAGGTCCAGTCAACTCTGCAATATTGGGTGAAAATTTTCCAACGTAATTCACCATGCCAAGGAATCTCTTGACATCAGCTGTATTTTTAGGCTCTGGCATTTCTTTGATAGCTTTTATTTTGTCTGGATCAGCTCGTATGCCTTCTGCACTGACAATGTGTCCTAGGAACCTAACTTGAGGCACTGCAAATTGACATTTTTCGTTCAGTGTCAACCCTTTCTGTTCCAGGCGGTTCAGAACCTTGATAAGTCTTGCATCATGTTCCTTACGTGTAGCACCGAACACCAGGATGTCATCTGCGTGGCACAGTGTGCCCTCCAGCAGTTGTCAGCCGTTTCTGAAAGTGTTCAGGTGCTGAGGAAATGCCAAATGGAAGGCGGTTAAAACAGTATCTTCCATAAGGCGTAATGAAGGTAGTGAGCGGGACCGAATCTTTATGCAAAGGAATCTGCCAGAATCCAGCAGTAGCATCCAACTTAGAGAACACTGTTGCGCCTGACAGTTTAGCCAGTGTTTCATCGACTGCAGGAAGAATATGTCTCTCTCTGCAGACATTGCTATTTAGATGTGTTAAATCAACGCAGATTCGAATCTTGCCATTTGGTGTCGGCACTATCACCATACCTGAACACCACTCAGTCGCTTCTTCAATGGGCGTTATAACTCCTATTTCTTCCATTCTTTCTAGCTCCTCTTTCACTCTATTCATCATGGGCAAGGGCACTCGACGAGGGGCAGCCAGAGCAAATGGAGTGGTTAACTCTTTGAGTTTGATTTTGTATTCTCCTTCCAATTTTCCAAGTCCTGTGAAGACTTTTGGAAACATCTCTTTGTAATTCGGATCTGCTGTCTGCATTGCATCCACTGTGTGAAGTAAGTCCAGCTCTTTTATGGCTGGTAGTCCAAGGAGAGGGGACACCAGTCTTGGTATCACAAACACTGGGTGTTTTATCACTCTTCACAGATGACAAAGTGATGCTTTAAACTGCCCTCTCACCTGTATTGACATGTTGCTTGGTCCATACAGCTTTTTGTTCGGCGGGCTGAGAACACCGTGGCTCGTCTTTGAGTACATGCTCTCTGGGATGGCTGTTACTGCTGCTCCTGTGTCCAGTTTGAAAAGAATTTTCTCGCCGTTCACTGCAATGAACTTTTGCCAGACATCAGTCGAATTCTCAGACTTTACGACTCCCAGGAAAACAGTCTCTATGCTCTCCGTCTCATCACAATGATATATTTCCTCCAGTCTTTTTTTTGTTTTGCAGACTGCAGCGAAGTGCCCTTTTTTGCTGCACTCAGCCTCCCTCGCTGGACAGCTGTTCAGTGAGTGTGCTTGTGGCTTTCCAAACAAAGCCAGCCTCCTGTGCGAGCTAGCGCCCAGCGTCCAGCACAGCCTCAGCCTTCGCAGCGACGTCAGGGCGGCCGCCCTAGGTCGCGCTCAGACAGCTGTCACAGACCGCCGCCCCCCAGAGGGCCTCGGCAAAAGATCACGCTGAAGCCTGAGCATGCGAAGCCCTCCTAACAAAGAGAGAGAAAAGACGCGCGTGTCCTGCTGCGGCCGGACCGCCGTCAAAGCTTGTTTCCCTGTCAGTCCCCTTCAAACAGGCTACTGCAGTGGTTCATTTAGCAGCCAACGAGCCGGTTTGTTCACCCTCTCGCCTGCACACAAAGGCCGTTTTCACGGCGACCCAGAGAAATCTCAAAAAGAGTATTATGTCTGGTCCGGCTCACGCCGTCGGTGTTTTAACCCTCTGGGGTCGGCAATCACGCCGGCGTGATCTGCTCGCTTTTTTCCTTATCAGTGCAAAAGAGACTCAAAATACTCTGTTGATTTTGATCGTACATATAAGTGTTATACATCAATCGATCCTATTAAGTCTCTTTTTTTTTGTGGATACTCACAATAAAAACAAAGTGTTGTGCTTTTCGCCAAATAAAGAAAAACAAACATGATGCGAGTTCTGCGTTCTCTCTGTCAGTGAAGTCAATTCTGAAACGCGTCCTAAGATTAACTGTAACTCCGTGAATACTTGTCACACAGGCACGAGAGATTTTTCTTTATGAAGCTTGAATTCTCTTCTTTTAAATGAAGTAATTTATATAAAAAACAAATATTCTCAGTTTATGTAATCCGTTTGAAACCAAGGAGAGGTCCAGTTTTTTCTTTTTCCCCTCATTATTTTTAATGAGTTGAGGCCGCCACACCCTCGGCGCTATTCACATGGTAAATAGGCAATCTATGCATCGCACACGCGGCACGCCCCCCGATGAATGCCATAACAACACGAAGTATAGCTTTCTTCATCAGAATCACTGATAGTTAATCGCGTTTCGAGGATGGCAGCACGCTACTCCTTCAGAGGATTATGGACAGCAGGGAAAAATTCACCTTTTCCTCAGAGGAATTTGAAACTCACGACGAACGGCTGCATTTTGAAGAACGAATTGACCCCGCCGATGATACAAGCTCGGAGTAAGTTGTTTAGTGTTATATAATTCCTTTTCTGATCATAGAGCTCAAATGAATTTTCAGACTATATTTTGCCTAGTTTTGGCTAGCTCTTAACATATAGGAAATATTACCTATACGCTCGTGTAAACTTTTTGAATAACTGCTTAGGTTATAATGATTTAGTGAAATATATCGATCCGCAAATTTTGCTTGAGTGGTCTAGTGGCAGATCTTTTGCCAAGCGTGTCAGAGGTTACGGGTTCTAATCCACCCTCGGTGTAGTTTTTTTTTTCTCTCATCAAAACCGAATATGTTCATCAGTGGTTACAGTCTATATCAAGCAGTTGTGTGCCTTTTATTTTGTGATTTCACCAGAATGAATAGTGTCCGCCGCAACGGCGTTAGATTGAAGAGCGCGTCCGAGTGAAGACTGCGCGCGCGCCGCCACAAGAGAACACTGTATCAATGACACTGATAGCAGCGGACACGAGCGCTTGAGTTCAAAAACAAAACATTTTAGCGCTAGATCTCATATTTAAGAGCGGACTAAATGAATGCTCTGCTAGTTAACTGGAGATGTTTTATTTGTATTAGGTACATCCGTGCCTCAATGTTTCCAAAAGTGGTGGGTACAAAATGACTCATGACGAAATCTGGTGGGGACGCGTACCCACCGCCCTCACCGAAATCGACGCCTATGCAAATATATGATACTGTCTAAGTAAATACAATATATTTTTTATATAAAAAATGTTCAGTTTTGGTTAGTCTATTACCCAGGCTGCCAAGGCAACTGCAAAAGGCTGCAAATATAAATGGACAGATGTCAGCATCAGTGAGATGTACCGCTAACTTACCTAACTAACCATCAGCCTTCAGAAATCATTCTGATATGATTTTTTTTTTTATCAATGTTGGAAACAGTTGTGCTGCTTAATTTTTTTTAACCTGTAATAGTTTTTTTTAGGATTCTTTGAATAAATTTTTTTTTATAAAAAAACAAAACAAGTTTGGTCTTTTTATGTTTTTTTTTTTTTTAAAGGATGTGTTAAGTGATAGTAATGACTTTAAGTCTTTACGTTCTTAGGAAAGATTTCTATTTTGAATAAATGCTGTTCTTTTTAACTTTTTATTCATCAGTGAATCATTCTTAGTTCAGGCTGCCTCACAGCACCTTGATGGGCCATTGGGGGAGTGTCTTTAGTCTTCCCACCCAGGTGTAAATCACATTAATATTCATGGCCATTCACAGTCCCACGCATACAGCAGTGCTGACCAAAAACTGACGTAAGAAATTTAAATAGTTATATTGTTGTTTGTGAAAGAGTGGTCAGAATGATTTTCACTTAATTTTGAAGTCAAAATTCTAGCCTACAAGAATAGTAACTCAAAAGTCTTGTGGACAACTATTCAGTATGTGTTAAATGGCCTTATTGCGGTGACATTTTTTTCCCCAAAACGTACTAACCACGCATAATATTTTTTTTTCTATAAAATGCAAACATGTACATCCATTTTGTTCACATATTATTGTAGCAGAGTTTGTGCTGAATACAGCAAATGTATATGTTGGCAAATGGTATGATTTAAGTAGCTGAAATAAGCACAAATGTCAGGGCATGTCAAAACATCTCAAGGGCCCCAAAAACACCTCAGACCCAAATCAAATCTCGTGTCACCCACAGAGCACACTCTCATAAAGCGCAGAAAAGCCGCTCGAGTGTTGAATGTAAGAAATGTGTCCACAGGTCTGTGCCCACTATCTGCCCGCTCTGTTACACGGTCAAGAAAGCAGGTTATGAATGTAAGTCTCGTGCCCGCCAAAGAGCGTTCACGCTTACTAACACAAACCTCCCCCCGGGCGCCGCCCGCGCGTTTAAGTGTTATCACAAAACGCAGGGCATTAATAAGACGCTCCCCATCCATTACGATCAGGGCGTCAAATACACTTGTAAGTCTTGTGCCCGCGCAGTGAGAAGAAAAGGTTACCCATCCCTTATGATTGGGACATCTCACATAAATCAGCCGGTTTCGGCCTTCAGCGAGCTGCCATTGCCCAGAACCGAGAGCCCGCGCGCGCCGTGCTTTCGGCTCCGGTTCAGTTTCACAAGCCCGTAAATGGCGGCGATCTGAACCCGGAGGCCATTCGCCCCCTAGCGGCTCACATAGCTGCGTGGGAAGCTATCCCAGGGATTTCAGAATGGGTGCTGAGCACAATAAAGCAGGGCTATACACTTCAATTCATTCGCCGTCCCCCGCGCTTTCGAGCCCGGACCGCGACGATAGTGCATGCGGAAGTAGCACACCTACTTCACGCAGAAATAGCAAAGCTGCTGTGCAAAGGGGCTATAGAAAAGGTACCGCCTTCTCTGAGCGAGTCAGGCTTTTACAGCCGATATTTTCTCGTACCCAAGAAGGACGGAGCCTTCAGACCTATCCTAGATCTGAGACAATTGAACAAAGTGCTTGCGAAAAGACCGTTCAAAATGCTTACGACCAGGAAAATCCTCGCGCACGTTCGCCCGAGGGACTGGTTTATTTCTCTAGATCTGAAGGATGCCTATTTTCAGATTCAGATAATACCCCATCACAGGCAATTTTTGAGATTCGCCTTCGACGGTCAGGTATATCAATACACCGTCCTGCCGTTCGGCCTGTCTCTAGCACCCCGTACATTTACGAAGTGCATGGACGCGGCGCTCGCCCCCCTGAGAAGTCAGGGGCTGCGAATAATGAACTATCTGGACGATTGGCTGATTTTGGCACAGTCAGAGACAGAGCTGTTATCTCACAGAACAGTGCTTCTCAGTCACCTGGAAAGCTTGGGTCTCACGGTCAACTGGACCAAGAGCTCATTACTGCCCAGCCAGTCAATTTCCTTTTTAGGAATAGAACTGGACTCGGTGACCATGACGGCTCGTTTATCGACACAGCGCGCGCGCCGTGTTCGCCACCTAGCCGCATCATTCCAGAAGGGCAGCTTTCTCCCTTTGAAATCATTTCAAAGGATGTTGGGCTGTATGGCGTCAGCTGCAGCGCCTACTGCGCATGCGCCCGCTCCAACGTTGGTTGAATGGTCGCGCATCCCGCCGAGCTTGGGTTTCTGGCGGCCAGAAAATCAGAGTGACTCAGACCTGCATAGCGGCTCTGCAGCCCTGGATAGTGGCCGACTGGTACCAGCAGGGAGTGATGATGGGAACCATCTCTTATCGAAAAGTCATTTCGACAGATGCGTCCAACTCGGGTTGGGGCGCGCTGTTCGAGGGCAGACCGGTCTTCGGCCAGTGGTCAGACCAAGAGAAGTGTTTTCGCATAAACTGTCTGGAAATGACAGCGGTAGAGAACGCGCTGAAGCGCTTCCTCCCGTTCATACAGGGCCAACATGTTCTTGTCCGCTCGGACAACATGTCTGTGGTGTCCTATGTAAACCGTCAGGGCGGTGTCAGATCCAGAAATCTCTGCAATCTGACAGAACGCCTCCTTATTTGGTCTCAGATGCACCTGCGCTCGCTGAGGGCGGCGCATGTGCCTGGCCACTTGAACGACGGCCCAGACAAACTGTCCAGGGACAATGTTCCCCCAAGGGAATGGTCCCTGCACCCCCAAACGGTCCAGAAACTGTGGCGCCTATTCGGCAGAGCGGAAGTCGACCTATTTGCGTCAAAAGACAACGCTCAATGCCCGACGTTCTTCTCGAAGGACGAGGACGCGCTGGCCCAGGTTTGGCCCAGCCTCCCGCTATATGCTTTCCCTCCGGTCTCTCTGTTGCCACAGGTGATCAAGAGATTCAGGGAAATGCGCCACTCGGTGCTCCTCATAGCCCCGCGTTGGGAGAATCAGAATTGGTTCCCGGAACTAGCACGGCTGTCACACACAGCTCCGTGGCCGATTCCGGTGAGGGCAGATCTCCTCTCTCAGGCTCGCGGCGCGATCTGGCATCCCCATCCAGAGCGCTGGTCTCTGCACGCATGGTTGATCAACGGGTACTCGTTGCCCTGCTAGAAGGAGTGATGAACACGATCACGCAGTCTAGGGCTCCTTCCACGAGAAGGCTCTACGCGTCTAAATGGTCGGTGTTCTCCGGATGGTGCACCGACAGAGGTCTGGACCCACGGACATGCGGGGTGGCGCATCTGCTCACTTTCCTACAAGAGCTGTTGGATAAGGGGAGGTCCCCATCCACGCTCAAAGTATACGTGGCGGCCGTGGCAGCGTTCACAGAATCGACGCACGGCCAGTCACTGGGAAGACATGAGTTGGTCATCCGCTTGCTTAGAGGAGCTAGAAGGATGAACCTGCCGCGCCCCCCGTCGGTTCCTATGTGGGATCTTTCATTGGTCCTCGAGGCCCTGAAAGCCTTTCCATTTGAACCACTAGACTCCGTGGGGTTGAAATATCTATCACTGAAAACCGTCTTTCTGACTGCACTGTCATCAGTAAAATGTGTGGGGGACCTGCACGCGCTGTCTGTCAGCGCGTCGTGTCTTGAGTTCGGGCCGAATGACTCTAAAGTCATCCTCAGACCTAGACATGGCTATGTTCCTAAAGTGATGGGCACTCCATTCAGAGCGCAAGTTATTTCGCTGTCAGCTCTGCCAGCATCTGACAGCGAAAGCGATGTGAATCTACTCTGCCCTGTCAGGGCGCTGAGATTTTACATTAAGCGCTCCGCCTCCTTCAGGCGTTCAGAACAGCTTTTTGTTTCGTTTGGTGGGTGCACCAAGGGTCTCGCCTCCTCGAAACAGAGCCTGTCCAGATGGATAGTGGACGCTATAGCAGCTGCTTACGCATCAAAAGGTCTGCAATGCCCTCTGGGCATCAGGGCTCATTCCACGAGAGGCGTGGCCTCGTCGTGGGCATGGTCCAGTGGGATTTCTATCCATGACATTATGTGTAGCGGCGGGCTGGAGCTCCCCGTCTACCTTTGTCAGGTTTTATAACCTAGAAGTTCCTGCCTTGCAGGCTAAGCTTTTGTCAGTTTGAAGGAGATGTGTATTCTGCCCAGATATCCCTGCTCAGATCACTCTCACGTGACTCAGCTCTCCTGGTTGAGCTGCACTAGTAGGGTACGTGCCATGTGCAGAGCAGCGCTCATTGGGCGTGACGTCACGCCGGGCTCACTGGTAGGCTGCAGCAGTTGCCGCAGGGCAGCCAATGAGCACGCGAGATGGCCTGCTCTAGGTCTGCTAGCTGCTGCACTGAGTTGACAATGAATACAAAATTAAGGATAATTTTTTGGCTTCAATATCTCGAGAAGATGAATCTTTCCCGTAGCGTAAGCTAAACTTACGCAATACTCGTTCCCTCTCTAGATCATGATTGTTTGCTAAACTTACGCAATACTCGTTCCCTCTCTAGAGAGAACTGAGGTTACGTCAGTAACCGAGTATCGTTTCATGCTATAGCTAATACATTTGTGAATATTTAGAATAGAAAAGGAAAAAAGACATAAAAGCAGATCATCATTCATTCAGCTCTGTGTTGTGATTGCGCTGTGTCATGTGACAAGAAATGACGCGTCACCATGGAAACATTAAAGTTACAGGTTCTAAATAACGAGAGTGCTACGGACCAGAATTAGTGAGCACAGAAGTACTATTAGAACAGGGGATGAGCGCAGTCCTGTCGCCGCTCATTTTAAACTAGCCGGGCATAATGTCAGCGCCCTTATATATATTGCAGTGGAGCGGGTTAACAAACCGTCTAGAGGAGGAGATCATGATAAAAGGCTTCTCCAACGGGAAACTTTTTGGATTCATTACTTAAATACAATGTCTCCCCATGGTCTTAATGAAGAATTTGATATAAAACCATTCTTATAAAAATTTTTTTTTTAAGAAATTGTTTGTTTCTATGCTGAATACATTTCAGCAGGTTTTATGAATATGTGGGGTAATTTTCTTTATTTGTTTGGGGTTGGCTTGTTTATTTGTAATTGTTTCTTCCTCTGATTGTTTTTCTTTTTACTTTTCTCAATTTTTTCTTTTCTGTGGAGAGCTATGTTATGTACTCTTTTGGGGATATTGAAGTTTAAAAGCCCCCTTTTGAGATGTATAAGTTTGTAAAAAACCTGTATGTAAGTGTTTTCTTAATTGAGTAATGTGTGGGGCTATTAGGCTTGTTTAGACCTAATCAAACTAATTGAAATCTCATGGTGGGTCAGTTGATTGTAAGGCCTATATATATCCCTTCATCAAATGTGTCCACCATTTGCCTGAAGAAGACCCAGCAGGGTCGAAACGTTGCCTTTTCTATTAAATATGGGAGTTTAAAGCAGTGTTGCGGACATAAAAAAAATTTCAACCACATGTAGTGGGCCAACCTCTGCTTGGAAACAGCCTTCCCTTCTGCTGGTCTCCGAAACAGACAAGAGCTGGTCTGAGGTCCAGGCTTTGCATTCTGTGCACGTATAACCGAAATGGAGCGGACGGAACAGAGAAAAGCCAGGGCTGGGTCTGTCTCCTCCGGGGACAGCGCTTGCAGGCTCACCACCTGGTCCCGTAGGAGAGGTTAGGAACCTTGGGCAAATATCCAGGCCGGGGTCTCAGATTTCGTGAGAGGTAGCCGGCCCGAACTCCAGGCACGATTCGCTGACCAAAATGTAAGCAAGTCCCTACCCTCTAGTAGAGACCAAGCAAGCAGGAGAACTGTTTCTTTAAAAACAGGACTTTTAACTCACTGCCTGAAGAGGCTCAGGGGAGGTCTCTGAGTTCAGTAGCACCACAGATAACCCCAAGAGGGTAAAGAGGGGGCGCAAGGCGAATTTATTCTCCTCGCTGCCCTCAGGAACCTGACGATCAAATCGTGCTTCCCAAGGATTTGCACCCCTTAACTGCATCATGATGTGCGTCAATACAGAGGCAACATACATTTTGAGGGTGGAAGAAACAGCCTCACTCCAACCCATCCAGCAGGAGGAAAACACTGAAGTGATCGAAAACATTCGAGATCTCCTCACGGAGAGAAGATTCTTTCAACGAATAGGTTCCACTTCTAAGGTGGAGCAAGCCTCATTTTCAGGGTGCTCAACAGAAGTGAGGGTCTCTACAGAAAAACCTTGCGGTAGTAACCAGAACCTCCGCATCCCGTTCCTTTTTTAGAACCAGACCCGGAGACTCTCCAGGGTCCGAACGCGGGTGCCTCGTGCCCCGTCTCTGAGAAAGTGCTCAGAGGAAGGAGTCAGTAAGGGAGTAGAGAGGTCTGGTTGGGCCAATAAGGGGCAACTAGCAAGACCTGCTCCATCTCCTCCCTGACCTTAGCACAGTCTTGTGCAAGAAGGCTCACTGGGGTTTTAACACATTTCTGTGAGGGCCCCGGGGTCAGCTGTGGCCAGAATCTTTTCTGTGTCGAGGAATGCTCACTCAGACAGGAGAAAGAAGAACTGGCGGAGGGACGAGTCCAGGGGGCAACAGATGTAACTGTGCGGCCCCGAAGTGGTCCCAAACAGCTGGACCGCCTGGGTACAGAGTCTCCACTCTCCCTAGGCCACAGCTTTCATGAGGCTTGTCAGCGGCACGATTGAGCAGGCCAGAAGTAATAAGTGGAATGAAGCGACCTCAGAAGCTTCTGACTCTGAGGAGGAGATGGCGGGCGAGTTGTGACATGCGAGGGAAGCGTAGCGCAACAGTCGCAATGTTGTCTTTTCAGACCAGTACAAATTCGCTGAGTAGCGGTGTCTCAAAGCGAGATGAACTGCAGGCAACTCGAGGCAATGGATGCCAATGCAGTCGGAGGGCCGTCCCAGACCTTCGATACTGCATGCCCTTTGTACGTGGCCCCCTCAGCCGGTATTGATGGACACTCGTTCTAGGGACCTTTGGCCCGGAGAAACAAAAGGTCTTTTACGGACTGAGAGTTTGGCACCAGGCCAGGGTGCTTTCACACGGAGCGTGCCACTCTGCCGCGGCCACCTCGGGACTCGGCCGTTAAGTCAGTGCTGAAGCTGTCTTCATATGGAGGAAGCCGAGCGGCTGCGTCTACCATATGCCCCAGGAGCCTCTGATTTTCAGTGGGACCCTTTCTCACTTCTATACAGTACTAACCATCCACACACTCTTTTTCAGAGATGCTGTGGACCGAATCCATCTCCAAACTAGAAAAGAGATCCTCAGTCCATGGATGAGTTTACTCTTTCCCAGTTGACCTCAGGACCCAACTGGCTATGAGCACTTGAAGGGTAGGACTTTGTACTGATACTTCACACCTTTCGAACGCACAAACACATGATGGCCTGTGGTGTAGAAGGATAGAGATCTGAAGTACATATCTCTCAGGTCGAACGCTGCAGTCCAATCTTGGGGACGGAGCATTTGGAAATGCATCTCTGTGTAACAAATTGAACGGAGGCTTTCGAAAAAGGGCCCGTCTCAATTAATTAACACAGGACCAAGATGGTCGTGACCCACCTCTCTAGGGTACAATGAAGTACAGGCTTATAGAAGCCGGCCTTCATATCGGCTGGAGGGAGCGGCTGCATCGCGTCCTTCGCCAGTAGACTGCGATGTGTGCAAACAAGACAGGAGCACTGCTTAACACTTAGTTGTGACTAAAGTCACTCTTTTTAGGAGCATATTTCCTCAACACCTAGGTGTGATGAATATCACTGAACTTGGGCGGAAGCGGATGGTATAGTTTGGGGCCAGGGGACCACAGACGTACCCGAGGTGGGGCAGCGAGGTGGAGGACAGGAACCCGGCTCGGAAGGCCCTAAGGCAGCCCAAAGCAGGGTCTGAGTGTGGTGCACAACACTTACCTATCTCCATGAGACGGCCAGGGATGCGTGAGAAGGCGGATGACCGGGTCCTCGAACCGCACCCAGCTGCCGTGCTGGCGAACAAGAGGGGGCTGAGGAGTGCAAGGCTTTACAGGGTCGCCCACCGCCAGACTTGCCCTCTTGGGACCCAGGAACAGAGGAATTTGCTCTTTCTTTGAAGTGTGGGTACCGCTTGCTCCGCTTTTTTGGAAGCCAGCGGTGGAACAGACACACACACAAACAAAGACTCCACCCGGTCCTCACCCGGGGGGAGGGAGTGGATCGGTGACCAACTCCAAGAGCATCCTCCTCCATCCCTGAGTGGGCCGCTCAGGAATGCTTTCGCTGTCGCTTGCCACCTGGCTTGGCAGCACCTGGAGCGGGCTGGGCGTCCTTACTGCGGCCGGCTCCATGCTGAGGCCTGGCTGGAGGCTGCTGCGGAGGCCCAGTGGGAGTGGCAGCAGGGGAACGCCCTCGGCGACGAGCAGGCAGAGGAACTGCCACCGGCGGCGGGGTGGAGGCAGCAGCGGGCAGTCGGGGCAGGATGTGCCGGATGGCCTCCGTCTGCGCTTGGGCGGCAGAGAACTGTTGAGCGTAGTTCTCCGCCACGTCACCGACCAGCCCAACCTGGGAAATTGGCACGCAAAGAGGAGGCGGCTTGCCCACAGGCTTTGTAAGCTCTGCCCGTCGGAAGATACGAGAACTCACAGGCCTTAGGGGGAGACGAGGATCCCCCATCCAAAAGGCAGCGGCCGCCGGACACAGGTGCACGTGTGTCACGACAGACTGCTCCACTGGAGGGATAGCCTCGCAACCCTTCACCGCTCCTCCGTCAAGGGTAGTGAGGGGGAAAAAGCTATTCAGGCAGTTTCTGGCAGAGAAAGATGCCGTCCACAACCTGGTAAGCTCTCCATGCACTTTGGGAAAGAAAGGCACTGGGGCGGCAAGCTGAGAACCAGCGTGGCCCGCCCCGATACACCAATCCTCCAACTGAGCCTGAGCGGGACACAGTGGAGGATTCCACTTGAGCCCGGCAGCCTCGGCAGCCAGTTTCAGCATAGCTGACATTTCTGGATCTGGCTCGGGCAACGTTACACTCCCAGAGGGAGATAACGCAGCCGAGTCATCATCTCCAGAGGCCAACTCACCCTCCGATGCTGCTATCGACATCTTATCCTCTGGGGGAACCCCAATTGAAATGGCTGATCGGTCCATTACAGAGGGACCAGCACGTTCAACAGGAAATTCCATCGGCTGCGGTGTGATGGAGGAGTGAGGATCCCACAGGGAATGGTTACCGGGCGAGACATCCATCACTATCCTCCGATCACCCATCCCACACGGCACCCGGCAGTGGGGCATGGTAATGGGGACTCCAGCTTTGCGGACGAAGGCGAGTCTCGAACTCAACACCGTGACAGTCATATTCCCGCAATGGGAACATGAACCGTCCACAAAAGCTGCTTCAGCATGCTGTAAGCCCAAACACGTGATGTAACAATTGTGACCGTTCAGAGAGGAACAGGGACCGACCGCATCCAGAAACGCACAGGTGGAATGACATCTTAAAAAGACGCAAACGCACCCGTGTTGCTCTTTCAGGAAATAGGACCCATCACCAGTACCGGAGCACACAGGGGAATGACCACGGCAACACTGAACAGTGAACTGAAACAGTGAAGCACTCACTTTTCCGCTCTCTAACCAGCCGTCAACATACACAAACATTTAGAAATTTGTTGCTGTTAAAACGGCAGTTGAGAGCTCAAAGCTCGCGATCACCGCTGCACTCGCGCTGTAGAAACCACCAGCACTGGGAGAGTCTTCCAGAAGAACACCGACACACTCGCTCGTTGTAAATAACAGCACTCTTCAGAGACATCAAACGATCTGCTCCGAAGCGAAAGGCAACTAGTGCATGCATCCACTTCCGTATTTATACCCCCGCCGCAGGGGCGGAGTGTGCGATGCAAATCACGCACGCCAATTCCATTGGCTCGTTCAATAGTACTTGAAGATGACTGGCTCCCTGGCGTGATCCCATTCAGTCGACGTCGACTACGTCTGACGTTCTCGACTGAAAGAGAAATTATTACTAACGTTATCTGCAGATCACCATCTACTGGACTGTTGTGCAATTTGTTAATCTTTTTTCTCCTTCTTTATCGGAACTTGATGTTTGTTGATTTTGTATTCGTTTCTTAGGTCTAGCCATTTTGTTTTCTTCATATGAGCATGTTTCTTATAGAAATTGTATTAGGCTATTTAAAAAATGTGCCTTGCTGAACACAACAGAATATGGAGAGTAAGTAATATAGCAAGCTAAATATAAAAATCATCGACCTGTATTCCCCAGTAGGATCAAATTCTGAAGTAAAAGTCACCATCGACCATGTGATATTTCAATATATCACAGAAAATAAAAATGATGAGGGTGATAATTCTACACACAATAGAAACCTCTCAGACGTGCTTCTCCTGACAGATGTTTTAATGGTTTATTTGCTGACATTTGAGAGCATTTATGTTGTTGTGATTTGCAGTTTATAACTGCAGGGGAAGATAAATTAATAACTAGATTGGAGTCTGACTCACCAAGCCAAACCTTGATTGGAGTGACATTTCAAAAGCATTTTCCGTTATAAGCTATCAAAAGAGGTTAAGAGAGAGGGAGAACTACAGAGAGAAAATGAGAGCGTAAGATAACAATTAAAGATTTCCAAGCTCCCAAGCAATTTTTGTCTATTGTCATTTTTAAATACAGTTGCAGGATGAATAAGATTCCTGCAATGTGAGAATATGCAACTAGGCCTACATAATTTAGTGTCACGAAATGTCTTAACAAAGCATGAAAACTGACCCCTGAGCAAAATAATAATAATATAAGTCAATATAATTTTAAGGACTATTTTAAAAACTTTAACCTGCCATAACTAAGGTAATGACTTACAGGAATATTACAGGTCAATACAAGTAAATTTGTCAGTAATTGATTGATTACATATTGCCCACATTCACTTCTACAGTAAGTGCTTCACTGTAACAAAAATCGTTTTCCAAAAAAGGAAGGACGTGGAAAATCATTTTTGTGGAAATTAACATTAGGCTATGCTATAAATGCTGTCAATTCGGCTTAACTTCTACTGAACCTGGAATATTGCTTTAATAGTTAAGACGACAAAATTGCTACAGGGAAACTCGAGGCATTGAATTGTTCAAGAAGGCAGTGAGTTGTATAATTCTGAGGACATGCACACTTGTTGCACACATTGCTATACCATGTTGTATGTCACTATTGGTAGTTGTCTGACAGAAATCCAACTGCTCATTCACAAACATGGCCCTTCTTTTTAGAGCACTGATTAGTGGAGCAGGTTTGTTTGTATGGAGAACAGTAATGTTCCTCAATGAACCGCTACAAAGACAATGCATTAATTTAGCATGGCTGAGTGGAAGAGAAAGAGGAAAGGAAACAAGAAGAGGAAGCAGGAGATGGGGGATGGGCACCATTTATGAATGTATATTAGGAGAGACATATCGATGGGTATAGAAACACATGTAACCAACATTGAAACTGACTTATGTGGCTCAGGTCTGTGTGTGAATCTTAAGTTACAGTCTGCAACAATAACATGTTGTTACTATTAGGTGCTAATGATTGTAACTGTGAACAGTTTAAAAGCAGAGAGCTACAATAAGCATAAAGTTATGTTCTATGGTGTGTGTGTGTGTGCACGCTCATGTATAGCAGGGC
Organism: Rhinichthys klamathensis goyatoka; assembly: GCF_029890125.1. Lineage (NCBI taxonomy): Eukaryota > Metazoa > Chordata > Actinopteri > Cypriniformes > Leuciscidae > Rhinichthys > Rhinichthys klamathensis. The sequence continues at coordinate 489,869 of NW_026606753.1, read as the reverse complement.
AGCTGGATTTAGTTTCTGATTTTAATGAGCTTCACAGTGTGATACTAAGACTGCAGGCTTTATTAGGTATTTCTAATGAGGTCCACCCATTCCACAAACCCGTACAAAAAAAAAAAACCTACATATTTACACTGACAGTAACACTAAAGCAAAAAAAAAAAAGCAAATTGAATTAGGAAAACCCATGCATAATGTTTCTCATGACAAATTCCAGAGAATTACAACTTTACTGAGGAATTGTAAGTTGTAAACTGAAAGTGAAAGGTAAATAAAGACTTGCTGACATTGTCAACAGGTTCAGCAAGCAGGTCATAGGGACATTTCTCTGAAATGGCACACAAACACCAAGATACAGTTTAGTCAAAACTGCTGACACTTATGGATTTGGGAACAGTGAAAGTTACTTTATTGGAGAAAGAAAACTATGACAGCAAGTTACTGAGGGCTTTGATTGTGTATCGTGGAATGTTAAAGTACAAGTTGTGACCCAATTTAAAGGGATCTCCAAAAACATGAAAATTCTGTCATATTACTCATCATGTAAACTTGTGTTATCTTTTTTTCTTGTGTTACGACAAAAGGATCATTTTTAAATAATGTTGTAAGCCTATTACTCAATTAATGCCAACAGCTATATCACCCTGTAGCCCAATGGTTGGCCAGATTTTTTTGCAGATTTCGAATAGAGATGGCGACAAAGAGGAAAAACTACGGACTGCAGCTTTAAGTCTGATTTACAGCAGGAAGACACCTATACTTACTAATACCACCTATACACAGATCATGTTACATGTACTGTAAATGTGTTAAGTGTATGTGCAAAAATATAAACCGAGAAAACCACATCACTGAGAAATCATTATCTACCTCAGTTTGTTCAGTTTTCTGAAACCCTAAATAGCCCCACAAACGTCTAAAGACTACAACACACTCTAAGATGGAGGTATTTGACATTAAACAAGAAGTATTTTTGTATGGTCACACACTCAAGGTATTTGTAGCTCCTGGCAAATTAGACTAAAGTGTCAAAGCAATGTTTGCATCTTTTAAAATGAGGAAGGAAATCAGTCTGTTTTCATTTCAATGTGCTGTCCATCTCATCAGATATTTGAGGCTAAAACCTCCGGAATTTGTTTTGCAGTTTCCCTTCCCACAGGAATGTTAAATAGATACACAGCTCACCGTCCGACCTCTCCAAAGGACAAAGATTGTTATCAGAATGTGAGTGGAGAAGAAATAACCCAAAATAACCTACTACAGCCATCTGATCACAAACTATGTTATCGCAAATACATCAGCTTCAAATCAACAAAGAAGAAGAGAAAAACAAATAATCAAGATAAAAATTGCCACTCGTCCAATTAATATAATATAAATGAACAGGTTGGACTCTGCTTTTTCAAAAAAAATAACAAAAAAAAAATCACAAATGGTCCTCACAAATAAAGTGGAAATTGTTGACAACAGACTTCTAAAGTGGACCTGCATTTGTGTGGCTAATAAATCTGGCAAATCATGCCAAATCTAATAATTTCAACAGCTTTCTCTGAGGGTTGTTTATAGGGCATAGTAAACATAATTTTTTCAATATGAAATCCATGACATCTGTGAGAGGTATATAATGCGTGTGTGTGTGTGTGTGTGTGTGTGTGTGTGTGTGTGTGTGTGTGTGTGTGTGTGTGTTCATCACTCTGTTCCTGATTGTAGTTGACAGTGCCGATTGCGGCAGACATCAGTAGCCTGAAGTCAGCACCAGCTCCTTCAAAGCTCGGAGAGGGGACAGGGAGAGCACTGACCCAGCCAGGAGGCTTTGATCTGGGCTAGCACTCCATCGCTAACCTCTACAGCCCTGGAGCAAGGTGACACCCAGAAACTCTGAGAAAACACTGTGAAATGAGAGAAAGGCATGTCAGAATTGGCACATAGAGAAAGACAATCAAAGTTAAGTTAAGTGTCGATGGAAGAGTACCAATGTCAAACATACACAAACACAGACCTTGGCCGCTTTCCTTTGGACCAGATGTGTGAGCATTTTTCTATGTCTCTGAGCATTGGAGAAATAAACATATCAAAATACAGTATCTGCAATAGCAATGTCCTGTACTGTATGGGAGGAAGTATTTGCTTAAGTAAGGCTCTAGATTTGAGTACATCCTTGTTCGTGCCCAAAACACATCAATTACAATGTGCTCCAAATAAACAAATTAAAAACAAACAAACAACTGTTTCATGGGAGGAAAGCCGATCTAGATATAGTGTCTGGCAAATGAAAATATTATTAGTTTGCCATTAAAGATACCACATTCACATCATCTCTAACCAGTGGACATTGCATAACATGCACCAGATGATGATCTTTGACCACCTGTAGGCCAAACAGAATTCACACACATTTGGGACATAAATCCAGGTTTCACTATAACACATGTTCACGCTCACCTTAACATAAATTATTTGTGCCCTGATTCATTTTGTATGGCAATAGTAGCTCCAAGCGCTATAAGAGCAGGTCAGATCTGTTCAACTAGATCAGAGAAGCCTGTTCACACAGTTGACGTAATGGATGATGTCAGATTTCATTGAAAATGACATTGTTGAGTTTTATGACAGTTGATGTCAACTAAGCCTGTAAGTTTTTATCTTCTTGTACTACTTTTTCTCTGGGTTCAATCAGAACTTATTGAGGTACTTATCTATCAATCATCTTATTCTGTCATTTCATGTCCTGTTTTTGCACCCTGAAGTATCTATATCTAGAATATTTTTTTTGTACAATCCATATACCTTTTACTGTATTAATTTTTCTGTGCAAACTGCAATGGTATTCTGGGCACCTCTATTTGGGAGAAAAAAATATGATCGTCTTAAATATATTTATTTAAATTTATTTGTTTGAACATGTTAATTTATTTGAAAATGTAACTGAATAAAATCAGCATGTCAATTTCATGAAATTCCATGAACCTCAAAGTATTCCTTAAAAATGTTTTTGTTTTGTAAACATTTGTTATGAAAGTTGTTTGTATTCATATCACTTTTTATATGTTGTCAATATGTTAAAAATGTGTGGTTCAGTGTCTATGCAAACATACAAATAATGAATGTGCTATAAATACTTGCCTACTCATATGAACATATTTAATAGACATTACATCTAGCAAATTATTATAAGTTATATACACAAGTGAACAGGTGGTAATGTCTTATTTTGCCTAGGGCTAGATATTTGAGTTACCCTAACTCCAAAATCCCAATGTAACCCCTGTTTGTGTTTACTAGGATGGAAAGGGAAAGCCATTGCCATTTTCCTTGTATAGTCTTGCTTGTGGGTCTCACATGTTTGTACACTTAGTTTGTGATGAAAAGAATGACAATAAATCTTGACTTGACCTAACTTGACTTGTGCAACATATAAACACAGACATAAACCTCAACACATACTGACATACAGCTCCAGTTCCTCATGTGGAAGCTGCTGGTCACACAGTCCTTTGCTATAAATGACAGAGCCTAAAGGTGTTCCACACATTTCTGTTCACCTCAAGACACATCCCGTCTGTGTGCATCACTTCTGCCTTGCTACAATACACATACATACATCTTCAAAGTTCTTCTGTCATTTCAAATCTTTAATTTTTGTGGCAGGTGTTTACGAAAAAGAGGGGGAAAATAAATAAGGCAGCAATGCTGGAGGAATAAAAAAAGAAATATCACTTTGTGCTATGGTAACCACTGGCAACCATTCCCACCCCTAGGTTGTTTGTTTTGAGTTTAAGGATTCCAACCAGCTGTTAATGACAGCAATAATTAGCGCTCACTCCGTGTATGTGTTTGGTTTGTAAATGTCGACATCTCACTGGTTTTCACACATTAACAGACAGATGTGTGGCCTGGTAAATTCTACTTGACAGAAACATTACAAACCATCAGTGTCTTCACAATGCGCACACACATTAGCACACAGTCTCACACACACATGCCCACACCAGACTGGAAATGTCAACAGAGCCTGTAAAGACTGAATCAGAATACAAACAATTATTACATCTTACAGGTGTCAGAAAGTCACAACATACCACAAAAAAAAAAAAAAAACTCATAATATCTCCACTGCATAATAAGCTGGGATAGAAGAAAATATTGACAGAAACAGAGAGGGCATAAGAGGGTTCTGGACTGCCATGTGGACTTTTAAAGGGCTGTGTAGAAACTCAAACCAAAGTTTCAGAAAAAAAATATATATAATCTGTTAATCTATATTAACAGAATGTACATCATATACAGTAAACATGCACAGACATAAAGTAACATATCACACTTCACTTCAAATTAACACAAGACTTTCCTTTTCGCACCACTTTGCAACAGTTTGAAGCTGTCTACACTGGATGCTGCTGTTGCAAATCAATTTGTTCTTCATGTCAGAAGTTGTGAGAGCACTTGAAGTATGTCAGAAATAGAACGGGGCATCAGTTTACTGTTGGAAATTTGTGGTGCCGCATCCAGTGTAGACAGCATCACTGATTATAATGGGTTCTATTTGATTTTGTCGTGTTACTCGTGTCTGTGTGGATGCAGTGAAACAAAGATGCCGCTTCTCGTCTGGTGTGCATTAGTCTATTTGAAGTAAGCTTAAAGGACAAGTTCGGTATTTTACACTTAAAGCCCTGTTTTAAGATCGTTTCTGATGAAATGGAACGGTTAAGATTGAAATTTGGACACATGCTGCTGGCCCGAGAATTTTCGGTTTCTGTGGTAGCACCCCACTACCTCCACAATGGTTGCATAGGTGCACTGGAACAATCCTTCCTAAAACGCATTAAACTTTAGTTTACAAAGACGTGAAACTCACCGAGTGGTCTGGGGTGTTCACTGATAAGCTCACGAAAAAATCGCTGCAAAAGATGCTTTCCAACAGGTGTTTTACCATTCATTGTAAAACTGTGGACCTATTTTTCCAAACGTCTCACACCCTTATTCTTCCGTTGAGAGCATGAATAATAGACACTCCAGCCCAGTTGGTGGCGATAATGCACCTTTGCCAATTGCAAGCAAACCACTGGCATTTCATTGAATACACAGAAGAATACAAACAACCCCATTTCCGTTTCCGGCGGCGGAGTAATACCGTATGTAACCCGTGTCGTGGCATGTGTGTTACCCTCACTCTCCTCAGTAAAAGACACAGAGGGGAGTGAAAGAAGACACTGCTTCAATCTATGGACCAGCGATCAGAAGACCAGAATTCGCTCAAGAGACTGTGTTAGCAGCAAAGAAGCACAGGGACACACTGTTTGAGTTAGAAAAACAGGTACGATATATTTAAAAGGAATAACAAGCAATTAAGACAAAAAAAAGAAAATGTTCAAAAAGACAATAAAATTTAATTATTACCACATCACATAAAAGAAAATAAACCAGAAATAAATAAACTCTTATTTGAATCCTAATTGTAACCTTTTATTCTTTCTTTTTATCTACTATAATTTATACTTTCTATTTAGTTTTAAATCTAATTTCACCTAATTAGCTTTTATTTTGGTATAAGTAAGATATAAGGTTTCTTTAGTTATTTGAATTATTCCTAATTTGACTTATTTATATTAAGAATACTTTTCTCCTCTGGTCTGATTTAAATGTAACTTTTCAATTTCAACCTTTCAAATTACCTTTCAGTTCACTCTTATTACCCAAAAATAGAAATTATGAACACTTAATAGACAAATCAAAAGAAATAAATCACAATAGAATTGAAACAAAATAACAACAATAAAGAAAATAAATCACCGTCCAATTATCTCAGTGTTCACAGAAATCTCAATGTGATATGAGATTTTATCTCAGTTCTCTCTCACAGGTTCATCCACAGTTAAGTCAACAGGGACGTTACAAGAATTTCGACAAGGCAAGTGCTCGGGGCTCACCAAAACTCGGGTTTCAAAATCAATTGTATCCCTAAATGCAGGATTAATGAATCGATCAGTGTCAGACTCATATTCACACTCAGATTCTGGCTCTTGTGAATCATTATCATCTGCACAGGCTCTAGTTCTGGGCCTGCGACCCCTTTGCTTAGGCTGTTTCTCATGTTGACTCGGCTGCAAAAATCCACAAGGTAACAACAAGTCACGATGTAATGTCCTGAGGGGACCACTCTGCCCAACTGGTCAGACAGTGTACACCGGTAAATCTCCCGCTCTCCTAACCACTTCTTGAACTCCTTGCTCCCACTTGTCTGCGAGCTTGTGCTTTCCTCGCAACCTAACATTGCGCACAAGAACTCTGTCACCCTCTTCCAAGGTTTAATCAACCACACGTTTATCAAACCTTCCCTTGTTGCGCTTTGCTATCTTAGCAGAATTCTTCTTAGCTATTTCATAGCTCTCTCGCAACCGTTCTTTCAAATCTTTAACGTACTGAGAGTGAGATTTAGCTGGAGATTCTGCTGGCAATCCAAAAGCTAAATCTACAGGCAAACGAGGAAGACGTCCAAACATAAGCTCGTAAGGAGCATACCCTGTTGTATCATTACGCGTACAATTGTATGCATGTACCAAGGGCTTTACAAACTCCTTCCACCTAGACTTCTTCTCATTCTCTAGCGTTCCCAACATTTGGAGAAGCGTCCGGTTAAAACGCTCTACCGGGTTACCCCTGGGGTGATAAGGCGTAGTACGAATCTTGTGAATACCCGCTACATGACACAACTCTTTTATTGTACGGGATTCAAAATCAGGTCCTTGGTCACTATGTAGCTTTTCGGGAAACCCATAATGTACCAGGAAATTTTCCCACAGACACTTCGCAACTGTACGAGCCGTTTGATTCTGGGTCGGTACTGCTACGGCGTATTTCGTGAAATGATCCGTAATAACCAATATGTTACTGGTATTACTGCGGTCTGGCTCTAATGACAAGAAGTCCATACAGACCAATTCCAAGGGTCTACTGGTTTGAATGTTAACCAGGGGAGCGGCTCTGTCTGGAGGTCTTTTTCTACGCACGCAACGTTCACACGTCTTGATCTTCTTCTCCACGGCTTGGGACATTCTTGGCCAAAAGAATCTGGACCTCACTAAGTCTAAAGTCCTCTCAATACCTAAGTGCCCCATATCATCGTGAAGACTACGCAACACCATGTCTCTTAGTCCAACTGGCAACACTAACTGATAGTGAGAGACTCCGTTCTCTTGCTTCTTCCTATACAACACTCCGTTCTTCAACTCAAATCGACTCCATTCTCTCAACCACAATGCTAAATCAGATGGCTGACCCCTCAGGGTACCTGGCTTAGTTCCATTCCTCATCCACTCAACTATCACCTTGAGCTCTGGATCCTTCTCTTGCCATTCTGCCAATGCTGCCTCCGAGAGATTGGGAAGAACAGGCAACCCATGCTCAGTCTCATGTTGCAACTCCTTCGGCAAAGCATTAACACAATGAGCGAGAGACTCAACTAATGTAATATAAGGGTGTGTCAAACTGAGACTTTCAGGTGAACTAATCACCTGATGCCTTTCACATATAGCTTTCACTACATCAGCCATGAGAACATCAGACTTGTTTTCAGGATCTGCAAGGTGATGAAGTGTAAACTTCTCAATTCTTTCTCGTTCTTTCTGAGAGACCAAATCATCTAAAGGCTCACCATGTGGACGCCGGGAAAGACCGTCCGCATCCTGATTCTGGCTCCCAGCCCTATATTGGAGCTTGAAAGTGTAGGTCGACAAACTAGACAGCCAACGGTAGCTGGTAGCATCAAGTTTCGCAGATGTTAAAACGTACGTCAAAGGATTACTGTCTGTTACAACAGTGAAGTCTCTACCATACAAATAATCACTAAACTTAGCTGTGACAGCCCACTTCAATGCAAGAAATTCCAACTTATGGGCCGGATATTTCGCCTCACTTTTTGTCAATCCCCTACTGGCGAACGCTATCACTCGCATCTGCCCGTCCTGCTCCTGGTACAATGCCGCACCCAGCCCCGTACTACTAGCATCAGTGTGAAGCGTATACGGAAGTCTGGGGTCAGCAAAGCCCAGGACAGGAGCAGAGGTCAACTTTGAAATAACATCATCAAACGCATTCTGACATGCATCAGTCCATCGATCACCAAACTGCTCTTTCGTGTTAAAATACTCGCCCCCCTCTCGTTTCCCACTGCGGCCCCTGCGAAGTGGAGGGTACCCCTCAGTGAGTCCCGTGAGAGGTTTGACTATTTTCGAGTAGTCACTCACGAACCTCCTATAGTACCCCGCGAAGCCTAAGAAAGCTCTTAACTCTTTCAAGTTGGTAGGTCTCGGCCAAGTCTTTAAAGCTTCGACCTTAACCCCCTGAGGTCGGATGACGCGCGAGCGCGTCAACTCAATGTTTACTAAATGTTTCTATTAATATCTCCGCGATTGTGCAGCACACATAAATGGTTCTGATTTTGCCGTAATCGATAGATTCTCAGCTTCAACGTCCTTATTCTCGCGAGATCATATGTGACTCACACAGAGAGCAAGAGGGAAGACAAGATGGTCATTCACCGTGCGTGATTGGTGGGCTAGCTTGCCTGTCTGCATTTTGTGTGAAACCAACCAATAGATGCGGTTGAAATCCCTAAGTACCCTCCCATCTCCTCACAGTGAGGAAAATACCAGCTGACATGGAGAGAGAAAGAGTAAAAAAGTCCGCGAAAGAAAAAGTCCGCGAAAAAAACATGGCAAAAATATATATAAAGAAGAGGAAAAGTAAGAAGAAGACGAGGAGAGAAAATGGCGAAGACATTGACATTGAAAGACGCACTTGCTGCGATTTTGGATAGCAGCGACGAGGATGAAAGGCGAGTTTCCGAGCCTGATGGATTTTCTTCTGATGAAGATGAGGATTATGATCACAGAAGAGATCCAGTTGAAGACGGGTAAGCGTATTTATTTTATAAAAACCTCGTTCGCATGGTGACCATCTTGGCTAAAATAAGCTGCGCTGTGCTGCTTTGACAAATTGACTGCGCCTTTAGCAAAGTGTTTACTTTATGTAAAAGTTATTTTCTTGTGTAAAACCGGGGTACACTTACAAATAGTAACATTGTAGGCTGTTCTTGCTGGTCTCCTTATGATAACTAATGTAATATTTCTTCACCTCAATTCACAATTTGAATAACATTAGGCCTATCTCTTGAAGTGATGAATCGATATGTTTTGGCCATTGACCTCTTTTATCATATTGTTTATACTTGTATAGATGTGGCTTGATCTTTCATATAATTTTATTTATGTTTAGTAGGCCTATATTTATACTGAATGTAAAATTATAAATCTCTGTGGAGTTTTGAAATGGAAGAGACAGTATTCCCACATCTCATTCAGGTGTTATTTGCTGTGATTTGGGGTGGACAGGACAGCTAGCACATGTGATAAATTGGAATAACGTTAGATAAAGAGAAGATTAGCTGAAGGATGTGTCAAATCCTCACACATCTTCCACATTCTTGTTAGGTGGAGATTGGTGTGTGTGTGTGTGTGTGTGTGTGTGTGTGTGTGTGTGTGTGAGAGAGAGAGAGAGAGAGAGAGAGAGAGAGAGAGAGAGAGAGAGAGAGAGAGAGCAATTCAATTGATAATGCAAGTCCTAACTTATTTGTTTTTGTGTTTTTTCAGAGAGGATTCACAGCTACCAGGGCCCAGTGTAACACAGGCAGCCTCACCTGTGCCTGCCACCAGGTCACCACCAGCCCCTACATCGCAGTCATCATCACCAGCCCGGCCAGCCAAGAGGTTCCGTACCCCCCAGCATCAACCAGCACCCCCACCTACACAGCAACCATCATCACCAACCCGGCCAGCCAAGAGGTCCCGTAACCCCCAGCATCAACCAGCACACCCACCCACACAGCAACCATCATCAGCAACCCGGCCAGCCAAGAGGTCCCGTAACCCCCAGCATCAACCAGCACCCCCACCTACACAGCAACCATCATCAGCAACCCGGCCAGCCAAGAGGTCCCGTAACCCCCAGCATCAACCAGCACCCCCACCTACACAGCAGCCAGCTCCACGGTCTTGGAAGACGGAAAAAGACCCAGACATCGCTCCCCCTGTCTCCAGGTTTCAACCAGCTCGAACACCAGGGCCACAGCTCAGCTCCACTTCCACATATACATGCCTGCAAGTCATTTTATCATCCTCACAGAGATGTGGCTGTGGATGAAAGAATGGTTGCATCAAAGGCCAAAACTGGGATGACGCAGTACATGAAGGCAAAACCGATAAAGTGGGGATTCAAGTTGTTTGTCTTGGCAGACTCACGGAATGGCTACACAGTGGACTTTCCGTTTACACCGGCAAAAGTGACATCCCCTCTGGACATGGCCTTTCCTATGATGTTGTGATGTCCCTGGTACAACCAGGTTACCTTGGCACAGGCTACCACATTTACATGGATAATTTTTATTCAAGCCCCAAGCTCTTCAGGGCTCTCCATGAGCAAAAATTTGCTGCCTGTGGGACCTACAGGGAGAACCGCAAGGACTGCCCTCGGACAACAAATAACGCCCTCACAAAAAAATCAGAAAGAGGCTCCATAAGATGGATCCGGGACGGCCCCCTCATCTATGTGAAATGGATGGACACGAGAGAAGTATCAGTCTGCTCCACACTTCACACAGCACACTCTGGTAACGCTGTTCAGAGGAGGGTGAAACAACAAGATGGCTCTTGGACAAAGATATCAATCCCCTGTCCCACACCAGTTATGGCGTACAATGAACACATGGGGGGAGTTGATCATTCAGACCAGCTCATTCAATATTACTCTGCACAACACAAAACAATGCGCTGGTACAGACACCTGTTTTACCATTTTCTGGACATTGCCACCACCAACAGCTACATCCTCCACAAGGAACTCTGTCTGGCCCAGCAAACAACACCCATGACACACAGAGCTTTCATGGAGGAGCTGACTGCTGAACTCTGTGGTAAGCCTCTTCACACTGCTCCGGTCCCGGTACCTGCAGGTCATATTCCTGTGCCAATTTCCGTTCATGCAGCAGATTCTTCCACAAAAGCCACCACAGGTCGCAGCAGGTGTGAGCATTGCCAAAGCCAAGGCCAGAGAAAGGACACACCTTGGAAATGCAGGGAGTGTGGTGTTGCGCTTTGCATGCAGCTGGACAGAAACTGTTTTGCAGCATGGCATGACAGCTGAAAAACTGAAACATGAAAACATGCACATTGTGTAAATATTGTAAATAGTGGTAAGTTTCTGTGTTTTATATATATATATATATATATATATATATATATATATATATATATATATATATATATATATATTTCTAATATATAGTTCATCTTTGGTTTGATTTTTTTTTTTTGACATGTAAAACATGAAAATGTGTACATTTTGTGAATATTGTTAGTAGTGAGTTTTTTTTTCACAAAGTAAACATTTTGCTTGAAAGAAAGACCTGTTGTAATGCTACTTTTTCATTTGCACACATCCCATAAAGCTTGATATGTAGTAGGAAGTTATTTTAGTCCTATTTTATCTCAGTCCCTCTAACATTTGGTGAAGGTAGAGTCACAGACAAAACTTGTACTAAAAAACGATTTTTCAAAAATGTCACTTTAGACAATTATTATTCATTATCTACTATTTTATTCATATATTACACTCCTTTTGTGACCCTAAGACTTTGGGAAACCCATTTCAAGGACCAAAATAATTCGTCCACATGAGTAATGGTATGTTTCCACAAGAGATTTGAAGAATTTCAAAAATCGGACTCAAATTTTTCACCTTTTAGAGACAGATTATCCCTCTCTCTCTCTTTACACAATTCTCCAGGACAAGTGGTGAACTCACCAGTAAGAGAGCTGGGTTTTCTCTGCACATTTTGATATAAAACATGTGGGATTATGTTATGTAATTGCCTTTAAAAGGTGAATTTAATAAGATATGTAAAATCGAAGGAAAAAGTGAAAAAATGCCCTTAGACCTCAGAGGGTTAACTGGGTCGGTCTTTACTCCGTCCTTTGAAACAACATGCCCCAAATCTTGACTGATGTCTGAAAGAAACGGCATTTTTCAGGCGCTAGCTTTAACCCGTACTCCTTAAGCCGGTTTAGGACCTGTACCAACCGCGACTCATGTTCTTCTAAAGTCTTTGAAAAGACAATCAAGTCATCAATGAAAACTAAGACCTGCTTCCTATGGAGATCACCCATACACCGCTCCATTAACCTCTGGAATGTACTAGGCGCATTTGTGATTCCCTGAGGCATCCTATTGAATTCCCAGAAGCCTAGGGGACATATGAAAGCAGTCTTACACTTATCAGCTTCATCCATTTCGATCTGGTAGAATCCAGACTTCAGATCAAGTACCGAGAACCATTTGGAACCAGTAAGCACAGAAAAGACCTCCTCTAGATTAGGTAGCGCGTAAGCATCCTTAATCGTTTGAGAGTTCAACTTCCGAAAGTCGATGCAGAGCCGAACCGAACCATCTTTCTTCCGGACCACCACTATGGGCGAAGAAAAGGAAGACTCGGACTCGCGAATGACTCCGGCAGAAATCAATTCCTGAAGATGCTTTCGAACGGCATCGATGTCTTGAGGGTGAATTGGACGCGCCCTATGCTTAAAGGGTGTCTCATCTGTCAATCTAATCTGGTGCTTCACTTGACTTGTACAACCGAAGTCAAGATCATGCAAAGAGAAAACTTCAGGCATGGAATTTAGCCGGTTCGAAATTTGCTCTTTCCAATGTGAAGGCAAAGGAGAATCTCCAAAGTCAAAGGTAAGGTTGGCAGAGGTAGGTGCTGATGACTCTACCCCGCAATAACTCTTGGTGCTCTCTATCACTTTCTCTACAGCGTGGATCTCTGCAAGTATAGCTTTAGGAGGAATCGTTATATCAGTCCGAGTGTCATTCTTAAGCAGAACTGACAGCTGGGAGGATCGTCTGGATGGCAAAGTGTGTACACAACTCGCCACCGAAAGACCGCTGAACGCTGGGGTTGAAGGCGGTTCAAGAGCTATCAATTTCTCTAAGCAAGGTTCCCGAAGCTGAACATAACCATTCAAGACTACTGTGTTCCCGGCAGGCACAACCTCGGGTATACTTCCCATCAACTTCACATGTCCTAACGGTTCACTGCCAGCTTGTCTCCATCTCGCTTCAAGAACTCTAAGCACTGCTTGATACCCGTGAAAGTCTGAACAAGGATTGTTCTGTTTCTCGTTGATACAGTGACCATAAAGCACATCCAATGAGTTGGTACCTACTAGAACTTGCGACAGACTCTTGAGATCCGGAACTACCAAAGCTAAGGTAGGGATTTCAACTTCTGCACCCACAAACTCTTTCGGAAACTTCAAGACCAACTCTATGTACCCTAGATATGGAACTGCTTGTCCATTGGCCCCTTCTACCTCTAGTAGGTTTCCCAATGACTTCAACGAATGATCAGACAGATGCGACTTGTAAAACGACTGAGGAATGGTAGTAACCCTAGATCCTGTGTCTAGGAGACAACTAACTTCTTTACCCCCAATAACAATCTGCGCTGTGCACTTTACTCCTACTAACCCCTCTGGCAGGTTCTTTAATGGTGATCTATTCTGGTTACTCGTGACGGCCGCTTGTCTATAACACTTAGGGCGGTTCAAATTACACCTCGTCTCTGTATGCCCCGCTACAGAGACGTCCCTTGGTTTAAAGACAAGGAAGAATTCCCTTGCAGAGAGTCTCACTGGGCCTGCTGCTCTCTCAACTTACGACGCTTTTCTTCAACTCTCAAGGGGTTTGCTGGATTATCACAGGCAACAGCCAAATGACCATTCTCTCCGCATCGGAAGCAATATCCGGGACGAGGCCGATTGGTCATTGGTTGGGCCCTTCTAACATCTCGACCAGTATCTGTCTCTATTAAACTCTGAGGCGGAAAAACTCAAGGACTAGCAGTCACATGGGAGTGATCTCTAAAATTTCTCTGAGCAACATTCTGAGCTTGCAGTTCAGCTACCTGTCGTCGTAGGTTAGCGACTTCTAAGCTATCTAAATCTTCACGTTTTGCTTCTTGAGTCATGGAAACTCGCATAGCGGCTATCTGAGCACGCAACTCTTCCACTACTTTTCTCAAAGCATCAAATTCTGTTTTCTCAGAACATCCGCTCTGGCGTTTCTGATCTGAATTTCCACCTAAAGTAACAAGTTGGGCCTGAGCTTCTGCAAGTTGCTTTCTTAGAGAATCTGTTTCAGAACTACTAGCATTTGGTGCTTCATGAGAATACACTGCCACTTGCTGGGTGGCAGCTCGAGGTTTCGGGTAAACAACAGGAGTTTTTGGCAACCCAAGGTGCTTTTTCATTCTTTCTTCTTTGGAAGTACGTTTACTCTCTTCTGTTCGAATTAACACAACCAACTCAGCGAAAGTGAGTGGCTGGGCTCCGCTTTTCCCTAACTGAAGGCTGTCAATGAGACCATTGTCCCAACATCCCCTCACAAATTGCTTCAAAAGACAACGGTCATGATCTTTCTCCGCGATGCCTCCCCTCTTAATCGTTGAACTCAGAAGAACTTGCAACCGGTGTAAGAAATCTGATGACTTTTCACCTTGGTTCTGCAAGGTGCCCATAAACTTGGCCAACAGTTCGTCACCATCCTCTACAGAACCATACACTGATTCTAGCAACTCAAGGTACACCGCAGGCAAAGCGGGAGGTCGTACATGCTTCACTACGTCTGCGGCAGGGGACAACAAGCTATCTAGGATCCTACGTACTCTTTGCAAATCGGAAATAGCCGGATCACTTAGCAGGAGTTCTACACTTACTCGCCAAGTGTCAAAGTCAGGTTCATTTGGAGGACGCGGGCACCTCCCTGAGAAATTCCTAAGACGGACTGACGTTTGCTGTAACATCGTAGCATCAGCCGACTTCACTATGTGCTCTACAACCATCTTCTGAACACCTGGTGGGTCTACAATGTTCATGGGGAAACCAGAACGAGTAGTCACTGTAACACCATCAACGGTGGTTTCTGGAAAGGCCATAGGGCCCGTCTGTCTCTTGATTGGGTTTTTGAATTCTAAATCTCGCATTTCTACTGTTTCTGCTTTCCTAGAATCATCACAGCTCACATTTCGCACTCTCTCTGGAGTACAGTTGGTAGAGTGAACTTCCTGGAGTTCATTCAACTCCTCTTGAAATACATTTGAAAGAGGTTTCTCACTGGTCGTCTGGTTACGGACACTAGCCAAAGCTCGTACTTGGAACATGACGCTTGGATTCGAAAGACTTCCCAAAGTTATGGGTAACATTGGCGCTAAGTCCAGCATTGCAGAGCTGTGAGCATATTCTACAATGGCATGCTGATGGAACTCAGACGTTTGATCGTCAATTATCAAATTACGTTTAACCGAGCCATACCTTTGCAAGAAAATACTCAGCTCATCATCCGTTTCGGTCAACGTGAGACCTTTGACAAGAAGCGCATTTGCTACGTCCACACTCTCTCTCTCAATGATTTCCATCGTCACAATGTAAGATCAACACTCTGAGAAAATTTCGGTTACTAATTAGCTCGTTTCCTACTACTATCCTTGTTGCTAAGCAACAGTCTCCTGGCTGGCTCGCCAACTTTCTGTAACCCGTGTCGTGGCAAGTGTGTTACCCTCACTCTCCTCAGTAAAAGACACAGAGGGGAGTGAAAGAAGACACTGCTTCAATCTATGGACCAGCGATCAGAAGACCAGAATTCGCTCAAGAGACTGTGTTAGCAGCAAAGAAGCACAGGGACACACTGTTTGAGTTAGAAAAACAGGTACGATATATTTAAAAGGAATAACAAGCAATTAAGACAAAAAAAAGAAAATGTTCAAAAAGACAATAAAATTAAATTATTACCACATCACATAAAAGAAAATAAACCAGAAATAAATAAACTCTTATTTGAATCCTAATTGTAACCTTTTATTCTTTCTTTTTATCTACTATAATTTATACTTTCTATTTAGTTTTAAATCTAATTTCACCTAATTAGCTTTTATTTTGGTATAAGTAAGATATAAGGTTTCTTTAGTTATTTGAATTATTCCTAATTTGACTTATTTATATTAAGAATACTTTTCTCCTCTGGTCTGATTTAAATGTAACTTTTCAATTTCAACCTTTCAAATTACCTTTCAGTTCACTCTTATTACCCAAAAATAGAAATTATGAACACTTAATAGACAAATCAAAAGAAATAAATCACAATAGAATTGAAACAAAATAACAACAATAAAGAAAATAAATCACCGTCCAATTATCTCAGTGTTCACAGAAATCTCAATGTGATATGAGATTTTATCTCAGTTCTCAGCTCCAGTTCAATGTTCCTTCACGAGATCCTTCTTCCGCAACTCAAGTTAACTCACAGTTCAATAGCAACAGGAAGAGAAAACCTGTACTCAATCCTACCACAATATTCACAGTTCGATCCTTATTTGGGCATGGCTCGCCAGTTCCTGCTTGCACCAACTCTCGAACTTTCGCTGTGAAGCAGGGACATCTCACGTGCAGCTTTCTCGATTCTCGTTCAGCATCCAAACTCAGCAAATAGAAAATATCAGACAAAACCAAAAGAAAATCCAGAAAGGATATAAAAAGAAATGGAAAGCCCAAGGGGGGGAAGGAAAAAAACCCAACCATGGAAAAAACAAGGCCAAAAGTACAATTAGGCACTTTTCTCAAAAATACACATATTACCACACTTAATATCAATATATTCAACTATTAACATTTCAAACTTCACTTTTCATATAATGTTAACACATTAACTTCTCATTTATATTCAAAAAACAGGATTTCAAATGACGCGCTAGGCCACATCTGCTCAATTTTCACGTGCGTCACACTCATCCGTTAGCTCAAACTCAGTTATTCGACGAAAACTACAAATTTACATTTCACAAATCATCAAAAATAACTTCTCCCTTTATAATATCACTTATTTAACACATTTATGAAGGAATCTTCTATTATTTTTCCCTTTTTTTTTACAGAAGGTTGACTCTTACATAAATTTAGCTAAATATAACACACATATTTGGCATTTGAACACATTTTATCGGATATTTATACATAAGAACCTTGGTAATAACAATAAAACGAAAACTTCACTTACCAAGAGTACTCTAATATCAATTAGAAAAAGTTCGCGGCAGCTCTCTCAGCTTTAGGCCCGTACTTCAATGCACGTACAAAAGCTAGTTTCACTTTTACTCAAAATCAATCAATCACAGCATCAAGTTCTGTTTCTATTTCTCAAAATCTTTATGTTCTATATCTCTAAATCTCTCTAAACAAACTACTAGCTCGCTCAGTCTAATTCTTTCTCTTCTCAGATCGCGCTCAGGGCTTCTTTCTCGGTGCTTCTCTCGGAAAAAATGATCATTGCATGATCTCTCGACTCCGATGACTCCACCCACTAAGGCGGCCAACTCTGATTCGTCTATTAGGACCAATCATTGTCTCATTTAATCAAATCACTCTTCTCTAATTTATGTATTCTTGTTTTCTCTTTTCTTTACAGATATTTAATAAAATAACTGTTTATTCACATAAGTGTCAGTTTCTTTCTTTTCTATTTCAAAAAAATAAAACATCTTTATACCTGGGTTACACGTACCTCACAGCACATCCAATACAAGTCAATGGAGTTGGACAAAAACTACGATGAAACCTGTTGGAAAGCATCTTTTGCAGCGATTTTTGTGTGAGCTTATCAGTGAACACCCCAGACCACTCGGTGAGTTTCACGTCTTTGTAAACTAAAGTTTAATGCATTTTAGGAAGGATTGTTTTAGGAAGGATTGTTCCAGTGCACCTATGCAACCATTGTGGAGGGGGGGGGGGGGGGGGGGGGGGGGTTCTGTGCTACTCATGGGCGTCAGTTTGGTTTGAAATGTGGGGGGGACAGAGACGCATTCGGAAGGGCATTTTCAAAAGTGCTGGGTACAATGACGCATTCATTCTTTTTTCTCTTTCGCGCAGGTCATGGTTTGAAAGACGATGTCCTGTAGCTTACTGATTTAAATAAATAAAAATGTATACAAAGATGTGATGATGTCCGACCAAAAATGTGATGGTACTTTGGGTTTAAATTGAATTGGTCGTAAAATGAGATCTAATATAATGTTGTTTGTTAGTATCGTGAATTTTTACGTGAATATATTCATAGATCCGCCTACATCGCTTATGTACTGTAATGGTCCAGTGGTGGAATATTTGCCAAGCGTGTCGGAGGTTGACGGTTCTAATCCGCACTCGTATAGTATTTTTTCCCTCATCAAAACCTAATGTTTATCAGTGGTTGTATATCAAGAATCTTGATATACTTTATCACTGATAAACATTATCGGTTTTGATGAGGGGGAAAAAAAAACTATACGAGTGCGGATGGATTAGAACCCAGAGAAGCAGGGACACGTTTGTGTGCATTTTGAATTGTGATTTCTCTGGAACGAATAGAATCTCTGCAACGGATTGAAGCGCGCGTCCGAGTGAAGACAACACATTCCAGCGCTAGATCGCCTCTTATTTAACAAATGAATGAAACGAATGCTGCTAGTTAACTGGAGATGTTTTATTTGTATTGGTACATCCGTGACGCGAGATGTTTCAAAAGTGGTGGGGACAATATCGACCCTGGCAAAACGTGGTGGGGACATGTCCCACCCGTCCCCCCCGTAAATGACGCCTATGGTGCTACCACAGAAACCGAAAATTCTCGGGCCAGCAGCATGTGTCCAAATTTCAATCTTAACCGTTCTATTTCATCAGAAACTATCTTAAAACAAGGCTTTAAGTGTAAAATACGAACTTCTCCTTTAAGATACAGCATCGGGTTTAGGCTTCATGAACAACCTCCATTAACAGACACTTAATCAAATAAGAGAGATTAGAGATAAGAGAGTTCCAAATTTAGCCTAAAATAATTTATGTATACACCTGTGCTACTGTAATAATACACACAATGCAGGCACAGTATTGTAAGTTAAGGTATAGGAATGTTTAGCTAATTTGGGGTAATGTGAAGTAACCCTTTTGGACCACGCTATCTGCCACATTGAAGAACGTCTAGGTCACATATGTAACTCCGGTTCCCTGAGAGGGAACGAGACGCTGCGTCAAATGATGCTATGGGGACACATTCCGCGGATCCCGGTGTCTGGGGCACATTTGAAACTAGCCATTGGCTGACGCAGTGTGATGACGTCTCAAGGTGCACCTAAATGTATAAGGAGGCACCTGTAAAAACGTCATTAGGTTCGTATTGTCTAAAGGAAGATGTGTAGGCACGCCCGAAGCATGGCAACGTGATGCAGTGTCTCGTTCCCTCTCAGGGAACCAGGGTTACATACGTAGCCTAGACGTTCCCTTTCAAGGGAACTCCACGCTGTGTCAATTGACTCTATGGGGACGTTACATGATCTCAAATCTAGGCACCTCAAAAGTCTCAGCCTCAAGCATCAGCAAGCAAGTGGTATCTACCCTGTGACACCATCCCAGCGACTAGTATCAGAGCGTTAGCGACCCATGAACTTGTCCGAGATCCTCAGAGCAGAAGGAAGATAGAAGAGCCAGAATGCCAGAATCCAACTGCTCAAGGTTATAAAATTCAGATCCAGATTCAGATTATATCCAGGATATAATTCAGAATATGAAGTTGCTGTAGCATCTCAGCCAGTTGTACTAAGCTGGAGCAATAAGCAGTCCCTGCAGAAAAACGCGATTATGCGATCGCTGAATTCAATGCAAAATCATCCAAAGTCCGCATATTTATGCGGGGGTCGCATTTTTTCAAATACTCCGCAATTTCGCCGCATAAATTGCTGATTTCCGCGCAAAATATGCGGGGCTTGCATGATTTCATAATCCCCGCATTTTCGTCGCAAAAAAGTCACATATATCTTAGCAGAAAGTTGGAAAATGTTGCGTTTGCTTCACACAAGAGCAGCCACTTCCCCCTGTTGCCATGGGAACGTTATGAAGCGAAGTAATTACGCGACGTGAACATCATTGAAAAGCTGTAAAACAGGAGCACACTTTATTTTTAAATATTTCATTTATTCATTTTTACTGAAGTTGTAGCATATTCCTCTAGTAAAGCTACAGAACTTGTTTGACTCATCAATGTTTTGTAAGTTTGATGTGTTTATTAAGGTCTTGTAACGCGTTGTGCCGGGAAGAAAAATAGGGATAGCTCACAGCTGAAGTTATTGCAGAGGCCAGACAGACTCACGGAGGCAATTGGCATCTCACAACTCGCACTTTATTCCCAAATCGAACTCGTAACTGTCTGTCACACGTTCTACCGCCCACGTCGTTACTTAATAAACAAAATAAGATAAAAGAAGTAGCATCAAACAGAAATTACCCGCACACATGGGGTGTTCGAGGCGCATGGCACATACAATATAATACTGCAGACAGTTAGACAGGGAGCGCGCAACTCTTAAAGGGGCCACACCTTATTTCCACTCGATACAGTCTGAAATAAAACAAGATGAGAAATTAAATATTTCCAGAACTTTCTGTGATGTAGTATGTTTGCTTATCATAGGAAGTAATAAGAAAGGACTCTTTACATTAAGGTAGTAGCCTAGTGAGAACAGGGTGTTGGGGGGATCACTTTTTTTCCCTCTTTTTCATCAAACTGCAGTTTTTGCAAGTTCCCGCAATTTTCGCAAGTTCCCGCAATTTTTGCAAGTTCCCGCAATTTCATCGCAAAAGATTGCATAAATATCCCGCATACTCCATCGCATTTTTAAAGAAAACGGGCCGCGTAATCAAGGATTTTTGCCCGCAACAATCACAAAAAAACTCCGAGTTTTTCTGGAAGGACTGAATAAGAAAGAGCATGACCTTACTTAACATCCAGTTCTGGAGACTGATACCTACCAAAATCCATTATATCTACTAGCAGCTTGGCTTGTAGTATAACCTATATAAATGAAACATAAAATTAATCCATTAAGGTCAAACCGCGTTTGCACCATCATTCCAGCCAAATAGTGGCAACAAAAAGAAATTACACCTAAGTGTTAATCAAAAAACAATAGCAGTCCTCAGATCTGATTGCGGCTTCCTCCCAGCTCGTTAAATTCCCTTCAACCCGAGGCATCATGCCATACCCGGCCCCTCGAACAACTTGAGGCGGTATTCGCCACCCAAGCAGAATATGGGTGTCTCCATGAGACTGCCACCTCAGTGTGCAGATCAGGGAGAATAGTAAGGCTCACCAGAGCTGGACACTTATGACCTCGCAGGTAGCGGCCATCTGGGATCTCACGCTTAGGGCTGAACCAGTTTAAACTACACTTTTCCACTGCAGACAAGAGGGTTCCGGGCCGGAAAGAACGGTTCAAATCCGGCCCTAAAAACTTGCTGGTCTCGAACGTAGCTGGCGCGGCCTTGTTGAGCAATGGAATAACGTTGCACTATATTGCTCTTTACACCTAAATATATAAAACTATGCATACGCGAAAGACCCAGCGTGCAAGAGATCAAGGAAAGAAACAGTTTTAGTTTTAGTTTATCTCCGAAAAGGAAAGATGGGTGTACCGGCAGTTTATGCAAGGTAACTAATGTGAACAGCAAAACAGAAGTGCCATACTGCCTACACAAACACCGGGACGTGCAATGTTTTTTTTTTCATACTGGTTATAGTCAAGTCAAGTCACCTTTATTTATATAGCGCTTTTTACAATACAGTTTGTATCAAAGCAGCTTCACAGTGATAACATGAAAATAATACAAGAAGTTTGTTTCTAGAAGAAAATTGCGTCATCGTCCACCTGAAGTAAGGCAGATCAAAAATATTGTTGAATAATTAAATGTCCCCAACTAAGCAAGCCAAAAGCCAAGGCAACAGTGGCAAGGAACCAAAACTCCATCAGGTGACAGAATGGAGAAAAAAACCTTGGGGGAAACCAGGCTCAGTCGGGGGCCAGTTCTCCTCTGGCCAACAAACGAACAGTGTGTGATTATGATTCAGGCAGCATTACAGGTCAAAAGTCAAATTGGATCAGAACATTTACAATATTATCCAGTTCCATCTGGTTGGAGGTCGGAGTCATCACGCCGGTATGGAGACGAGTTTGTTGAGGTGTCCATGAGGCCTTCAGAGGGCTGATGAGGCTGGCACTTCAGGGATGCGTTGTGGTCATGTCCAGGCGCAGGTTCATCATCTGATCTGGATACGGCCCGGATCCGGCTGACTTCAGTAAACCTCGGAATAAATGGAAAGACTAACATTAGCGTAGATGCCATTCTTCTTAAGATGTAACGAGTACATCAGGTGTTTTAGGAAGTGTCCCCGGTTCCGGCTGACCTAATCTATGCAGCCTAATAATCATTTAACTGATTTGAATAATAGAAATGTATAATGTTCTATGTGAATGGCAGGTAAAAAAGATGTGTTTTTAGTCTAGATTTAAACTGACAGAGTGTGTCTGCTTCCCGGACAATGTTAGGGAGACTGTTCCAGAGTTTAGGTGCTAAATAGGAAAAGGATCTTCCGCCAGCAGTCAATTTTGATATTCTAGGTATTATCAACTGGCCAGAATTTTGAGATCGCATGACGTGAAAGACTATAATGCGTTAAGAGCTCGCTCAAGTATGGGGAGCTAAACCATTTAGTGCTTTGTAGGTAGACAGCAATATTTAAAAATGTATACGCTGTTTAATAGGGAGCCAATGCAGAGTTGACAGAACCGGGCTAATATGGTCATACTTCCTGGTTCTAGTAAGAACTTGAGCTGCTGCGTTTTGGACCAGCTGTAGTTTCTTTATTAAGCGTGCAGGGCAACCACCCAGTAGAGTAATCTAGCCTTGAGGTCATGAATGCATGAACTAACTGTTCCGCATTTTTCATTGAAAGCATATGTCGTAATTTAGATATATTTTTAAGATGGAAGAATGCGGTTTTACAGATGCTAGAAACGTGACTTTCAAATGAAATGAATATATAGGCAAGCAACACATAATAGCATTACGTCACCATTCATACCTCAAATCTGTGGAAACAGGAGACCAGTTCGCGACAGGCTCCATTTCTAAAAAAGGTAATAAAGCATTTGTTCATCGCCAGGCATTATAAAATGCAGGCATTGGAGAAAACACACTGTTTGAATTGCCCTTTTCATTTGCCATCATTTTATTTTATTTTATTTGTTTCTTACATTTCTTTTTAACACATTGCTTTCTTTCTTTTATTACACATTTTTCATTCATGGTCTAAGGACCCCTCTGTAGTAGCCAATTTATAAAACTCTAGTTAATTCTTTGAGGTCTGTCTTTACTCAGTTTGTTACTCAGTTTAATATTTCATGAAGCTCAAAAAGTAGATATGGTAACACCAAGGTAATGGTTTGATTCCCAGTGGAAAGCAAGAACTGATCGAATATAAATGTGTACTTTGAAATGCAATGTAATTCGACTTAGATCAAAGTTTCTGCCATGTAGTGATATTTTGTTATCTGTGCAATTAAATTACATTTTAAGTGTGTTTAAGTGTCCAAATACTTTTTAGGGAATAGAGAAATATATTTTTATATATTTCAGTTCTATTTACCACTGTATTATGCATCAGTTTGGGGCTTGTTTGCATCTTACTGCATATCAGTTTGTCTTTCTGAACTAGTTTTTTTTATTATTAGTTGCACTGTTGTTTACTCTCTCCTTTGTGTCTTTTATTTTAGATTTGTATCATTGTATCAAGATTTAATGAATATTATACTGTAGGAGGAGCATAGCAAAATTAAATAATAGAAACATACACAGACATGTGCAAAGAAACCTTTAATCTGCTTTGAATATCAATTCAGACTGTCACCGAAAGCAACGCGCAAAGAATAAAAACGATAATCAAAGAGGAGAAGAGAAAAGGGGAATTAAAAATCAAAGGAAAAGTAGAGGGGCTCTCTCTCTTTCTCTCTCAACCCTTTATCACAAAGCTGAATCAATTACTGCCACTCCAGAAAGTGAGTGAGAGAGACCAGGGAGAGAGAGAGAGAGGAGAGAGAGAGAGGAGAAGAGGAGAGAGAGTAGAAGGAGAGAGAGAGAGAGAGTGATTGAGGAGATGAGTTGGAGAGTGAGAGGAGAGAGAAGAGAGTGAGAAGAGAAGATAGAGTAGGAGTGAGAGAGATTGAGAGGAGTCAGCATTGAATGAGACTAGAAGATGTAGATTAGGATTTGCTGAGACTGAGAGATCTAGCAGATGAGGTGCCAGAGACTAAATCAAAAAGGCAGAATGTGCTGAAATAGGAATCAGGTGCCTTTATCTGAAAAACCGATTACTGTCATCTAGTCATCTATAATACATAAAACCACACACACACACACAACATCAACAACTCCCTTAGTCATCAGAAGCACATAGTAAATCTGCACATGTGAGCACACTTACCATTACACATTCTGTCAGGGAACACCCATTGCGATCACAGACCATGTGTTCAATGATGTATGAATATGGATGATTGTGAAACCATGACAAAACTCAGCGTACACAGACATACACACACATATTTGGTATTCCAACTTTGAAGAGCCAGCAGTGAACTGTTATTAAGTCTTTCAACTTCAAATACAGACAGACAGACGCAAAAAAACACACCACACACACACACACACACAACACACACACACGCACGCACGCACACATACACACACACACATCCATACACACTTATGCTAACAAATGCCTTGTACGCTGTTTTCAGCATCTTGAGGTGATACGAGCCATAAAGGCGGCACAGATTCTGTTTATCATTGGTTTTGATGCAGTTTGCTTTAAAGAGTATGTTCTATAACCACATCACACACACACACACAGTCACACACCACATCACTGCTTCTAAACCTCAAACACAAATGACTCCAGACAATGTGGCAGACCACAGAGTTAGCAATCCAGTGACAGAAAAAGAGAGTGTGTGTTACAGTGCAGTTTACCACTCACACCAACTTTTAAATTAAACTGCATGTTAAGTGAAGTGTTATAAAATTATTTTATCGTTGTTTTTGATAGGTTTACTTTTCCAGCTGACTAGAGTTTAATTTGGAACAGCCCTGGTCTTGAGAGTATGATTGTTTAATTTATTTAACAATTAGTTCCCTTTTGAAGTGGAACTTTGATGTGGCTTGAGTTGACGCTATGGGGAATGCCACTTGGCGGGACCGGTGCCTGAACACGTGTACCCAATACGCCAATCAATTGGCTAATGGGAGTCCATGACTTCCCAAGCAGAGTGCCCGCTAGTTATAGAGGACACCTGCAAAATACGTCATCAGCTTTTTTGTCTTCAGGAGCCGAGGGGGCGAGGGGGATCTAAGAGTTTTCATTAGTTCTTATCTCTATCAGCTTGCAATGTATATATTTGGTTAATGAGAACACATATTGCGTGTTTTTGGAGCTAAGCCATTCGGCATGGTAGCCCAGGCACACATAGTCATAGGCTACTACAGTTAAGCCATCCGGCACGGTAGCCCAGGCACACATAGATATTAAAACATGCGGTCTCATGGCTCTTCGAAGAAGAGAAAAAAAATCAATAATATGTCTTGACCTATTATGCCAAGACAACATTGCCATATACATTACCCTGCTGTTACGTCCCTCAGATGTAAATATTAGGTCTAGGGATATACGGGAGTATAATAGTGAGTGAGTGAGTGAGTGAGTGAGTGAGTGAGTGTGTTTGTGTGTGTGTGTGTGTGTGTGTCTGTCAAAATGAATGTAGGCAACAAAAGAAAAGGATATAGGCAAACTCCACTCAATATTTACAATATTTATAAAGGGACAAATAACACACAGAAAAGGTGGGAAGGCCAACAATGAGAGGTGCCAAATCAAATAACTAAATAAAACAAAGCACAGCTAACCAAGTAATTATTAACTAAACTAACTAACAAAAGAAAAATGTAGAAAAGAAAAGTCTTCGGTGTAGCAACGCCCAAACTAAACTACTCTAAACTAACCAAATAACAAAAACATACAGGGGGTGGCACTCTCTCCTAAACTAGTGTGTCTAATACAGCTGGACGTCCTAAGTGGTGCACAGTGTATATTGTGCAACCTTTACCTCCTCTCCTTCCCAGCCCCACATACAATGTGGCGACTTTAGAAAATAGAACAGAACAAATGCGATATACATTTTACAACCACAAAAACCAAACAAAGAACGTTTTAACCAAGTATCAGACACGCAGTACACAAAAACTCTAATATCAGGTACACACACAACAAGAGTGGCAAACAGCAAAAAGAGCAAAAGTCTCCTGCACAGAGAATATGCGGGTATTTTGGCAGATTGGCAGCGTGAACCAGTGGGTGTCATCTTCGATGGAGAATGACTGGCAGTGGACCCAATGGAATCTGAAACACACACAATACATACAAGCAACAACGCGTGTTCCTCCATGTAACGTATACGTAAAACACATGCCAACCTCTATTACCATGCAAATCTCTCCAAGAGTTGACATGACAGAACTAAGGGTTGAAAGCATTATGGAAACCTGCTCCCTGTTGTTGTGCTGCTCTAATGGTATCTTTTAGGGCAAGAGCCGGATAAACGGAATTGTAATTAAAGCTTAAGGCGGGCATACACTGTGCGATTTTTGTACGATTTTGAGCCGAATTCTGACTCCTGCAACTCTTTTTCTGGTATGGCTGGTTTTCAGCTTTGTCGTTTGGCGTGCAGTGTTCGTGAAGTGTACAGGGGGAAACGAGAGGCGATTAACCTCTCCCCAGACAATCGGATGGTCGGATGACTTTCTGGCATGTCAGAAATTTTGGTCGCTCCTCGTGACTATAACAGTTGAAGCAGAGCTACGAACTGATTGCCCTGAACTCAAGTGTTTTTTTCTCTCACTGCGCCTGCGCGAAGACAGAAGTTTAACCATTTCATCTTTAATGCAGCAAGAAAGAAAACAAAAGGGAGATCTTTAAGTTCTGTAGATATCAAACTAGCTACAAATTACTGTTGCTTACCTCCAGTTCGTGTTGCAAAATGGATAAACCATATTACCCACGTCTTCCAAGCCACCTGCGATGTAGCTACCGTTCCTCTTTAATTAATTTGTTAAATGCTCATGTTAAACAAGCTTTTTTTAATATTCATTGATGACTGATTATTGCAGTGTTCGGACATAGACTGTTAATAATTTTAATTATAGGCCTATAATTTATTGTAATCGACCTAATCGCACATATTTCACAAATATAGTGTGAGCAGTCAAGTTGCAGCTCGATGATCGGACCGTATAGCGTGAACACATAAAACGCAAGCTTTGGCTTTACATCGCATGCGATCTACTCGTTCAGTGTGAGTAGGTAACCTTGCTGACATCGCACAGTGTATGCCCGCCTTTAGAGAGTGGCTCCACTAAGCAGTCTATGGCTCGCAATTTTGTACCTGGGTGTTTTGCACCACGTCTTGACTCTAACTGATTAATCTGTAGAGTCAGGTTATTTTATGCCCACCATGGTCGGCATACCACAGCCTAGGGAGGAAGGCACCCCCTCAGCATGGGTATTTGTTACCTATAGCATCATTTCAGACTCCGCGTTGAAGTTCCACTTCGAAAGGGAACATCTCAGGTTACGACTCCAGACGCCACATCTTGTTCCCCTTCTCAGGGAACCTGGGTAACAGTCGTAACCTGAGACGTTTTATTTAGTGAGGACACCAAAGCCGCCTCATGTCATTCACTTACTAATGCTGCTATGAAAAAACACTAATCACAGGCCAAAGAAAACTGAGCTCTTCAAAATGTGTATTTTGCATTTGGTAGAAGCTATCCACTGACTGTGAAAAAGGGAAACAGATTTTTACTATTAGATTTTAACTATAATCATTCTTTTTTATCACTTCTCTCTATGACTTGAAATCATATTAAATCAGGATATAATTGTACAAATGAAATGTAAACATGAGCTAAATTAGTCCCAGACTGCAAATTGAAAGACATTGCTCCTTTGGATAATAACTGGTAATATGCTTCTAAATAAAACGTTATTTATGGGTTTTTTTTGTATGATTAAGGACATAGTGCTTCCAATAAAATGACAAATTCTTAACAAAAGCCCAGAGCAATACAATGATAGTATATGACAGATGTGCCATTGTTACACAAACAAGCACACATTTAGTAAGAGACAAGTCAAAAACAATAATGTTGTATCTAAGACTCAGTTTTTCAAAGGCATGAAGGCCTGGGGCTTGTGAATACATATAATAGCTACAAAACACACACATAGAAAAGGGCACTGAGTGTACAAAATTCCACGCTTCAATATAGTTTAATTCTAGTTTAGGTCAAATAATTAAGTTTAAATTTATTTCTTTTATTTTTTTTTAAAAAGAGAAGAATTTGCTTGTTGTTTTTTTTAATTTATAAAAAATTTTTTATGTTGTTTGTCTGTCACCTTGTCGTGTCTTACGTACGTGATACACTCTGTACGTGGTGCTATAATCCCCCCTCCACTTATGTACCCAGGGTCTCACTAAACGGGGTGAATGGTTACGCACTGTATATAAATCTATTGTCTGTATTGTAATATATTGTGTATATATTTTTTTCCTTAAATATAAAGTTGTCCTCCGAAGAGGGGTGGTGGACCAAAAAATTAATAATTTAAGTTAAAGTGTCACGTTTTCATACATTTTGAATGATGTTTATACAAAACGATGAATGTTTATACAAAATGATTAATTTAATGTTAAATAAATAAAATAAATATGTGTTAATAACATAAATATAAGAAAATCTATAGCTAAATATTTATCTGATATTATATGGTACTTCCATATTGTAACGTTAATATCCACAGATGATGAAGATAAGTGATGTGGTTCAAAATAGAGTAGTTTTAAATAAGACAAAATAAATATCGCGTAGCACAAACAATACCGGACTGTGATGGGTGTCTGAGGCTGGGATTGAACTCTGGTCTTCTAGTCAACTGAACTGCTTCTTTACCACTGAGCTTTTGTGGATGACAAACTGCAGATGGACCCAAGAGCAGAAGAATAACTTGCAGAGTTAGATGACACAAAAGGTGTTTTTACTGAAGAGTCCAAGTTTAAAAGTACAACAAAAAGAAAGCCGAGCTTCCACAGAAAAAAAAAGAAACAAAAGATGAGCTAAAGGCAAATCCCCCAAAAAAACAATAGACTTAGCTTTATGGCAAGAAAAATACAAGCATAGTAGGCTCAAGAACAAACACAACTGAAAGAAAGAGGCATGCTTAAATAGGCCACCACAAACAAGCTAATGAACCCCACAGGTGGCGGGAGAAATCAACTACTAATGAGTGACAACAATGAATTTTACAGAAGCTGGGGCCACCTAGTGGCTGGGAGAGTCATTACAGATCAGCGCCAAATACAGGTAGGGAGAGTCATTACAAGCTGGAGCCTTACACGGACAATATGGCCATAAGAGACAGAGGAACCTAAATATACAAGGTGTCAAACTCAATTACAAACAAGTGTGCTCTAATTACGAACATAATGAAAAACTATGACAACTGACAACTGATGAAGGACGTGTAAATAGGAACATAGACAGAAGGAAACAATGAGAAACATAATAAAGATCATAAGAGTCCATGAAAATGAAACTGAGGCTGAATCCGAAATCGCCCCTAAACCCTCAATCACGTTAGTCCACTAATACAGTTCACTGGAAGGAGTGAATGAAAACGATTGAGCTAATTCGGACAGCTCGTTATTGCGGTGCAATGTGGGATAGAATGAGTGCACTCAATAACGTCCACTTTGATTTCGGACACCACTACAAATGGCTGTCCCCTCAAATAATGCACTATTTGAGGGTATAGGGGGCGATTTCGGATTCAGCCTTAAACAAACTAAACGTGACAGAAAATCGGATTTATATCCGTTTTGCAAAAAACATGAAGTGACCAGGTGTAAACAGGCCCAAAATGAACTCGCTGGCCGTCCAGCTGCTCTGCCTCGAGCAGAAGGAAATTTTTAGACCTGGCGTGCCTCATCAACTTCCCTGACCACTCTCTGTGTCGGCCACATCGTTCATGCCAGTGTGCTCGTGGAGTTCGAGGGGATAGAATGGAGACCCGCCCACACTCCCATCAATGAGGGTGAGCTGCAGCTGGCCTCTGCAAATTATTATAAGGATTTGGAAGGGGATATTCCCCTGAGTCTCCCATCTTCGCAGGTCCTGCCTAGCTCCAAGTCTCCTGTGTCTCCACTGGTTCCACCCAGCTCCAAGTCTCCTGCATCTCCAGTGATCCTACCCAGCCTCCCTCTCCCACCTCCTTTGCCACAGACAGCCAGCTCCTCTCCCCCATCTCCGCTGGTTCCCTTCAGTCCTTCGGTTCCTCCTCTGACTCCACTCTGCTGCGTGGATCTGCCTGCGGTCTTCTGATCTCCAGCTCCGCCTTGGCAGGAGAATCCCCTGGCTCTGCCTCCAGTTGCTGAGCCCATCACTTCACCTTGGCTCGTCGACCAGACTGCACCACCTTGGCTCCTCCCTCCCTTGGCTCCACCTGGGACCATCATCCTTAAGGCTCCACCATAGCTGCAGGAAAAAAAACATTTTATCAGTTGGGTGCCGGGGGTCGGGGCTTGATATTATGAGTGCCATGGTTGAGGATTTTAAACAAAATCCTAATATTAAACAGCCCAAACAATACTTACAGATGAACATACAAATGATTGAGGACAGAGTTATGTGAGAATGCTCAGAACACATTATTAAAAACATGTTAAAAACACTGAATATTTCACTACATGGCAGCAGCACAAAAATCTTACCTTATGATACTCAAATGTAGTTTGAGACGTTAAGCACGTCCATCTAGCGCAATTACGTAGAAAAACAAGGAAACAAAGTAGCATTCTGTGGGATTGGACCCTAGTGCCAATAAATGCTTTAATCAAGACCTTGATTAATTAGTTTTTCACCAATGTATGCGTGAACATGCATAAGTGTCAAATGAAATCTGAGACATGCTGGCCCTCAACCAGTGTCACGTCACTCACTCCATTCAAGATTGGCTTTTGAAATAGCCTATTTTAGGGTTAGGGTATTATGCGAAATTACACGATCTGAGGAGGTTTGAGCGATCTCTCCCGTCTCACAATACTATTATCCTTTCAGTCAGAGGGGGCTCGTGAGCTCATAAGAAGAAAACAGGAGTTTTTAGTTATACAAGTTAATGGGTTTACGGAATGCATGGTTTCTATGACATGTGGATGCATTATTCCGGTCTCTACAAAGGCACAGGAAAGAGACAAATAAAACATGAAACCAAATAAATGCACGATTATAATTATATTAGTGCTGTTAACGTTAACGTGTTAACTCTTTAGGCGCCAGAGGTTTCCCCTAAAATGTTCAATTTTGACATCTTAATTGTAGAGATGCACGATTACAATTTTCTAGGCCGATTCCGATTTCCGTTTTTTCAGAGTTTGACCTGCCAATACCGATTTTAGCCAATTCCGATTTTATTTTTTCTAACCACTTTACAGCACACAGAAATTTATTTTCTCTCTTTTCTTTAGTAGAACATTTTACATTTTGCATAGAAATTTTTTTTAACAGTTATCGCTATAAAATAGGACTATATAAATTACTCCTGGTGTGGGAAATTCACACACATCTAAAGTGCAGTGTTATGGAAAATACAGTAGGCACTCTGATTCCATGTATGGGCCACATATATATTATTCATATGACACACAAACACAAGTAGACAAGACCTGTTTAGTTCAAAAGCTCACTCGCCGCAGCAAGGCACAGATCATGAGTGAGAGATGATACGAGCAGCGCGGCCAGATCTGCCTCGCGCGCCGAGTGTGCACAGCTCGGACTATGTCATTGTCATTGCGACTGATAAAATGGCTCACTCGCACACTAGCTCCGCTTTTCATCACACTGATTCAATGCGCTCTAACTCGAAGATTTTGTATAGAAGTATGACGTTTTTTTTGCGTCGGGCATGAAGTATGACATGTCTGCCATCTAGTGGAGGGGAGGTCGAATGAAATTTGACACCCTATTTGACAAAATTGGCCGTTTTATTCAGTGCCGCATCTTGTCGAGTAAACTCGACCGTGGCGCCTAGAGGGTTAACGCATGCGATTCATTTTTGTCCAGTTTAACGCGTTAAATTATTTGATGAGTGGTCATGAACAAAGGAGAAGTTTACCAGGAGAGTCAGGAGACAGTTAACACTTTAATTTACCATGTTATTATATCTGGCTACCAGCGAACTTCAACATTTAAGACATTTTAAACAATTTTCAAGGAAGGGCACAGGTAAATATGACATTTATTATGGGTTTATGTGAGGATTGTTTTAAGTTTCACTTAAATTAAAAGTTGTTATATTTTTTAGGCCTAATAAATGTAAAAAACAATTATAGCTTTCGTTACTGTAATGTTGAATGGCTATAATTAATGTTTAAAATTGGGTGGAAAAAATCATTTTCATCGAGTCATAAGTAGCTGTATTAGTATCAGTGATACTGGCCTTCAATCATAAAAAGGTGCCATTAAACAAGTATTTAAAATATACTGTCTTTATGTTGCTTCTACATTAATTTTGGAGATTAACTGTGAAATGATTACATTACAAAATATATAAAAAACTTTATCGCGATTAATCACAGAAAGAAATGTGTGATTAATCCAGTTAATTTTTTTAAACGATTGACAGAACTAAATTATTTATGATTTGTCAACGTTCTTCAAGCAGACTTATATTTTCCATAAACATATGTGTATTTATTATCGCAACAGTTAGCATAAGTAGGCTTTAGCATAGCATTTAATTATATTTCTGCCTCATACGGAGATCAGAATCCTCATCAGATCACTAGCAAGTTATGTCAAACACTCGCTATTGTCTGAAAGTGTGTTATAAGCTGAAAATTGTTTAAAATGTCTTAAATGTTGAAGTTAGCTGGTAGCCACAAATAATAACATGGTAAATGAGCAGCGGCGTTAACTGTCTCCTGACTCTCCTGGTAAACTTCGCCTTTGTTCATGACCACTCATCATGCCCCAGTTGGCCCGCTTTTGACCAAGGTATTCGGTGGGCCAAAAACCCCTTGCTGTGGACTCCAGTGAAGCCCAGATGAAGCCCAAATGAGGCCTGATTAAGCCCTGGAAGTGACCGTGAAAACTTGACTGGCCCTGGCACGCACTTGCACGCTTGCTTTTGGCCCAATAGTGGAAACACAGCTAATGAGTTCTATTGTCATTTTGATAAGGGCTGTCTCACACCTCACTCCGACCTACTCTCCGCACAACCACCAACACCTCCTGCTAACCCCCCTCTTACTATTCAACCTGCACTTAGGATCTGTGTAGAGGATGTATGTCGGCTCTTCCAGTAGATCAGAAAAGCACCAGGCCCAGACAATGTCTCACCCACCTGTCTAAAAGTCTGTGCAGACCAGCTGTCCCCCATCTTCCCCCAGACCTTCAACAGATCTCTGGAGCTGTGCAAAGTCCCTTCCTGGACTAAATGACTGCAAAACTGTTGCTTTAACATCTGTGGTCATAAAGTCATTCACAAGTTCACACGTATATGAAATCAGATATAGTAAATTATGCTTCTTTGGAGTGCTGTCCGGGGGAGGGCTCCGAGCTCTAAAAATTTGGCCCGAACCCAGAGTACTCCCCCTCCTTGACTGGGAAAGAAAACCAGCCAAGAGTAAGGTGATGGGGTGGTGGAGGGATGCTTTGAAATGGTCATGGGACAGAGGTGAGGGAAGGCTATATTTATATCGGCTTGCTCTTGTGCTGATTGGTTGATTACCTGAACGTGCTCCTCCCGAACTTTGTTACATAAAACTTCATTTTGAGAGACTGGTGTTGGCCCACCTGAAGGACATCACTGGACCCTTGCCAAACCCCTTTCAGTTTGCTTATCGAGCAAACAACTCAGTGGATGATCCAGTCAACATGGGACTACACTACATCCTGCAACATCTGGACAAACCAGTGTTTTATGCAAGGATCTTGTTTGTGAACTTCTGTTTGGTCTTCAACACCACCCTTCCGAACCTCCTCCTGTCCAAATTAACCCTGCTCATTGTGCCCATCTTCATCTGTGAGTGGATCACCAGCAGCTAATGAGGGTGGGGAAATTCACATCAACACCTACACAATCAGCACCTGTTCTCCACAGACACCTCTGTTAAGGTCCTGAAGTTTGTAGACAACAGCACAGTGATCGTCTCATCCAGAATAGTGATGAGTCTGCATACAGAAGGGAGGTTGAGCAGATGACTTTCTGGTGCAGTCAAAACAACCTGAAGATTAACACACTCAAAAAAGTGGAGATGATAGTGGACAACCTCTTTGAGCAGATGTCGTCCTGTCGTTGACTCAGAACACTGAGGACTTGAACATCTAGGCAGAAGAGCAGCTTCTTCCCACAGGTCATCTCCCTCTTGAACAGTTAAATGCCTCCCAAGGCCTGTCTTTGCATTAAAATAAATAATGTTTAACCCTCTGGGGTTCTTCGGGTCAAAAATGACCCGAAGCGTTTAAATAAAAAAATGTACAAAAATCGTAGCTTCATCGGAATGGTCCAAAACTTGGTGACTTTTTTGGTACTTGGTATATGAACACCCAAAAAAATTGGGGACAGGATTTGAAAAGTCTAAGTGGTCGTAAAAAAAATAGTCACACTCAGGGTCTTCCGGTCTAAAATGACCCGCATAGGAAATGAATGGGAAATTGGCAAAAATATGAAAATACAGAGTTTTTTTGTGCATACAATCTACCAAACAGCCAGGATGCAGAAAAAAAGCACACAACAGTGAAGGGGTGAATCTATTAAAACAATGGGTGACAAAATGCTTTCCATTTCTCTTTATAATGCAATGTTCAGGTTTGAATGTATTATAAAGTAAAACTGCCACTTCAAATTACCATTTAAACCACCAAAAAAAAAAAAAAAAAAATTAAATTTAAAAAAATGACAAAAATAGTCTTTAAGAATCTGTTATTATATATTCAAATCAACAAACTGAAAAAAATTAAACAATATGTGAAAAAATCACTAGAGTGTTTCTACCATAGGTTTCTACAGAGAGCTGTAAATCCACTAGTGGTAAAAATGTGCTATTGCGTGATAAAAATGCTCAGTGTGTCCACCAGATGGCTCCGATCTCATTTCAAAAATTGCTTTCATGAGGCCTAGACTTGACTCTAAAATGAAATACAGCTTTAATAAAAAAAATTTTTTTATTATATATATATATAAATTTTCAATTATATTCAATGGGAAAAAATGGGTCTTAATTATTGCATAAATATTAATTATAAATCATAAAATTATCTCAAAACACCAAAAAAGAAAAGAAAAAATATTATTGAACAAAAATATATTTCATTGATTTTACTCAAATAAAATGTATCTTAATGCCGCCCTCCGGGTCATTTTTGACCCGACGGTCCTGAGTGTGAGTCTAAAATGAAGAACCCCAGAGGGTTAAATAAATGAACTTTGCATTTTTAACAGTTGTAACACACACATAGCTGACACCTCCAGAGATCTGCTGCTACTATGAACAACCAGTCACACACGCATTGCAGCTGATATATGGTAGCCTCGTGAGACCATCCTGATCTCGCGAGCTTTCAAGGTTTCACTCGCAGATCAGTCTGGATACTTTCCGTTAAAGAAAATTTGGGAGCAGTTCACCAAACGAACGTCCAATCAGCGTTGGCTTTGAGGCGGGTTGAGGTGTGACGCAACGAGAAGCGCGTCAGTTCAGTCTAAAGAGCATGTCGGCTTCAGCGGATGAAACTAGCATCAGCGTGGCTATCGAGCAAGTTTTATCGGAATTACAGAGTATTTCTTCACTGAAAGAAGAGCAAAACACTGCTCTGGAGGCTTTTCTCAGAGGAAAAGATACGCTCTGTTAGTACGTCATATGCTTCGTTGATCTGATTGGTTGATTTGGCCCGTCTATCACCAACATAGGCCAATCAGCTAACCAGTATTTTCGCCCCTTACCAAAACTACTTCAACGGAAGGTTTCCAGATGGATATGCGGAGCAAATCCATCTGGCGGAGTCAGGTTAGATATATGGAGCCTGCAGTGACTGAGTCAACATTTCACACATCGGGAGGGAAAAGACAGGAGGGTGCATTGCTTATTCACAGACAGCTCTGCTAATTTAAGCTGTCATTATGGGCAATGATCTCATTACAGCCATTTAGCAGTGCACACTATTATGAAACTATTAATGTCCCGGTTTTGCTACCATTGCAGAACCTGTTTGAATTTGAGCCACTGAATATGAGCCTAATTTAGATTTTCCACCATTACAGAGCTCCATTCCAACTGTACCAAATTGTTCCACAGAGTTAGCGGAGTCTCTTGTGACATCACAATGATGTTAAACACAGATGAAGCTACACCATGATATATTCTGACAACAGCTCTTCTGCTACTCGTCTGCTAAGGGTTTTAACCTTTTAAGCCTGTTAGCAGCAAACACATCCACACTCAACGCCGTCTCACAAACTTTATAGCCTTATGACCTTCAGAGTCTCTGTTAAAGAACACTGAGCTACTTGTAAAATCCCCATGTGGCTGCTGCGTCACTAGTCAATTAGCCGTAAAATGCTATGAGAAAATCTCAGCAAGATGGTGTGGACAGCGTATTCTGGATGAATAAAAAACATCATTGGACAAATGAAAAGCTTGCTATGCATGGACACATCATCCATCATGTTTAAGAGCTGACCCGTTAAACCTGTCTCAGCGCTTTTATTGTCTCAAGATAGAACAAAGTGACTCCTTATTTTCATTGTCCCTGTCCAATGTTAACCATGTCTCAGATGATGACAGAGAGTCTTTGATGAGCTGTGGACTCTAAAATGGGGCATCTGATTGAGGAGATTGAAGAGGTTGTCATCTTGGCAAGTTTCAGGAGTGGGTCATTTTGACATTTTCAAACCTTCAGGGTGTGTAAGATAGCCTTTGTCCACTAATAACTTGAAGGCTACTGCTCTTATCTGACTGGAACATCTTATTTCATTCAGGGTATGTTTACACAACACCGTTAAAAAAAACAAAAACGTAAAATTTTGTATGCGTTTTGACCATTCATTTACACGACGGCAGCGTTTTGGGGCCTAAAAACACAAGCTTTTGAAAACGAGTTTTGTGTAAACGGTGATGTCATGCGCGTATTACATGTCCACGCATGCGTATTATGTGTTATATGTGTTGTGTGCATAATACAGCCTTTTTAGTCATTTTCGCAGATCCGTGTGAACGGGGATCGTTTTGACAACGTTGTCATCTGTTCTTAGTACATCGTTGTTGTGTAAACATACCCTTAGTCTCAGTCAAAACATGAGGTTAGATTTGCTGCACCAGCATACATGGAAAACTTAAAGGGAAAACTTGTGAAAAATCATGCATTATTTCACATTTCCATTGTGGTGGTACCCATGGAGAACATCTGCTGAACAATGAGATGAGATTCACAGTCCATCCTTGGAGTTCACAGTTTTGTTTCCCCACAGAAATGCTCATGTTTCTCTAGGGAAACACATTATACAGTACAAAGGATTTTCCACATGAATCTGTGGAAGAGTTTTACTGTAATAAAACTAGAAGGATTCATACTCTCTTTAAAGACCTTTTCCTTTTATATTTCTCAGTGTGTGTACATGTGTGGCTCTGTGTATTCAGCAGTGTGATACCTGTGAGCAAAGCTTCTTTGGAAAAGAAAAAAAAAACAAGAGAGAGAGAGAAAACCATTTCGGCTCTATAACTAATTGGCCTGGCATACATTTGTGAGTATATTTTTCTTCAACATCTGTTTTTGTTAATCACTCCAAAACCAAAATTGCTCTTTCTTCACCACTGGAAAAGTCCCATTCACTCAGACATTAGCCCCCTGGATGCATGTGGTGGTGAGTTCTACTGGTGAAGGTGAAATCTGAGTAGCTTCAAATATTCATCTGAGTGTCTTAACCTTCACTCCCATTATTAAAGCTGTTATTGTTGGAGAGAGACAATGGGTTCAGGACAAAGGAGAGAAATAGAGTTAACATCAGTCAGGGAAAAATAGTTCCCCAACCGGTTCTAACAACGTGAGTGAGTGAGTGAGTGAGTGAGTGAATAAGTGAGTGATGAATTACTGGATGAATTAACATTGGCAGACACATTTCAATAAAGCTCATTTAAGGATATTTTTGAATTATCTGGATCATTGTGATCCTGATCCTATTCATCATTATGGGTTAAGTCTGCAATTTTAGATTTTAGTTATTATCATTTCATTAACGGAACTCTACCATATCATTTCCATGAATACTGGATTGAAACTTGAGAATAGAATAGAATAGAATAGAATAGAATAGAATAGAATAGAATAGAATAGAATAGAATAGTCAGTGAAGGAGAAAGTGTGTTGAGCTGCAATCACACTAGACTTTGAGCATGCAACATTTCTACAGACACTGAAACTGTCATAATATGACACACGTCTTTTTTAAAAACATGATTTTATAATACACCCAAAATGTAAAAATATACAATCTACTCCACTTTATTGCAACACTGGAATCCTGCCGTTTTAAAGGTTATGTTCTTTTAATTAAGCTAAGAGGTCATGCTGTGACATATAAATCTTTTATTGGCCATACGTCTTCACGTGATAGGACACAGAGTCCGCCAAACCTGAACTTGGAAATGCAGCAAAATTTGCATGAGCTTGGATTTCCTGTCTCCCGCATTCGTATGCATATGAATGGAAGTCAATGGAATGAACAGTGTGCTATGAACACCCAGTGTGTGAGTACAGTAAATAAGTCAGAGAAAAAGTAAGTGAATGAATAAGGAAATACGTGAGTGACTAAATGATTGAGTGTATGAGTGAGTGGGTTGGCCTGGGTTGTTTTTATAATCTACATGAACTGTATAATGAACTGAGGAGAGGAGAGGAGAGGAGAGGAGAGGAGAGGAGAGGAGAGGAGAGAGGAAAGGAGAGGAGAGGAGAGTTGTGGTAATTAACATAATACAACATGACTGTGGGCCATCAGTGGCATCTGGTGTATTAGTTTAGTGTTTATATGCAATAGATTTGTAAGAATCAGTCACTGGATGAAATTTGATATGACATGCTGATTACATCTCAAAGACCTGAAATATAAACTCCAACACTGTTTATATTTATATGCTTCATTGGGCCGCAGTTATCCACTTCTCAAAACACACTTTGTGCATTTATTGTGTGTGTGTTGCTAGGTTAAAGGTTGCGCTCACAGGGCTCCTAAAGATCAAAGCCACTGTTGCTGTGGCAATGGCTGCTGTCTGGGATGTTGCCGTGGTGATGAGAGTGTCTGGCCACCTGCCTGAACATTCTTCTTCCACGAACATACACACACACCTTCAACAAGATGGTGTCATAGAAACACAGCACGTACACTAATGGCTCAACTGCACTAAACATATTGCAAATCTGGGCTGAGAAATTAGGAAATTCTTTGGTCAATTTAGCTTGGATGACTATTTTTCTTTTTGACAAAGATTCATATTTCTACTTAGAAACAGCCAATGTAGAAAAGTGAAAAAAAACTCAAAGGTTTTAGAGTTCAAATTCAAGATTTTCCCTCATTAAATCTGAGGAAATACACACGTGTATCTGTGTGTAATTTTCAAAGATCCCAATGTGTGTTGTGTGCATGTGAGCATGTGCTTGTGACTAATTAATAATATGCATTTACTTTCTCTCCTCTCTGCATGACAGAAGTTGTTTTAATAACAACACTGGCCCATCTCTCAGAACAATGAATGAAAGGACCTGTCAGACACTCGGGCAGCTAAAAGACTTTAACACCTGTGTACTGAGGGGGCGTGGGAAACAGAGGAAATGATTGATCTGTATTCACACACTTCAGATTCACTTCAGAGGGATTCAGCAAACTTAGGAAACCAGTGCTCTGACTGAAAAGTAATGTTTAAATAATATAAGATCATTCTAAAAGTCTCCTTTGAAATGTAAACTGTAAACATCTAGGAACAAAATCACAAATTCACTTCTGCTGTATGACTATTGCCACATTTTCACTGCTAAGGTAGCACAGCAGTGACATATTAGAAGACATGTTTGTCTTTTCATCCTGAAATGTGAGGCAAATGTTGGATCACAATAATTAGAAACCACAGTTTCCACAAATCCCTTCACTCTATTAGGATGTTCTCTTTTATTCTGGACAGCAAGGGCAGGGACTGTAAAATTGAGCGTATTTTGCGGTATTAAACACGTATTTATACCGATTTCATCAGGCTCAGACAATTCTTCAAATATAACACAAAGAATGGCCTTCTCAGCTGCCATAGTTGCAACTCTTGCGTCATCAGAACAGGGTGTTCAACGCACCACCGTTTCCGTTTAAAAAACGTTTTGCAACTTTTTGTCGGGGCTGAACGCAGCCCTGATCACATGATGGAACAGTGAATCACATGACAAAACCGGACACATGACCATGACGAATATCGAAAATAATGCATGAAAGCATAAACATAACCTAAAAGAGATGTGATCTCTATGGGCAGCTACCAACACCCAAACATAGCACCAAAACAGGAGGGTGGTGGAGTGGAGTGGGCCTGGGCCATAGAGTGAACCTGGATCGCCGAGCAGTGGCAAGCCCAGACTGTGGAACAGAGGCCGAGACCACGGAGGATCAGATGGCCATGGTGGAGCCAATGGAGATGGAGAGCACCAAGGCGGAGATGGAGAGCACCAAGGCAGAGCAGAAGACCTCCTCAGCAGAGCAGAACACCCCCAGATATCAGGAGGCCATGGCGGAGCAGAAGTCCGCTAAAGATCAGGAGGAGCTGTGGCGGATGCCGCCGCCTCGGGAGAATTAATGTAACAAGGGCCCTCAACGTAGGTTGGAGCAATGGACCAGTTTCTAGGTCAGTGGAGAACAGAATATTGGCAGTAACTGGATCACAGACATCAAGTAAGGAAAGTATTTGTAATTGTAAATTGAACAGTCATATACATAAAATGGAACAGAGTTTTAAACAGCAATGATAACAAAACCATAAAATTATACACAAATTATGAATTCTCTGTTGTCTTTGGGTTTTCTTATCTTATTCCTTTAAGATTTAAATTCCTTTTCTTTTTCTTAAAACAATTTAATAAATGTTATCTATTTTATCTCTGTTTACATATATCTTTAGTAAGACTTTTATTAGATTGTTCCGTATTTTTGGACAGCTCCCTGTCTTTCTTTTGTTTTATTATTTTAGAGTTTAGGGTTCTAATTCTATTTTACTTTTAGTGTTATAATTTCCTATACCGTGTTAGACAAACCAAATAATCTTTTAAACAAAGTAAAATGGTGTATAACCATAATTTGACCAACGGAAACTTCTTATCACACTGAAATGGTAAAAGGAAATTCAATATTTACATGTGACCCACATTCAATAAACAACACTCTTGTTTTAACTCTTTCTTTGAATTGTCTCTTGAATATTGTCCAGAAAAATCCTTTAAGAGATCCAGTGGGTAAATGCACAATCAGTTCAATCCTACCAGTTCGAAGAAGTGGTCCAAACAGAAAAAAAGAAAAGTCCTCCTAATTGAAGAAGTTGATGTCTCTGGCGCAACGAAAACCTTGTGATACAGTAAAAGTGTCTTTTCCCCAGGCTCAGAAATCAGCATTCAATTTTGGTGGCTCGCCATCTCAAATCCATGAGAGAATTTTCCAATGAAGCAGTAAACCTGACCTGTTTTACCAAAACAGTGTCATTAACATTCGATATTATTTCTTTATAACTTTTCTGCTCTTTAACAGTGTTTAAACATACATTTTCACTTTCATGACGAACATGTGATATCTCACAGGCATATTGACAATGTGCAAATTAATATTCATTCATAGCTAAGCAAAAATATATTACTCAACATTTCAAAAATCATATTAACATTCAGAAAATATGCAAATAGACTTCACAGCGTGCATAATATGCATAATAACATAAAATACATCCATTATAGAAAATAAAACAAATAAACTCACCAAATCCCGAGTTTCACAGTTTTTTTTAAACACCCGCTTCAGATTCAAAGGAGCTTCACAATCGGCTAGAATCCGCACTTAAATCAGCAATCACCATTCTAAAATGATTTATCATCATCAACCACAAAGTATTATAAAGTTGCTTATAACCTTATTAAATGAATTTGAACAATATAAACCTTATTAATCCTTTCTGCATCACTCTCATCTCGTGTTCAGCGCGTCTCTCATCTCGTGTTCAGCGCGTCTCTCGCATTTCCGTGTGTCATCCGCTGACGTCATACGCAACTCGTGTACACGTAATATATCACATGTTCGGTGCTAGACCATAATGCATATTATTTTTATTTATTTTTATTTAATTCACAATGGATATGAATAGAACGTTTCAACTTTTTTATTAAAAGTTTAGCTATTAGAATATGCAATTATATTATCCATTTATAAATTTTTTAGTACCAAATTTAACATGGGTTACACCCTCCCCGATTTAAATCCACGCAAGTCCCTTTGCGTTATGATGATGCCTTCTAATCAGTGTTAAGGCCTATTTCTTAGGGTGTTTAACCGATCTGGGTTGCTCTGTTAACGTTTCAATGAAAGCTGTGTTCAACCCTTGCAGAAGAGATTGAATAATAGATACCATGGGATTTCCCAACTCAGGGTAAGTCAATCTTTTGGATCTTTGTCTCACTCTTTTGGACTTCCTTAATCTACTTTCGCCTTCACATTCATCTGACTCTGTGTCTTCTTCAGGTGTTGCAGATTCAACTGGATCCAGTCTGTCTCCTTCCACTGGAATATGAGGTATGGATTTTTGATTTTGTTCTGTGTTAGTGTTAGTTTCATTCTCCATTCTGTAATTTGCAGGAGCATTCAGACTTTGTTGCTCTGTTTCAGACAGACATATTCTCTCTTCCAACATTTCCCTTTCAGGTATCACATCACTGTGCACTGAGGCTGGTCCAGAACAAGACTGAGTTTCAGGTAAGTATGCTGGTTCAGGTAAGTATTCTTCATGTGTACCTTCAATGATGTTGGCACTGGCAATGTTTGAATCAGGTTGCATCTGGGTAACAGGTTCAACATTTCTGAAAGGAATTTTTCTTGATGTTCTCACAACGTCAAACTCCTTAACAAATCTCACTGGAGTGGTTTTGGAATTTGGCTCAATTTCTTGCACCAGATAATCATCGTCCTCTCCCTCATGATCCAGACATTGCTCTGAATTCTCTGGTTCTTCCTCATTTACTTCTCTCGGAACTGTTCTCCCTCTTTGTGACTTAAGTACCATTTTCTCTTCCTCCACAGAGGGTGACAAGAAACCACAAGGCAATAACAAGTCCCTGTGGAGCGTCCGCAAAGGTCCTTCCTTTCCTTCTGGTTTCACGGTGTAAACAGGAAGCTCACCAGCACGGTTCACCACAATGTATACTTCAGAGTCCCATTTATCAGCCAATTTGTGCTTCCCTCTGAGACGCACATTTCTGACAAGAATTCGATCACCCTCATCAAGTGAAGATTCTGTCACTCTTTTGTCATACCGTGTCTTGTTCCTTGCTGCAACCTTTGCTGCATTCTTTCTGGCAAGCTCATAACTCTCCTGCAAGTGTGTTTTCAAAGTTTTCACATACTGGGAATGGAACTCATTATGGCTGTTACTCACAGGTACTCTAAACGCGAGATCTATTGGAAACCTAGGCTGCCGGCCAAACATCAACTCATATGGAGTGAACCCTGTAGTTTCATGTTTAGTGCAATTATATGCATGCACAACAGGCTTCACAAAGTCTCTCCAATGGGTTTTGTCTTTGTTTCTCAGAGTACCCAGCATACTCAACAGCGTTCGGTTGAACCGTTCAACCGGGTTTCCCCTGGGATGATACGGTGTGGTTCGGACTTTACGAATACCGGCAATCTCACACAACTCTTTAATGGTCTTGCTCTCAAAATCAGGCCTTTGATCACTATGAAGCCTTTCAGGTATGCCATAGTGCACAATGAAGTTTTCCCAAAGGCTTTTTGCGACTGTCTTGGCCTTCTGATTTGATGTGGGGACCGCTACAGCGTACTTCGTGAAATAATCAGTTATCACCAAGATGTCCTTTGAATTGCTACGAT
The DNA here is from genome assembly GCF_029890125.1 of Rhinichthys klamathensis goyatoka. NCBI lineage: Eukaryota > Metazoa > Chordata > Actinopteri > Cypriniformes > Leuciscidae > Rhinichthys > Rhinichthys klamathensis. Next base: position 445,628 of record NW_026606753.1, on the reverse strand, counting down.
CTGGTTCCAAAGATAGGAAATCCATACATACCAACTCAAGTGGCCTAGATACTTGAATATTCACTAATGGCGCTGCTCTCTCAGGTGGAGTCTTTCTGCACACGCACCGGTCGCATGTCTTGATCTTCACCTCCACATCTGTAGCCATCCTTGGCCAATAAAAACGGGCTCGAGCAAGATCAAGGGTTCTTTCCATACCCATATGGCCCATATTGTCATGCAGTTGCTCCATGACAATAGGCCTCAGATTCTTTGGGAGAACAAGCTGGTAAGTTGTATGTTCACCAACCACTCTTTTCCTATAAAGAATACCGTCCTTCAGCTCTAACTTTTTCCATTCTCGCAGATAAAATGGGAGTTCTGGTAATTCTTTCCTCAGTACAGGCAAAGACGGTTTCCCTGATTCCAGTTGTAAGATGACTTCCTGTATTGCTGGATCAGCTCTTTGTTTATCTTTCAGTTCTTCCTCTGTCATCTGAGGAACCACTGGAAATCCTTCAAAGTATTCATAAGTCTCAGGAATCGCCTCTGAACTCACAGAAAGGGACTCAATCAGAGGAATGTAATCACCGTCCGCAGCTGTGCGTACCAGATGTTTATCGTTGATAGCTTGGACTACATCAGTGGAGACCAAGACTGAATTCCCCTCCTCAGGTAAGTGGTGCAAAGTGAATTGACGTATGCGTTCCTGCTCCTTCTGTGATATCCTGTCGTTGGTAAGCATTCCATGAGGCCGTCTTGACAGTCCATCTGCATCTAGGTTACTCTTTCCCGGACGATATTGAAGAGTGAAAGAGAATGTGGACAAGGCAGAAAGCCATCTGTAACTTGTCGCGTCCAGTTTTGCAGATGTCAACACATAAGTTAACGGATTGCTATCTGTGACCACTTTGAAATTGCTTCCATACAGGTAATCAGAAAACTTCTCCGTGACTCCCCATTTCAGGGCCAAGAACTCGAGCTTATGAGCAGGGTAACGAGCCTCACTCCTTGAAAGCCCACGGCTGGCGAAAGCAATTGCTCGCAGTTCTCCCCCTTGCTGCTGGTAAAGTGCGACACCTAGCCCGGTTGTGCTAGCATCGGTGTGCAACTCGTATGGCAGTGTGGGGTCAGCAAATCCCAATACGGGTGCTGTGGTGAGTTTCTCTATGAGCGTGTCAAAAGCCTGTTGACAACTTTCTGTCCATCTTCCTCCAAAAGGCACTTTAGGACTCAGGTAGGACGTTATCTTGCTCTTGCCTTTACAGTTCTTGCGGAGCGGTGGATATCCGACAGTCAAGTCATTTGGTGGCTTTGCGATCTTGGAGTAATCTCGGATGAAACGGCGATAATAGCCAGAAAACCCCAAGAAGGAACGTAATTCTTTGAGAGTTTTAGGACTTGGCCAGGTTTTAATAGTCTCTATTTTTTGAGGATCGGTTTCCACGCCATTCTGTGACACAATATGTCCTAAATACCTAACAGATGTCTGGAGAAATTTACACTTCTCTACTGAAAGCTTCAATCCATACTCTTTCAAGCGATTTAGGACATGCAAAAGGCGGATTTCATGTTCTTCTAGTGTCTCAGAAAATATGATTAAATCATCCAAGAATACCAGAACTTCAGTGAGGTTAATATCGCCCATACACTTTTCCATAAGGCGCTGAAATGTACTGGGAGCATTCGTTATCCCCTGAGGCATTCGATTGAACTCCCAGAACCCAAGAGGACAAACAAAAGCGGTTTTGGGCTTATCCTTTTCCTCAACTTCAATCTGGTAATAGCCAGACTTAAGATCGAGCACTGAAAACCACTTAGATCCACGGAGTGCCGAAAAGGCTTCTTCAAGATTCGGCAGTGCATAAGCATCCTTTATGGTCTGTGTGTTCAATTTACGGTAGTCGATACACAGCCTCACATCGCCGTTCTTCTTTTTGACGACCACAATGGGTGACGAAAAGGATGATTCCGATTCCCGAATGATTCCAGCCTCAAGCAACTCTTCCAGATGTCGACGAACTGCTTCAAAGTCATCAGGATGTATGGGTCGGGCCCTGTGCTTAAAAGGAGTATTGTCATGTAGCTTGATGCTGTGCTTCACCTTGTCAGTTCGCCCCACATCGAAATCATGCATAGCAAAAACTTCTGACATGTCCCTTAACTTCTGGGAAATCCTCTCCTTCCATTCTTTGGTTAGTGGAGAGTCGCCGAAATCAAAGCAGAGTTCCTTAGTAGATCTCTCTTCTCCATTGGAGGACACGTCACCCTTCGGATTGCTCTTACTTGAAATTACTCTCTGTATGGCATGGACTTCCGCAATTACACTCTTTCCAGGAATGGTGATATCATGCTCAGTCTCATTTTTAAGCACTACAGAGACTTTACGAGATGGATGCTTGGGTAAGTCAAGAAGACAGCTTGCAACTAAAAGTCCTCCAGGAACAGAGGAATGAGAGGGGGGTTCCATGACTACCCACCTATCCGTCACTTGTCCTTTTACACTCACAACTCCCTCCATGACAAGATTCTGCCCTGCAGGTACGATAGTGGCATCAGCGGTGGGGAGTCTGACAACTCCTACATTACTGTTTACTCTCTGATTCCGTCGATATTCAATCGTTCTCACTACTGCCTTATAACCAAATGGAATGAATTTGCAGACAGTGTTATTGGCTTCAAGATGCTTCCCATATGCCAAGTCTAAAGTGTTGGTACCTATGAGCACTTTTGGCTGAGCAGTACCACTTGTATCAGGAATAACCAGCGCAAGCGTTGACACTTCTACAGTACTCCCAAGAAAATCCTCAGGGAACTCGACCCTCATTTCTACATACCCCAAATAGGGTACTACCTGTCCATTCGCAGCCTCCACTTCCAGCAGATTCTCCAAAGGGATTATAGTTAGCTCAGGCAGAGTTTGCTCATGATAGGATTTTGAGATTGTCGTCACTTGCGACCCTGTGTCCAGGAGGCAGGAACATAGTTTCCCTTCTATGTACACTTGAGCTGTACACTTGGCCCCTATCAGCCCCTTTGGGAGGCTGGCCAACGGACCTCTGCTGTCGGAAAACTCTGAACTACCCCTTCTTCCTGTGGATCTTTTGAGACTAGTTTTGCATATGGTAGCCCTTGTACGTCTCGCTACAGGGGCTAATTCCAGTTTAAAGACTCTGAGGCCCCTTGGCACTGTTGGCGGTCCCACAGACTCTGCCGTTCCCTCAGCTGCTTCCGTTTCTCATTCACTAAAGATGGGTTTGGATCGTTCTCGCAACCAGACACAATATGTCCATCTTCGCCACAGCGGAAACAATAACCTGGCTTAGGTCTATCTAGGGACTTTGGGACAACAGCTGAAACAGTGGGCTTAAAGTAAGCCTGTTTGGTCTCACGGTCTTTTTGCTTTTGAGGCTTTTGGGATCCAAGCTTTGTGAACTGACTCTGAAGTTCTGCAATCTGTTTCTTCAAGTGGAGCACATCATCACTCTCCGTCTGTTTTGCTTTCTGCTTACTGAGCTGATTTTGAAGTTTTGTAACTTGCCGTCTTAGTTCTGCAATCTCTCTCCCCTCTGATGCCGCACCATTATCCAAGTCAAAAGAGCTTGTGGATACAACATTTGAGCTGACTTTATGTCGATGCACATTCAGATGCTGACGCATACGGCTCTCTTTGGCGGAATGTCGATTTTCTTCACTGCGCAACTGCAGAAGCAGTTCAGAAAATGAAGGTGGACTCTCTCGTTTAGCCTCGAGCTGGAGGTTTGTTATCAACGTGTCATTCCAACAGCCTCGACAGAATTGTTTCAAGAGCTGTTTATCAGCCTCAGCATTGGAAACGGCACCTCTTTTTATTGCTTTTAAGAGAGCTGCTTGTAAACGCTGTAGGTACAAGGAAGGCTTTTCACCTGTATTTTGCAATGTGTTCAAGAATCTAGCAAAAAGATCATCTCCGTCCTCAACTGCATCAAAAGCGGAATCCAGAATATCAAGGTATGCATTAGGTAGAGCTGTGGCCCCCAGATGCCTCACAATTTCCGATGCTGGAGGTAATAAACTGTCTAATATTTTCCTGGATCGGTGCAAATCGGAAAGAGAAGGATCTTGGAGAATCAGTTCAACACTCCCTCTCCAGGCATCATAATCAACTTCAGTGGTTGGACGTGGAATTTTCCCAGAGAACACTCTAAGTCTGAAAGGTGCATGCATGTGGGAAGTTCCCTCATTCTTTATTAGATGTTCGACTACCACACGCTGGATCTCAGGTGGATTTACATCAGCCACATCGAAAGCTGCCATTTTCTTTTCAAAGACAACTGAACGTACGGTCTCCGGGCTTTGACACCCTTCTGCACTTTTCCCTTCCTTGAATGAGGTAAGAGGATCATGTGTGGGAGTGCCAGTCCCCAAGGAAAGCTTTAGTTCGTTCTCATCTGTTGCAATTTCAGCACATGACGTAGTGGCTTGAGATAACTGTTCTTGCAGAAGTTCCTCAAAAGTCTTTCCACTAATTGTAGCTAATTTCTGCAGCTCAGCAAAGTAACAGGCGGTAGCTTGCTTGGTTGCTGCTGGCAAGTAGGCACTTGACAAGAGTGATATGACATAAGAGACATTATGAGAGCTTCTGAAAGTGTAAGGTAACACTGGCTCAAGAGTTACAAGGGCAGAACAGCTTTCATATTCTACAATAACGTCTCTGTGAAAAGGCGACTTTGGGTCATCTACTCTCAGATGTCTACTAACGTGTCCGTGCTTATTTAGAAACTCAACCAAGTCTTCGTCACACTCTGTGTCAGTCAACCCACGAACTATCACGGAGTTTGCAACTTTAACATTCTCAGTTTCAACAATATCCATGTTTCTAAGGACTGACGTGATCTCAAATTTGTATAATCTGATTTCTCTTCTTTTTTTTTCTTTTTTTTTTAGGAACCCATTCAGGATATATTTACTACCACTGTTCTCCTGGCTGGCTCGCCAAGATTTATGTAACAAGGGCCCTCAACGTAGGTTGGAGCAATGGACCAGTTTCTAGGTCAGTGGAGAACAGAATATTGGCAGTAACTGAATCACAGACATCAAGTAAGGAAAGTATTTGTAATTGTAAATTGAACAGTCATATACATAAAATGGAACAGAGTTTTAAACAGCAATGATAACAAAACCATAAAATTATACACAAATTATGAATTCTCTGTTGTCTTTGGGTTTTCTTATCTTATTCCTTTAAGATTTAAATTCCTTTTCTTTTTCTTAAAACAATTTAATAAATGTTATCTATTTTATCTCTGTTTACATATATCTTTAGTAAGACTTTTATTAGATTGTTCCGTATTTTTGGACAGCTCCCTGTCTTTCTTTTGTTTTATTATTTTAGAGTTTAGGGTTCTAATTCTATTTTACTTTTAGTGTTATAATTTCCTATACCGTGTTAGACAAACCAAATAATCTCTTAAACAAAGTAAAATGGTGTATAACCATAATTTGACCAACGGAAACTTCTTATCACACTGAAATGGTAAAAGGAAATTCAATATTTACATGTGACCCACATTCAATAAACAACACTCTTGTTTTAACTCTTTCTTTGAATTGTCTCTTGAATATTGTCCAGAAAAATCCTTTAAGAGATCCAGTGGGTAAATGCACAATCAGTTCAATCCTACCAGTTCGAAGAAGTGGTCCAAACAGAAAAAAAGAAAAGTCCTCCTAATTGAAGAAGTTGATGTCTCTGGCGCAACGAAAACCTTGTGATACAGTAAAAGTGTCTTTTCCCCAGGCTCAGAAATCAGCATTCAATTTTGGTGGCTCGCCATCTCAAATCCATGAGAGAATTTTCCAATGAAGCAGTAAACCTGACCTGTTTTACCAAAACAGTGTCATTAACATTCGATATTATTTCTTTATAACTTTTCTGCTCTTTAACAGTGTTTAAACATACATTTTCACTTTCATGACGAACATGTGATATCTCACAGGCATATTGACAATGTGCAAATTAATATTCATTCATAGCTAAGCAAAAATATATTACTCAACATTTCAAAAATCATATTAACATTCAGAAAATATGCAAATAGACTTCACAGCGTGCATAATATGCATAATAACATAAAATACATCCATTATAGAAAATAAAACAAATAAACTCACCAAATCCCGAGTTTCACAGTTTTTTTTAAACACCCGCTTCAGATTCAAAGGAGCTTCACAATCGGCTAGAATCCGCACTTAAATCAGCAATCACCATTCTAAAATGATTTATCATCATCAACCACAAAGTATTATAAAGTTGCTTATAACCTTATTAAATGAATTTGAACAATATAAACCTTATTAATCCTTTCTGAATCACTCTCATCTCGTGTTCAGCGCGTCTCTCATCTCGTGTTCAGCGCGTCTCTCGCATTTCCGTGTGTCATCCGCTGACGTCATACGCAACTCGTGGACACGTAATATATCACATGTTCGGTGCTAGACCATAATGCATATTATTTTTATTTATTTTTATTTAATTCACAATGGATATGAATAGATCGTTTCAACTTTTTTATTAAAAGTTTAGCTATTAGAATATGCAATTATATTATCCATTTATTAATTTTTTAGTACCAAATTTAACATGGGTTACATTAAGTTCGGCCCACACACACAGAATAGCGGTGGCCACCACTGGAAGCACCTTAGAGAGTGTGATGACCTCTGGGACCACCGGACGTGACGAGGCTCTGGCCTAGCAAGCAGTGGCGGATGCAGAACGTGACCGATGGGTGGGCCTGGATTAAGTCGAGGTGGGCCTGAATCTAGGGTTTCTAGATTTTGTATTAGCTACTAGATAGTTATGGCGATGAGAAATAAAAACTGCACTGTACAGCTAAGATCAGCTGTTTGGCCGAGCTTTCGAAGTTGTTTCGGAAACTGAATACGCCAGAAGCTGAACGGTTGGTTTTTGTCACATCACATGACATGCTTGCGTTGCGGCACTCTCTGAAAAGTTGATATGTTTTCATCTCGTCGCGGCATAGAAAAACGAGCGCGCTGCAGCCTGCACCACTTGCGTATGGCAAGCAAAATTATTCATAAACGCCTGGTCAGGCGTCTGATTGCAAACTGACCCGTCAAAAGCAAGCGGGACGCGCGATTTGTCATAAAAGCGCGCGTTCTTAACGTGCACTTTGTGGTCACGGAAAACGCGCGTCAGAATCTCGTGGTTTTTGCATAAAAAAATAATAAAAAATAACGTATGAAACCTTATTGTAAAGTGTTACCAGAATTACAACTGGAAAATTTGCGAGATGTGTCTCGAACGAAGCGATTAGGGGTCTGTCCGAGGTGCTGAAATAAAAAAACAGTGAACGTGAAACCGAGAGTTGTTTTTCTTTTCTTGTTACAAAAACACTTCTGATGCATAAAACACCTGCAGACAGAAACAATCTCATTTAAATAGCAGATCACACGTCCAGGACGCACGTTTTGATGCAAAAACCGCGTGTTTCTGACGCGTGTTTTCCGTGACCACAAAGCGCACATTAAGAACGCACGCTTTTAATGCAAATCGTGCGTCCCTTGGCTGTCGAAACGCACGCGTTTGACGAGTCAATCAGACGCCTGACCACGTCGCTTCCATTATGAATGGAAATAACATTTATACATTTGTAACATTTGTAGGCCTACATTTGAAATAACAAACTTGAGCGCGCAAAAGACGCGATATGTGAACGGGCCCTTAGTCTTTGTCTTTCCAAGACATGGTGTTCATGTGAACAATGAGCCTCGTCGCCTCTCCTTGCAAGGGTTTCAAAGTCTGGACAAAATACAGTACAGTGAAATGACATAACTGCCAGATTCAAACTGTGCGTTCGCGCGTTGGCTGGCGCTGAGCCAGAGGTGGACGCGCTCAGCGCTTGTCATATATCATATAAAGTGTTCGGCGGGTCGTATATGGCCAAACTTAATTCATTAATATTATTAAAATTAATTGTTTTTATGAATCTGATTGGGTGGGCCACCTGTCATAGGCCCGCCCATAAATCCGCGCCTGCTAGCAAGGCTGCTGGGGTCAGCTTTCGGTAACAAAAGTCTGAAGACGAGTTTAATTTGAGAACCTATGTGCAGTTTCTTAATGAAATTAACAATTCAAATACAAAAAAAAAAAAGATTTGACTTAAAATTTACTTGAGCAGACTTGACATAGACCTGACAATACTCACGAACAGTGACTTACATCAACAAAGCTAGACAAAAGACAATGGGAACATGAAGGATTTATATACAGTACTTATGCTGCATCCAAAAACTTAAAATGCTGCCTTCTTTAAAGGAATAAGAATGGAAAGGAATAAAAAAGAGACATTAGAGCTATATTCAATGGCAGTCACAATCCCATTTATATTATAATTTATAAATGCTAGTACACTATAAATGTTAGTATGTTCGGATGTGTTTTCACCTGTCAATTAACATTTGTGCTAACAAAAGTTTGAATGTGATAGGTAAGTAAAATGTGATTTAAACTACATGTTTGTGGTGAGATTGAAATTTGTAAATATTGTCAGAGTTCTGTCACTTCTGTCTGGGTTATATTCTGGTTGGTGACAGAGCTCTGACATTCCCAGTTGTCCTGTGTTTATGTTTAGTCTGGTTCATTGTAAGCACGTGGCTTGTCTTGTATTCCTTGTGCCATGTGCTCTCCTGTAAATTGTCTTGCCCCTCCCATCTCGTTACCTGATAATTGATTAATCTTCCCCACCTGCTTTGTTCGTTACCCTCTTTTGTTTGCTCCCTATTTAGGCCTTGTCCACACGGACACGGGTATTTTTATAACCGGAGTTTTTCCTACGGCGTTTTTAAAAAAAATCCCGTCCACACATACTCGGTCTCCGTCTACATGAAAACGCAAAAACACGCTATCAAGCGCGGTCAAGAGCATGCCACGCCAGCAGGCGGCGATATAAACCTTAACCGTAAAGCCTTGTTGGCCAATCAGAAGCGCAAATCTGACGTCAAACACAGCGGATAACGGCGCACACTCTGACGTCGCAAGGCAAAAACCCCGGTTTCACTGTCTACACGACAACACTGTAACCGGCGTTTCTGAAAATCCTCACCCTGGCAGGGGTTTTCAAAAATGTTCGGTTTCAGTGCGTTTTCGTGTGGACGAACGGCCGAACCGCGTAAAAAAAGTCACGGTTATAAAAATACCCGTGTCCGTGTGGACAGGGCCTTAGTCTCCCTGTGTTTGCAGTCCTGTGCTGGTTCGTTGTCCATATTTCCCTTGTGTTTCCTGTTCCTCCCTGAGTCCTCTCTTGTTTTTCCCCCATGGGGTAGTTTTTGTTTGTAGGTTTGGTTTTGCCTTTTATTTACTTAATAAACATCCTTATTTCCGCACTTGTATCCTCGCTTCACTTTTGACTATTCCGTGACAAATATAACTTGAAAAAGTGTGCTACTTTTTAGAGCTTTACCATCAGCACTGGCATTAACATTAGCAAGCAGCATCATCCAACCAAGTCTGCAATTGCCTTTGTTCGAGCAGGAGAGAAGCCTCAGCCCCCTAGAAAGACCCAAGGGGGCGTCCTCGCAACAGCAAGAGACTGGCACCTCCTGGTGGACCTGGGGACTCAATTGAGGTTCCCAGACACCATTGCAGTTACATCACTACGACCGGACATGGTCTTGATGTCCGCAGCAAGTAAGCAGGTGGTGTTACTGGAACTAACGGTCCCCTGGGAAGATAGAATGGAGGAAGCCCAGGAAAGAAAGAGGGCCAAGTACGCTGATCTGGTAGCGGAGTGTCGGAGGAATGGGTGGAAGGCCCGCTGTGAGCCTGTTGAAGTGGGCTGTAGGGGCTTCGCAGGCCAGTCTCTACACCGGGTCCTGGGACTCTTAGGGATTTGCGGACTGCACAGGCAAAGAGCCATCAAGAACATCCTGGAAGCCGCTGAAAAGGCAGCACGGTGGCTCTGGTTAAGGAGGGGGGACGCGTGGCGTAGAGCGCTACCTGGACACAAGTCGGGGCTTGATCACCCCCGGCTGGGTCGCCCGGGTGAGGGTGTCTGATGTAAGACCCGAAACACCCTATGACCCCGGGAGTATCACTGACGATGTGTCCAGGTTGCACCACAAGGTGTATTCAAGTACTAACAACATGCAGTGACACACTGATGTAGTAAGTCACATGTAGTCACAAAACCAGAGACCTGATCACAAGTGGTCGCAGGGGACAACATTTCAAATGCCTTGTGCCACGTCAGGTGTAAACCGCAATCTGCTTCGCCTGACCACTTGTGATCTGATCACCCGAGACGGATGTTAATGCCAGGTGTAAACAGGGCCTAGGGCCCTCACAGTCCAATCAGATCAGTGACTGGTTTAATCACTAGGCATTGTTCAAAGCTATTTGGCCACGTTGCTGTCCAGCTGTGTAATCAGGCACAGATTATTCAATAAACATTCTGGGTTTCTTAATGAGAGGTCTGAATTGTTTGAAAGGCTCATTCAGAGAACTAAAATAGGTAGGTAAGAAAAGAGCCTCAAAGGAGCTGAAAACCCAACAACATTTGATCAGGTTGAAGCACCTGCAATATAACATTCAAATCGAGATGAAAAACAATACACTGCCCTGGGATCATTTTTCCATTATGGAAAAACCTGTTTATAAACGAGTATAAATGTTAGTTTTAAATGACCATTACCCTTGCAATGATAGATCTAAATGTGATTATCTGAAGCAAGAGTTGATGGTGTTAAGAAAAAGTCAAAATGAATAATGCTTTGTGTGTACGTGTGTGGGCAAGGTGGGGATTTAGGGATGTTATACACTACCAAAAATCTATGTGCTGAAATGAAATCACCAGTCATCGAGCCAATCCGTACAATTCATTCAGAGACACTCACAATCAATAAATAAACAGCACAAAGAGTACAAGAGAGGAAGACACAATAGATTACACAAGAAAAAAAGACAATAGGGAGACACTGACATGATAAACGAGAAAAAGACGGAGAGCTTGAGACAGGGGAGTCATCAGCACTGTTTCATTTTTTCCAGGAAATGTCTTCTTGGATGCCAGAGAAGGTAAAGATGGAGAGGCATCTGGAGAGAGGGGATGCATGTAGGAGTGTATGTGTATATGTGTGATTTGTATAGGGAGTGGAGATGAATGGAGGAGATTTCAACACTGATTTGGGACTGCAAACAATCCCCACACACCGACAGAGGGGAAATCACGCAACAGTGCTCACACTTCCCTCGACTGATCCTCCCTCGGTCTCTCTCTCTCTCTGGATCACCATCCATCTATGTATGTCTGTCTCTCTATGTCTGTCTGTTTATCTGTCTGTCTGTTCCACATGACCAAAAGTATCTTTACACATGCAAAAGAGTGTATTATGATGGTGGAAACTCTTTTTCTTTCTGCTTTATAATAGTAAAAGGAAAAAGTAAAGAGTTGAAGTAATGAGACAATGATTGTGAAAATATTCTGTTCTCTGTTTCTGCCCAATACTTTTCTGTGTATATCAGTCTTTTCATCCTCCTTTTTATTTTATTCCTCTGTAATGACAACACAAATACAAAATCACATGTAAAACAGATTGTAACATGCTTACCATGCCCTGCCGTTAACGTCCTGAGGTCTATCATACATTCTCCTGTTGTGTTCTTACGAGGCTGCAAAAAGTAATTAAACAAATTGTTACAGCATGACAATCAAGACACTCAAAACAAAAATAAACAACACAGATTGTAACAGTTTGTGTGTGCTTATGCAAGCTCATGTCCGTGCATCTGTTTGCATGTGCTCTAATTTCAGGTCAATCAATCAAAGATAGTGTCATATAAATATGTGTTGTGGAGACACATAATAACCTTTCCATTATCATAAAACATGTATTTTTATCCTTGATGATAGATTCTTCTCTCTCACACACAAACACAACTTCAACACACAGACACATTCACACAACTTACGATGTGCTAAAAGGATGTAAATCCCTTCAGATGACTGGCCAGTATGGAATGGGTGGGTGGGTGTGTCAGGAAGTGTCAGAAATTTGAGTGTGTTCCTGTTGCCCAGTCTTCCTTTCCCATTGCCGCACACACACACACCAAAATAGACATACACCCATACACTTTCCAGGCAGAGGTAGGGTGTGATATGGATGATATTAGTCAGTCATTCACACATCCTGTCAATCACTCACATTTACCAAGTGAAGTTTGGGAACAAATTGCACTCAGAAGTTGTAACTACTGTATAAACATTCCTAAATTAAATTACGTTTTTTAAGGCAAAGGTTAGTCTGCAGTGTTTAGAATTGCCTTTACATAAAAAACATTAGTAGTTTATGGTATGGCAGAAAATGTGTATGTAAATAAAAAAGTAAATGTGGTGTAAACTGTTCCTCACATACTGTAATATGTTCACCTGCACCTAATGTACATAAACACTGTCATCATCTCTATCTCAAGCACACATAGATTTACACAAAATTACACACAATCTATGACACAATCAACCTCCAAATCAAAGAAAACCAGTACCATCCACTTTACCAGAATGCAAACAGCTAAGGTAAAAGTAACAAGAGTTAAATCTAAATTGATTATATTTTATGTTGAAATAATTTACTCAATCCCATCTTAATGTGCAAAGACAACTACATGCATTGTGACCGCTGATTCTACCAAAAAGTGTAAACACAGTGCTCTGTTTGTTGAGGAATCAACACCAGCCTAACACCAGGGGCCTATACCATGAAGCCGGTTTAGGTGGCTAGCCAGGTATGTTTCAGTTTAGTTTGCGCCAACCCTGGGTTTTAAGCACCATGAAAGTAGTTTGGCTTTTAGCAGTGTTCATTGCCATAGTAATTTACACTCCACGGCTAACCTGCAGGTTATGTTGCAGGTAAGAGATCTCAAACCGAAAATGAACCAATGAACTATGATCAAAGTGTCACATGACTGATGCAATAAAGTCACTTCCCCAGTTTCTACTCCAAATTAAATGTCACTACATAGCAAATGATTTTTAAAGACAAAATCGTCTGGCTTTTAGCAATGCTTATTTAAAATAATAATTTTCTATGATTTAGATATTATTTATCTAATGATTATACCCTTAATCAATTACACGTACAATTTTAGTTAATCAATTATTATTAAGCACTTAGATTCAATAAATATACAGTATAAAGGTAATATAAATAAGCAATCAATAGATAAAGCCATAAAAATCACTAACATCATAACTTTTACTTGCATTGATATAGCAACATTTAGTCTTTTAGCTGTCCTCTTTCACAGATAGCTCTTTTCTTCTTGCTGTGTAAATTTTATTAAATTATTAATATTTTTCAATCTGGTAATATTCTGCACTAGAGAGTAGTGAATCTCAGTTTCACTGTTGCACAGCACGTGACTGGCTGTTCACTACTGATGTCACACCTAAACTCCTGAACTCAAGGATCAAAGCCTGAGTTAACAGAGAAAGTTGATCAGCGTCATGGTACCAACAAAGCCTGATTGCATTGGTTTGGTTTTGTTAACCCTAAACTAATCCTGTAACCCTGAGTTTGTTCAAAAACCATCATGCAGGATGAATTCTGTTTGGTTGTTGTTGTGGAAATCCCTAATACAAATACAAACTATTTTACAAAAACTAATCTGACTTTTCCACTCTTCCACTCAGACAATATCCAGTTGTCATACATTACATACAATACTTTGTACAACCTCCAGTTGCTAAAACAATCAATACGGTGACGGCGTCCCATTTAAAAGCTACTGTTTACGGCAAAAAGCTTTTTTTTTTTTTAAGTCTAGACTATCTATCTTATTGTTATTTTTATCGTCTTTGGTGTGAACAGGCCTTAACACTTGGTGACGTAATGCTGCATAGACTGTTGGATAGTAGCCTGTTGGCATCAGTGCAGACCCAGCAAAAGAGCAGATGCTACAAAGCGTGCTCGTGAGCACCCTTCTTAAACCTTAAAGGCCAAATTAGACATTCTTGTCTCCTGTATATGCACACATGACAGCCATTGCAAGTCCACAAGACCACAACAGGGCCAGAGCAACCAACATTCTGGAAACCAATAACAAACATTCTCAGAATGGTCCATTCATTGTTTTTGATTTGACAGGACAGATTTCATTACAGAAATATAATTATTGTTCTAAGTTTCCAGAATGCCCCTGTAAAAATAAGGCAATGTTTAGCATATTTAAGTTAATGTAATTGTTGTAAAAAATAAAACCTTAAAATTAAGGAATGTTCTGTATAAATTAATCGGTTTAAAACTTCTGTGTAACATTCTGGGAATGTTATTTTATGATTGTAAAAAATAAAAGTTAAAAAATAACTAGAACATTTTATACTTTGGTTCACAATAAAATAACTAAACGGAAACCAAATACTAATGTTAGGGGAATGTTCCGTGTTTGGTGTGGATGTGAGTTCAGGGCGGGGCTGTTTGTCTAACCAGTGGTAGAAAACAATCATTATTTTTGCAATTCCTTTTAGTGACACATTAATGGTGCATAAATTACACAGTTCAGCATCAATGTTTTTTTAAAGCTCAATTGTTTGTTTTTTTGATAAAAGAGTGTGAGTGTGGTTATATGTTTTTGTGTGTCTGGGAACAAAATTGTAAGTCGCTGTACACTAATAAATGAAAACCCATTACATTTGCCATAAGGGTACCCGTCCCAGTGATTTCAGAATGAGAGAGAATGTGTGAAAGGGGGAAAAAGAGGAAGGAAGAATGAGGTGATCTTGGAGGGAGAGATGGAAACAGTGTTTTATTTTCAAAAGAATGAGACCGCTGAGACATTTATCGGGAATGAATAGCCTATAAACATGCAAACTCACACACACGTCCTCAGGGTTTGGGTTGGATCCACTATGCTATTGTTAGCTTGTGTTTTCATATACGACGCAACTTAGATAAACAAACTAAAGTTACAAGTCACATGAGTGTTTCTATTAGAGGTAAATAACGCTTATAATGTTAGCATACTGTCTGTAAGTGTGCGTGCAAGCGTTTTTGAGTGTGTCAGACAGATTAGCACTGCTGTACTGGTCAGTGTAGAACAGCAATATATCACAAAAACCTCCTGCTTCATTTATCTTTATTTCAGTTCTACATACAGTTCATTCACGCTCAAACCCATACAAATACAGTAATGTCTGAGAGACTTGGATAGATGATAAAGGAATACTTCAGTCACTCTCTTTTATATAAAAAAAAACGAAAAGGTGGAGCTATGAAGTAGATACAATTGAGCAGTTCTGGGGTTCTAAAACCCAGAAGAGAACTAGAATTTCGGAGTCATGGGTTCCTTCAGGACTTTCTAATGGTTTTATAGAATTGATATACAAGTAAAATAATATCTCTTTTTATTATTAATTGAAGAGACTTGATATTTTGTTAACAATAAATCTCAAATGCGAATTTTGAAATTAATGTGAGCTTTAAAAATGTAAGTCAAGTCTTACCTCTCAGGTAGGTCCATTAGGGTTTCGTGGAGGGGTGAGTTGTCTAAGTCGCAGCATATACGTGTAGCTACTGGGGTGCCCCAGGGCTCAGTAATTGGACCACTTGTCTTCTCCATCTACATGTCATCACTAGTGTCATGATTCTGCCATCATGTTCTTGATTTTCTTAGTCTTGTGGCAGGATCATGGCAGAACCATGTTTTGTGTACAAGCGCATGGCCTGTTGTTTGGGCCATGTGCTTGTGTTGTCTCGTTATGTTACTCCGCCCCCTTGTTATCCTCGTCTTGTCATTATTGTCTAGTCAGTTTCACCTGTCCTCGTCATTAGTGTTCCCTATTTAATCCCCTTGTGTTTGCTGTCCTGTGTCAGTACATTGTCAACTTATGCGTGTAACTCTTTGTGAGTACTTTGTCTGAATCTTGTGATGAGTATTGTGAGTTTGTGTAGCTGTTTGTTTCTTTTGTTCTAGTCTTCAAGTCGGTATCTAGTCCTAGTTTATTTTCTTGTCTTAGTCTTGGTGTACTGCCCTTCAGTTCTGTTTTGCCCCCTCGTGGGTTATTGGTTTACTGTTTTGTGCCTCAATAAATCCCTGTTGCTGCATATCGTCTGCGTTTGGGTTCTCTCCTTCAACCACATGACAACTAGGATCTGTCATTCACAAACAGGTTTTTTTCCTATCACTGCTACGCTGACGACACACAACTCTACCTCTCATTCCAGCCAGATGATCTGACGGTAGCTGCTCGCAACTCTGCCTGCCTGACAGACATTTCTTGTTGAATGAAGGACCACCACCTTCAACTCAACCTTGCGAAGACAGACAGCCAGGAACCTTTGAGTTGTGATCGGTGATCAGTTAAACTTCACAGACCACATTGCTAGAACTGCCCGGACCTGCAGATTTGCCTTATACAACATAAGGAGGATCAGGCCCTTCCTATGGGAGCATGCTACACAACTTCTTGTCCAAGCTCTTGTTCTATCCATACTGGACTATTGTAATGCTCTCTTGGCAGACCTTCCAGCATGCACTGTCAAACCTCTGCAACTGATCCACAATGCTGCAGCACGTCACACCTCTCCACATAAACTTGCACTGGTTGCGTCAAATTCAAGGCGCTGATGTTTGCCTACAGAAAACCACTTGCTCTGCACCCCTATACCTAAACTCACTACTTCAGACCTATGTGCTCTCCAGAAGCTTGCATTCTGCAAGTAAACGGCGCCTTGTGGTGCAATCCCAAAGAGGCACAAAATCACTTTCACAGAACTTTGCCTTGACTGTTCCAAGCTTGTGGAATGGCCTGCCTAACTCAACCTGAGCTGCTGAGTCTTTAGCCATTTTTAAGAAATGGCTGAAGACACATTTTCCGTCAGCACTTGACCCATTAATACTAACACTTACTATTCTACATAACTATTTAAAAAAAAAAAACTTGTTATGTGTACTGTACTAGACTAACTGGGACTAGTCGATTGGTTTGATTGCTTCTATTGCTCCTCTCCTCATTTGTAAGTCGCTTTGGATAAAAGCGTCTTCTAAATGATTAAATGTAAAATGTAAATGTAAGTTGCTAACAAAAATTTAAACATGAAAACTACAGCAACTATGCAAATTTAAAGACAAGAATCAGACCTAGTTGTTGTCAACATTTAAAAAGTAAACAATGGTTTTAAAAATTGTATTTGAGGTATGACTGTGTGTTATAGAATGAAAATCTGAAAGTCAAACAAGTACTGTTCAGCACGGACCTGCATCTTGCCAAGCAACTGTCAGTGAGATGAATGGGAATGCTTATAGTAGAGGTCTTTGGTCCTATGGTCCTATAGGCCTATAAGTGCCACACAAAAAAATCAATTACTCTGGAAATTAATCCATAAAATTCCAGAATGTGGTAAAATGTACAAAATTAAAAGCTTCAAGTACCATTATGTCTATAATTCCTATGAACTCTGTTAACTGAAGTAAAAAAGTAGGCAATACAATTTTACAAATACAATAAAACGAGTTCAAAACATCATCAGTAAAACAAATTCAGCTGTACTTATCCACCTGAATTGCAGTTTTAAATGAACTGAATGAATTTGTACTCATGGACAGATTTAAATTGTGATCTCTAGGAGAAAATGTAAAAACTAAAGAGATTTGGGTTAGCCTGGTGTCACATGAGATTGTAGTAAATTCAGCATTATGTTAAATGTGATATTATTTAGCAGGAATTTTACCTGTTCTGCTGGAATTACAGATGGCAAATAATGCACTCTGATGCATGTGCGCGCGCACACACACACACACACACACACATGCACACGCACACACAGAGAGACTCCTGCTTGTGGTTTAGTTCATTATCTTTCAAGTTCCCATTATTTCAAAGCATGTGTGTGTATGACAACATATAAATAATAGGAAGTCAAGCTGTGAGTTTGTTTTCAGAAACTAAGTTGAAAGCAAAGCAAAGCGTTTATAAGGATACACACCATTACATGCTAAACTAAATTACTGTATTTAGTCTAATAATCAACATAGAATAATCTCACCACCACCAATCTCTCCTTCAGCTCTCTCTCTCTCTCTCTCTCTCTCTCTCAATATTCTTTCTTCCTCACTTTCACACATATACACACACTGAACTGTCCACAGCTTTATTCCTTAAGATTCCGGAACGCTGAGCGTTCTCTCATTACCCTTATTACTCTTAAACTCTTTTCATTATTCATCAGTTCTCATTAATTATTCATGATTTAACATTCAAGTCCATGCCCCCTGTATTCAGCCTATTAGCTAGATATTCCCTCAGGGGGTCTATGTGTGCATGTGTGGATGTTAAATATATAATATCAGATGGCAAAATAAATCAAATTAACCCTCAGACGGTCCTCGGTCATTTCTGACCGAAATATTTTCTGTTTTGAATTTCTAAAAATCACAGCTTCATCGGAATGTTATGAAACTTGGTGACTTTTATGGCATTATGTATGTGAATACAAAAAAAAATTGAGGTCATGATCCGAGCATGCTAAGTGGTCGTAAAAAAAATAGTGACGATTTTGGTCTTCGGTAAAAAATGACCGACCCATAGGAAATGAATGGGAAATTGACAAAAACAATCTACAAATCGGCCACAATGCTAAAAAAAAGTACACAGCAGTAAAGAGGTGACACTCTACAACATCAAGAGTGCAAAACAGACACACCCACCCACACACATACAAACACACTTTTATACACACACCAATAAATTTTGATTACAAAAAATCTGTTTTGAATTTTTAAAAATCACAGCTTCATCGGAATGTTACGAAACGTGGTGAATTTTATGGCATTGGGTATGTGAACACACAAAAAAATCGAGGTCATGATCCAAGCATGCTAAGTGGTCGTAAAAAAATTGTCACACTTGTGGTCTTCGGTCAAAAATGCCCCCCATAGGAAATGAATGGGAAATTGACAAAACACAAAAATTCACCAAATTTTTTTTCACAATTTTTTTTTTTTTAAATATAGCATATATAGTATATAATTATAAATAGTTTAAATGTAGCATAGTATAAATATTGTATATAGTTTTCTTATTTCTTTCACTGTAGCTTGTTGCTGTTATAACTTTTGCCTTTATAACTGTTAACTGTTTTATGTTTCAATGACTTACACAAATATACATGTTCATTATCTTTACACTATATAGCATAAATATAAATATTGTATAAAGTTAATATAGTAGTTTTCTTTTTTACTGTTCACTGATTTGTTACGTTCAGTGACTTACACAAATGTTCATTATATAGACATGTTCATTAAATATTATTTTACATAGTGTTATAATTGAATGAATTGCTTGAATAATTTATAATAATGAATAATTTTTTGTTACAAATTCTGAATAAAAAAATGGGTATAAAATTTGCTTCTTGTGAACACAAGCTTCTCTTTCTAACACAATGTTTAGGTTTGACTGTAATCATAATGCAAAAACTAACACTTTAAATCACTATTTCTAAAAAATATATATATATCTAAAACTTGATAAGAAATAGCTTTTGAGATCGTTTAAATATGTATTCAAATCCACCGAAAAAAAAAAAAAGTAAATGTGTCCATAAACAGCTGGGGAATTCACATGCCTCTCCATAGAGAGCTGTAGATGCCATCTAGTGGTTACACCATGGTCCTACTCTTTCTCTCCATACTCCCACCAGATGGTGCTAATCTGCTTAAAACATTTTTTTTTGAAGGCCTAGACTCTATATTAAACTAAAATACTGCATAAAAAAAATTAATAATTTAAAAAAAAATCATTTATATATATATATACATTTTTTTTAATTAATTTCAATAGCAAAAAATAGACCATAAATATTGCATAAATAAATTCAATCAAATTCTCTCAAAATGCTAAATTAAAAAGAATAAATATTATAGAACAAAAATAAATTGCATTGGTTTTACTGGGATGGAGGAAGTTTCATTTTTAGGTCTCCGGTCACTTCTGACCGGGTAGGCCCAGGATGTGACTCCGAAAGGAAGACCGTCTGAGGGGTTATTAATTTGATAAATATATAACTGAAAACAACTTAAATGATTTAAGATGGCAGCTTTATTGAAAGCATCTGATATCTGACTGTTAATACACCCATACCCAATTTTGCTATCTTTGTGGGGACTCTCCATAGGTGTTATGGTTTTTATACTGTATATTCTATCCCCTAACCCTAAACTTACCCATCACAGAAAACTTTCTCCATTTTTACATTTAAAAAAGAAAATGATATTAGTATGATTTATAAGCTTTTTTTTTCCTCATAGGGACCAAAACGTCCCTATAGTAACCCAACAAGGTAAAAACAAAAAACAAACAAAATGGTATTACTATCTTTGTGGGGATGTGGTCCCCACAACACAGGGTTTATCAGAACCCCACACAAACACACATACACACACACACACACACACACACACACACACACACACACACACACACACACACACACACACACACACACTCACACTTCCAAACATGACTGGGGGATATTTTGAATACTCACTTATAGTCGATGATAATGAATAATGATTTTGCTGGTGATATCAAATTAAACATTTGGACATTAAGTTTCCTGTCGCCACTGGTCCCGCCCAGCTCTAAGTTTCCTGCGTCCCACCAAGCATCCCTCTCCTGCCTCCTCTACCAACGCCAGCCAGTCCTTTGGCCCTGCCTCCACTGACTCCCTTCAGTTCCTCGGGCTCCTCTGTTTGCTTCACTAACCTGCGTGGATCTGCCTCGGGTCTTCTGGTCTCCAGCTCCGCCATGGCATGTGGATCCTCTGGCCCCGTCGCCGAGCTCCTCACTCCACCACGGTTCCCCGACCAGTCGGCTCCACCTTGGCTCCTCCCTCCCTCGGCTCCACCTAGAAAAATCATCCTTACGGCTCCACTGGGCTCCCCTGTCCTCCCGGCTTCACCTTGGTCAGTAGTCACTCTGCCTGCGCCATGGACTTCAGGGTCTTCTGCTGCACTTCACACTCCACCCCTTCTGCTCCGTCGGGCTCCGCCTTGGTCCTCAGTCCCACCAGTTCCGCCTCTGTCATGTGGCACCCTGGCTCCACCTCGGACGTTTGTCATGGCTCCGCCTCTGCCCAGATCCGTCGGTGTCGCTTGGGCTCATCGGCTCTGCCCAGGTCTCCACTTCTTGTTCTGTCAGGTGTATGCTTAGGTTCTGTTTAGTTTCAGTGTGTTTTAGTTTGGCTCTCCCTGTGCCCATTTGCCTGTGTTCTTGATCCTTGTTTGTTTCTATAGTTACTGATTACCTTCACATGTTGTTCCTTGAGTAACCTCATTACTCCCTGTGTATTTAAGGGTACGTTAACGTTTACACGACAATGATGTACTAAAAACAGACAACAAAGTTGTCAAAACAATCCCTGTTCACACGGATCTGCGAAAAATTTAAAAAGGCAAGTAGTTGGCAAAGTCACTTTGTGAATAAACAACCCGTGAACAGGTAATACGCATGCGTGAACACATAATTCGCATGCGCATGACGTAACCATTTACACAAATTCACATTTGTTGTTTACGTGGAGACGGTAAGGCATCGTTTTCAAAAGCTTGCACTTTGAAACCCGTTTTCAAAAGCTTGCATCTTCAGGCCCATGTGGAAAACATGCATTTCTTGCTTTTAACTAAAAATGCATTTTACTTCTTCAATTCTACTTCTACCTACTTGACTGCAATGGCTGTGAGGTTGAAATGGTTCCTCTGACTGAAATCACCCAAGCCATTTCAGAGAAAATACGTAAATATTGAGATGTATATCGAATCGCCAAAGAGCTGAAAATTATCAAGATATAATTTATTGAGCAATATTGCTCAGCCTCACAAATACACACACATATACACCTAAAGTAAATCTGCCATGCAAAATTATTAGTTTTTAGTGCTTACATTTTTCACATTCTGTCTGGTCTTATCTGGGTGCAGCACACACATTTGACAGGCCAGCCAGGAACAGCCTGCATAAACACAAACGAAGGAATTCTCACCCCAGTGCACAGGTCCTCGGGGAGAGCCTTATCTTCCTCCATATCGGAATCTAGTTTCTACAGTTTACAGTCAAGTTAAACTTCCCAGAATGCAAAAAGAGAGAGAACTAAAATAAAAAAAGTCGTTGAAGGGCTAATCTACCTTAATGAAATGGATAAGCAGTCAATATGAAGAGTGCTAATATCTCATCAAATTCATTTTCAGGTGACTCTCACAATCTCCTTCACTGCTGCACCCTCTAAATGAGGGATAATAAACCTTTACTGTTTTCTGAACTGTAACCCTTTGGAATATATTTTAAAATCATAAACAAACAGGGGCATCATGCACCTATTTTATTTGAGGAGGAACCAGTCCCTCTGAGATTCATTAGGTTTCCTATAAGACTCCTCCAAATAAACAATTTTTTATCAAAAAGAAAACTTTTTTTTAATCTACTTAGTAGTTACTTTGTAGTTACATTGTGTAAGACAGAACAACCTAGTGGTAGATGCATTGTTTAGTGTAAAAGGGAACGGGCACCGGGATTTTGCCAAGACATATTCCTGGATCAACATATTTTGTTGATCCCATAACAACATTCATGTCCCGAAAATTTTGTCCTATCCCCTACCCCTAAATCTAACATTACCCATAAGTTATCCCTAAAATCAGAGAGAAATGATATGTGAATAACACTGATGTAGAAGCACCTAACCCTGGTTGTAAGCCTAAACTTGACATAAACTGTAAACGTGTCCTTCAGATTCGATTGGTTGATTGGATTGTTGTTCCAGGATCAACAAAGATGTTGATCCAGGAACATGTTGTACTTGGTGAAATCACATTCACCGAAAGGAAACCTATAGGTAAAATTTACATCCTCTATAGGTTGGCTGTCATTCAATTTACAACTGATTACAAAGATTACAATGTATTTTTTAAGTTGGGGAAAAAGCAGCTTTAACATTTTGTTTCATGGGGAAACATCATATGAATCATGAGAATGTAGGGAATGACAACATTATAAGTAAATTATTTGTGGAAGGGGTGAGTCAATAGCAAGGCCAAATTTAGAGATTTAAATGAGTCTTACATAAACATCTACAGTAAATACGTAACTTCATTTTCAAAGTTTAACTGACTGATTGATTGATTGATTGATTGATTGATTGATTGATTGATTGATTGATTGATTGATTGATTGATTGATTGATTGATTGATTGATTGATTGCATCAAAGTTGCATTTAAAATCCGCTTGGCTTAGTTTTGGTGGGCATGACCCTTCTGTACACACATTTAGTACATGCGTTGAGTTAAAAAATCTCCCCTAACTGAGTGTGTGGACTCACATGTGTAACATTTGAAACACACAGTAACTGTCAAACACTGATATACGACAGAGAAAGAGAGAAAAACAACACATGAACATCACTTCTTCGCTCATATGATTGATACACTCCTGATCCCTCTCTTTCATGTCATGGGATCTGCCTACCTCTGCTTTTCCTCTTCCCCCATCCCTCCTTCCATCTCTTGTTTTCTATCCTCTCATGCTGTGTTCAAATTCCAGAGACTCAATTAACCTTCATAAACCCAAGCATTTATATTGATGAGGTCTTATGTTTCCTCTTTAACCTTGTTTCTAAGCCACTGCTATAAAACATGACTTTCTTAAGAAGTCTTCCCATCAAAATAGGAGGCTGAAATTTGGACATGTTCATCTCAAAGCAGTCATTTTATACTTGATCATTCTATAAAGTTTAATCAGGATACACTGAAAATGATTTTTTTATTTTTTATTAAATTATTTATTTAATGGGCCAAGGTGCCAAGCTTTGGCTTGTTAGCATGCCCATGTTATACCTTGCTGTTAGATGATGGCTGCAACAAGCATCTTTTTCTTCATTAATATCAATGAGAATTGTTGGAGAGAAAAAAATTATACACATTAAATTGATCAAAAGAGACAGTAAAGACTTTGTTATGAACCCAAAACATTGTTACAAAAAATATAAAAGCTTTATTTATTAAACAATCCTGAAAAAATCCATCACATTTTCCACAAAAATATTAAGCAGCAGAACTGTTTGCAACATTGATAATAATAAGAAGAAATGTTTCTTGAGCACCAAATCAGCATTGAATGATTTCTGAAGGATCATGTGACACTGAAGATGAGTAATGGCTGCTGAAAATTCAGCTTTGCCAACACAGGAATAAATTACATTTTAAAATATATTAAAATAAAAAACGTTTATTATAAATTGTAAAATTATTTCATAATGTTACTGTTTTTATTGTATTCTTGATCAACTAAATGCAGCCTTGATGAGCATGTGACTTCTTTAAAAAACATAAAAATATCTAATCACCACCAAACTTTTGAACAGTGTACTAGCTTACTAAAATTGCTGTAAGCAGTGATGTTAGTAGACAGCAATGTGACTTCAGCATTCTGGGAGTTTAAAACTGTAAATATTTTCTAGCCAAATTTATTGCATTGATACAGAACATTAGCTGTTTTTTTTTGTTGTTGTTTTACTCATATTTCATTGAAGAATTGGTATTAACTCCTTCAAAAAAGTAATGCAATTTTTCAACAGTGAGTCTCTGGGGATTAAAAGTTAATTCAAAAACAAACTCACTCATTCAATCAGCCGTTAATGGTTCAAGCATGGTAACAAGGGCATACATTCTTTAAACTCAAAGCCATGTCTTATTAGTTTTAGATATTTTCCTTCTAAAACCACCTCACACACTCCAACTCAGACATTGGACTTAACGGTTTTTGTTCGTGCCCACTGGGTCTGTGGTTAGCCACAAGCAAATCAAGGAATCAATGTAGTGCTGCCTCATAAGACAGACTGACAGGCACACACTCATCGTTTTAACTGCACTGCTCAAGATAGCACAGACGCCATGATTAAATACATTCTTATTGAACATCTCATACAACAATACACGCATTACAAATTGATATACACACATACTCATACTAAAGATTGAGTTACATTTTTCAACAAATAAATTGTTGACTGGTATAAAATTGCTGTAATCAAAATCCAACTCCAGTCAAATTCTTTAGTCTCTGTCTCACACACCAAGCTCTAAACTATAAACCAACATAATAATTTCCATATTTATAGTTTTAAATCAAACCTGTTTCTTTCTGTCTCTCCTCTTCTTCTTTTTTTTTGTTACTTACTTTTTAAACAAAAACAAGTGGTTTTGAAAATCATAGGCACAATCACTCTGTTTGTCTGCGTAGTTTCAGCAATTATTGAAAAAAAGGGAAAGAGAATAGGATAGTTTTTTTCTGATAAACACCTGCAGCAGTCAGTGCTTGGATCCAATACATGTCTAATTTTGATTAATGAGATATTCAAATAGTTCTGAGTGTTGGATCTGTAGCTAAATACACTGAACAAAATTATAAACGCAACACTTTTGTTTTTACCCCCATTTTTCATGAGCTGAACTCAAAGATCTAAGACTTTTTCTATGTACACAAAAGGCCTATTTCTCTCAAATATTGTTCACAAATCTGTCTAAATCTGTGTTAGTGAGCACTTCTCCTTTGCCGAGATCCATCCACCTCACAGGTGTGGCATATCAAGATGCTGATTAGACAGCATGATTATTGCACAGGTGTGCCTTAGGCTGGCCACAATAAAAGGCCACTCTAAAATGTGCAGTTTTATCACACAGCACAATGCCACAGATGTCGCAAGTTTTGAGGGAGCGTGCAATTGGCATGCTGACTGCAGGAAGGTCCACCAGAGCTGTTGCCCGTGAATTGAATGTTCATTTCTCTACCATAAGCCGTCTCCAAAGGCGTTTCAGAGAATTTGACAGTACATCCAACCGGCCTTACAACCGCAGAACACGTGTAACCACACCAGCCCAGGACCTCCACATCCAGCATCTTCACCTGCAAGATCGTCTGAGACCAGCCACCCGGACAGCTGCTGCAACAATCGATTTGCATAACCAAAGAATTTCTGCACAAACTGTCAGAAACCATCTCAGGGAAGCTCATCTGCATGCTCGTAGTCCTCATCGGGGTCTCGACCTGACTGCAGTTCGTCGTCGTAACTGACTTGAGTGGGCAAATGCTCACATTCGATGGCGTCTGGCACTTTGGAGAGGTGCTCTCTTCACGGAAGAATCCCGGTTTTCACTGTGCAGGGCAGATGGCAGACAGCGTGTATGGCGTCGTGTATGTGAGCGGTTGTGGATCGAGTGGCCCATGGTGGCGGTGGGGTTATGGTATGGGCAGGCGTATGTTAAGGACAAGGAACACAGGTGCATTTTATTTATGGCATTTTGAATGTAGAGATACTGTGAATGTGATGAGATCCTGAGGCCCATTGTTGTGCCATTCATCCACGACCATCACCTCATGTTGCAGCATGATAATGTACGGCCCCATATTCCAAGGATCTGTACACAATTCCTGGAAGCTGAAAACATCCCAGTTCTTGCATGGCCAGCATACTCACCGGACATGTCACCCACTGAGCATGTTTGGGATGCTCTGGATCGGCATATAAGACAGCGTGTTCCAGGTCCTGCCAATATCCAGCAACTTCGCACAGCCATTGAAGAGGAGTGTGTGTGTGTGTGTGTGTGTGTGTGTGTGTGTGTGTGTGTGTGTGTTTGTTTTTGATTTACGAGGACAGAAATTTGTATAATGACATGGCGATTACACTGGTATTACAACGTGAACGTGATTTATGAGGACATTTCCTGAGTCCTCGTATTTCAAATGGCTTTAAAAACATACTAAACAGTGTTTTATTAAAAATGTAAACATGCATAATGTTTTCTGTGATGGGTAGATTTAGGGTTAGGAAATAGAATAGTTTGTACAGTATAAAAACCATTACGCCTATGGAATGTCCTCACAAGTATACAAACACACACACACACGTTTGTGGATTTCAGCATACCAATTTAATTTAATTAATTAATTATTTTTGGATTCCTCACTGCATTTCAATGTGCATTCCACATTAAGACATTAATCTTGTTAGGTGACCATGTGTAGAGAAGCTGGCAGCCTGGGCTGAGCTGAGGAGTTTAGATCGTTGTCGCCATCCAGTGGCCTCTTTATTTTAACTTGTTAGAAAGAGTGTGACAGTTGGGTCCCGATGGTTTATGGTGCTTAATCATCATACTATTAGCTAGCAAAGCATAAACTATGTAATGGATCGGAAGGATTACTACCTTGTATTGCTGAGATAAGGTAGGCCTTCATAATGCATTACTAAAGTCAGATACTAATTTACTAACTGCCAAACTTTTATTAATAATCTGTCCCATTTACACCTGAAACAGTTCATGTGAAACGCAAAGCCTAGGCTACATTTATATCTATTATCACATAGAACATGCAATACATTAAACGCTGTGTAAAAACAAATTACATTTAAAAGATCACAAAGAATATGTAAGGGATAATCCACAGTTAGCTAACAATTTTAATGCACGACGTGGAGGCAAAGAACCAACCACCCGATGCGAAGTGGATCTCTGTGTGCGACTGCGAGTGACATGGGTGTGTGTGTGCTTCAATGAAAAAAAGTGCATTAATATAGAGCTGATTAAACTGACTTGAAACTACCTGTGCATTAAACTGTTTTATTGCACACCTTCCAGCCAATCAGAATGGAGTATTCAGACAGACCATGGTATAAAAACCTTTAATCAGTATTCCATCCTATGATGAATCTACCCCCAAAAAATATTTTTTCTTAAACCAATTAAAGGTGCAATGTGTACAATTTTTGAGTATCTATTAACAGAAATGCAATATGACATCCATAACTATGTGTTCAGTGGTGTATAAAGAACTTACTTAATAAACCGTAATGTTTTTATTACCTTAGAATGAGACATTTATGGCCCTGTCCCAAATGGCACACTCCGGACTTGTGGACTTCCTCAGAGTCAACACTTCGGTGACGTCATGTAGTCCAGACCCATAGGGCCCTTAGCGCGAGACCGCGAGGGCGCATTGAGAGGTATTTTTGGGACAGACTCGATCGTCACGCGGGAAACAGGAAGACGGTCTGATTGTTGTTATGGACAGGAGCTACAGGTTCGGGGAAATATGCTGCCTATTGTTGTTGTGTTTACATATGACTCAGTAAAGCCCTGACATTCTGTTCTATTTATTTAATGAATCATAATGCGATCGTATTATTCAGCTCGCTATTATTAGCCTATGTTTGAGACATCAACCACTGGTTGATGATCATAATGTTTATATAAACTTGTCATAAAAACCGTAATGATAATTACACTTAAATATTTTCTTCTCAGCCATGTTAACAATTGTCCGTGAGCGAAATCTCCTCCCATCCGTTGTCTGATTGGCCTTTCGCAAGGATTCCTGGGTAGTTAAAGTGCGTGGAGCCTGCATCTATGTGGGCTTCGCGGAAGACCGCTTCAAGGGTACAAAGGGGGCGCTGCTGAGCACACTTCAGAGCGTTAAAATGCTAAATGGGACGGCCTACGGACTCGTAGACTCGGCGAGCAAGCGCAATTTAAGTCCACGAGACCGAAAGTCCGCATGAAGTGCCCCATTTGCATTTCTACATTAAAATTTCTACATTCTACATTCTACATAAACTACATTTCCTTCTCACACAAACCCCGCCCTTTTACCCATATATGGATTGGCCAGACGATGGGCGGGGCTAGGATTTCCCAAGATTTTCCAAGATGGCGCCGCCCATACCCCCCATTATCGGCTTCAAACCCGTTCTTCAGAGAGTCTATGGGTGACGTCACAGACGCTTTGTCCATATTTTTTACAGTCTATGGTTTTAACCAGCTCAGCCACAGTAACAGCTCATATTACAGCTAAACTTTTACTACCCTGTTAGAAAAAATATATAACGTTAGTTGCATAGTTTCATGTGGTTCTTCTCCCTTGCTGTATTATGGGTTTGCTATGTGGGGAGAAATGTGCTGGTTACGTTTGTGAGACAATCAGCTGATTACTATCATTATATTATATATTAAGACCCTTGATCCTCACCTGACTATGGCTTTGTAAACTTTATCCATGATGTGGTTTTGGATTGTGGTACAGAAACAGTGACAATGTTACACACTCTTGGCTTACTCTGGCCCGTTTTAGCCACCGTAGCTTCTTCGAAAGGGAGGGGTGAGCAGTGGGCTGAGCCCTTAGTGCAACCGCTAGATGTCGCTAAAAATCACACACTGCACCTTTAAGCTTGGCAACACAACATTCTGTCTCTTGGATCAAATTTACTTGCCATGCAATTACTGTGTTCTTGGGTAAGGTTCTAGATTTGAGTTTTGTGTTTGTGCAGACTTGGATCATGTTCCTGAAACCAGTACGGCTTGTTTAATTTGTGGAATTCGTAAATTAGTGTGTAAACAGAGGCCCAGTTTACAGAGTTTGGACCAATATGAGGAAGGAGGTGGTGGGGTGCAGTCAAAATGGGTGAAAATGAAAGGAGTTGTCTGAAAGCTTTTCCTCAGACAACTCAGTTACTTTCACTATAGGTCAAGACAGGACATAACAAGTCATCGCAAACACGAAACACACAAGTCATGCATTAATCATGGGAGATCCATTCAAGAGTCAGTCTCTAAGAATGAGAGAGAGACAGGGAGAGATGGGAAGATGTCCCGGTGCATAAAAAATACAGACACAGATGAGTATGTAATCAGGTTTTTTCATTTGTGTGTATAAGTTGAGTATGTGTTTCAAACTGGACTTTAACTGCAGTGAAATAATGAAAACACAATGCTACTGGTTTTGGTCGCCTCACCAAACAACATAACACAAACCAGGTGCCTGTGTCTCTTGTTCTCTCTCTCAGTGGCATCTTTAACCTAAAACATCTGTTTGCTTTCTCATTTTGTAAGGCTTTAACTGCAGTCAGATATAAACCGAAACAGACAAAAAAATCTAAGCATAAAATCAAGCAATAACCCATTAAAAAGTCTTAGAGCTTCACACTTTGAAGATTATTTCATTGTTTTGATCTGGGCGTGTGAGCCAATTTCCCCCACTTTTCTGAAATATCTTGAAAGCTCAGTGCCAGCACATGGGGGTCCTAATGAGAAAACATTGATTTTCTACAGGAAATGGAACAGAGGAGATTAAATGGTTTATTCCACCAGCGATGTTTGCACGTTCCTTCACACACCACAAAGTTCTTCTCTACTGCCAAACATTTTATCTATCAACAGCAGAGCCGTTGAGTGATTTATACCAATGTACCGAACCACCCCACCACCACGCCAAATACAACCACAGCAAATTATTACTATTATAAAATACAACAACAGACATGATATAGTACAAACGTCTTCCCTTTTTAGGAACATGCAGGAATGAGGATAGTGAGAGTTATCAAAACCTTTTGGAAAGCGTTAAGTTCCTTCATGGAAATGTGCCTGTTGTGCAGAGAGCTCTAGAGTACTCTAGTGTTTGCCAGACGTTTTAAAAAAAACACTTAGCATTGAAAAAATGAAAGTGTTAATGGATTCACTGCCAGGGATAGTGCCTAAAAACCTGTTAGCAAGTGTCCAATTACAACAGTGCTATTATTATTTAACATAAATCAGCAACCAAGTTTTTTTTAAAGTCAGAAAAGTCATAAAGTCAGAATACAGCAAGACAATTGTAGTCACCATATTCACATTCTTATTATTTGTATGTCAGCAAGCATTCAAGACTGACACTAGAGCCTGAGTTCTATAACGTCCTTGTTACCGTGCCCGCCTCCCATGCCGGAAAAGCCCGTTTGAATCCCGCTAGGAGCGGTGTGAGTAGAACCAGAACAAGGACGCTAAAGACCGCAGCCTCTAGCGCAGAGGTGCAAAACTCCTGGAGGGCCACAGCTTCAAAAATATACATTTAAATTGAAAGGTAGAGATCTGTAATATATCAAACAATACAAAAAGTAAACCTTGAATTATATTTTCCATAAAAAAATGCCTCAATTTCCGTCAACTCAAGATATTTTATAATTCTTCTGAATAAATCAGCAATGTCATGTTCATCTTTAACACTGAGGACCCCTTTCCTATTTCCTGCTCATTATGGATCTCAACAATATTATATATTGTTATATTTTATACAAACAATGTTGAAGTCTCTGCAGTCACAGCTTTAACATGTCAACTCTGTCATTCCGGTGTAATAGTTTCTGTAAATATTTGTGGGATAAATCTTGCCATTTTTTAGGCTAGCCTATAGGTACAAACATGTTTATTAAAGCCTCTTAAACTGCTTCACTCTACAAGACGTGGTTAAGGTGAAAAAAAATCAGTTTTGTCACTCTGTCAGGTTTTATGTCTGACAGCCCTGCTGAAAAATCCAGCTAAAACCAGCCTAAGCTGGTTGGCTGGTCTTAGCTGGTTTAAGCTGGAAGTAGCTGGTTTTAGCTGGTCTCCCAGCCTGGCTTAGCTGGTCAAGCTGGTCTCCCAGCCTGGTCAAGTTGGTGGTCAGCTGGTCTCCCAGCCTGACTTAGCTGGTCAAGCTGGTCTCCCAGCCTGCAGCTGGTCAAGTTGGTGGTCAGCTGGTCAAGCTGGTCTCCCAGCCTGATTTAGCTGGTCTCCCAGCCTGGCTTAGATGGTCAAGCTGTTAAAAAAAAAACAGTAATATTGTGAAAAATTATTATAATGTAAAACAGCTGTTTTCTATGTGAATATATAGTAAAGTGTAATTAATTCCTGTTTATAATATATCATGTGACACTGAAGACTGGATTAATGATGCTGAAAATTCAGCTTTGCATCACAGGATTAAATTATATTTTAAAGTATATTAAAATAGAAAACCATTATTTTAAATTGTAATTATATTTCACAATATTACAGTTTTTTCTGTATTTTTGATCAAATAAATACAGCATTGATGAGCAGAAGAGATTTCTTTCAAAAACATACTAGTAAAGTAATACCATCAGATCATCTTTTTTCTTTGTTCATCTGGCTGTTATAACTCATGTACAACAGCATAACAAAAGCTAAAGTTAGTGATTTAAGGGCCAAGAGACCAACTAAAACAAACACTGATCATCATAATGGTGACTTAAAGGGTTAGTTCGCCCATTTAAGACATGAAGTTGTATGCAATCCTTACCAGCACTATAGTGCATACACACTGACCCACTCTGTAGTCACCTCCCTGGTCAGAGTTCTGGCCGCTGGAAGTTTTTCAATAAAGTACTCCCGGTTATTTTCCGGGGCCACAAAACTGTGCGTTTTTACGTGAAAAAATGATTTGCGTTTCAAAGCTTGATTAATTTACCACACAAAAAACACGCCGGTCAAAATTCATACCTCAGTTTTAATCTGCACTATTTTCTATCCATTTCTATCAATCCGCGCGGCTGTCAACGTCAACGTTCCGATCAGCTGTTGATAGTGCGACTCGCTGACAACATGTCTGACTGCGAAACTTGGAAACTTCTGATGATGAAACCAATTTTAGCACAATGTCAGACGGATCAGATGATTAAAGTAATTTTACCACATCGACAATGTTATTGATTGCAACACAAAACCTCAATTGTGTGTGTGTTCAATCAAATAGTTTTCTCAGCAAATTGTACCAATATCCCTATATACTGTTTTTATATTAGACATCTTTTCACGTGTTTTATAATGGAGTCTAAACATCAGCTTGTTTACCGTACAGTTTAGACATGGGATAATAAAGTTAGTAAATAGAGCTTACCCGTGTTACTGGTACAGCAAAACTCTTTAATTTTCCTTTTCCTCCCGGTTGGGGATGTAATCGTCTTCGCTGAAGTGAGCACTACGCACACGAAAATCCTTTATTCTGGATATTTTAGCTCCCGCAGAGTAGCCGATGGCAACCAGCCAACAACAAGCGCTTGCACCCCCTGCTGGTGAGATCGACTAACAGCAGATGGAGATTATGCTCGGTAAGCTGTCTCTAGTTATATTCGAAACAGGAAAACGATGGAATCTGAACTTTGATCCCGGCACATCCTTGTGTTCACAGCCTGGGA
Source organism: Rhinichthys klamathensis goyatoka (assembly GCF_029890125.1). Classification (NCBI taxonomy): domain Eukaryota; kingdom Metazoa; phylum Chordata; class Actinopteri; order Cypriniformes; family Leuciscidae; genus Rhinichthys; species Rhinichthys klamathensis. The sequence goes on along the minus strand of NW_026606753.1, from coordinate 412,596 downwards.
ATTTACAAGTTCGCACTTTAAATTGTTAATTTAATACTTTTTACGTCGTTGTCAATCGATTGTGTAAACACTGTGCGCACTGTTGACGTTGACAGCAGCAGCGCGGATTGATAGAAATGGATAGAAAATAGTGCCGATTAAAACTGAGGTATGAATTTTGACCGGCGTGTTTTTTGTGTGGTAAATTAATCAAGCTTTGAAACGCAAATCATTTTTTCACGTAAAAACGCACAGTTTTGTGGCCCCGGAAAATAACCGGGAGTACTTTATTGAAAAACTTCCAGCGGCCAGAACTCTGACCAGGGAGGTGACAACAGAGTGGGTCAGTGTGTATGCACTATAGTGCTGGTAAGGATTGCATACAACTTCATGTCTTAAATGGGCGAACTAACCCTTTAAGATTCCAGGGGGGTTTTCGACTTCACTGATTCTGCTTGTTACCATCAGGTGTCTTCAATAATACTTAATCATCAATCAATTAATCACAAAATTATCTCATTAACTTAAACACTGCTTCAGTGTTCATTTAACACTGCTCAGAGTTTATATAATTCACACTGATTTTCCTGTGCCTTTACAGTTAAGTCAGTTTTTAGTTTTAGTTTTTAGGACAGTTTTTAGCATTTTAATCATTTCAATTAATAATTTTGTACATAACTGTGACCATATCACTGGTTTGTTTTAAGGGGCTGAAATATCAAATAAAAAAGCAATTTGTTTGAATGGTTGCCTGTGCTCCTGAAGATTATTTAAAGTGTATTTGGAATTTGTGACTTTCTTTGTCACAAAAATCAGTGGCAGGAAAAATAGAGAAGACATAGAGTCAGCCAGCCTGACCAGCTAAGACCAACACTGACCAACTAAGACCAGCCTGACCAGCTAAGACCAACACTGACCAACTAAGACCAGCCTGACCAGCTAAGACCAACACTGACCAGCTAAGACCAGCTAAGACCAACACTGACCAGCCAAGACCAAAACTGACCAGCTAAGACCAACACTGACCAGCTAAGACCAACACTGACCAGCTAAGACCAACACTGACCAGCTAAGACCAGCCTGACCAGCTAAGACCAGCCTGACCAGCTAAGACCAACACTGACCAGCTAAGATCAACACTGACCAGCTAAGACCAACACTGACCAGCTAAGACCAGCCTGACCAGCTAAGACCAGCTAAGACCAGCCAGGCTGACCAGCTAAAACCAGCCTGGCCAGCTAAAACCAGCCTGGCCAGCTAAGACCAGCCTGACCAGCTAAGACCAGCCAGGCTGACCAGCTAAAACCAGCCTGGCCAGCTAAAACCAGCCAGGCTGGCCAGCTAAAACCAGCCTGGCCAGCTAAGACCAGCCTGACCAGCTAAAACCAGCCTGACCAGCTAAAAAAAAGTGTTCAAAACCCCTCTAAAACCAGCCTGATAAACCAACTATGACCAGGCTGGGAGACCAGCCAAAACCAGCCTGACCATCTTAGGCTGGTTTTAGCTGGATTTTTCAGCAGGGAGAGTTGACTTATAAGCTGATGGAGCTGACAAGTGCTCACAAAACTATTTATGACATGTGCCGGTAGCTATACGATATATCACGATAATGACCATGCACGATATTTTTATATAGCGTATATAATTATTTATTATTACGAATTGTTCATATGTATAGAGTGCATTTTAATACTTTACCCATCAACCGTTTAGAATACACAACTGTTGTAGAGTAGTCTATACTGTACAGTTAAAGAGGTATGCGCGCACTCTGATGTAAACAAGCCCAACAGGCATGAGCAGCGCATGGCGGAACAAGTGATGGAGACGCACTGAATGAATATGCACATTCACTCTCTGACAGCAGATGGCGCTGATGGAACAGCAGAAATGTTGCGGTTACCCCGGTAACCCCCAAACAAAACATCTGGCCAGATGTCCTACTTTCTCTGAACAGTGTTTAATGTTTCAAACAGCTATTCAGATTTTTGCTATCACAGTGGTGTTCATCACAGCACCAAATACTTAAAGACTTAATAGGCTATTTATTTTCAAACTTTTTTATATATATATATTTTAATCTGGACTACAGCATGCCCTATGTTGATTGAAAATGTTATGATTCTTTTTAGATTTATAGTTCGGTAGCACTTTGCAATAAGGCTACATTAGTTAACATTGGTTATTTCATTATTTAACAATGAAAAATACTTCTAAAGCATTCATTAATCTTAGTTAATTTCAACATTTAATAACAAATTATTTGTAATTTGCTTTATATATATATATATATATATATATATATATTTAAAAAAATTGGGGGGGGAATAATAATTGGGAATTATTCTAATGTTGTTTCATGATTTTATTTACATATACTGTATATTTGGCCTGATTTACATACCTTATATACATAGGATCTTTACATCTACTGTCACCATGAAATCAAAATTGATGATTCTTATTTTTTTATGGAATATTGCAGTTCTTATTATAAATAATTAATTTGTACACATTTTTTTTTTTTTTTTTTTTTGTCACTCGCATGAGATCACAGCAAACCCTGATGTAATGGACTTGAGGGAAAAGCCAGTTTCCCACTGCTTAAAGGAACACTCCGACTTTTTGGGACTTTAGCCTATTCACCTTATCCCCCAGAGTTAGATAAGTCCATACATACCTTTTTCATCTCCGTGCGTGCTATAAGTCTGTTTGACGCACCCACCGCTAGCCTAGCTTAGCACAAAGACTGGATGTAAATGGTTGCAGCTAGCATACTAATCCAAATAAGTGACAAAATAACGCAAACATTTTCCTATTTACATGTTGTGATTTGTATAGTCACAGAGTGTACAAAAAACAAAGTCACATGAGACACAGACATATTTTAACCGTATAAATACTGGGAACTATATTCTCAGAAGGCGAAGCAATGCTACTTGGGCGGAGTGATAACAGCAGCACCTGAGACGCGCCGTGGTGAGGAGCAGAGAGTTCGTTCAGAGTTTGGGTACGGTACTTCTCAGGTGCTGCGGTTATCACTCCGCCCAAGTAGCAGTGCTTCGCCTTCAGAGAATATAGTTCCCAGTATTTATACGGTTAAAATATGTCTGTGTCTCATGTGACTTTGTTTTTTGTACACTCTGTGACTATACAAATCACAACATGTAAATAGGAAAATGTTTGCGTTATTTTGTCACTTATTTGGATTAGTATGCTAGCTGCAACCATTTACATCCAGTCTTTGTGCTAAGCTAGGCTAGCGGTGGGTGCGTCAAACAGACTTATAGCACGCACGGAGATGAAAAAGGTATGTATGGACTTATCTAACTCTGGGGGATAAGGTGAATAGGCTAAAGTCCCAAAAAGTCGGAGTGTTCCTTTAAGTCATGCAGGTCGGCACAAATAAAATTTACGTAATTGTTGCGCTTTAAAGACATGCAGGCTACAGATCCTTTGGATACACATTGGGAACATTTCTGTTGCTGCTACAGGGCGGCACATAATAATGCTTACCTTTACACAACCTAACACACACTTCTTGTATTCTGTGAGCAACTGGAGACCCAGAATGAGACGTAGGCCTATACTGTACTGCTAAAAGGAGAAAAACTTACCACTGGAATTGTTGTATTAAATGAAATATTAGTTTAAAAATGTGTTGTCTTAATTCATGTCAATCTTGTTGTATAACCTCAGTTGGACCTTTGTCAACTCCATCAGTTTATGTCAACTCCCTCAGTATTTTACACTGTCAGATGAAGGTTTCTGTTCAGGGGCGGCAGTGGCTCAGTGGTTTATGTAGGTTGTCTGCGAACCGAAAGGTTGGTGGTTCAATCCCCGGTTCCACCTGACCAAGTGTCGAGCTCTCCATGAGCAAGACACCTAACCCCGGCTGCTCCCAACGAGCTGGAAGGCGCCTTGTATGGCAGACACTGCTGTTGGTGTATGAATGAGTGTGTGAATGTGAGGCAAATTTACAGCTCTTTGGTGGCCATTGGGTCTGTGAAAGCGCTATATAAATGCAAATTACCATTTTTAAATATTTTATTTTTTTATTTATTGAGTTAAAATATTCAAATATCAACTGAACTACAGGATATTATGTCTGATTTACCTAATAACATTGGTTATAATGTTTAATAATAAAAATGAGGGTTGAGAATTAAGGAATCTAGGCAATGAAAGCTTTAGCATAAGTTCTGCAGGTAAGACTCATTTGTTACGTCACTTGTTACCTTCTCATCTATCCAATCGTGTTCTAATACTTGTGGAATAAAAGAGGTACTTACACATGTCTGAGTTCCCAGATGCTGACGCTTCCATTCACCTCCATCCTCCCCACCACCATCATGATGGTTCTTTCCCCTCCATCCTTCCCCACCACCAGGATGGTCCCTTCCCATACCTCACAGGGCGTCGGCTGAGCCTCTGCCTTCGTCTTCAGGCAGGAAATACAGAGTCCGGACCCTCGGATTGCGAGCTACGGACGGGGCCTACGCCAAAGAACTTATCATTATATTGCTTGCTGGGCTGTTAATAAATGGTTAATTGTTACAGTATTATTCTCCCGAGTCTTTCTGGTAGAACTGGTTTGTTCATAATAACCCTAAATGTAGAGAATATACTTTTTCACTTAGCTCCTTTACTGAACGCCATTATTACATAATTGAAGACTTTACACTGTTGTTGGATAAATCAAATTAAAATAGCATGCTTTAATGCGTCTGACGGAGTAGACACAAATTAAGTTATGAAGTGAATAAATGTACATTTTTAGAAAAAAATATTTTCTGAAAAACCTGTTCCCTTACATGGTTCATTAGCTGAGACCATTGTCTACAAATCAGTTTATAATAATTGAATTATTAAATAAAACATGTTTTGCTTCTAAAACATGTTTTGTCCCTTAGAGGTGAAGTCAGGTAAAGTGGGACACTAGAGTTTAGCTTCAACCCTAATCAAACACACCTGAACAAGCTAATCGAGGTCTTCAGGAGTACTAGAAAGTTACAGGCAGGTGATTTTTTCAGGGTTGGAGCTAAACTCTGTAAGACAGTGGCCCTCCAGGACCGAAGTTGCCCATCCCTGAGTTAGAATGTATTAAAATTGTATGTGTTTTGTTGAAATAGATTGTAATGAAGGCCACTATGATGAAATTTTCCCAATTTATGTATTTATTTACAAACTGTTCATCTTTAAACACCATCTGACACCCTCTTCAGCAAACTGGAAGCAATCAGGTTGAGTGGGACACTTTGTTAGGGAAAGTGGGACACTATTTTATGGTTAAAATGAACATGAGAAATACAACCCCAATTCCAATGAAGTTGGGACGTTGTGTAAAATGTAAATGAAACCAGAATACATGCATTGAAAATGTGTGGCGCATTATGAAGCGCAAAATACAACAACGGAGACCTTCAGTTAATTAATACTTGGAAATGCTTAAAAAAATGCATTTCTGGAACTAATGCAAAAATTGTAACATTGTAAACTTAACTCTACATTCAATGAATGGAACTTTCATTAAGCCTACATCCTTTTACCACCTTTTAACAACTTCAGTGAACATCATCATCCATGTCATCATCATCCATAAGTCATCATCATCCATAAGTCCGTTGAGCTCTCCGCAGGACTCATGATACCACCGTTGGCAGTGGCAGCAAGCCATCCATTCCTCATTGGCCTTTGGGTCGCTTGCATCCCCATTGACCCCCTTGCAACCAGTAGCAGGCTTACGCACTTTGGTTGTTTTTGGTTTCTTTTTGTCTGCTTTGGCCTGGACAAAGTTGAAGTGTTCCTGGCTTGTTAGGTTGTAGCTGGGTGGCCTCGCCATCATCCTCTTCTTTCCCCTCTCTCTTGTGGGTACTTCAATAAGGTCTGAGAACCTTACAATGGAAGCCCACTCAGCTGTTGAAGTGCTGGGTAGAGAGGGTGGCTCAGTTGTGAGGGTGGAGGCATGGGGCACTGGCCCAGCTGTGAGGGTGGAGGCATGGAGGGCTGGCCCAGTTGTGAGGGTGGAGACATGGGGGGCTGGCCCAGTTGTGAGGGTGGAGGCATGGGGGACTGGCCCAGTTGTGAGGGTGGAGGCATGGAGGGCTGGCCCAGTTGTGAGGGTGGAGGCATGGGGGGCTGGCCTAGTTGTGAGGGTGGATACATGGGGGGCTGGCCCAGTTGTGAGGGTGGAGGCATGGGGGGCTGGCCTAGTTGTGAGGGTGGAGGCATGGGGGGCTGGCCCAGTTGTGAGGGTGGAGGCATGGGGGGCTGGCCTAGTTGTGAGGGTGGAGGCATGGAGGGCTGGCCCAGTTGTGAGGGTGGAGGCATGGGGGGCTGGCCTAGTTGTGAGGGTGGAGGCATGGGGGGCTGGCCTAGTTGTGAGGGTGGAGGCATGGGGGGCTGGCCTAGTTGTGAGGGTGGAGGCATGGGGGGCTGGCCCAGTTGTGAGGGTGGAGGCATGGGGGGCTGGCCCAGTTGTGAGGGTGGAGGCATGGGGGGCTGTGTCCCACTCAACCTGATGTCCCACTCTACAAGAATAAGTTGTTCTATATAGGCTAAGTTATTATTTTTTATATATATACTGTATATATAAGAGGTTGAACGATTTCAGAATTTTTTTAATCTGACAGATGTCGTCGCAGATGAACAAAAAAGCTGAGACTTGAACGTGGGTGGGTTTTCTTGTGCACATCTATATGACACATCGCTGCAAACAAGCCTATGCAATGGCTAGGCCTATTGGCCTGTATGTATGCTTGGGCTGTTAAAAAAATAAATAGAAACAAATATTAAATATGAATATATTAATAGCCTATTTATATTAAAAAAATACGAAAATGATAAAGTATTACAGTTAAAAAAACAGTCAGCTTAAAGTGGAAATTGTCACGTGTGGTTGCAGGAAGGCAGACGAGGGTAAATTTTCAACACGAAGGTTTAATGGTAATAATATAAAGGATAGCAAGACAGGCAGCAACGTACTACACACAACGTAGATCGCACAAAGACTGACTGAACAGACAGAAGTTAAATGCAAACACAGATGACGATGATTAACTGAACAGGTGATACAGATGAACTGATAATGACAATGAAGGTGACACGTGACGTGATGACAGGCAGACAAGTCCAATGAAAACAAACTAAACAAAACAGAACTGTGACAGAAATGAAGTAGTCAGTCAAGTTTACATTATTTAGTAAACTGATTTACACTAATAAAACAATATATAACAAACATGTTTAATGTTGTCACGTTGTGTTTCAGGCAGGAAGACGAAGACAGACAGATCCAGTTCGGAAAACTCAAAGTTTAATCTCAATACCTCAGACAGGCAATGGCAAACACAACTAAATATAACGGTGATGGAGACGGTCCGGACACGGTGTGAAGGAACGGGTACAACTTATAAGGCAAGCACAAACGAGATAATGAAGGGTACACAGCTGATCTAGATGAACTCATAATGACGGTGAATTATCGGTGTCGATTATATCAATTATTGACAGTGAAGTCCATGAACTAAACAGACAGTGCGCCCCCCTCCGGCAAGGTGCGTCCTTGCGCCGTGGGAGGAATGGTGGGGGTTCTGGAGGGGGACGAGGAGATGGCGAACCGATGCGGGGAGGCAGAAGAGAAGGGATGGTAGCAGGATGTAGCAAAGGAATGGTGAGACATAGACGAGGATGGTACTGGCATCCAGGATGGTACTGGCAGGATGACACAGAAGAATGGTGATGGTAGGACGACGATCCCCTGGCGGTGACGATGGTGGTTGGCCAATGGCACAGACCCAGAGCTCCGTCTCAGTTCCCTCGTCTCAGATCTAACTTTGAACTGAACTATTGTGCACTAATAATCGGATTGGTCATCGCTGGATTCCAGGTTCATTATTTCCATTACAAGCACATTATATATCCATATTATCATTTTATGATTTTGTGTTTACATTGTATGGACTGAACTAATATTGAAGGACTCATTGGACTGGGTTTTGGGTGGTTGTAGGGTATTATTGTTTTATGGTGTTGTGATATGTTATTTTAGGGGCCTATTCATTTTGTGCTGGTGTTTGGCAATTATATTTGGATGTGATTCCCCTTGTTTTTTTGTGTTTAATTTTGTCTTTGATATCAGACGAGTTGTTACATAAAATGGCGCCCGAACAGGGACCTTCCAAAGGCAACCATTTCAATTGAAAGAATCTTCATTTATTTGTTTGTGTGTACTGGGTATTGTACGAACGATTGTATTTTTGTTTTATACTTAACTGTTTATAGTTGAGCAGTAATACCTTTTACATTTTTAGTCATTCATGTTGCTTTAATACCAACTTATATTTTTATACGGTAGTTTACCCATATCATCCCAAAATGGATGCTGATCCTGCCGAGACATTGGGTGAGGGCCCAATAGAGCCAGACTATGGTTCAGATGCTTTCACTGGGCGTCGTGAACCCCTGCAAGATATCCTACAGTCGCTCAGTAGTCTCTATTTGGATCCTGCATTGGAGGGTGAAGAGGGAGAAGAGCTAGCTGTGCTGCCACCGCCAATAGAGGATGATGAGAGTCTGATATATATGGTGATCGCCTCAAGGGTAAGCCAAGTTGAACAAAAAGTGATTGGGTTGGAGAATGATATCAAGTGTCGCATTAAGGACTTTGAAACACAGGTACTTGATGAATTTAAAAACCAGCATGACCAGATGTATAATTTGGAATCTCAAGTCAGTGCCCTAGAAAGGTCGCACAAGAAGTTGGCAGAAACCATACTTGATGGGACTAAACAAGAATGTCAAAGAGTGAAACAGCTCCTTGAGCAGAATATGCAATCATTGGGAAATGCCGTTATGGACTGCCTTAGACGAAGAGATGAACAGTTAAAGGCCAATGTACTCCCCATTCCATATGCCATGTCCACTCCCACTGTAACTTCAGCCCCACCTTTTGACACTGGTCAGCGATCAGTTCACTTTAGTGCTCTCATCAAAATTTAATTTCCAAAGTTCAGCAGTCAGGAAGGAGAAAATCCGATAGCCTACCTAGAGAAGTGTGATGAATATCTGGCCATCCACCCTCTAAGTAGTACATAAATATTATCCATGCTTCCATCAGTACTTATCCACACAGCAAAAGTATGGTGGATTGCTGAGAAAACCCGGGTAAAAACTTGGGCTCAATTTAAGACCCTCTTCTTGCGATCGTTCTTACCTGATGACCACGAAGTCGAAGCTGAAAGAAAAATCAGGGAGCGAAAACAGGAAATAGGAGAAAGTATACACACTTTTGTTTATCAATACAGAGCGTTGTGCCGAAGACTGAAACCTTCTGTCTGAAAGAGAAATTCTACAAGCCACTCTCCGAAACTGCAATCCTCGTATTGCTAGCGTACTAAGGGGTACCGTATCCACAGTGGACGAGATGGTTAGAGTTGGAACATTGGTGGAGAGAGACCTCAATGAGGAGAGAGCATATTGGAGACAGAGGCAGGCTGAGCAATCACGAAAACCTGCTGTGGTTGTTGGAAGAGCCGGTCGAGGTCATCACGATAGTCAACCTATTGCTCTCTTGGATGGAACTTGTGAGCGTTCTATAACTCCTCTGACATTACCTCTAGTTATTCGTGGTTATCCCTTTGACGCTTTAATAGATAAAGGGAGCACTTACTCTTTGATACAAGAATCCCTTTGGCATCGTATCAGGGAAAGAGAGGAAGCTTGGCAGTCTGCCAGAGGGCAGACGTTCTTCCTTGCCAATGGACACCTTCAGCATGCCTTAGGAAAGGTAACATTAGAATGTATAGTGCATGACCATGTTTATCCTTTTAAAGCTTACGTCATGAGAGATTGTGATTTGACTTTTCCGTTGATAATAGGCCTTGATTTCTTGAATGTCTCGGGTATGGCCTTAGACTTCTGTGGCGCAACATATTCTTTGCCCGAAGAGGATAAGGTGCATCAGTTTTCCATCTCCTCATTAGGGCTGTTTTCGACTAAGGATTTTCATAGTCGAATCTGATTCGTTAGATTTTGCCGTAGTCGACTGATAGTCGAACCATTTTTTTTTTTTTTTTAGATAGCAGACGTTCGGTTGAATAACTGTTCGTCTGTTATAGGACAACTCGCTCTACGTTTATTTAAAATGAACAGCAAGACAACTAGAAGTGAATGTGCTTTCCATTAAATGAATCCTTAACACAAAAAAACGTTGCAATGAACGTGCTTTGTTTTAAATAAATCACACACAGTAAACCAAACCTTAACAAAAAAACTTTGCAATGAACTTTGCAATTTAGACGCGCAAACTGCGTGCCGGTGCGGTGAGACGTAGCCTACATGCTCGGGCAGATTCGGCTTGAAGTCGTTCATCCTCGGATGCGGCGTCGCGCGCGCTGTTACAAAAAGAGCTGTGCACACAGCCAAGCAAAAATGGGGTCTTGCCGGTCTTGCGCACCCAACGCGTCATTTTTTTGCCGTCCGCACCTTCGCGCTCGTGCGGACGCGTCGAGTATAAACAAGGCTTTACTCCGTGTCAGCGCGCGCTCTGATCGGTAAAGGTGCACAGACCTCTCCCGAATCATCTCCAGCAGTAGCAGCCTCCGATCGCACCACTAACTCCGCCTCCGTTTCCCTCGTAAGATGATATTGATATTTAAACATTCTCTATGATAAAAAATGTTTGTAAAAAATATTTTAATAGCACGGTTTTGGCGGTTATAGAGTTCTAATGACGGTGTTCAACTATAACCGTCGGTCTCACAGTTATATAATAACATCACACCCCTCATTACACTTGCCTACTATATTCGACTATGAGGTTCATAGTCGAATCAGACCTCTCCGAATCGAATCGTCGAATCCTCGACAATTAGAAGTCAGCCCTACTCCTCATCTTCACATAATACTGACTTCCTTCCAACTGCAACCACCTACAACCACTGCAACCACTACCTGCTGTTCAGATCAATGAGGCCACCAGAACTATCCTTAAAGACCTTGTGAGTTCAGCAGAAGCCTTACCTTCCCAGAGACATCAGTTAGAAAGCCTTCTCTTTGATTGGCCTTCAGAGTGTACGGATTCACTGGGAAGAACTTCCACCATCAGGCATAGCATCAACACCAGTGATGAAATTCCAGTGAGGAAACGGGCATACCCTACCCCAGTTCACAAGCAAAAATTGATTGAGGATGAAGTGTCGAAGATGCTGGAAAAGGGAATCATTCGTCCATCCACTTCCCCGTGGGCTGCACCTATTGTACTGGTGCCAAAAAAGGATGGTAGTTTGCGCTTTTGCGTAGACTACAGGTCCTTAAATGCAAAAACTCCACTAGCTGGGTTTCCTATGCCTCAGGTGCAGGACATTCTGGTCTCTTTGTATGGAGCCTCAGTTTTTCAGCACTTTAGATCTGAAGAGTGGTTATTGGCAGGTCTGTATGGAGGAAGATAGCATTCCCAAAACTGCTTTTGTCACCAAATCTGCACAATTTGAGTTCATTCGTCTTCCTTTTGGTTTGAAAAATGCTGCTTTGACTTTCCATCGATTAATGAATACCATCCTACAAGAGCTCATCGGTAAATGTTGTTTTGTCTATATAGACAATATTGTTGTGTATTCGGCCACGGTTCAGGAGCACTTTGGGCATTTAAGACAGTTGTTCACAAAGCTGGAAGCTGCTGGTCTGACTTTGAACTTGAAAAAATGCAACCTGATAAGAAAGTCCCTTTTGTTTCTGTGTCATGTCATCTCAGGAGTAAAGACTGAGCCCTCTAAGGTTGAAGCTGTCCATAATTTCCCAACTCCCAAGAATGTGAAGGAAGTCCAGCGATTCCTTGGCTTGGTGGGTTGGTATCATTGCTTCATACCTAACTTTTCAGAGCGTGCAGCACCTCTTCATGCCCTGAAAAAGAAGGATGTCTTATGGGTATGGACTCAGGAGTGCCAACAGTCATTTGAGTAGCTTAAGGAAGCTCTGCAGAAAGCCCCTATACTTAGACCTCAAGATTTCAGTCGATTTCAGTTGCACCCTTCAGAGTGCAAACAGATGCCAGTAACGTTGGTTTGGGAGCAGTATTGTAGTAGCGTATGCTTCCAAGCTGCTGCAAAGTGCTGAGAAGTCATACTCCACAGCTGAGAAAGAGTGTCTCGCTGTGGTATGGGCCATGGAGAAATTGCGGGAGTACCTCGAAGGACGACACTTTGCAAAAAACAAACAAAAATAACGACTTTATTCAACTATTCATTTCCTTCTCTGTTGGCCTCGATGTCACGTAGTGGAACTGCGCAACGGTTCTGTGTTGTACGTCACACGCAGGCTCACTATTGGCCGACGCTGGTCATGTGTGTGATGCGTGTGACGTATAACCTAGAAGCTTTGCGCAGTTTCACTACGTGAAATCTCGAGGCCAACAGAGAAGGAAATGAAGAGTTGAATAAAGTCGTTATTTTTGTTTGTTTTTTGCGCACAAAAAGTATTATCGTCGCTTGATAAACTTAAGATTGAGCCACTGTAGTCACTTGGACTATGTTAACGATGTCTTTAATAACTTTTAACCAGTTTCGATCCCTTAAGAAGCCTATGGAGGAGTGATCCAGCTCTCAGATTTAATTAAAAATATCTTAATTTCTGTTCCGAAGATGAACGAAAGTCTTACGGGGGTGGAACAACATGAGGGTGAGTAATTACTGACAGAATTTTCATTTTGGGGTGAACTAACCCTTTAAGCATGTAACGTTAGAGAGAGACTTAGGCACGTAGCCCCGTCTCGGCCGGAGAGTAACACTGCAGGCGCCGAGTCTGAAACAGGTAATATCACTATCCATGAGAACACGTGTAGGTCTTCAATGCACTTCGCTGAAGCAAGGGCATAGAGCAGAGACGTTTTTTTTTTTTTACAGGAAGAGCTCCTTAATAGCAATCGAAACCAAGAGCTCGAAAGGCAGTAGAGAATGAGCCCTCAAAACTAGAGCTAGATCCCACGGCGGCACTGAAGGCGGCCGTGAAGGACATAATCTCCTCGCTCCCCTGAGAATCTGACCACCAGAGCATGCCTTCCGATCGATTGTCCGTAACCGGGGAGCGAAACGAAGCAGTAGCGGCCACGTATTCCTTCAGCGTGGGTACACTCACATTATGTTCCAGTCTGTGCTGCAGGAAGAGCCAAACATCCAACACGGGGGGAACCACCGGGTCAACGTCAGTATCCTGGCACCATTTACACCAATCACAGAGTAGAACAACAGCCAATAGCGTCGCTCCTCTGGGAGTGCTCACAGCTGATAGGCAGGGCCAGACCAATGAGCTGCTCAGCTTAAGTACACCAGAATCTGCATATCAGATAGAATCTTAGGCTGTACTGAATAATACAAAGCAGCATAACAGCACAACAGCATAATCACATATCAGTATGTACAGAAGCAAAGCGTCAGCAGCCGTAGCGGCGACAACTGTGAATATATGCAGTTAGATCAGAATAGCCAGTTGCACTGAAGGATACAGGGCAACACATAACAGCATAAACACCAGTAGCGGTTTTTGGCACGGGTGAACCGGGCAGTCGCCCGGGGTGCATTTTTTCATGTCACGTGGGGGGCGGCACGAGCAGTTAAAAAAAATCCTCTGTGCCGCGAAGCGGTTTTCTATTTTCTACAATTTCAATTCAATTATTGGCAATGGGCCATGGCGCCCCTGCTTGCTGAGAAGGTACCGTGCACAGAAACTATGTCGAGGGGGTCTCAAGATTGGAGGTAGCTCACCAAGGGGCCGTTCACATATCGCGTCTTTTGCGCGCTCGAGTTTGTTATTTCAAATTAGGCGCACGGGAAGCGTGCTCATAATTGAAGCGACGCGCTAATTTTTTCCAGGGGCAGCGAGTTGAAATTTTTTTTACTTTTCAGTATGGGGGTGCACCCAAACACGTGGGTGTTTTTCTCTTCTCCGTAAATAAATCTTGTAGCAGAGCTACAGCAAGTGTTTTTCGGTGGTGGAAATCCATTAGCTACTAAAACTTCTTTGTCGTTGTGGAGAGCGCAGTGCATAGTTGCATAGCAACGACAGATGCCACGGGAAAATCGGACCGAATTTTACTATTAATAATAAAAGATAAGCTAATGTGCATTGCAAATGTCAGTAATTTATCTTTTTTGACTCATTCTTTTTATAAAAAATGATAAAGGCTGAAATATGTGAGGTTTATCTTTTTATAAAACCTTTTTTGTCAAAACTTTATTTTAACGTGTACATAGTGGATGACATAAAAGACACTCCTTTAAAATCTGGCCATCATCTTTAATGTTATTATTTTAATGTTTATGTAAACAAAAAGTGCATATTGATGCTAATTTTATATGTTCTTTTCTGGTGTAAACTTGGATTTAACTTTGAATTGATTTCATTGTGTATTAGTAAAGGCCTACTTTTTTAACAAGATTCTGTGATAACCGTGATCATTTTGGTCACTATATTAATGAAATAAAATTTTCATACCATTTCATCTCTAGTTATGATCAACTATATGTGTTTTACAGTAGCCTATAATATGCAAAGTACTATTTTCTATAAAAAAAATAATCTCTGATTCTGTTTTTTCTCTGACATTGAAGGGTGACATAGGCCTACAAAAACTGTTTTAGGTCTAAAACAGTTTGGATAGTTGTTAATATGAGAGTTATGAGACATTATTTAAGAGATTTAAGTATTGTGTTACATAAGTATCTCTCGGCCACTTTCACTTTTAAAAACTCTATTTCGTGACAAAGTATAGTCATAACTAAAAGTGTGCCATGCATTCGAGGCAGTAACTAAACAATGAGCTAATGGTTCCTCCCTGAAAGTTAGATTAATTAGCAATAGTTAAATAACTGGATTCTCTTACTGTGTTTTTTTTAAATGAACGATTTGTGTTTTTATTGTGTGTGTGTGGGGGGGGGGGGGGGGGGGGGGGGGGGGTCTCGAAGGGGGTCTCGCCCAGGGTGTAATTCAATGTAGAACCGCCACTGATAAACACATATCAGTACATTACATAAGCACAGCGTCAGCGGCCGTAGCAACAAACTGTGAATATACGCAGTTACAACAGAATAGCCAGTTGCACTGAAGGATACAGGGCAACATTACAGCATAAACACATATCAGTATGTACATAAGCACAGAGTCAGCAGGCGAAGCGGTATCGACCGTAGTCAAGACTCAAGACTAGGAGATAATTGAGGATAATCACTCACCGAAAGCACTGTTCTGTGAAGATCAGCCGGTTGCAAAACATACAACCCTAAAGACACACCTACATGGCCCATAAAGAGGTGATAGGGCGTTTTGAGGCAAAGTCAGTGACGGACCCACGCCTGACGTGGGGTGGTCTGCGTCTGGACTGAAGAGAATACCTGTGCTGAATTATCCCCAGTAGCCAAGGTAAAACGCCTGGAATAACTGTCCACGCGTCTAGAAAATGACACTGCGGCTGTATTAGTTCTATGGCCGCTGTTGCCAGTTTGTAGACTGGATCCCTGCCCCAGCCACCTGCGTGTGCCGATCGGGCACACGCAGGTGCCTTCGTTCCCTATCTATGTGGAAGAAAGCTTGGTTTCTGTCCCACGGTCCCGTGCTGGGAGCGTCATGTCGCCGGAAAGCTGTTTCAACAGACGCCTCCCTCACGGGCTGGGGCGCGGTCATGGACGGCCGCTTTATGAGAGGTCTATGGCAGGACCATCATTCCTCCTGGCACATAAACTGCCTGGAAATGTTGGCGGTGTTCCGAGCTCTGAGGAGCTTCCTGCTGGACCTCAAATATGTTGGTGGTGGCCTATATAAACCATCAGGGGGGTCTGAGGTTTCGCCCTCTATGCAGACTGGCACATCAGATCCTCCTGTGGTCCCAAGGGAAATTGTTGTCTCTCAGAGCAACATGCATCCCGGGGGTTCAAAATCAGGGAGCAGACATCCTGTCGAGGCAGGGGCTGAGGCCCGGGGAATGGAGACTCCATCCCGAGGTGGTGGAGTCAATATGTCAGAGGTTCGGCCCAGTGGAAGTGGATCTATTTGCGTCTCGAGAGACGACTCATTGTCCACCGTGGTTCTCCCTCACACATCCAGCCCCGCTGGGGTTGGATGCCATGGTACTAACATGGCCGAGGCTGCGTCTGTATGCATTTCCCCTGATCGCTCTGCTCCCGGGAGTTCTAGAGAGGGTCCATCACGCCGGGATCAGTCTATTGTTGATTGCCCTGTTGTGTACACACAGTACTGAGAGGCCGGCCTGTCAGCAGGAGTAGTAGAGACCATACTCAGCTCTAGAGATCCCTCTACGAGGAAATTGTACGACCTAAAATGGAATGTTTTCACTGTATGGTGTAGAGAGCATGAGGTGGACCCAGTGAACTGCCCAGTGGCTTCGGTGCTGGAGTTCCTCCAAGATCGCTTCTCGGCTGGTCTTACCCCGTCCACACTCAAGCTGTACGTGGCTGCCATTGCGGCTTTCCAAGCTCCTCTGGGTGATGGGCCTCTGGGGAGGCAGCAGTTGGTCGTACGTTTCCTCCGTGGGGCTTGGAGGATGAGACCTGCGGCTCGTACCAGGGTTCCCACTTGGGACCTGGTGGTGGTTCTCGAAGGGCTGGCCGAGGCCCCCTTCGAACCTCTGGAGTCGGCTGAGGCCAAGAACCTGTCCCTTAAGGTGGCCTTTTTGTTGGCCATTACTTCTCTGAGGAGGGTAGGAGATCTCCAGGCGCTCTCTATTTCCAATGGGTGCCTGGAGTTTGCTCCAGGCGACATCAAGGCCATCTTACATCCTAGGCCGGGCTATTTGCCTAAGGTGCCATCCAATGTGGCACGGCCCACGGTTCTGCAGGCTTTTCATCCTCCACCTCACGCGACGGCGCATGACGAGAGACTTCATCTGCTCTGCCCTGTCAGAGCGCTTAAATTATATATTCAGAGGTCCTCTTCATGGCGGAAGTCAGACCAGTTGCTGGTGTGTTTCGGGTGGCCCAAGAAGGGGCTTCCCGCTTCCAAACAGACCGTTAGCAACTGGATTGTCCAAGCTATATCTATGGCCTACCAGGTGCGCAATTTGCCTTCACCTCTGGCCGTGAGGGCTCACTCTACCAGAGACATGGCGTCCTCTAGAGCCCTCCACTCAGGGGCCCCGATCCAGGAAGTCTGCGATGCAGCGGGTTGGGCCACCCCTCACACCTTTATTAGGTTCTACAGCCTGGACATTCCATCGACACCTGGCACCCTTGTGCTCTCGTCCTAAGTGTGCCTTCACACTGGGACAGGCAGGGCTCATTGTGGCATAGTGGGTACTCCTTTCCCCAAAGTGTAGTTCGACGCAGTTCGAGTTCCCTCGAAAGGGAACGCTTCGGGTTACGTATCTAACCCTTGTTCCCTGAGAAAGGGAACGAGAACTGTGTCCCTCCGCCACGCCTTCCCCTGCCTGGGAGCACTTGCTTCATCACAGAAGCTATCTCTCTTGTGTGCCGGAGTCCTTTTGTAGCTTGCGCTTATGCCGTCACACGTTACGTCATCACGCAACACCAATCAGGATTGGCTTAGTTTCATTCATACTTCAGAGGCGCTACGCTGAGGGGCGTTCCCCCAAAGTGTTGTTCGACGCAGTTCTCGTTCCCTTTCTCAGGGAACAAGGGTTACATACGTAATCTCTAACAAAAAATATCACGAGTCACAGGCATCTCATATTGTTTAAATGCATCAGGCAATTCAAAGAAAGTGTTACTATTGAGTGCAGATACCTCCAGTCCTGAGATAACATGACTGTCGACAAACCTTTCTTGGCTCATGGTTCTCAACAGGATCTTGGCGTTTTTTCCTCTCACCTTTAGTTCCCTAATGAGTCGCTCAGAGCAGAAGGTGGCTGTACTGCCGGGATCTAAAAATGCATAAGTTTTGAGCATCTTACTGCCTTTCACAGCCTTGATTTGTACAGGCACAATTGGCAAAACACAGTCTTGCGCACCGGCCCCTATATGGCCACAAGTCTTAGAGAAACTACATGACTTGTTTCTTGGTGTGTGTCCTCTGATTTGATTTCCTTTTCCTTTGAATGGATGTGGAGGCAGGTAGGATGTTTCAGGTTACACAACTTGCAAGACAGATGTGACAATCTGACAATCTATGACAATCTATGACAATCTTTGCTCATGTGTCCAACAGTCAAACACCCAAAACAACACCTTTCACCTTTAGAAAGTCAATTTTCTCTCTGTCCAGCTTCTTCTCCATTCCGGGACACAACTCCAATCTGTGACCCTCCTCACACAGCAGACAGGACACCTTAGTTGACTTAACAGTTACATTTTTCTCCTTTTGCACTTGATGTGTGCTTCCAGTATTAACAGCTTCCACGGAGGTAGCAAAACTGCTTCCCCTTCCCTTGAAGCGAACCTGTGAGACTTTATGTCCAACGTTATATTTTGATGGTAAGATGGATGTGTCCTGAATGTTTCCAAAGAGTGGATCAGAGGCAATAGATACTTGCCTCTCAATAAAACTGACAATGTCACTGAAACTTGCTTGACGACAGTGCCTCTCCTGCAACTCATAAGCAGTGTTTCTCCACCTTTCCCTCAATTTTTATATGGTAGCTTCAAGACTATAGCACGCATGTTGGATGGCATATTCATCTCTGTCATGTAGCTAATGTCCTCCATTGCGTTACAACAAACCCGTAGAAACAAAACAAAGGCTTGCAAGCCCTTGACATCTTCTGCTTTGATTGGTGACCATCCCAGAGCTTTCTCCATGTAAGCTGTGGCTATTCTTTGTTAATTTCCAAAGCATTCCTGAAGAAGTGTCAAAAGGCGGGCGTACACGGTGCGATTTTTGCTGTTTTACGAGCTCGCGGAAAACGAGATCTTTACGAGATCGCGTGGAAATCGGTGATGCTCGCATGGTCTCGAGCCGAGCACTGTACGAGCACCTCCCGACCTCCCGATAATTTTTTAACATGTTTAAAAAATTCGGGGAGTCGGCGCGATTTTCACCAGCGTATAGGCTGTCCCCTATTGCCAAATCATACACAACCACGTCACAGGCTAGATCGATGGGACTATAGCTCATGTGGCAGCAACCATACAGCGTGCGCATACACTGTCACACACACACACACACACGTCTCTCTCTCTCTCTCTCTCTATTTATGTTATTTATGTTGAAAGGAATGGCTACTGTTCTCTGCTTTTCGGAGTTGAAAGCATTGAAAGCTCCGGTCTCGAAAGCTCACGTGATTGCCGCCGGCTCGGGATAAAATTCGTGCAGGACAGTCGTGACGTGTACCAGCTGCTTTGACGCGATTATCGAGTTAACTGACTCGTACCGTGTGCAATATTTCACGACCTCCAGAGTGTCCGAACTTGCACCATGTACGCCTGCCTTTAGCTCTTTGATACCCCCTTTCAGGTGGCATGTGTTGACAGCTCTTGACCAGCTCCTTAGGTTGTCCTTTGGTATACTGCTCTAAAAAGTACAAACAATCTATACTGCTAGCGTGCTGTACTCGAGAGGGTCTCTATCAAAGGTTGGTATATCCCTTGGGGGTAATGATAGTGAAGACTGCTGCTGCTGTTGCATATAAAAAGGACGCTGGACAAGAGGTTAATGCACACAACTCACTTTACTTTTAGAAAAACGGGAACTCCCATTTCAGACCAAAACAGCTGCATACTCAACACATGCATCAAGGCGTTACCAAACGAACACAGATTAATTTGTCCTGAACGGACATAACATTTTCCCCTCTCTGGGGGGTTCAAATATGAAAGGTTGAAACATAGTCCTTCAGGTAATCAGGGCGTGCCCTCGCGCGCACTGGCCGTGGAGGACACACAGCTGAAGATGAGGCGAACAGTGGTGTGGAGGCTGGAGACAGGGGCAGCGGTGATGGTGATGGGGGTACTGGGTGTGACAACGAGGGAGTATCTTCAGGCTGTGCGGCTGATTGAGGTAAGAAGTCCTCCTGCTCTGCTCTGGGTGGCATTATGTCCCCGCCGTTCTGAGTTGAGGTTGCAGATGGTGCTGGCACCTTCTGAAGGCAGCTGGCGTGCCAGAGGGTGCCATCATCTAGGAGGTATGTGGCTGGTCCCAGTCTGCGGGACACTTGCTGTGGATTGGACCAAAATGATGCCATCTTGTTCTCCCTGTGCGGTCGGCGAGCTCTCACCCAGTCTGCCACAGTGATATCTGGTATCCTAACCCTCTTTTTCCTGTCAAACCACTGTTTCATCCGCTTCTGACGGCGGGTGACTGAGGCTTTGACTGGTGTGAGTGTGTTTTGGACTGCAGTGGGGCGGAGCCTGTCCAGTGGTAGGTGTAACTCCCTACCCAGCATGAGTGAGGCTGGGGAAACCTCTGTGGTTGAATGCTGGGTAGCACGGTAGTGTAGCAGTGTTAGACGTATGGCTTGTTTAAAGGAACAGCCCTGAGCCTGATGTGCTCTGATGCCATTTTTTAGTGATTGATGGAAGCGCTCCACCCCGCCGTTTGCCTGTGGGTGATACAGGGCTGTGCGGATGTGTCGAATGCCCCTGTTTTCCAGGTATGAAGTAAACTCCAAAGATACAAACTGTGGACCATTGTCGGTGGTAATGGTCTGTGGAAGGCCCCAGCGGGAAAAGAGGGACTCCAGAAAGTCCACAATGACCTGGGAAGTGACAGTGCCGGTAGTGGTCAGCTCAGGCCATTTGGAGTGTAAGTCATACACTACGACCAAGAACCGCTGATAGTGGGGGGCACCGTGGATCTCGCCGCATATGTCTAATTGCAGATGCTCCCATGGCTTTGAGGGCCAGGCCAGAGGTTGCAGGGGTGGTGGGGGTCGGCGGCCGGTTTTTCCACTCACGAGGCATGCTGGGCATTCTTTAACGAGAGCCTCAATGTCTTTGTCTATGCCTGGCCACCACACCAGGTCGCGGCATCTCTGTTTAAGCTTTACTATGCCCAGGTGGCCCTCGTGTGCCATGGCCAGCACGCGGGCGCGAAGAGCCCGTGGAATCACCGTGCAAAGCCCATGTGCCACACATGTCTCATTCCAACAAGAGAGCTCCTGCTTGACCCGAGAAAAGGCCAACAGCTCCTCTGGTAGTTCTCTTGGCCATCCCTGACGAATGTAGGTGCAGAGCTGGGAGATGACTGGATCCTGTTCTGAGGCTGCCTTCAGTTCCTCTAGAGTGACCGTGGACTCGAGCGGAGTGTGTAGCATGTGAATAATCTCACTTTCGATGTGGTTGACGCTGGTGGATGGGCCTGGGTAGGAACTGACCGAGAGAGAAGGTCTGCAACGACATTATCCCGGCCCGGGGTAAACTGAAGAGTGTAGTTGTATTGGCGGAGGCGGTCATACCAACGATGCCGTCTCAGCGGCTTGTGACCGGTGCCTGTAGAGGAGAGCAGAGCTGTCAATGCCTGGTGGTCTGTTCTCAGCGTAAACTGGCGGCCATAAAGGTAGAGGTGCCATCTCTCGCAAGCCCACATGCAAGCGAGTGCCTCCCGCTCCCCAACTGAGTATCTTTGTTCGGTTTGGTTCAGAGCACGGGAGGCAAATGCCACAGGCCTCTCCACGCCATTCTGTACTTGTGATAGTACGGCACCTATCGCCATGGCCGAGGCGTCACAGGTGACCAGGGTGTGACTAGATATGTCAAAATGCGCCAACACTGGAGGTGAGGTAAGTTGAGCTTCAAGAGTTTGCACTGCCTTGGTGCATTCTAGAGACCAGACCCACAGCTCATCTCTCCGAAGCAGCTGGCGCAGTGGGGCTGTTATGGCTGAATACTGGGGCATGAACTTCATGTAGTAGCCCGTCATGCCCAGAAATGAAGCGAGCTGGGCAGCCGAGGTTGGTTCGGGAACGGAGAGGATGGCCTCCACATTAGACTGAAGGGGAGAGATGCCCTCAGTGGAAAGTCGGAAGCCTACATATTCAATGGCCGGCACCGCAAAAACACATTTGCTGCCATTGAGGGTTAAACTGTGCTTGGCTAGGGCTTCGAACACACTTTGCAGCCGACTGTCATGGATAGCAGAAGTAGCACCATGTACCACCACATCATCAAGGTAAATAACCACACCTGGTATACCAGCCAGCACTGAGGTCATGACCTTTTGAAAGCAGGAGGGGGCGGAGCTAAGGCCAAATGGCATCCTCGTGTAGCGGAAAACACAGAGGTGTGTAACGAAGGCCGTAAGGTTTCTGCTTTCAGGGTGGAGGGGCACCTGGAGATAGCCCTCTCTAAGATCCAGTTTTGAAAAGACAGTGGAGCCGTGAAATTGTGCCGTGAGCTCCTCAGACGTGGGCAACGGGTATCTGTCTGGGATGACTGCTTTGTTTACTGCACGGAGGTCCACACAGATGCGCAGAGCCCCTGTTTTCTTTCTAACCACAACCAAATTCGAAATCCATTGTGAAGCATCAACCGGCTCAATGATACCGGCATCCAGCAGCCGCTGCAGCTCAACGGACACTCCATCCCTCAGGGCCAGTGGAATACGGCGCAGTGGCTGGACGACTGGAGTCACCGAGGAGTCAATGAGGGGTAGATGCGCGAAGGCAGACAGACAGCCCATCCCTTCAAACAGTGATGACCACTTCTGATGCGGTCCGGCAGCGACAGTCATGATGGCAGCCCCCCCTGTGTCAATTAGTGAAAATCCCAATGCCATGAAAAGATCCAGCCCCATTAAATTCGCCCCTCGTTAGGCCACATTGAAAACAAAGGAGGGCAAGACCCTAGTGCCATAGCTAACAGTCACTGTGATGGACCCCAACAGGTCAATTTGTGAGTCACCATACCCATGTAGGACAGCAGTGGGCGTAGACAGTGGAGAGAAATGGAAGAACTTATGGTATGTACTGGCATTCAGGAGGGAGACACTTGCGCCTGTGTCTAACAGCAGGGGAATATTCACTGTACATGACTTGAACTGCATGGGCCCCGATGTTACATGGCGAATTATGGTGGGTGAACCACGGGGAGTGTGTCCATCCGACCTGGAGGGGGCAGAGCGGCACATTTTTGCAAAGTGATTTTTTATCCACAGTTACGACATGTTTGGTTATTAGCTGGACAGTTCTGGGCTCTGGTGGCATGTGTGTTTGATCCACAGTTACCACAGGAAAGCTGCCTTTGACGCTGACGCAGCCCTTGTTGTCTTGTGAGATGCATGACTGAGTCTGGGGCTGTGTCTGGTACATCCAACCCAGCGCTAGATGGCTGCTGCTGCTGTTGCTGCTCATGTGACTGTCAAGTCAAGTCAAGTCACCTTTATTTATATAGCGCTTTTTACAATACAGATTGTATCAAAGCGCTTCACAGTGATAACATGAAAACAATATAACAAAGTTTGTTTCTAAAAGAAATTGCGTCAACGTCCACCTTAAGTAAGGCAGATCAATAATATTATTGAATATTAAATGTTAAATGTCCTCAACTAAGCAAGCCAAAAGCCAAGGCAACAGTGGCAAGGAACCAAAACTCCATCAGGTGACAGAATGGAGAAAAAAACCTTGGGAGAAACCAGACTCAGTCGGGGGGCCAGTTCTCCTCTGGCCAACGAAGGAACAGTGCATGATTCGGGCAGCATTACAAGTCAGATTGGATCGGAATATTTAGAGTATTTTTTGGAAGTCCAAGTATGCACGCCGGTCTTAAGACGAGTTGTTGAGGATCAGTGCCGTCCACCATAGAGAGTCCATATCGCCCGTGCTGAGTCGTCACTTCACAGGCTTTGTGATTGGAGCATCTGAAGTCTCCGTGAGAGGCTGGATACAAACTGGAGCTGATGAACGCCATTTTCTCGGGACTCGCGTCCCGAGATAACAGCAGAAAAGCAAAAGACTGTGCACTTATGCATACTGCTTGGCTTAATGATGATTCTGTCCGTGTTAATTTAGCTGCACATTCAGCTGCACTTTCAATTTGGAATGCAATGGCAACAGCCCTAGCTAGTGTCAAATCATCTGATTCGAGTAGTAACGTCTCCCTGATTTTAGACTGTGTAGTGTGCTCAATCAGCTTATCTCGTATCATCTCGTCCGTCAACGCGCCAAATTTGCAATGGCTGGCTAAACCTTTCAAGTTGGAGACGTACTGATGGACAGACTCACCCGGGAGTTGATGTCGTTGTCTAAACATGAACCGTCTCAATAAAGCACTCTGTGGGGCAGCAAACTGGTCTTTTAAAAGTTTAACTGTCTCTGCATAGTCTGTATCTGTCCCGTTGCCGGTTAACGTCTCCAGTACGCGTTGTCCCTCGACTCCTAAACAGTGCCTCAGCAAAGCTGTTTTCCGAACTGCACTCACGTCGGCTAGTCCCGTAGCTTGAAGGTACGTTTCAAAAGACTGATGCCAGCGATTCCACGGTATTGTGGGCTCACCGGGAAGTGCGAGGAAAGGAGGTGGAGGAGGAAGTGAATATTCAGCCATCCTCGTCGCCAAATGTTGCATATAAAAAGGACGCTGGACAAGAGGTTAATGCACACAACTCACTTTACTTTTAGAAAAACGGGAACTCCCATTTCAGACCAAAACAGCTGCATACTCAACACATGCATCAAGGCATTACCAAACGAACACAGATTAATTTGTCCTGAACGGACATAACAGCTGCACTAATAAAGCAGTTATGTCGTTTTGCCTTTGCATAATAGTGAGAAGATTTTGATTTTCTTGTTCCACATTGGTTTGCACTAAACCATCACGCTGTATGGACTCCTGCGTGGAAAGCATGGCCGTTTCCTGTGTGTGATATGTGGTGTGATTGGTTTGCTGAGATTGTTGAGGCATGCTTGGTTTGTGATCCAGAGCATGAGCTTTTGTTCCACCTTGTTGTAAACTGGTTTCCTTAGGTCGTGTCCCTGTAGTGGCAATTTTAATGATATTCATTGATCTTTAGTTAAATATAGATGATTCAAAGAATGTCACATGTGTGTCTCTCACTTGTAGTGAGAGAAGATTCTGTTTATGTACCTGGGGAGGCAGAAGAGGGAGACACTCCAGAGAACAGACGAACAAGGACCTCTGACCTAGATGTCAGAACACCATTTTGGTGCAGGGGAGCTTAGTGGGCCAACTAGTGACGTCTATGGAAAACTACTGGGAGGAAGGCTCTGGGGGGAAGAAGGCCTTGAAACTAAGATAAAAGCTAGTTCAGTCTGTCTGGGGGTGTGTCACTCTTCTGCACAGGGTAACAACTGTGTATTAGACTGCTCCTATTCTTGCAAGAATGAATACTTCTATTTTATATAATTTGACTCTGAGTGTCTCTTACGCAGTGATGTTTGTTTGAGATGAATTTTTGCCACAACAGTTTTGGTGTCAGAAGTGGGATTCCTTGGACGTGCCTCCTGGACCTGAGATCGGACGGTGTTTGGCCACCTGGACTAAGTAAGTTCCAGCTCTACCTCGTAAACTTGAGAGAGAGGGGCCGACCGATATCAGGGCCGGGAGAATCGACCACTGGAATCTAAAGAACCCGCAGGTGGCAACAGAAGCATCTCTGGTAAGAGACAGTTCAATTTATTTTCTTTTGGGTAAGTTAATTAAATTCAGTTTAATTGGGGAGAAGAGTGAAATTGAACCATATTGGCTGAAGGCTGTTTCTGTGGTACGTAATCTGAGATTAATTGAGATCTATATAGATCAAGAAATTTCAAACAGATACGAGGGAAAATGATCTGAGATTAATTGAGGTCTGTAACAGAACAAGAAATTTCAAGCAGATAAATAATCTGGGATTAATTGAGAACTGTAACAGATCAAGAGATTTCAAACAGATAGGTACCCTGAAAATTAGTTGTTCCACGACGGAGCAAATTGTTTTTAGGTACTGAGGCTAATTGGGGGGAACCAGAACAGTTTTTGGTAAACCGTAATTAGGAGGGCACTAATAGTGCAACCCGACCGATTTGGGTTAAAAGAAAGAATCGGATTTGTTTAGGGACGCCTAACAGATTAAAGAAAACGCGCGTTGAAGAGAAATCCACAGAGAACAGAAAACAGCCAGTATGGGGATGTCTCAAAAGCAAGCTTGCGAAATTTGATACACCGGTTTTCTGTAGAACTAGGAAAGTATGGGGGAAAATGTATGTTTTAGATATTGAAAAAACTGAGAAAATACCATGATTTCCCCAGGGAGGAAACACTGAGCACAAAATAGATTAAGAGTGTGCGAGAATCAGTGGAACAGGGCAGCGGGACAAAAGGTTGTTGTGGCTGCGTTCAACATGTGTGTAAAAAATGTGAACAGATAATGGATTGTAAATGGATGCATGACATTAGATGTCTATAGAACTTAAATTTATATGACAAGGATTGAAGTAGCAAGAAGCAATAAGGCTGTCTGTGTGAAATAGAGGGAACTGTAAGTGAGACTTGGTGGAAGAGGGAAGTGAAAAAAACAAAAAGGTTGGTGTGTGAGATATGTGTGGGGATTGTTCAAACAATCATGTACTGGTTAGATAATGAAGGAACTGGCATGTTTGAGAAAAGAAAGGAGAGGATAATGAAGGAACTGGCATGTAGGGAAAAGAAAGGATAAATATAGTAGAAAACTATATGTGATGAAAATAGACATGGTCTGACAGAATTTATGGAAGTCAAATTAACTGTTTAAATGATATGAAAAGTTTTAGAATAAAATAAGGCATTGTATGATTGACAGGGATTAACATGATATGAAGAATGTTTTAAGCAGAATGGGGAACAATTCTAGATTTTGATAAAATAATGATTGAAATTATGATATATCTGCTTTATTTTATTAATGTTAAGAAAATAAGGGTATTGAAGCAAGTAGCTATAATGGTTGTCTGTGTAATTTACGGACTGAGTAATATAATCTGTTTTGGAGAAACAGTAGAGATAAGACTGAGACAATAATGATAATATTAAGTTGAAACTGGAGACTAACCATGTGGTGGAAGAAAAAAGGCTTCAAACCAGTTGTAATGAAAATAATGATGTACAAATTGTTACACTTTATGAAGAGTAACGGAACAGTCCGGGAAAATAAATAAGTAAATAAATAGTGAGACAGAAGAGAGCAAATGCTGTAAACAGCTCTGCTCTGAAGATCTCACTTTGAAGGGATTTGCAGATGATGTTTTGTAAAAGATAAGCTGGGATAACAGCAACAGTGCTTGCTTATTCGCCCGGTTTCCGGATGTTAGACATGTACTTGTAATTAGTGTTGTTGATGATAATACCAAATTAGTAAGGTAAAGACAGAAAACAAATTAGAATATTTTGAGCATTTTCTGTGCTGCTCATGAAATTATGTTCTGCCAATAATAATGATGAAGAGTATGATTTGGCTATTGTGATTGAATCCGCCATTGGTGGATGGTCAAAGGAATACAGAGAACTGCTTATCAGTGGGTCTGTTTACATTCCTGAATGGGACACACACTGCTTCAAGGGTGTGCAGTTAGTTGGAGCCGTTTGGAAGCTCACAGTGATCAAACTGTTTAAATGACGATATTAAAGTTGTCGTCTGAGAAAGAACAGGAGATAAAAATAAGGTCATAAGATTGAAGACTTAAGGAATTCCTTTTAAAGGAAAGATCTAAAGCACCGGTTGTTGTAACGTGAATGGATAAGTACTGATGTAAAATTACAGATAATGACTAAAAAGAAATTTGAGTTGCAAAATATATGAAAGTAACTAAAAGGATGATTTTGTGGATCCTAATAGCAGGTTGATAAACTCCTAGAGAAAACATTGAAGTCAGGTGTTGAAACCATGGTAATTAAGAACCTGACAACTAAAATTGAGATGAAATTTGAAACGTTACTAAGAACTAGAATAATTATTATTCATTCTTTAAGATAAAATAAGCAGAAGCAGTGTTATAGGATTAACAGTTGCTAAATGTAAAATGTATAGAGAGGCATTTGATTAAACAAAAAAGGCCTGCTAGTGTTGACCATGAAAAGAACAGAGCTGATGTTTTGCTTTCAAAAGATAAGTTTGCTATTGGCTGTAATGAAACAGTTCGCTTATCTAAAATCTGATGTGTGCTGTGCCTGAAACTGCCAGTGCGACAGAGACTCAATCTGAGAGGAAATTTGTAATGTCTAAATTCCCTGAGGTGGGCAAAAGACAAATATAAATAATATGTTTATTTGAAACCGTATGTAATTTCTGGCAAAGATGCCTTAAGCTGGGATAGAGTTAAAAGATGATAGATAAATTTTTGATGTTAGAAGTATATGAGAGAGCAGTGTACCATCCAATAGAGTCTCAGAGTCTCTCTCATTCAATGAGTCAGCTAAAAGCTGGTATCTGTGATAATATGTAAAGCACAGTGTTTCAGTTGAAGGATCATAGACACAGAGATATTTTAAACATAAAACTGAATGACTTTAAAGAAGTATTTAAAATAATAATACAGATAGAGATGGCATTTTGATTAGCTTATTTTAGGACCAGTAACTTCTTTGTCTCATTTAGTCTCCACCATTCAGGACCGATGGCTCCGGCTACAGATGAAGTACACTGAATGTACGGTTGTGATCTAAATTCACTGAGTATAATCCAAGCAGCTAGGTTTCTGCTTTTAAGATGGTTAATGGATTTAAGTGATTAAATACTGTTGTTATTGACCTGTCTCCCTGTGTGAACACTATTAGGCAATCGGAATGGCTCTGGTGACTCTTGAACGTGCCTTTCCTAAGCTCTAGAAAACAGCTGAGTTCTGTTGAAGCAAACAGCCTGTGATGGGAAAGAGCGGTCACCAGTGTGTACAGTGGCTACTCAATGACGGGATGATCTTCCTGGCCAGGGGATAGCCTAACGCAGGGGGTCACGAACATTGGGCACCTCCGGGATGGAGGTGTTATATCTGAGAAAGGTATGAGAGTTGAGCGCTGATTACTGGAGGCCACCGGGGTCAGCAGGGCATTGAGAGGTGAGATGCGCTGTGAGGAACAGTTACGGCAGTCTAACCCAGAAAATGTGAGTTCCTCTATTTACCACTCGCCAGAAGAAACCGCATTAGTTGTATGGCTTGTTTTTTTATTGTGACAAGCGTCTGCAAATATGCCAGGGGAAAACACCCTGATGGAGATTATAGATAAAGGGCTAACAGGAGTGGGCGAGCAGGAGCCAGCTGAGGCCATTGAGTGATTCCCATTAGTTGTTGTGGAGACAGTAGCAAAACTTTTTATGTACTGGTTGCCTTATGGGCAAGAAAAATCATAGTGTTGATTTTGAATTAATAGGTCTATGACATAGTTTTAACTCTTGAAGGTCGTTAGACATGGTGGTGGCTAAAGATGAAGACAGCTTTTGATTTAAGGAAAGTCTGGATGACAAAGGTGAATGGTCAAAGGTTATTGTAATGAATACAAATTTTGTCTAAGTTACAGCCTTAGAAGGCTGTTGAAAAAGATTATTTATTTATAGTGAGAGAGACTGCTTGAGCAGAGGAAGGGATGGTAACTGTGTCTGTCTTTCCATTATTGGCCTGCTAGAGCAAGCTGAAGCAAAATAATGATAATGAAACAAAACAACCCAGCTGACCTTGTTAAATTCAAATGAATAATGAACAGACGTGCTTTGAAAGTGGTTAGGAGACCATGTAAAATTAGGTAGAAGCTACCGGAAAATGGGAAGTTTAAAATCTTATTTAAAATTTAAATCTTTTAGCAATAATATAAAGAAAAATGAACATTGAAAATGAGCAGTTAACATATGTGTGTCTAGTATGAGTGCGTGTGATGGTGACAGCACTTTATGTCTTGTATGTATTAGTTTGGGGCACTAATATTCCGCCTGAATGGTGTGTATATTGCGTCATTAACCTCTGGAATGAGTTTATCATTACAGATGGGTTAAGGCAAATGACGAATTTTAAAGAAGCTGATAATTCTGATGAAAAGACAATACAGAACATGGGACAAGCTTTAAGTTGATTGGCCATCAAGCTCTGTCTGGTAGTAATACTTTTGTCATACATAATGTAGATTTGAAGATCAGTTTAAGTAAATTGGAATTGTGTAGTTGTAGATCACCATCTGGCATGGGCTGAGATAAATGAAAATGTTGTAGATTTGAGGGAAACAACAAAGTGACATATTGGCTAAGTCAACATGAAATTATCAAGAGAGCCCCTCACATTTATGATTATTGTGAACAAAGGGGGAGAAATGATTGACTGACATTGACCAAGTCTGCACAGCACGACCTGACCTGATAGGGAAAATTGATGACTTTGGAAATGTTTGTAGATGACTGACTTGAGAGACCAAACAACAGGCCTGAAAAGCAGAATACGCTGTGAGACTGAGGGCCGTTGCCTTTCAAATACTGCGAGAAGAAGATGAGATTGTGGCTTTAAGTGAAGAATGTAATATTTTTGTTTCAGAGGCAGAGAAATTTGTCTGAAGGACAACGTTTGGGTTAGTGTTGATGGCAAACTTTATAAAAAACACTATGTTAAATGTTATGTTAAATTGATGCTCGAGTTGTGTCGTGCATCAAGAGGGAGATGGTATAACAATTGCCAAATATGGTTTATTAAGGGGTTCACAGTTGCTGAATAAATGTTGGGAGAACACTAGGGGTAATTTGATAAAAGCCCTGAAAGAAGCCATTTTTTCTGCCTAACAAAATGGATGTCTGTGAGTGTGCCACACACACCAATAACAAAGATTGTTTTCAACAGGAAACGCCAGGGCATCGAAGGACACGGGAGAACAGTAGACAAAAGAAACTACGTACTTTACTATCTGACAATAACCTCGAAATTTGTTTCTCTTTACAGAGAGCATGCAGGATTGGGAGACAGGGCAAAATGTGCCAATAAAATAATGGTTATGGATGAATTTGGCTAACTGTCCTGGCCTGGGTTATTATTGTGGCAGAAAGGTGCTACACCTGCGCAGCGCATAACTTAAAATTTTCCTTTTACAGAATGTCAGGATGGATTGGATCAAACAGAACTAATTCTGTTCCAAATGTATAAATATTGTTTTTCAGGGTAAAAGGACCCCGAGTGCTATTAAGTTTCAGGTTGTTGATTCCACAGGTCACACCAAAGGGGACGAGCTGCTAGACAAGCGGTCACTAACAAAATACTTAAGGTCTCCATTCACAGGTGACAGTTCACTCCAGTGGGGGTGCGGTCGTGATATAAGGGAAAACCTTATAAGGATCAGAAAATGGTTGGAGAGTGTGACACCTGGGTCCAAGCCTCTCACCTACACCAACAGGCCACAACCATCCCATAGTCCATGGGGCGAACGAGATGATCAACACGCCTGGAGGAGGATGTGAACCAACTAATGGTTTAAGAATGTGGTTTTGTGATTATTTTGAGGATTTGATTTGATTAAATCAAAATAGGGCTTAGTATTGATATACAGTAGATCAAAAGATTTGATTGGTTACTTATTCATTAGGAAATATTTAAGGAAAATGTTTTTGGGAAGAGAAGATCTATTAATTAATGTAAATTGTAGGGATAATTGTTGAAGCTTATTAAGTAGAACCACAGCATGTTTTGGATTAAAAGTTAAAGGTAAAAGAACACGGAACGTCCGTGGGGCGAACGAGATGATCAACACAACTGATGGTTTAAGTTTAACAGAAGAATCTGTTTTTGTGATGATTTTGTTTGATTGAATCAAACTAGGTATTGATTTGATTGTAAATGTAGAAAATATATTGATTGTGTCTGTAATGGAAATATTAGAGTTAATATGTAACAGTTCGAAATAGACCCAAAAGCGAAAGCTGGTTAATGATTTATTGAAAAGGAAAATGATAAATGCAACACAGGCTGTCTGCCGATCACAGGTAGTCTTGAACGCAGAACAGGAAAATTATCTCCAGAGAGAAACCAGGCCGGATGATCGTCACAGGTTCGCGGTCAGGTAGTGCTCGCAGGAATAGGCAAGCGCAGACTCCACCAGGCAGTAACCGCAGCACAGAGAATCAGACTTGACACAGGATAGCCGGAGCAGTAACTCATCTGACATATGCGTACACACAGGACAAGAAACTGTAGCAATGATATACAGAAGTCAGTGACGGACATGAACGAACAAACAATAAACCGACAAGAGGGGAAAAGAACATGAGGTCTAAATAGCCAGAAAATCAGGGCACAAGGGAAACAGGTGTGAGGAGAGCAGGAGAGTGAACGCTGATTAAGAATGGGTTCAGCTGTGCGAGAGCACAAGTGAAAGAGAGAGAGAAACAAGCAGAGGAATAAGACTAGACTCCTGACAGTACCCCCTCCCTAACGGGCGCCCCCTGGCGCCCCAGAGGAGGACTGACGGGAGCGGAGGAAACCGTCGATAAGCGAGCGGTCCAGCACATCCCTTCCCGGTACCCAGCTTCTCTCCTCCGGGCCGTATCCCTCCCAATCAACAAGATATTGAAAACCCCGTCCCCGGGGTCGGACGTCCAGCAGCCTCTTAACCTTAAAGACAGGAGGGTTAGTAGCAAGGGCAAGAGAAGGGACGGGGGAAGGGAGAGAAGGAGAACGGAGGCGGAGCGCAGGTTTAATACACGAGACATGAAAAACAGGATGGACACGTCTGAGAGAGTGTGGTAACCTGAGCCGTACAGCCGCTGGACTGATGACCTTAGTGATGGCATAAGGTCCAATGAAACGGGGAGCCAGTTTCCGAGCGGGTGCCTGAAGGGGTAAATTACGTGTGGAAAGCCAAACTCTTTGCCCACAAACATACCTGGGAGCTTTGGAACGGCGACGATTGGCGATACGACAAGTGCGTTCCCTGGTCCGGCACTGAGCTGACCTCACCCTCCGCCAAGTGCGACGACAGCGCTGAATAAAGGCCTGGACCGAGGGGACGGCGACCTCTGGTTCCTGAGAGGGAAACAGAGGTGGCTGGTAGCCCAGACAACAAGAAAACGGGGAAAGGCCAGTGGACGACGATGGCAGAGAATTATGAGCGTACTCAGCCCATGTCAATTGTTCACACCAGGAGGTGGGGTTATTAGCCGCCAAACAGCGGAGCATCCGACCGAGGTCCTGATTAGCGCGCTCAGCTTGCCCATTACTCTGTGGATGAAACCCTGAAGACAGACTGGCAGTAGCACCAATCTGTTTGCAGAATTCCCTCCAAAAGTTAGAGACAAACTGGGGTCCCCTGTCCGAAACAATATCAGAAGGAAGCCCGTGAATTCTAAAGACGTGGTCCACAACCGCCTGCGCAGTCTCTTTAGCCGACGGAAGCTTGGGGAGTGGAACAAAGTGAACCGCTTTAGAAAACCGATCAACGACAGTGAGTATCACCGTATTGCCGCTGGAGGGGGGAAGCCCCGTGACGAAGTCCAGGGCAATATGGGACCAAGGCCGGGAGGGAATAGAGAGAGGGCGAAGCAGACCGTCGGGAGGCGAATTACTGGACTTCTGCTGGGCACAGACAGAACATGACGCAACAAACCGGCGTACCTCACGTTCCATGACAGGCCACCAGAATCGCTGGCGGACAGCTGCCAAAGTACGACCCACCCCCGGATGAGCGACCAGTTTAGATGCATGACCCCAACGAAGGACAGCCGGACGAGCGGACTTGGTGACAAATAGCTTCCCCTCAGGACACCCACGAGGAACGACAGTGTGAGAAAGAGCCTTTCGCACCAGCTGTTCCACCCCCCAGGTGACGGATCCAACCACACATCCCTCAGGTAGGATGGTCTCAGTGGTGGGACGACCCTCGGAGGAAGAGAACTGGCGAGAAAGAGCGTCAGGCTTAATGTTCTTTGACCCGGGACGGTAAGAGATAGTGAAATTGAAACGCCCGAAAAAAAGAGCCCAGCGAGCCTGTCTAGAGTTAAGCCTCTTGGCGGAGCGGATATACTCAAGATTACGGTGATCAGTCCAGACAATAAATGGACAGGAGGATCCCTCCAACCAATGGCGCCACTCCTCCAGGGCCAGTCGAATGGCAAGAAGCTCCCGGTTACCCACGTCATAATTACGTTCGGCAGATGAGAGTCGATGCGAGTAAAATGCGCATGGGTGAACCTTTTGATCAAGAGCAGAGCGCTGCGAGAGAACCGCTCCCACCCCGACGTCAGACGCGTCCACCTCGACTATGAACTGGTTCTTAGGATCAGGCGAAATCAGAATGGGAGCGGATGTGAACAAACTTTTAAGATGCACAAATGCACATTGAGCCGCCTCGGACCAGACAAAACGACACTTCGCGGACGTGAGCGCAGTCAAAGGGGCGGCAACCTGACTGAAATTTCTAATAAAACGGCGATAAAAGTTTGCAAACCCCAAAAAACGCTGAAGCGCCGAGCGAGACTCAGGAACAGGCCAGTCAGTGACTGCCTGAACCTTGGAGGGGTCCATGCTTATGCCCTCCGCAGACACGACCGAACCAAGGAAAGTAACTGACTGGACATGAAACGCGCATTTCTCTGCCTTAACATAGAGGCGATTCTCTAATAGCCGCTGTAATACGCGGCGCACATGTTGGGTGTGTACCTGGAGAGATGGGGAGAAAATGAGGATATCATCCAGGTACACAAAGACGAAAATGTTGAGCATGTCTCTTAATACATCGTTTACGAGCGCTTGAAAAACGGCTGGGGCGTTTACCAGCCCGAACGGTAAAACCCGATATTCAAAGTGCCCCAACGGAGTATTAAACGCCGTCTTCCACTCATCCCCCTCCTTGATGCGCACTAAGTGGTACGCGTTACGAAGATCTAACTTCGTGAAAACCTTTGCCCCCTGCAAGATCTCGAAGGCTGATGACATCAATGGTAAAGGATACCGGTTCTTAATGGTGATGTCATTCAGTCCACGATAATCGATGCAGGGGCGCAAAGAGCCGTCTTTCTTTTTCACGAAGAAAAATCCCGCACCGGCGGGGGAGGAGGAAGGAACGATAGTTCCGGCCATGAGTGAAGTATCAAGGTACTTCTCGAGCGCCTCACGTTCAGGAGCGGATAGAGAATACAAACGCCCACGGGGAGGAGTGGTGCCAGGGAGAAGGTCGATACTACAATCATAAGGACGATGGGGAGGGAGAGAAGCGGCCCGGGATCGACTGAACACCGCTCGCAGATCGTGATATTCCTCCGGAACCCCAGATACATCAATAGACTCCTCCTGAAAAACAGACAAAGAAGAAACAGAGGGAACAGCAGAGACAAGACAATTGGTATGACAAGACAAGCTCCAAGAAACAATAGAACTATCAGACCAGTTAACATGTGGATTGTGCTTAGTTAACCATGGATGTCCTAGGACAATGGGGGCCATAGGAGACTGAAAAACAAAAAAACAAATATTTTCTTGGTGGTTGCCAGACGTGGTGAGACTCACCAGGGCAGTAGCCAGGTGAATATTGGAAAGAACGCGGCCATCCAGGGCGAGGGCTGTGGGTGTCTCTTTTAATTCATGAAGGGGCAAACTATGTTCAATAGCCCACCTCTCATCGACAAAATTCCCCTCAGCCCCGGAGTCAATAAGAGCGGAGCAGACAACAGAACTGGTGCCCCAGCGGAGGACGGCTGAAATCATGGAGCGGGAACTGAAGGATGGGGATAGTGGAGTAGCGCTCGCCAATATTCCCCTAACTACTGGCGAGCTCTCTCTTTTACCGAACATGTGGCAGCAAAGTGACCCGTGCCACCGCAGTAAAGGCACAGCCTCTCTCGAATACGGCGTTGGCGTTCAGCAGAAGAGAGGTGAATTCTCCCTAGCTGCATTGGCTCAGATTCAGGATGAGGTTCAGGTGACGCAGTTTGAGTGCATGGGGCTCCCCGGAATCCCGTGACGTCAGAGCGAGCACGTCGGCGTAAGTCGAAACGGTTGTCTAAACGAATGGCTAATTCAACCAACTCATCCAGACTAGAGGGAAATTCTCGAGCAAAAATATCGTCCTTAAGCTCATCATTCAAGCCCTCCAGAAAACGTGCCGTGAGTGCTGCTTCATTCCATTCGCAAGTAGCAGATAAAGTCTTAAATTCAATGGCATAATCAGCTGCGGAGCGCCTTCCTTGACGAAGCGCAGCCAACTGACGAGAAGCCTCGCGACCGAAGACAGAACGGTCGAAAACTTTCAACATCTCCTCCTTAAATGAATCAAACTGGTCGCAGCAATCAGCTCCAGCCTCCCAGACAGCCGTTCCCCATTCCCGGGCTCGACTAGTGAGAAGGGAAACCACATACGCAACCTTGGAACGATCGGAGGCATACGTGACAGGCTGAAGAGAAAATATGACTTCACACTGGGTAAGAAATGCACGGCACTCAGTAGGCTCACCAGAGTAGCAGGGAGGATTGTTGATACGAGGCTCGGCGGTGTGTCGCGACCCAGGAGAAGACTGGTCTTGGCGCAGGTGATGAAGCTGACCAGTCAGATCCGACACCTGGGCAGCGAGTGAATCCACAGCGTGTCTGGCGGCAGCTAATTCATCGGAATGTCTGCCCAGCAGTGCACCCTGCAGTTCAACAGCCGAGCGGATGGTTAAATCGTTCGCTGGGTCCGTCATGGTCGGTTTATTCTGTAACAGTTCGAAATAGACCCAAAAGCGAAAGCTGGTTAATGATTTATTGAAAAGGAAAATGATAAATGCAACACAGGCTGTCTGCCGATCACAGGTAGTCTTGAACGCAGAACAGGAAAATTATCTCCAGAGAGAAACCAGGCCGGATGATCGTCACAGGTTCGCGGTCAGGTAGTGCTCGCAGGAATAGGCAAGCGCAGACTCCACCAGGCAGTAACCGCAGCACAGAGAATCAGACTTGACACAGGATAGCCGGAGCAGTAACTCATCTGACATATGCGTACACACAGGACAAGAAACTGTAGCAATGATATACAGAAGTCAGTGACGGACATGAACGAACAAACAATAAACCAACAAGAGGGGAAAAGAACATGAGGTCTAAATAGCCAGAAAATCAGGGCAAAAGGGAAACAGGTGTGAGGAGAGCAGGAGAGTGAACGCTGATTAAGAATGGGTTCAGCTGTGCGAGAGCACAAGTGAAAGAGAGAGAGAAACAAGCAGAGGAATAAGACTAGACTCCTGACATAATATTGAACAACTGCATTGGTTAGAAGAATGGATAAAATTATAAGACTTCTCTGGTTAGATTTTGTTAAATATGGCATTAAATAGAGCTTACTAAATTGAATTAGAAGTGAACAAAATATGGTTAGGAAAACCGAGGTGAAATATGGAGATGGGCGTAGAATAATGGAAAAGGCTTAATGATAGGAGTTAGGATTGTTATTCTAATAATTTTGTTATTCATGGGGGAATACGATTACAGTGACAGGTGAAACATGCTGTCTGTTCAATTGGTGGAAATGACAGTCTATCCCAAGGATGAACAAAATTATGCGACGATACAGGTAGCGGGAGCTACAGTGAGATATGTGTTAAATGTATGTTCTGTTTGTTTTTCTTCTATTTGTTTATTTTCTGAGAAAGATTAAGGGCAAAAGATTTAAAGAAGGTTACAAGCAGCGGTCATCCGTGTTACGAGATGGCGTACAAAGATAGGGTTTGAAACTGAGTGATTTTTATTATACTTTATCTGTTTGTTTCCTTACTATGTTATAACTACCTTTTTCCTTACTGGCGTGACTGATGGTCTGTTTACAGGAGCGCAGGAACAGTGATTTCTCGCTTAGCCCGGCGTCGTAAAAATGTTTACTTGCTAGCTAAAATATTACGGGGCCTTTCCCCCACAAAAACAGCCTTATGCTTCTTCATTCTAAACTTTTCTTCACAGGTTCAAGGAGAGTGATCATTTATGGAAAAATCAGAGATGAAAAGTATAAGTGTGATGATATGACTTAAAATTTGTCTTATTGTTTATTATTGTGATTATGGGTAATCAGAATGATAAAAAGTGAGGAGTTGTAGTGGCAATTTTAATGATATTCATTGATCTTTAGTTAAATATAGATGATTCAAAGAATGTCACATGTCACATGATTCAAAGAATTTGCGGCCTTTCTATCAGATTTAGTATTGGCTGCAGATAAAGTACTAATTGTTGGTGATTTTAATATACATGTAGATAATGAAAAAGATGCTTTGGGATTGGCATTTAAAGACATTGTAAACTCAATTGGAGTTAGACAACACGTGTCAGGACCTACTCATTGTCGTAATCATACTCTAGATCTAATATTATCACATGGAATAGATGTTGATGCTGTTGAAATTCTGCAGCAGAGCGATGACATCTCAGATCATTATCTAGTCTCATGTAAATTACATTTAGCCAAGGCTGCAAAGCCGACTCCGTGTTATAAATACGTTAGACCTATAACTTCTGCCACTAAAGATTGCTTTATCAATAATCTTCCTAATCAGTTTCATCATCTCAGCATCCCAGATAGCTTAGAAGAACTCGATATTGCAACAGAAACGTTTAACTCTCTCTTTTCCAGCACTTTAGACGCAGTTGCTCCGTTGCGCTTAAAGAAGATTAAAGAAAATAGTCCAACGCCGTGGTACAGCGAGCACACTCAGGCCCTAAAGAGAGCAGCCAGAAAAATTTCGTGGAAAGAGATCTCAATTGCTTACAGAGAGGCTTTAAAAGCTGCTAGATCTGCTTATTTTTCAAACCTATTAGAAGAAAATAAACATAATCCTAGGTATTTATTTGAAACAGTGGCTAAACTAACGAAAAAGAAAGCTTCAAGCTCAGAAGTGTCAAAGCAACACGGCAGTGATGACTTTATGAACTTCTTCACTTATAAGATTGATAATATCAGGGACAAAATTATAACTATGCAACCGTCTACCACAGTATCGCATCAGGAAGTGCATTGTAGTCTCCCTGAGGAAAAATTTGATTTATTTGTTGCTATAGGTGTCATAATGTCTGGATGAAGGACAGGAAGCAATCGCAAGTTTAACAGTTTAATGGATGGTAAATGAGAATACAGTACAAGCAGGTGGAACACAGTGACGCAGGGACTTCGATGGCCAGGATCCGTGAAGAAGTGCTGTGCAGAGGTGACGGTGAGAAGACAGGAGAACCAGATGCAGACGACGAGGAACAGGAACATAAGGCAGGAACAGAACACCGGAACACCAACACGCAGGACATCAAACAACGATCTGACAGGGATGATAGAACAGCGGTAAGTATTTAAGGAGTCGTGAGATTGATTACAGCTGGTGATGAATGACGATCAGCTGGAGCGGATCAGGTGATGTCATACATTCACGCCCACTACACACGTGCACTCATACAACAACATAAACACAAGACTAGAAGGAACAGAGAATATGTCTACCGTGACAGTACCCCTCCTCCTAAGAACGCCTCCTGGCGTTCCCAGACTCCGTTACCTGTCGATTGTAATCATCGATAAGGGAGTGATCCAGGATGTCTCTAGCAGGCACCCAACTTCTCTCCTCCGGACCGTAACCTTCCCAGTCCACCAAGTACTGAAATCCGCGTCCTCTCCGCCTAGAGTCCAGAATACGATTAACCGAATATGTGGTCTCCCCATCTACGAGCCGCGGTGGGGGAGGAACCGGGACGGGCGGATTAATATGAGAATGAAATACGGGTTTAATTTTGGATACATGAAAGGCGGAATGGACCCTCCTGTACGCTGGAGGTAACTTGAGGCGGACTGCCACCGGACTAATGATCTTGGTGACAGGAAACGGGCCAATAAATTTGGGTGCAAGCTTATTAGAGACGGTGCGCAGTGGAATGTTCTTAGTTGAAAGCCACACTTTTTGACCAACGACGTATACGGGAGGCTTTGACCCGTGGCGATCGGCCTTGGCCTTGGTGCGCGCCCCCACCTGGAGTAGAGTCTCACGGGCTCTAATCCAGGTGCGGTGACACCTCTGAACAAAGGCGTGAGCGGAGGGGACCGCAACCTCGGATTCCAGACTGGGAAAAATTGGTGGCTGGTAACCTACGCTACACTCGAACGGAGATAGGCCCGTGGCTGACACTGGCAACGTGTTGTGGGCGTACTCCACCATAGACAACTGTTGGCTCCATGAGGAAGGATTCTTGGAGACCAAACATCGCAACACTCTCTCCAAATCCTGGTTGGCCCTCTCGGTTTGACCATTGCTCTGGGGATGAAACCCAGAGGATAGACTAACCGTCGCCCCCAATAATCTACAAAACTCTTGCCAAAATTTGGACACAAACTGGGGTCCCCTGTCGGAAACCACGTCAATCGGGAGGCCATGTAACCGAAAGACGTGGTCAACGACCGTCACCGCTGTCTCCTTAGCTGAGGGTAATTTGGGTAAGGGAACAAAATGGGCTGCCTTCGAGAACCGGTCCACCACAGTCAAAACGACTGTGTTCCCCTGAGAGGGGGGGAGGGCGGTGATAAAATCTAGAGCGATATGGGACCAGGGTCTCGAAGGAACCGACAGCGGCTGAAGTAACCCGTCTGGAGGTCGATTGGAAGTCTTACCAGTAGCACAAACCGAGCAGGCCAAAACAAAATCGTGAATGTCGCGAGCCATAAGTGGCCACCAGAATCGTTGCTTGACTAAAAAGCTAGTGCGATTAACTCCTGGATGGCAAGCTATATTGGAGCCATGACCCCACTGGATAACGTCAGACCGTAATCCCTCCGGCACAAACAAACGATTCGGTGGGCAACCGGGCGGAGGCGTTACCCCTTCTAAGGCCTTCTCGACCCTCGATTCGACCTCCCATGTGAGTGTGGAAACGAATAGAGTTTCGGGTAAAATACACTCGGGAGTAGACGGGCGTTCGGAAAAATCAAATATGCGAGACAAGGCGTCGGGTTTGATGTTCTTGGAACCCGGACGGTATGAAAGAGTAAAGTCAAAACGACCGAAAAAAAGTGCCCACCGAGCCTGCCTGGAGTTCAATCTTTTGGCGGTTCTGATGTATTCTAGGTTCTTGTGATCAGTCCAGACGATAAAAGGTACCCCCGACCCTTCTAACCAGTGGCGCCATTCCTCCAATGCTAACTTAACTGCCAACAGCTCTCTGTTACCAATGTCGTAGTTACGTTCGGCTGGTGACAAACGATGGGACAAAAACGCGCAGGGATGCATCTTGTCGTCTGCCGGAGAGCGTTGGGACAACACTGCACCTACTCCCACCTCTGACGCGTCGACCTCCACCATGAACTGACGTGAGGGATCAGGGGCGACAAGGATGGGGGCTGAAACAAAGCGGCCTTTCAGTTTGGTAAACACGGCTTCCGCCGTGTCAGACCACCTGAACGTAGTTCTGGGGGAGGTCAAGGCAGTCAGAGGAGCGACTAGTTGGCTGAAATTGCGAATAAAACGCCGGTAGAAATTGGCGAACCCCAGGAACCTCTGCAGGGCCTTGCGAGAATCCGGGGTTGGCCAATCCACCACAGCCTTGATCTTCTCAGGGTCCATCCGCATACCTTCAGACGACACGATGTGTCCCAAGAACGGAACCGACTGTGCATGAAAATCGCATTTCTCCGCCTTGACAAAAAGCCCATTCTCTAGCAACCTCTGAAGCACTCGTCGGACGTGTTGCACATGTTCCTGGAGAGAAGAAGAAAAAATCAATATGTCATCCAGGTAGACATATATGAACTGATCGATCATATCTCGCAACACGTCATTGACCAGTGCCTGGAAAACTGCTGGGGAGTTGGACAACCCAAAAGGCATGACCAAATATTCAAAGTGCCCCCTGGGGGTGTTAAAAGCAGTTTTCCACTCATCCCCCTCCCTAATGCGAACCAAATGATAAGCGTTACGCAAATCCAATTTTGTGAAGATAGACGCTCCCTGCAACCTCTCGAAGGCTGAAGACATCAGCGGCAAAGGATACGTATTCTTTACCGTGATGTTATTCAACCCCCGGTAATCAATACAAGGTCGCAGAGAACCGTCCTTCTTCCCCACAAAAAAGAACCCCGCCCCCGCTGGAGAAGAGGAAGGGCGGATGAACTTGGTTGCTAGAGAATCAGAAATGTATTTCTCCATAGCCTCTCTTTCTGGAATAGAAAGCGAATATAACTTGCCCTTAGGCGGAGACTTACCTGGCAGTAAATCTATAGCACAGTCATAGGGACGATGCGGAGGAAGAGAAGCAGCACGAGACTTACTGAACACCTCCTTCAGATCCAGATACTCTGCGGGCACGTTAGACAGATCCCCTGTTTCCTCCTGAAAAACAGAAACAGGCACAGACGAACAAGCAGACACGAGACAAGACTTATGACATTCCTTGCTCCACTCCAGCACTGATCCATGAAGCCAGTCCACCCGGGGATTGTGTTGGAGGAGCCAGGGATGTCCGAGGACGACGGGTGCAAGAGGTGAATCCATGATGTAGAATGAAACTGTCTCAGAGTGATTGCCAGAAGTGATAAGGGTAATGTCTTGAGTGGAGAGGGAAATGGTGGGGAGTTCTTGTCCATTGAGTGCGTGAACTGCGATCCT
This sequence comes from Rhinichthys klamathensis goyatoka, assembly GCF_029890125.1. Classification (NCBI taxonomy): domain Eukaryota; kingdom Metazoa; phylum Chordata; class Actinopteri; order Cypriniformes; family Leuciscidae; genus Rhinichthys; species Rhinichthys klamathensis. The sequence continues at coordinate 370,200 of NW_026606753.1, read as the reverse complement.
ATGAGTGAGAGGTCTGAGGGGAATCTGAAATTTCTGTGCAAAAGTGTGGTCCATAAAATTACCTTCAGCCCCAGAGTCCAGAAGTGCTTGGCAGTCGTGCTGATGGACTGACCATCTTAGTCTTACCGGGAGGAGCGTGGAGGTAGATGTAATCGCTGATGAGGTCTTCCTGGCGGAGATCCCACCCGATAGTAGCCTCAAGTTTACTATCGGGCTTGGCCTTTTACCGGGCAATTATAAGCAAAATGTCCCGCTCCTCCACAATACAGGCAAAGGCCCTGGGACCTCCGCCTCTCCCTCTCCTCCCGGGAAAGCCGAGCTCGACCCACCTGCATGGGCTCGGGATCGTAGACGGGGCTGACCACGTCCCTGCCGCTGGGTCGTGTCCCGTCATTTCCTCCGAAGGTGCGGGTGGACGGAACCCGACGCTCGACTCTTGACAGTCGGGCGTCCACCCGCAGAGCAAGATCAATGAGACCATTCAGTGTGGTCGGCAGATCCAGGGCGTAAATCTCTTTCTGGACGTGGTCAGCCAACCCATGCAGGAACATATCCCACTGCGCCTCCTCGTTCCAGCCGCACTCCGCCGCCAAGGTCCGAAACTCGATCGAGAAGTCGGAGACAGACTTCTCTCCCTGACGAAGGTCCGCCAATGTTCTGGCTGCCTCCCTCCCAGAGACAGCCCGATCGAATACCTTCCTCATCTCGGCGGCGAGGGTCTGGAACGAGGCGCAGCATGGATTCTGATTTTCCCACACCGCCGTTCCCCAAAGCGCCGCCTTCCCGGTTAGCAACGTCAGCATGAACGCCACTTTAGCCTGTTCCGTGTTGAAAGTATGTGGTTGAAGAGCGAAGTGCATGGAGCAGCGTGTCAGAAACGCTCTGCAGAAGGCTGGTTCTCCAGCGTATGACTCAGGTACCGGTAGGCGGGGCTCGGTCTGCGATGGTCTCTCTGGAGGTGGTGGGGGAACGGCCGGCGTGGGCGGCGCAGCGGGATTCTGTAGGCGTTGGATCTGCTGGGTGAGCTCGGACACCTGCGTCACTAATGCTTGTACTGCCCGGCCCGTGTCGCCGATATCCCGCTGCTGAGAATCCATCCTCCGAATGCTATGTTGGATAAACTCTTCCAAAGATCCCGAAGATGAACTCGCTGCTTCCATTTGCAGGTCAGATCGTTCTGTCATAATGTCTGGATGAAGGACAGGAAGCAATCGCAAGTTTAACAGTTTAATGGATGGTAAATGAGAATACAGTACAAGCAGGTGGAACACAGTGACGCAGGGACTTCGATGGCCAGGATCCGTGAAGAAGTGCTGTGCAGAGGTGACGGTGAGAAGACAGGAGAACCAGATGCAGACGACGAGGAACAGGAACATAAGGCAGGAACAGAACACCGGAACACCAACACGCAGGACATCAAACAACGATCTGACAGGGATGATAGAACAGCGGTAAGTATTTAAGGAGTCGTGAGATTGATTACAGCTGGTGATGAATGACGATCAGCTGGAGCGGATCAGGTGATGTCATACATTCACGCCCACTACACACGTGCACTCATACAACAACATAAACACAAGACTAGAAGGAACAGAGAATATGTCTACCGTGACAATAGGAGAGGAAGAATTCTGCAAACTTGTTAATTCATCTAAATCGACAACTTGTATGTTAGATCCTATACCGACTAAGCTACTGAAAGAGATGTTTCCAGAGGTCATATATCCTCTTCTTAATATCATTAATTCATCTTTGTCTCTAGGATACGTACCAAAAACCTTTAAACTGGCTATGATAAAACCGCTTGTTAAAAAACCACAACTTGATCCTACAGAATTAGTCAATTACAGGCCGATCTCGAATCTGCCTTTTCTGTCAAAGATATTAGAAAAAGCAGTATCTTCACAACTATGTTCCTTTCTAGAAAGAAATGATATCTGCGAGGATTTTCAGTCAGGATTTAGACCGTACCATAGCACTGAGACCGCTCTCATTAGAGTCACAAATGATTTGCTCTTATCATCCGATCGTGGTTGTATCTCTCTATTAGTGTTACTCGATCTTAGTGCTGCATTTGATACTATTGACCACAACATTCTTTTAAATAGACTAGAGAACTATGTTGGCATTAGTGGAATTGCATTAGCATGGTTTAAATCATACTTAACTGACCGTTATCAGTTTGTAGCAGTAAATGAAGAGATGTCTTATCGATCACAAGTTCAGTATGGCGTACCACAAGGCTCAGTACTAGGACCACTGCTGTTCACTCTGTACATGCTACCATTAGGAGATATCATTAGGAAACATGGAGTTAGCTTTCACTGTTATGCCGATGATACTCAGCTGTATATTTCTTCAAAACCCAACGAAACTTACCAATTCACAAATTTAACGGAATGCATAGCTGATATAAAAAATTGGATGACTAGTAATTTCCTACTACTAAATTCTGAAAAGACAGAGATTCTAATTATTGGACAAAAAACTTCCACACGTAATAACCCAGAATACTGTCTAACACTTAATGGCTGCTCTGTCAAGTCTTCGTCGTCGGTTAGGAACCTGGGTGTGCTATTTGATACCAACCTTTCTTTTGAAAGCCACGTGTCTAGTATCTGTAAAACTGCATTTTTCCACCTTAAAAATATATCTAAATTACGCCATATGCTCTCATTGGGAAATGCGGAACAATTAGTCCATGCGTTCATGACCTCAAGGCTAGATTATTGTAATGCTCTACTGGGTGGTTGCCCTGCACGCTTAATAAACAAACTACAGCTAGTTCAAAACGCCGCAGCTCGAGTTCTTACCAGAACCAGGAAATATGACCATATTAGCCCGGTTCTGTCAACACTGCATTGGCTCCCTATTAAACATCGTATAAATTTTAAAATATTGTTGATTACCTACAAAGCACTAAATGGTTTAGCTCCGCAGTACTTGAGCGAGCTCTTAACGCATTATAGTCCTTCACGTCTATTGCGATCTCAAAATTCCGGCCAGTTGATAATACCTAGAATATCTAAATCGACTGCTGGCGGTAGATCCTTTTCCTATTTAGCACCAAAACTTTGGAACAGTCTTCCTACCATTGTCCGGGAAGCAGACACACTCTGTCAGTTCAAAGCTAGACTAAAAACACATCTCTTTGACCTAGCATACACATAATACATTATAGACTTCTATAAATTCAATGTTAGGCTGCATAGATTAGGTCAGCCGGAACTGGGAACACTTCCCTTAAATCTTGATGTACTCGCTACATCATAAGAAGAATGGCATCTACGCTAATATTAGTGTCTTTGTTTATCCCGAGGTTTTCCTGCAGCCTGCCGGATCCAGGCCGTGTCCAGATCTGACGAAGGAGATTCGCCTGGACCCGATGACAATGCAGTGCTGAAGTATCCACTATCCTCTCCCTATGGAGGATCCCTTTCCCACTCTACAGATAAAGCACTGTGAATTCCGGCTCGCGTACCCCGAAGTGATAAAATAAAACAAAATTCTGTATCAAAATTTATAGGCAAGAAAAGTAGTTTGTTTAGGCTGGGTTGTATGAATTACAAACCTGCGCACATATTTTAAAAAGCACATAACTATAGAATTCTGAATGAGCATGTGAACGCCGTCAGCGTTAATCACAGGTTCGCGTTTAAAGTCTGATCATTTCGACGGAGGTGAATCAATCAAAGTTAACTTTAGCTGGAAGTAACATTATTCAAGAACCGCTATAACGCCAAAACAATCTGTTACCTTAAATTATATGTTTATCTCTGTAAAGCTGCTTTGAAACAATTCATTGTTAAAAGCGCTATATAAATGAAGATGACTTGACTTGACTTGACATGTGTGTCTCTCACTTGTAGTGAGAGAAGATTCTGTTTATGTACCTGGGGAGGCAGAAGAGGGAGACACTCCAGAGAACAGACGAACAAGGACCTCTGACCTAGATGTCAGAAGGCCATTTTGGTGCAGGGGAGCTTAGTGGGCCAACTAGTGACGTCTATGGAAAACTACTGGGAGGAAGGCTCTGGGGGGAAGAAGGCCTTGAAACTAAGATAAAAGCTAGTTCAGTCTGTCTGGGGGTGTGTCACTCTTCTGCACAGGGTAACAACTGTGTATTAGACTGCTCCTATTCTTGCAAGAATAAATACTTCTATTTTATATAATTTGACTCTGAGTGTCTCTTACGCAGTGATGTTTGTTTGAGATGAATTTTTGCCACAACATCCCCATTGACACTGTGGATTTGCTGCCTCCTTTTGGTGGATGATTGAGATGATGGCTTGAACTTTGTGGAACAAATTCCATAGCAGATCTAAGAGAGGATTTGTACTTTGACCTTTTCAGATATGAATTCATTCCATCAGAATGTGCACTTGAGCTTTGCACATCAGAACCTCTGTACTTAAGCACCGTAACCTTCGCTGTGTGAGCAGCAATTTGACTTTGCAATTCAAGCACCTCGATCGTTCTTTTGTCTAATTTGTTCCTCCTTTTACCACCAACATTAGAAACACTGTAATTTGGACCAATATCATCAGTGATCACAGTCATGTCTAGCGCAGCATTGTCAACTTCATCATCATCAGCATCATTATCATCACTATCACCATCACCATCTATTCTGTCCCTCTATGTTCAATAGTATTGTATTAGTTCGCTGGTGCATTTCTTTATCTTCCCTCTAGGGGTCAGTATCTCCTTTAGTGTTTTTCTTCTTCTACGATATATCGCGTGCGCTTTTCGGCGCTCGTTGGGGATGTGTGGAGGCAATAGGAAAAAAGTTTGTTTCACGCAGTGTTAGAAAAATGTCCCGAGGTGTTGACATTCTACTCTCCTCTCAGACCCCTTATATCGTTGGGATGCTTTGACATGCCATAATCTGTAAGTAATTAGTGGCTAATGTTGTTTTTTAAATGTTCCATTACTTAAGAGGTTATTGTAACTCTTACAAGCGAATGTTGTTTGTTATTCTAGCCACGCTAATGTCGCTAGCTTCTGTTTAGTATGTGGTTGCACAATATCTTATAAGTCAATGTTGGCGCCACCTTTCTCACTCTCCGTTCGCCAGGTTGTACTTACAAATTGTAAAAAGTAAAACAAGTAGCTTTTGTTTTTTCCTGTGTAGCTTTGACGAAGGCTTGCTGAGTTCGTGTTTTACTAAATCTAACTAAAGAGGAAAGATCTGTTATACTTTTACAGAATAGTGAAGAAAGAAAATAAATTTACAACGTTCTTCTACAGTAGCAGGAAATATATGTCGGGATTACAGATATGTTGAACAGTAATTTGAACTACCGGTGAATTTGTGTACTGAAACCGCAATAACTGCAGTATATTCTGCAACCACATGGTGGCAATCTGTCACTAACTGAATAATTTAAAGAATGTAATCTTGCGATTCTTATATCTTGAATTCTTATCACTTCCAGTATTTAAATTCACAGCAATGTGTATTGGTTTGTTAAATAATGTATTTTTAATAAACTTTGTTTGTATGTTCACAGTTTTACAAATCAATCAAAAAAGAGAGGTCTTCAGTAAAGGCACTGAGAAGAAAACTGTGTCCTGTTATTCCTGGAACCACCTTCTCTTATTGTATGTTTAGCTCGCTGCATAGGCTGAGTAGCCACACACTCAACCGAGGGCAGAAGACCATCCTTGCATTGCTCCTTAGTGTGTCAAGCAACCACTCTTTAATCCTTTTAATTATTTCTGTATTGCTGGTCATTTGGGTTTCAAACCATTTATTTTATTTTAACATTTCCTCTTTTGGTAGCAATGGTTTCAATGATTCATGCAACTCTGTTGTTTCCACACTACATTTTTAAAAAATATCATATGTGGTCTGTACCTCGGACACATTTTTTTTTAAAGCATCAGTTGCTCAACTTCCTTTCTTAGTTTATAGAGTTTCTTTATCCTAAGGTTCCTTTCCTTTTGATGTGATAATATTTTTTCTTCCAAAGCTTTAACCGTGAGTTTAACTGGTCTTTTACCAAGTTCATTCTCTGTTTCACTTTGATTTGACAGGTGCATTCAAATCCACGTTACTCATTTGGATAATGATTTAGACAAGCTGCCGAAGGCTTTATTTTAGAATTGAAGCAGGATTTACCTATATCCTGATTGTGAGAAGTCCAATCTCTTCCACACAGCTTATATAGCCTAATTCCAAAACAATCTTACCATTATTTTCCGGTGTTGCTTTAGCCCACTTTCATTTATCAGCGTCCAATTTCACCTGTCTGCGTTCACTGATTGGAATCAGCTGGAGCGCTGTGCTTCTGCTTTCTCAACATTCCGCCCGATCCGTCCCTTGAAGCGTAGTTTTTCAACTTAATGTAGTGGCGATCGTACCACAAATAAACTACTTGAGGGAATTTGAAGTCGTCTCCAACGCGTAATGGTGAAAAAAATCAGGTCTCCCATGGCTTTCGATCAACACTTTATTTATGCAAAATAAAGTTACTTACAAAACACTGCTGCTTGCATTACTGATGCTAATTTGAGTGTAATTAATTGTAAAGTTAAATCATAACAGAACAAGAGAGAGTCATTTCACAAATTCCTCAGGAAAGGACATACCAAACATGTTTTGTTTATTCGGTTTTGCTCTATGCTAGTCTGAAGACTGCTTGAGTTAATCTAAGATTTTTTTTTAACTCGTGTCCAAATCCCCCTTGTCCCTTTATTCTATCTCTTCTTTTGTATCATCCCATCTTTCTTCTAAAATGAATCAAGAAAATGACTGGTTGGAATATCTAGTCCACTTTTTCCATAATCTTAAAGTGCCCCTGTTATGGTTTTTCAAATATTCCCTTTCATGCAGTGTGTAATACTGTATAGCTGTTTGTGAATGTAAACATACTGCAAACTTGTAAAGTCCATAATAGTTTTTCATAATGCTGTATGTTGTCCGCCCACGAACCCACAAACGTCATTTTACTGATGGATGCTTCTCAAATCTCAGAGTTCAAAGTGGGTTTCGTAAAATGCTTGCTCTTGAAAGATGGGTCAGTACCCAGTTTATTTGGACCAGCTTGCTCCTGAGAATCACAACCTGTAAGTATGAATAATTATTGATGTGTAGGCCTATTTTTTCTACCAGGTGTTCAAAATATGTAGTTTTGTGGTTTATATTGTGTAAGTTTCTGGCTAACTGTCTAACTCGCGTTAATACTGTCTTACTGAAATACTTCTGCTAAGCAGCAGTGGGCCACTATTACCTTAAACTGCGTCTATCAATGTAGATTGTCTGTCGTTCTTACTACTTGAGTAAAGATAAAGGATTGAGCAAGATGTCTTTACAGCAGGGTTACTCAAACTTGGTCCTGGAGGGCCACTGTCCTGCAGAGTTTAGCTCAGGACAGTGGAAGCTAAATGAAGCTAAATGCCCATCACCATAACTGAATTTCAGCTCCGGAGGCTTCCTAAAGCTAAACACTGTAAAGCAGGGTTCCTCAAACTCGGTCCTGGAGAGCCCAGGACCGAGTTTGAGGAACCCTGCTTTACAGTGTGTTTAATCGCTGAGCTTTAGGAAGCCTCTGGAGCTGAAATTCAGTTATGGTGATGGGCATTTAGCTTCAGACACGTGCTGTACGCGGTAGACCAATCACAACAGACTGGGCCGTCTGGCCAATCAAAGCAGAGTAGGCTCTCGGAAAGGAAGGATTTAGAGAGACTGAGGGTATGTTTACACGTCAACGTGATGCCTTAAAACGGAAAAGTTTTTCCCTTCAGTTTTACACGTACAGACGACACCATTGTCAAAACATCAAAATTGTCCAAACCATTGTCAAAATCCCCATTCACACAGATCCGCGAAAACGACAAAATGTAGTCTGCTGCCAAGCCATTAGATGGTGAAGAAACCCTAAAGATTAAACACGTAATATGCATGTGCATGACATGTCATTTTCAGAAATTCCAGTTTTTGTTTACACAGAGACCGTTTTCAGTTTGCGTTTTCAGGCTCCCAAAACGCTGTTGTCGTAATTGAATGGCCAAAACACATTAAAAGTTTCCCATTTTTAGTTGAAAACGGTATTGTGTAAACAGCCCCTGATTCATCCGTCGAGTCATTTGAGAATCATTGAAAAATGTTGTGATGTGTAATGTCATGAGGGTGCAGATAAACGAACCCAAAAGCAGACTGAATGCTCTACACACAATTTATTAAAGACAAAACAGAGAAAACAAAACCCACGAGGGGGCAAAACAAGACTAGAGGCAACAAGCAAGACAAAGACTAGATAATAAATAAAGACTAGATACTGACTGAAGACTAGAACAAAAGAAACAAACAGCTACACAAACTTACAATACTTTTCACGAGATTCAGACAAAGTACTCACAAAGAGTTACACATATTAGTTGACAATGTACCGACACAGGACAGCAAACACAAGGGGATTAAATAGGGAGACACTAATGACAAGAACAGGTGAAACTGACTAGACAATAATGACAAGACGAGGGTAACAAGGGGGCGGAGTAACATAACGAGACAACACAAGCACATGGTCCAAAAAACAGGCCATGCGCTTGTACACAAAACATGGTTCTGCCATGATCCTGCCACAAGACTAAGAAAATCAAGAACATGATGGCAGAATCATGACAATGTATAGGCTATTATGAGAAAATGATTTTTTTTTTTTACATTTGATGCATGTAAACCTGTTATATGAGACCTCCAAAACAAAATTAGGAGCCTTCAAAATGGCATAATAGGGGCAGTTTATTGTAAACCACACTAGGGCAACTTTAAAGAGACATTTTAATTGCTGCAGATGTGGTTACCAAGGAGATAAGGCATAAGGCACTGGAGATCAAAAGAACCAGTCCAGAGGGAGAATCTGTTTTTATCTGTGAAGATATCAGACAAACCATTGGGCTCTATATGAATGTCACAGAGAGTGAGTGGATGTAGAGATCGAAAGAAAGAATTAATTCATAAAAGAATGCATGTAAGGTAATGGCATATCTCTTCCATTGCTCCCCTCCAGTTTGCTCTGTATTTGATTTTGAATTATTGCATGTTATAACACTCATCCTTCCTTGCACAGTGTAAATGTCCATTTCTTTTTGTTCACCTGTACCCTTCTCCTGGAAGGGCTAATGGTTTGTTGCTGATCCACATTTTAAATAGTGGAAAAGCATTTAAATGTATATATATTTTTTTTTATTATTAAAGACAGTCACGTTTACTTAATTAAACAGAGGAATATGCACATGCATGCACACACTGTCTGACACACAATGAAAAAGCTCATATCAGATCCATGTCATCCATAAAATGTACAATACAATATAAATTATAAAGGGATACAACCTCCCCTTCTCTGCCCTGTTCAAGGTCAAGTCAATGAACCTGTGTTTCCGATTAAATGACAACATAACATACAAAAATCTTTACATAAATTAAATGATTAAATACTAATAAACAGCATGAAGGATGTCCTTTTCTGTCAATTAATCAAATAAAATGTCAAATTATACAAGAGAAACTAAGAAAACACAGGACAAAATTTTATTTTGTATCCATTTAGTTTTTCATTTTTTATTTATTTATCTTGACTCAACAAAATTAACCAAATTTGAGTTGGTTATTCATATTTCACACAAGCACTACTCGCTCTGAGAATGTCCTTCCCCAGCCCCTTCCCTCCACTACCCACCTATCCTCACTTGAACAATTCTATAGGCTGATAATCTTCATGACCACCACCACTGACCAGCTACTGAGAAGAAGTCAAAAGAGCTGTGCAGGTATCAATCTTTCCTCTCCTCTTTTGCTGCCAAGGTCACTTTCTATTGCAACAAGATCAGCAACACTATTCACAACATTCTTCTCTCTCCTCCTCCACCTCCTCTCACCACCTCTCTCACTGCTGATGACCTTGCCACTTTTTCACTGAAAAGGTGGAGACTCAGAAACGGTCAACTATCCTCCTTTTCTCTCTTCTTATGGAGACTGATGCCTTCAAAGTTTTCTTATATCTAGACCTCATTGTGCAAAGTCATGAAGGTGCGTGGCTTTTTTCCAGCCTGGTATCTCGACCTGGGTGCAAAAACACCACATTCAGGAGAGAGATCATCTTGTTATCCCAGCAAACACATCAGTCAACCTCAACATCACTGTACAACTGGCTTCTTCAACCCTCAAGCCAGCTTATGACAGGAATCAGGAACCATCACCAGTTTAACTTCTGCTGTCTTGATGGCCGCATGTCTAAGCTTATACCATCCTCAATGACTCCTAGTTGTTCTATATCAACGATGCACTAAACTGGTCTCCAAATCCATCACGTCCATAGAAAGAACAAATTTAACATCAAAATCCTCATTATGCCGTAACTGGTTATTATTATTTTTTCGTAATGTAATTTCAGGGCTTTTTGCCTTTCTATTTAAAGGACAGTATAGAGCAGAATGAAACAAGTTGAAAGACAGGGAGGATTGAGTTCTGAGCTCATTCGTACACTTTGTACAATCTGCTTACGCCCCACTGATGGTTATAGGTTCAGGGGTGGGCCTAGGGGTGGACCTTCATGCTTGGGTTTTTTCTAAAAAAACGTACATTTCTGTTCAAATTCTTATTAAATCGCCACTATGTAAAATAGTTACGTTTTCTCATGAGATCAGGTTGGGCTGTATATTGCATATTGGACTGTATGGTTGTTGCAATCTTATTTTTGGACTATTCAACAAGTGAAGGTTACATACAAAATCCTTTATGATAATGAATGTGCCTGTCAGTGGAACAATGAAGCTGTCCTTACCTCCCCCTCACATGCACACACATAGACCTTTAGCCATGGTTGCTATGGATGAGGGGCATGGTTGCCACCACCCTAAAGAGCTCTTTGCCTCAGGGACTCATATGAGCAATTAGAGAAAAGGTTGTTGCAGAGAGTCAGCAGTGTGTTTAACAAGACTGAGATGAATCAGATGACTTTGTCTGACTTCTTCAAAGCAAGCACAGTTGTTGTCAGACGAGACTTCAAATACGAATGGATTTACACAATGCAGGGGCACATGTTTAAATGTTCTCATTAACAAAATAAGTGTGTGCAATAAATCAGTTTCTTTTTCAATTATGTACTATTTGTTTTACTGTTAAATAAAATGGCTTTCTGTAATTTAAAACAGACCTGAATACATACAAGTAGTCATTCTAACAAAGTTGTTATTCTCAAATGGCAAAGCTCAAAATTATTAGTTCTTGGAATATACTTTAATGTCTTTCCAATACAGAATAATAAAAAAATTATCACACCTCCTCCACTACATTCAAACACATTTGATTATTTGTTGTTCTCAGACAGAGTTTATTAAAATCCTTAGAGAACCGAGGAGTTTAATGGTTAATGTTACCGAGAGTAAACAAAGACAATGGAGAGAGATTTTTTATTCGTAAGTCTGAGATTTCCTTTTTTCCATTTGTTTGTCTATCATAGTTTCTTGTTGAGATTTGAAATTCTAGCTGATGGCATCAAGTGGGATTGAACACATGCAATGTGAAGGCTGTATTACAGATATCAAAGAGGTTAAAAAAATTAGTTCAAAATGACCTCAGATTGCACTAAATCAAAATGAATACACCGATCAATGCTTTAATATATAACCTGATGTATTGATCCTAAATGGAGAACAAGAATATAAAATCAGTGCATGTGCATCAGAATTAGACAGACACGTGTGTGTGTGTGTGTGTGTGTGTGTGTGTGTGTGTGTGTGTGTGTGTGTGTGTGTGTGTGTGTGTGTGTGTGTGTGTGTGTGTGTGTGTGTGTGGTCCTGATATTGAAATCATTGTCATTGTGGGGACATTTTTTGGTCAGCTTATAAATCATACTGGGTTTTTTTTTTTTTTTTTTTTTTTATATAAAAATGCAGAAAGTTTTCTGTGATGGGTGGATTAGGGGTAGGTTTAGGGTTAGGGAATAACAGTTTGTGCAGAATAAAAATCATTATGACCATGTTTTTCGTTAAAAATGCGTGTGTGTGTGCGTGCGTGTGCGCGCCTGACACAGATGCTCAGCTGGGCATTAACTCCATCTGCTCTCTCCGAGTGCCTTCCTCTTTCTGGACAGTTGGACTTGTTAGTGAATGTGTGTGTGTGAGGACAGTTGGACTTCACTCGTTAGTGAATGTGTGTGTGTGTGTGTGTGTGTCACTTTAGTGACATGGGGGAGGGGCCCACATTGTGTTTGATGTTAAATTATGGAAATGTAAGACAAAAGAAAATATTCCTGATTCGCTGTAGTTAAATGCTAGAGAACAATTAAGTGAGGAAAATAATGCAGTGTAATTTTTACCTTTTAGAATTTAGTTGACATAATGTGATATCTGGTTGATTATCCTGACTGGTAAAGCTGCTTTTGTGGGACTATTATGGGACTCCAAGTGAATTATCACAATCAGCTTCTGGTTGATGATTAAAGAGTATAGGCTACAATCTGTTACATAAGAGCTGATAGTTTATGAACCCATTGTAAAGATATAAACAATTGTGTGACTGACGATTCCCAGCAAGCAATTTTGCGTTTAAAAGACGTCAAATAGCCGCCCAAATCACAGCCCTGACATCTAAGCTAAAACAAGGCAAAATTTGGACTGTCATTGAAAATGTAATAGTCGTCTAACCACAGCCCAAGATAGGCGCACAGGCTACGCATAGAACATGTCAAGGAAATGAAACCGAACACTAATCACAGTTGACTTTGCTTACATAATGGAATATCTCGCAAGTTATTTAGGCAAAAATGACGCCTAACCAAGTTCAAGGTTATTTTGGCTAGAGGTTACTCATAGCCGGACTATATCGGGTCTATCGTTAGCCTAGAGAGTGAAATGAAGATTGCTTGCTGGGTAGTTACAGGTAATGTTACACGAGTTATTTAGATGACAGGTGCAGACATGTCATCTTAGCTTTAAAGCTTTTTTGTACTAATAAAAGAGAAAGTAGTAATTAAACACTGGGTATTTATCTAGCAATTTTACTGAATAAATGCACATACTGGGCCGGGGGGAAGGTTGTTTACATCGCTAAGCCCCGCCCCTAGCCTGTTTTGACACGTGTCAATCAATCGACAGCGTGATATGGATGACGTACGGTGACGTCACACTCAGAGCCGGGGGGAAGGTGGACGGACAGAATGGCGACCCAGTGCCGGAGCTCCAAATGCACGGTCGAAAGAAAAGGATTCCGGCGGGAACTCGACTCGTGGCGACACAAACTCATCCACTGTGTCGGTAAGATCAGAACACCTCGTACTCGGAAAAGCCATATTTGTGTGGTTCCATAAGCGGACATATCACTCTCGGGCAACCATTCGCGCAGTCTCGCGCTCGGTTTCTTTTTTGCCAGGGTCTCGCGGAGCTCCCTCCCCCAGCTTACTGTTAGCTCATGGAGTTGCTAAGCGAGCGTGTGTCAAGTTCAAAAATATCATTAGCGTAGAGTCGTTGTCCGCGCGAGCCCTAGGTAGCTTTTGTAGCTAACAGAAAAAACGGCCAACACCGGCTCCATTTTCTTTGTCCCTACTTCTTGATTCCTCGATAATAACCGAGTTAGCTTTGCACTCACTGACCCTTTTCTCCACCGAATACCGATGTACAAATGACGGTGTAATTGTAATAGAGAATCAATACGGTCCGGCTTTTGTTTTGAATCTCTCTCTCGTGAATTATATGGTAATTTCCCCATTGCCCCTTCATTGTTGACAAATATGTCTAAAAGTAGTGCAGTTTTAAAAACCATCAGAGAATGTTTGTCTTTTATGAAATATTGAACGATCGCTGTGCATTTTTGATGCTTTGAAAGTTGGTAGGTGAATAGATAACGTTACCCAATTTGCTCTTTTAAAAATTGGGAAAACAGGTGTTGACAAATGTTTGGCCGAGTTTACGGTGGTCAGCGCAAATCCACACGTTCACATGACTGTTTGCTGCATAAACTGATCACTTTAACCTCCGATTATGTGAAACTATTGCCATGCATTTAATACTGTAAACGGTAACTTTCCACAAATAAGAAAATACACATTGTATGAAATAGGTTTTGAAACCCTTAATAATAATAGTAATCTGCAATAAAAATTTGCCATCAAATACATTTGCAGTCGTTTTTCTAGATTATAGGCTAACTTACTCTAATCGTGTTGTAACAGGGTTGCAAGCAAAATGTGGACAACTATATATTAACTTTGTGCTAATTAAAATAATCGAATTTAAAATAAAGAAGTTTTTACCGGAGTAGAGTAGAATTGATCGATAGAATGCCAGTTTAACAGATTGTAAGTTGTAAGATTTTAAATGGTTGTAATATACAGTCGAGAATGTTAAAGCTGCAGTCCGGCGTTTTTCCTCTTTGTCGCCATCTCTGTTCGAAATCTGCAATTGACCATTCGCAGGCCCCTCCCACAAAACTGCCATTGTCCAATCACACATCATAGCAACTGTTACTATGTGAGCAGGTCCGTCAAACATTGACTCCAAGCAAGATGGTGAAGCGGTGCGCCCACGGCGTTTGTAAATCGGACACTAGGTACCCTGAGAGATTGTCTGGAGGAGTTGTGTTCTTTCCGTTTCTAAAGCCGAAAACACAACGTGAGCGGTGCCTACAATGGATAAAACAGTGTGGACGGCCCCACTCCCAGTTAAATGTGTTGAACATGATTAACTCGCGTGCAGCGTGCGTGAGACGGAGACACTGAGATTAGTCAAACATGGAGAAACCAGATCAAGAGGATCCACAAAGGAATTACGTTTTCTAAAGGGTTGTTGTTAACATGATATTCTCAGGGGAAAATGAGCAGCAGTGAAGCACCCGTAGACTAATGTTACAGTTTAGAGGAGTGCACGTTCGCAATGGGGAAAGCATGAAGCTTACTTGACAACATCAGTTCATATATCAATATCGTAACGAATAGAAATAACCTTAAATAATATAACGTTATGGTTATCTGCATCTTTCCGTCTCTTATAGTTACTTTTTAAACACGAAAATCGCATTCAGCATGACGCAAGCGGTTGCCGTGGTAACGAACAACCTGCTTGTTAAAGCGAATAATCCTGTATAGCCCCTTTCACACAGAGATTCCGGAAAATACACGGATAAAGTGACCCGGGATTTGACCCGGTTTCGTTTGATTTTGCTTCATTCACACTGCCAGTGATTTGCCGGAATCAGAGAGCGCGTTCACACACAACCCGTGTATGTTCCGGAAAGACGCGTGACGTTGGATGTGACGGGTCTCTACTTCAGTCCAGTTTGCAGACATTTTTTCGTTCTTTCTTGTATCGATGACGAACACAAACTTTCTTCTAGAGTAACTGAGTCGCACGATAACTACGGCATTGCAAAGGCTCGTGTCGTGAATCATCACTACGACACACCCCTTATACGGCATTGGTTCTGGCTTTTGTTCACACAGCGCGCGTTCCGGGTCTGAACACGGCAATTTGCCGGGTTCAAAGCGCTGTGTGAAAGGGGCTTATCTGAGGCAAAATTACTAAATATGCAGCGCAAGTTTATATATTTCTAACTCCAAACAATTAGCCACTGAACCAGCTTATAAAATCTTCTTCAAGGCTGTGCTGGTTGCATTTGAGGTACAGGTCATGGGGTTTCTCAGATTTCGCTTGAGACCGGTATAATTAGCCTCGATAGTAGTCGTGTGTCTCCTTCATTGCGTATTTTTATGTTTTGAATATATCCCTCCACTGCATACTGTAACCCCTTGTGCCTCGATCTGGAGGATATCGCTGAGGTATTGCTCCAAAAAAGGTCACTGACACGCACCGGTATACCGCTTCCCGTCATGGCAATCTATCGCACTGGTCGTGTTTGACCATTTGTTTGATGGGCGTAGCAACAATAACTAGGGGGCGTGGCTTTTGCGAACGGTCAATTGCAGTCATTCGCGGAATTATCAACTTTACGTGAGTTGTACTTCAACACCCTCGACACGGCACAGCGCGGATGAACACAGTGTTTGAGGAGACTGTGCAGCTGTCGGTCGCCGCGCCGGTGTGGATACTGGCATTCAGAATCACAGATTATTCTTTTTGGAAGTATGACCAACATAAGAATTTTCACCGGAAAATGTCATCTGAACTAGTAAGAAACATCCACCTTTGTTCTGGTTCTGACATTGCAGTAAATCGCGCTGATTATATCTAACAATCGCTTATAAGTTATAATATCACGCAATACCGTGCAAAGTAGCTATACTATGTTCTCAAATTGTTAATGTTAACAACGTCAGCAAGCATTACGTGTCTACATGTAATGTCCTTCCGATATTATCCTTGTTTTCGCATGGGTCCGGTTGCAGTCTCTTATTTTCTGTAGCCACTCCGAAGTCCGAACGAAGTCTTTTGCATTTTACAACGGGTGAATCTGTCGTCACTGATGATCGTCGTTTGAACCTTTCTGGATCCGCCATCAAATTGATAAGTTTAATTATATCAAGTGCTGTGAGAAAAGGCTATAAATCTCCACCTCCAACATCCTCACACGCAATATAGCTTATACTAGCCGAGACTCCTTCTTAATGTGTACAGATGTGACGTAATGACGCAAAGAAATGCTCGAATCTCCCGCGGAAATCCACCAGTACCATTGGAATTAAAAACATTATTACAAGCTTACCGCTATGCATCGAGCTAAGGCAAGCAGATAGTTTTGAACACTGGCTGGTTATGTATTTGATAAAATATGTATTTAGGATAATTTTTAACTCAAAAAAAGCTACGGACTGCAGCTTTAAGGCCTTTAAGGCAAAATACAGACATTTGATGGGGTTTCAAATGAGCTATTTTTAATGATAGGTTAATTGAAAGTTGTTAATAGTTTATGAAACATAGTAGGGTCTTCAATTGTGGATCTAATGCTTTTTTATTTTATTTTTAAGTTACGCAACATCAAAGTTTTTGCAGAATGTGACATTCTTGGGTGAGCTTTTGTTGTCTTAATGTAAATGTAGCTGCAGTGAAGGGCATCAGTGGTACAGACAATGACTAACAGGATGTGCAACAGATCTGCAAATATGAGTGATTTCCAACTTTATATAAATAAACTACAAATAAAATTCTACCCTTAATCATAGCATTAGAAACACCAGACATTTTGTATTATATAGGCATGTACTTGTGTCTTGCAGTTAGTGATTTAGTGTGCAGTTGGTATTTGGCTTTTGCTGTTAGGGCGTTTAATATAATAATATATTGCATGTAAAATCAATTCATATATTAGCCAATGTTATAAATAAAAAAACAACTTTACATTTGAAGATGTGAAAAAGCATAGGCCTTCTGAAAAAAAAGACATTAGACAGGACTTGCTGGCAGACAGGTTGTGACATCTGTGTAGGTTTATGATAATGTGTTTTTCTAGAGCACTTTTTACTCTGGGATTTCATACAGATAAGATGGTATTGTGTTTGTTTGCAGGGTTTGAAAGTATTCTGGAGGGAATATATGGACCAAGGCTGCTGCAAGACCTCAATATATTTGATGGTGAGTTTGGTGTTTGTTAGATAATATTTATCTAGTGAAAGTGACATGACGTGAAGGCCAAGTATGGTAATAACCCATATTTGTCCTTTGCATTTAACCCATTCAAGTAAGTAGCAGTGAACAATCACACACACAATGCAAACCGTGGACACACAAACACCCGGAGCAGTGGGGAGCCATCTTTGATGCCCCTGGGGAGTGATTGGGGATTATGTGCCTTGCTCAAGGGCACCTCAGTCATTCCTGCTGGTATTGAATCGAACCCGCAACCTTTGGGTTACCAGTCTGACTCTATAACCATTAGGCCACGACTGCCTAATGATCTGTGCTCCCTCTTAGAAAAATCTTCCTTTCTCTCATAATCTCAGTGTTGAGCTTTATACCTGATTGACACTAGCTATGTTTCCATCCAAAGTTGCGAATTCAACTTATGCTCAAAATTAGAATACCACATAAAACATTTGTGAATTAAGCACCATTTCCATCCCATGTGTTCAAGAGAACAAAATCATCACTTCCTGGGAAATTGGCGCAAAATATTTGTGATAAAAATAGTAGTTGTAATCAGGGAAGAAAATTTGGCTCTTTTTTTCCTCCATCATAAATGACTTGTGCCTCAGAGTGCGCAGAATAAATGCAATAAACTAGGGATGTCAATTTACATAAATTCCCATAATCAATCATTGTTTAAATGTAACGATAAATTAATCATTATCCATAACCTCTTAAATCCGAGGTGGTGGGGGGAGGAGGAGGGGGTGCTACCAGGTTATGTTACTTAACCACTTGCTTAAAGAGATAGGTCATCCAAAAATGAAAATTCTGTCATTAATTACTCACCCTCATGTCGTTCCAAACCCGTACGCAAATTAAGATATTTTTGATGAAACCCGATGGCTCAGGGGGGGGCTCCATTGACAGCTATTTAATTAACACTTTGAAGGCTCAGAAAGGTAGGAAAGACATCGTTAAATTGTCCATGTGACTACAGTGGTTCAATCTTAATTTTATGAAGCGACGAGAGTGCTTTTTGTGCGCCAAAAAAACAAAATAACGACTTTATTCAACAATTTCTTCTCTTCCGTATCAATCTCCGACACGCGTTCACGAC
Source organism: Rhinichthys klamathensis goyatoka (assembly GCF_029890125.1). NCBI lineage: Eukaryota > Metazoa > Chordata > Actinopteri > Cypriniformes > Leuciscidae > Rhinichthys > Rhinichthys klamathensis. Next base: position 351,557 of record NW_026606753.1, on the reverse strand, counting down.
AGCACCACCAATTCGTGTGGTGATGACGCATACATGTGTTGTCTTATCGTCTGAATTATCCAAACTTTCAAGATGTGGCATGATATCACGATCGATGCAGCACACACTCCTGTTCAGTAGACATCGCTTGGCACTGATGACATCTACACCACCTGCTCTCCATTGCTCTGTCTTTCAGAAGCGGCTGTTTTGTTGCAGCCTCTTCTATCTCTTTTAGTCCGTTCTCTGTATATTCTGGTTGTTTTGAATACGTAAGGTTGTGCAAAAAAATGCAATTCATCCTCTGTCGAAATCTGCAGACATAGTTATAAACTGTTTTATATTGAGCGTGCGTCTTCCTCTGCTTGTAAACACAGCAATCCTGGTCATATGTCAGAACGCCAGCTCCTGCGTCATCACCACACGCATACGTTGGGGTGATTTCGTGAACGTGCGCCGGAGACTGATACGGAAGAGAAGAAATTGTTGAATAAAGTCGTTTTTTTTTTTTTTTTGGCCCACAAAAGCATTCTTGTCGCTTCATAAAATTGAGGTTGAACCACTGTAGTCACATGGACAATTTAACGATGTCTTTCATACCTTTCTGGGCCTTCAAAGTGTTAATTAAATAGCTGTCAATGGAGCCCCCCCTAGCCATCGGATTTCATCAAAAATATCTTAATTTGTGTTCCGAAGATGAACGAAGGTCTTACGGGTTTGGAACGACATGAGGGTGAGTAATTACTGAAAGAATTTTCATTTTTGGGTGAACTATCCCTTTAACCACCACAAAATAGGTGTCATTTTAAACCTCTGAAGCTTGTCTTTACAGTGAATAAAGGGAATAGGACCATCACTTAACAAGTGCTTTTAAATTTGCTTACATATTAGAAGTTCTCGATTTTCATAGTGTGAAAAATGTGTATGTTTGTGTACGTCGTCTTATCAGATCAAATATGTATCTGCCTCAATTGAGTGCATACGTTTTTTTTTATGTGCATTTTTAGAATTTTCCATCCGGTGTTTTTATTTTTTTATGCAATATCCCAAAATACACACACAAATTGGTGGACGGAAACAGCTACTGACAGTTATTCATCCGATTCTCCCTCAGAGTGTGAACCAGAGGCTGTGGATGATTGGTCCATGGATGCAAACTGCTCCTTTTGCAAGCTGCAGCTAGAGAAACTGAATGTAAGTCAACCCTCAAAAGCCACAAAAAGATGTTTATTATGGGGTGTTAGCTGGCAAGAAAAGGCTTGTTTTGACATTTGTATAGAATGAATAGTTCTCTGTGTTTAGCAGTTGTTGTTTGAGGTTTTTGTTAATGCAGTATTAATCTTTATAATATATGGTTAAACAAGTTGAAGCATATACAGTGTAATTCATTCTAATGGATCACAACTCAAGCCTGTGAGACTATAATCAACACTTTGGGATGTATGTGTCAGTAACTAGTCTTTTTTTTTCACTTTTTTTTTTACATAGGACCATCCTGCTGTGGCCGTGCCCGGGTCGCCACCCACTGCTGAAACCCCCCCACCTCAGGGCCTGTCCACCTCTGAAAAACTCCAGTGCCAAGCAGACCGATTCCTCCATTCTGTATTTCGAAAGAAGGGTGAGAAATAAATTATTCCCATTATACAGAGCAAAATTATTTTGACATGTATTACATACTGTACAATTGACCGTTCGCAAAGACCCGCCCCCTTTAGTTACTGTTGCTATGTCTGACAAGCTACGCCGCTCTCACGCCCCACCATGTTCTCACGCAGTGAAAAATACATCGCGGAGCAGAGAGGACACTGACAACGCGCTGACAGACCAGGTTACTTTTGATATGAAACAAAGTCTCAACTTTCAAATTTGGTCATTTTTTAAAAGAAATTTAAACAATAAATATCATTTTGTGGCTCTTTAATGTGTCTGACAGATCGCTGTAGAGCCTCAGTTAAAGCTGCTCGTGAACCGATCATCTCTTCCTTCTAGTTAATTTACAGCATCAAATAAACATGAATGAACATAAGAAGGAATGTTGTTTTAACCGCGGAAAGACGTCAGTACTAGGGCTGTTCTGTCCCAGTCGATTAATTGGTCGATACGTTCTGGTTCGACCAAAATTCTGATTGGTCGATTTTTTGCTGCGTTCATTTCATCAGTTTTGACGCGCTGATTTCATCAGGTGGAAAGCAATAACTGCTAATGGGGGTGTTTTCAGAGTACCCCTGTTTCATAGGTAACAGTCTGTCTTCAGAACACCCCCTTTGTTTTCACTTTTTTGGATTAGCCCAACCCACTGGAGAAGAGAGACAGATAAGTAGGCTATAGAAGGTTTGACGCTGAATATTATTTATTTAATTGTGAGCGCGTTTAATAGTCAACAAAGACATCAACAGTGTGGCAGCATTTTGTTAAAATTGCTAACGGGAAAAAGGTTGAATGCAAAGTTTGCAAGCAACAGTTTTGCCTTCTACAGCTCGACGACAAAAATGACATATCATCTAAAAGCGGTAAGCTAACTTGTCTGCGTTAGGTTTCCCTGTCTGTTTTGAGTAACGTTAGGCTATGAACATATCAGAATTGGCATATGAGTTATGCACTTTATTTCGTTTCTGCTCTTGATCTGGTTTGTTTAATAAATATTCTTTTTTTATTAAAGTGGACGTGCCTTTTGTGTTTATTAAAATTAAAAGCTTTAAGTTAATAATAGTCTATTCGTGTCTCAGCCGCGAAGCTGAGCTCCTATGTTCAGCCTCGCTCTGTGCGAGGACATGCACAGAGCGGCTGAAATGATAGTGTCTGACAGTTATAACTTATTATTATAACATATAATAAAAAGAATTGTCTAAATTATCTTGCATATTCCTCAACCGTTCTTGTGATGATATCACTAGTTGACAACATAGTACTATTTTCGGAAATCATAGGCTATTATATTGCGCAGGTGCACGTGATGCAACGCTGTCAGAGCCGACAGACTCGTGTGTCAGACTCATTTCAGTGCAAAATAATTAGGTCAAAAACGATTTAATATACTGCAAAATAGTCTACTAGTTTTTTTTATGTTTATTTATAATTCATTTAGGCGGACAACAAGGCTGCCAAGTACTGCGCACAGTGTGCAGCTAATTAATTTAGCTTAATTTTTAGGTTGAAAATTTCAGGACTTCAGTCGACCAAGATTTTCTTTGGTTGAGTACAGCCCTAGTCAGTACACTCCATTTTTCAAGTTCAAATCCTCCAATGTTCATCTACTAACTCCCCTGACTGCTTTGTCGGACAAAAATGGCAGATTATGATTGGTCAGATCGCCTGTCAATCAAACTTCCTGCGAAGGGTCAATTGCACAACAATTGTCTTCAACATGAGGGTAATGATATATATAGATATAAATACACGTGAACTGTGACGGGGAGAAGCACAAGGGTGCATCGCTAGCGTTAGCATTAGCAAACAACATGATAGAATTATACCAGCTCCTGCCGCGGTGTTCAGAGCTGAAGTGTGGACTCCTTTTTCTTCCACTATAATGAAACCACTAAGGAGATCGACAAGTCTTGTTGTTTGCAAAATAAACCACGCTAAAATACAATACTCGGGAAACACATTGAATCTGTGCTGCTGAGCGTTGTGCTGCACGCTTTCCTCTCAATAACAACAAAAAGGACTGTGGTGAGAACACAATTAAGAAAGCATCTGATCATAGCAATGTGGAATTTTTTAAATATAAATTAGATCTTCCTAAAAAAACAAGAAATATCGCAATATATCTCCTTTCTTATAGAATTGCAATATATTGTATCATAACCCCTGTATCATAATACACATTGTATCGTCCGATTCTTGGTGATGCAAAGCCCCAGTCATGATCCAAAAATATAAACCATGATCCATATAAACTTGTAGAGGTAAGATGGCAAAATGAAAAGGCTTATCTACATTCAGGGCTCGACAATAAGGACTGCCTGCCTGATGGCCCGGAGCCAGCGTGAATGGCGCTCGGTACAGTTGACTGAACAGTGCAGCGTTATCACAAAAGTTTATCATTAGCATGTGTTTTTAAGCCTTGCCCATTTAAATATTCAAGTGCAAGAAGACATGAAAGAGAACTCAAATCAGTACTCGTGCACACATTTGAAGCGCACGCCCAGAAAGTTGCTTCTAAGACAAAAATTGAGTTCTCTTTCACGTCTTGCGGTTGAATGGACATTCACACAAAATTACCTCAAAATGCCAGTATTGGAGAGTATCCTCATAAACAGTCTGAACGTAAACAGTTGAGAAATAAAACTCATGTAACAGTATATTAAATCCGTGCATCAGGTCTTAAAGTGACAGCAGCCTAATATACCTGCTCCTGTCTGTGTTTTTAATGTTAATCAAACTACAAAACACAAAGAAATCAATAACAACAAAAACAATAACAAGGCCTCTTTTTTTTATATAGGCCTATTTAACTTTTTTTATGGTGGGGCAAGTGAAAATTTGAACCACTGGCCTGACAGGGCTAGTAAAATAAATCCTTAGTGTTGACCCCTGACATTTAAAGGGAAGTTGAAAATACTTTTCATATGTTGATGTCAGTGGCCATGCATTGATTCAAACTCTGTCTGCAGTATTGTTGTAAATTGTGACTTAATGGTAACTAGGCAAAATGCCAAGGCTGTTATGACAGATTAGGCTGATGGCAACACGGGCAGGTTAATGTACCCCCATCGTCAAAATCCATAAACAAAGTTATGCAAGGTAAAAGAACATTTGACTTAAGCTGGGCTCAGACTACAGGAGTTTTAAAATTTAAATGACTATGAAATCTGGTTGCATTACACTCAAAGAGAATCTTTGCAGATTTTCTTTCAAATCTAAAAAATGCACACACTACAAGATTTGAAAATCATGGTGCAAAAAAGTATGAATTCTTGAAGTGTTATGTTTTAAGACAAATATGTAGTGAAAGTAGTTTTGATGTTTTTACATGAGGAACATGTTTTGCAAGTGCATGAGATCTTCAACTAGTCCTGTGGTTATCAATTTCCCAGAATTCCCTCAGAGCTGCGATTCCAGTATACCATTGGCGGCGCAGGAGTTGATGCGCAAGATGATTCAGCGGTTTGCCTTAGAGTATGCGTGTAAAAGCCAGGCTCATGAGGGCCTGAATGGCCTGAGTGACAACAATGAGCTTCTCCCTAAACATCCAGATACTGATGGACCCCTGGACCTCACCGTCAGCCGAGATTCTCAGGCCTTGCAAGGTAAGCACCAAAAATGAATCCTCATTACTTGTGTAATCACAATTGTGTAATCAAATACTGGTGTAATGTAAATCACAACTGTTTTCACTTCAAGAGACCAGTACACTGCCATGTTCATACAAATTAAAAAGTTTGTAGCTCTGCAATATTAGATCACTGTACAGATTCAGAATTTTTTCCTTGCTTTCAGAGAAACTCGTCTATTGACTTTTATTTATTAAGCCTAGCTCTGGAAGGAACCCAACTGTGAATTTACTGAGTGTGCAAATATTTGATGATATTGTGCATCTGTTCTCAAAATGTATTAATTGCTATTTTTCATGGATTACTTCTCATAGTAGATGGAGTACTTGACCTCTCTAAGAAAAACACATCTTCAGAAAATGAAACCTCTCAACGTAAAGTTTCAGGGTGAGTACTTCTCCTTTTCCTGTTTTGTTTACCAAGTGGTGTGTTTGACTTACAGAGCCAACAGAGCCAAAGACAATTTTGGCTCCAAAATGGTCTTTTAACTGGTAAAATTGACCCAGTAAAAATTGATGCTTTTTATTTTAAAAAATATTTGAGTCTTTGTTTCATTTGTATCCTATCTGATCATTTTGTGTGAACAAATTTTACTCCTCATACATTTTGATGTTTTTAATGTATAATTTAGTGGTTGTTTTTTTTGCACTGCCAAAGGGTTGACTCTTTTCTAACTTGTTGGAAGGTAACGTCACGTTTGCCAGCAGTCAGGGACATTACTTGTTCCTTTGTGCCGCCTGTATTTATTCATTTGTTTATTTATCTATTCGTTGATTTATGCAGTATTTTCACGTGAAAAGTAAATACCTGAGTCTTACAAAATGCATCTGCATTGCAAAGATACTGGAAGTACTCCCATAGACGCTTGTCTTTCTCCACACAATTGACGAGACTGTCCTTCCAAGAAGTATCGTTTGCAACCTAAGGCCAAAAACAAAGTGTTTACAAAGGCTTTGTGTTATACAGACAATTGAGAAGCGAGTGATGTTACCAAAAGACAAGGCAGTAAAGGAGTGGACCCTGAGTGCGTCCTGTCATTGGTCCGCTCACCCGTTCGTTTCTCATCCTCCCACCCACCTCCCCTTAGGAGACCAATCAGAGCGGACTATTTGGATCGCAGCTCTGAGTTTGCTGAGGGTTTGCTCTCTAAAGCCTTGAAAGATATTCGTTCTGGATCACTGGACATTCACAAAGCAGCCATACTATATGGGATACCTCAGAAAACCTTACAGCTCCAGACAGAGGCCTTATCGCCGAAGACTGAGTCGGTTTGGCCAACCAACGACACTCGACTCATCCTGCAGAAGGTAGCAGCATGGGCTCGCTCGCAGTCCGAGCAATCCGAAGTAAGAAAATGTAAATTAACGTCACCAGAGCACACCGAGCTGAAATTCCCTGCAGCCGTGACTGCCTCATCATACCTTCACCACTTAACCTTGCAGAGGATGGTCTCGCAGCTACGGGAGCAGAACGGCGGGTCTCTCGCCAGCACCGAGCCAGCCACATCTCCTCAGAGTCCTGCCACTGGGCCAGCTGTGCACATCCGAATCCCTCAGGTACGCTTTAGTGCTCAGCCCAAAGCCCAGCTGGATCTGGCTGGCCTGGTGGATGCTGTGTACCAGGCCAACAAAGGCTCTGATGGCTCCACTGCTTTCCACAAGCTAAAGACCATTCTCCCTAAACAGGGCTTGGTCGAAAGCCACTCAGGCCTTGAGTCACGTCTACTCCAGGGTGACGTGCCACCATTGTGTCTGAACATAAAGAATGGGAGTGTTGGCGGTAGCGTCACTGGAAGTCTGGTTGACACTGGAGATGATGACCGTCGAGACAAGCAGCCACGGAAAAAGCGGGGCCGTTATCGGCAATATGACCACGATATCCTGGAGGAGGCCATAGCCATGGTGATTAGTGGGAAGATGAGCGTGTCAAAAGCTCAGGGTGTCTATGGGGTTCCACACAGCACCCTTGAGTACAAAGTCAAAGAGCGAACAGGCATGCTCAAGACCCCACCAAAAAAGAAGCTCCGCCTTGTTGAAGCGGCAACCTCAGGCTCCGGAAAGTCAGGGACAACAACCAATGCCTCATCTACTGCCTACAAACAGTCTTAACTCAAAACCAAAACCTCAACTATTTCCTAGAGATGGTTTTAACAAAAACATCGCTTAAACTACAGCCAACAGAAGGTTTTTTTTGTTGTTTTTTTTTACTTCAACATGCAGTCAGGACCTCATTCAGACTTGGAAGATACACTTGAATCCTCAACCACAGGTTAAATGGTACATTTTATCAAGTCACAAAACATGCCTTTAAAAAAATCTATTCAGGGTTTTCACTGTGGATATCTCTATGAATATATATTTAAAATATTGTAAAGCACTGTTGAATTTAAGTTAATTACAATTAAAACTAAGAAATATTCAGGTTTTGTTAATACATAAGCTAATCTCAGCTTAATGATTGTTGTATGCAGCTTTCACACCGATTAGTCTTTGTAGCGACTGGTCATTTCATTTCATGTCTATCAACAGTATTTTATGCTGTCTGTGTGGCACATCTGGTGACAGCATGACTAACATCTTCTTTAACTCACCAGTGGGAGATGTCTAACCATATATGCAATGGGTAGATATAGGTACAAGTTTCCACTCCAGCAAAGGAACAACACTATGTAAATATTTTTGGACTTAATACTTATTGGTACGTTTTGTTGTATAAAAGAGGTAATTATATCAGTTTCATGAAGTATTAATGAAGTACATTAATCGGGACTGTTGCCAGATCTTTGGAGTGAAAGCTTGGACCATCTCAGGCTTTTTGTGGATGAGACTTCCCACATCCTGCACTGATATTGATTTTATTATTTTGTTTATTTTTGGTAAGTTAAGATGCTTAGAATTCTATACACACAACATTGTATGTATGTATGTATGTATATATATATATATATGTGTGTGTGTATGTCTTGCCCCTTTCCATTTTACCTGCATATCTGCTCAGCAAATTGTACGGGGTAAGTTGCAACGTAATGCATGTCAGAATAGTGCACTGGAAAAAAAAGAAGCTTGATGATAGTCTCAGTGAATGTTTGTTTTACCTTGAAGAATAGAATAATATTTATTACTTTTTTTCAGTAATCAGAACTACTGAAATCCTCACTCCATATTCTCTTTTCTGATTTGAATTCTACTCTATAATCTTGTTTTTCCTCACACTAGAGACACCCTAGCATTATCTGTCTGCTGTAACCAAAACAGTTCAGGGTCATTTTGCCACTCCACTTACACACGCCATGAACAAACTAGTTCAGAGTAGGGTGCTGCTGATCTTGGATCAGAATTTCTTCTGGGACAGAAATCGGAAGGCTGATCCAAGTGCTATTCTGAAAAGCTTTGTTTTAAATGTCCAGTTTCTATAGTTATGCTGCTCTTGCTTTGTGTTGGGTTTTTTTTCTCTCATGTTAATGATTACTATAGCTTTTAATGACCTATTATACAACTGTTTCACTTTATGATACTGGTAATTTAACTGAGTCCTTATTTATAGCATGGACCTGTTTTTTAAATGAGTTTAGAAGTTTGTATAATTGGAATATAAGATTCAGTTGCACTTTACAAAAGATGCACACATACTTGTGATACAGGTTATTGTTGCATACCTGCGATGAAGGATATGGCCATATACTGACCTTCAATGGCATCTTTTTTAGCATAGTTCTGATATCTGATTCACAAGTATACTTTTAGTGCTTTGAAAAGTGTAGCTGAAGCATGTGAATTTTGTGATTTGAAGCTTAGGAAATATGAACATTTCCATATGCAATGTTAATGTGTTTATCGTTGTGTTGAGTGTTCTGTAAATGGTTTACCTCTTGTTGGTCTTTGAAGTTAAATTCCCCTCCATCCAAAAAAAAAAAAAAAACTTTTATAATTTACTGATATATTCTTAAATTTACCTCTGATTTAGAAGCATTTATCAAACAACCCTGAATGTTCTTCATGGGCTCTTAAAATTAACACAGTGCCTCCTCTTACAGCTACGGCTCAGTTATTCTGTTGGCCAGTAGTTTTTACATTCGTTTTACATAACAAATCTTTAAAAAAAATACAAACAAGTATTTATATACTTCTGTGGATCATGTATAAAATCTGTTTTGTGGATTTATATACCGTTACCAATGTAACTTAAATTTTTCTGTTCTATTTTTCTCGGGGATAGATATGTTGCTGGCACAGTTTCACTTTTAATGTAAAGGGTGGTCATGTAAGTGTTAATATCATACAGATTCCTTTAAATCATATACATGTATTGTCAGTGCTGCACTCTCATATTTTCATTATATGGGATACTTTTAGGCTCCCAATGGAGAATGTTGGTCCCCATTATTTCACATTGTTGTTCTAACATCCTATTAGTGTCCTGTATAATTTGTCCAAAAACATAACATTAGTATTCTCAGGGTAACAACAATCCTAAAAAAACAGCATGATTGTGTTAGAACGGTTCTTTTATATCAAAATGAGGGCCCTTAGGATTCTGTTATAGTCAAATATGGTTCATCCAAAGCCAATTTGTTTTCTCCCATATTATGGGGACAGCATGTTTCAGCAGAGGTGGTTCATCAGAAAGGCAAAATATAAATTTAAATATTTATTTTCCCCCCCGAAACAGTTTGGCTTGATTTATAGATGGATCATTAAATGGATCAATATCACCGGTTTAGGCCTTTCTAAGTATGTGTAATTTCATATTCATAACAGGTTCAGGATATTAATAATTTTGCAATCAGTTATTTATGCATATATCTGCTGTACTAAGATTTGATTTTTGTAATCCCTCTAATTCTAATATATAATTGTATTTGTATTGTGTTATTTCTTTTGATGTAATCAGAATATGACGTTTAAACATTGTGTTTTGGGTTGAAGCATTGGGTTTTGTGTTGAAGCACTTTGATGCTCTTGCACATTGATATGTGAAATGCTTTACTGCACTTGCATGCATAATTGAGTCCCTTGTCCTGTAATGTTACTCAACATGTTTTGTTTTTACCCCAGGCAGGTTAATGTATATTTAATCGTTATGACTTTTTGATCAACTTGTGATCAAATGGGGAAAAACTGGTCCTTTTTAAGCATTTATTTGTGTCTGAAATATTTATATTTGGTGTGGTCTATTTTTTAACATTTCAGGATTAGGATAAGGCTAATCAAAGCAAGAATTGAATTGATTGTAATAAGAAGGAATACTGAAGGCATATTACTCCGTGTTTTTAAATATCCTACATTTTAGAAAAAGTGTAATTTATAAAAAAAAAATCAAACATTCTCTATTCTTTTTCTCCACCCCTTAACAAATCTGTTACCTTTTGGGGTAGTTGTATTTTGCTTTCAAAAGACAACATATTGCCTGCAAATGTTGTTGGTTTGTAATTGGATTTGTCAGGAGACACATTGATTTATCAGGAAACAAAATTATTCAGGTTTGATTAAAGTAATTGTTTATATACATAGTTTTCCTGAGTGTAAGCGTTACTACAATCGCCATCCTTTGCCTTCAAGTTACCAATAAAAAATTGTTCCATGTACAGTTGCTAGTACTTTTTTCTGTGGCTTTTACACTTTTGTAATTCTGCATGTATAGATATAACACCCTTAAGGCTCGTACACACCGGGACGAATATCGGCGCGCGTTATTCGGCAGCGTTTTTCAACGCGTTTTTTGTGTTCACACCCAAGCGATTTTGGCTGACGATGATCCGAGTGAACATGCAAATTCATTCCCTGACATTAGATGGCGCCCATTTGCTCTGCAATACCACTCCATAACAGTTCTCTTTTATCAAGGTTTTTGTAGTCGCTGTCGCGTTTGTCATATAGTTCTTTATGTTCCGACACCAACGAGACCAGCAGCTCTACATTCATCTTGCCTTGCATCTTCCTCGTCTTATTTCTTCCCGGCAGTGTAGACGCTACTTGGCGTATATCTTCTTCGCCGTTACGTATGTGTGCTCGGCAAGACCGTTTTGTGTTTGAGCGCCCCCAAGTTGTGTTTTACGGTAACTTCAGAAGCTCCAGACACGTGAGCAAAAGCGCCAATCTCATTGGTCGGATAGTTTTTAACTAAAAAAAACGAACCCGAGGCGTTTTAATAAAAATGACGCTTTTACGCGTGGCGTTTATCGCGTCGGTGTGCACACTCACATTGGCGCCCTTTGTTTAGTCACAAGGCGTTAAACGTCGGCGAATATCGCGCGTGAAATTCGTCCCGGTGTGAACAGGCCTATGCAATGTTATGTGGTACCTTTAACAAGATTTTAAATACAGCTATGCCAGCTTTATAATTATGAAATATATATTTATAGTTGGATTGTATCATTCCTTTAAACCAATCAAAATGTATTAATCATCACAACAGAGTTAAACGAGGTGAGAGGGTTAGCTCAGGTCACATTCATGAAAATTGATTATGTCAGTGATTGAGTAATGACTTAACCTAATTTATTTATGTAGTTCCTTAGGACCAAGTGTGGAAGACCAGTCCAGGCTGGGGAAGGAAGATTATCCTAAAGCTCCAGAGGTCTGGAGAGTCACTGTGTTGGAGAAGGTCCTGTCTTTGCTTTGTTCCCGTCATAGACTGCTACTCTATCACATTTTAAAGGATGTGCAGGAAGATTACAACATCTCTTTACCTATGCGGGATGCTCACAGTCGACAGTTTAAGGCCAGATCCCTTTGCTGCCATGCTGATAAAAAAATGCTTAATGAAGCCCCAACACTTTCATTAAGTGACTGCTCAGTAACTGCTGACATTTGTTGCAGAACAGCTAGTATGCTTCCAACATGTGCATTTTCTCCTCTATCCATCTGTATAAGGAACATTAATGGCCATTGCTGCCAAAATACATCCATGGCATGTGTTGGCCAAGTCATCTGTTCTAACACCACTGTTTGTTGTACTCACTCAAAACTACCCTCATGGCAGCACCGTGATCATACCTACATTTCTCATACAAGTGGTGCCCTAATCACCCCTCAGGGTGATTGTAATTCTCATAATAGATGCAAAGGAAGCCGGAGCCCCTCCCCTCCACCACTCTCACCAAAACCTGTGGACCTGGACTGTAAAATAGCTGTCAAGTCCAGTGTCTTGCACATTCAGGACTGCAAGGCCCTGAACATGGCACCTCCTTCTCTCCTACCTCACAGAACTGAGGATGAAGATACAGCTTTGTACTCTAACACTCCTCTATGTGTTGGATCTCCTGATGAATGTTGCAAAGAGGTTGTAACATTGCATACACACGCAGAGAAAGAGAGTGACCACCAGTGTGGATCCTTTATAGGAGATCTAATGGATAGAGTCACTGAAAAGCTCAAGAGTATCCAACCCTCAGATAAGGAACAAAATCTTCTTACCCATGCTAGTCAAATCTCCGAGACAAGAGATGACTCGCATTTGACTGAGATTATAACAACTGTGCTACACAATAGTAGTGACAAAGATTACAACCTTAATGAGCTTTTGCAACAGCATGTGGCCACAGAACAGCAATCCCCTCAGACACGTTCCCGTAAGAGATTGGAAAATTTAGTTGCCATGAGCAAGTCACCTGACCTTCCATCATCAAGAAGACAAAGCCTACAAATCAAAAGAGATCTGGCCAGACTTAGTCCATTATATTTTAAGAGGAATATAGGCTTTGAGAGGGATCGCTGCTTAAAAACTGTTAAACCTTCGCAGATCACATGCAGAAAGTTGGACAGAGTTTACACAGAGCCTGTAAAAGATACCATAGAAAATCTGACAACGCATCCACAAAGTGAAAAGACACCAAATAATCAAGAGATCCAAGAAGCTCAACCCCAACATGTATGTCTTGAGGAACCACTTGCTTCAGATGAAACTGTGCAATTACAAACAACCGATAGTGACCAGAAGGTGAAAGCAAAAATCCATAAAGAGAACAATCTGACTGTTCAAGTTGGAAGGTCCAGACGAAATATTGTACCACCACAGCGTTTCTCTTCCTATGTCACTGAGCCTCGAAAGATGTATTTTGCAGCCTGTTTTTCAGAGAGTATATTCACCAAGCATTCCCCTAAAGACAGTACCTCAACAGCACTTGGCTTCACAGAAGAAATTGCCTGGCCAAGTGATAAATGTGACTATCAGCCATTTGAAACTGTGGATAAACAAGAAGATTGTGTTCTGCCGCAGAACATAGCTTCACAGAAATATGCGATTTTACCCAAAAATGAGCCACTCTTAGAGCACAAGAATAATGTAAGGAATCCTGATAAAGAGAGTGCAAGAAAAAGGAAACCATGCCAGAATTCCACCTCACCATCAAAAAGATCTAAACGCCATAGAACCAACAGTCTAAACACTGACTCACACAGTCCTACTGAAACTATGTCTAACTTGACTACCACTGAGAGTGCACAACAGGCTAAAGCAAGCCCGTCTGGACTGAAATATGATAGTCCGATAAAGCTCATGTTTGTCTCCTCTGTGGCGGGTAAAGATGGTGTAAAATATACACTCAAAGCAGCTGCCTCTGGCTCAAATTCACATCGAGAGATGTTTGATCCATGTGTGGAATCCTCATGGGCAGGCAGTGCCATTGATGAACATTTCCAGGATTCAGTCCTTGAATCTGCACCGGGGAGAACTGTTGAGTGTGGTGGGAACAAGTGCACTTCACCAAAAGTGGTTTCACTTGATGCATTATTGCCCAGTTGTTCAAACAACGAAGGTGAAAACCAAGAAACACTACCAACTGTACATGATACAATTCCAGTAAAAAGGCGACCTGGGCGCCCCAAAAAAATAGGACCACATATTGTTAAGTCTGTGAAACGTCCCATTGGTAGACCTCCAAAATCCAAACCAACAGACTTAAGTTCTTCAACAGGTAACGCAACCAATTGCAATGCAGTGAATCATAGAACAACAGAAATGTCTTGTAAGGATGATGGAAACAAAAATCTAAAAATCACCATAGTGTATGGAAGATCAAGAAGGGCAAGGAGAGTAGTTTCTGAAGATTTGGGTAATTTCCCAGCACAGCAACATGTTTATGAAGTAAGTAATGGAGGCATGTACAGTAAATGTAAATGTTCTGGAAAGACAAGTACTGATCAAGTGACCAACGATCATCATAAAGATCTTCATTTTGTTATGCCTATTGAAGACCGGAAATGTGTCCATTCTAGCAGCAACATAAAATGTCAAAGACTGAGTGATACAGCTGTGTCAAGAAAACCAGGAAGACCTCCCAAAGTCAAAATTTCTGGGATCTCTGTAACCGTCACCACAGGATCACCAAGACAAAGAAAGATACATATGAAAAGGGACGCAAAAGATTCACATCTGCTCAGAAGGACTCTTCTCGTTGAATTTCATCCTTCCAAAGAGCAGAAGAAAATCAGCATTCCTACTGACATTCACAAGGATAGAGTGGATCCACCGAAGGAAAATAATCGGAATACCAGAGGGCAGCTCATACCAGTGAGACATTCTGTTAGAGAGCGGAAACCCTCCATTCATTTACTCCATTCTGTCGCTACTGCCAGATCCTGTGCATTGGTTCGCAGGTCACGGAAACTACTGTTGAATAAGGCTAGCTGTGAGGCCAGCCAGCATACAAAGAACAGACAAGAGGAGCCCCCAGACAATGCACTTTCCATAAAGACCAAGAATGTCAGTTGTGTCAGTCGTTTTTCTGCAGTATCAGTGGACTCCATTTTCTCATCAAATGAGGGTTTCAGGTGGTGGCCCACCTCAGCATCACCTGAGACCTTAAATGAAGAGTTCGCTAGGAGGATCAGACTGATATCCAATACTTGGGTATCAGATGTCCTTGAGGCCAAGTCAGGAGAGATTAAAACTGACCCTAAACCAAAAACTTGTGAGAAGCTTAATGGTTCTGCTAAGAAGTCTGCTTCTGCCATTAAAATGCTTTTTGAGAAAAACTATAATATGGATAAGCTCTGTACCTGGTTTATGCAGTCGACAGAAACTCAGTCCCTTGCAATTGTAAAGAAGGCCACTGCAAGAAATCCCAAGGACGTCTTTCATTACAACCTCAGCAGACCCAATTGCAAAGTGAATGTTTGCCCAAGTCCACAAGCAGAGCGGCTCAGGAAACATGTCAAAAAATTTGCTACAGTGGTCCCAAAGAGTCCGTCAATGCACAAACAAGCACAGAAATTGCTGTCCAAATCAATGAGGTCAAAAGCCAAGAGAAAGCTTTTTCACACGCCACTTAAACTGAGGCATGACGTTAGGCAGCAAATGTCTAGATCTAGTGGCGCATGGGTTGTCTACAGAACAGCTCTGCTTAGAGCAAGGCTAAAGTTTAAAACCAGGCCCAGGATAACATTAGATGATACGGCACAAAAAGTATTTCGTGAGCAGATGAGGACAATGACTTCAGGTGCTAAGACTCTAGAATTATTGAAAGAAATGCCTAACTTGGTAGACAAAACATCAAGACCAGTCATGAAAGTTCAGAATGCATTAAAGCTTCTAGTCAAAACTCCTCAGAAAATGATTGGGATTGCCAAAATTTCAAAGCAGAACAGAATCTGCTCAAAAGCTTGGAGTCCAGAGTCTTTAAAGGAGTGCAGGGTGTTTCTGAAAAAGATCAACTCCCCAAACACAAAGTCAACGACAGAGGAATGTAACATTTGCACAGTAAAGCTCTATGATGTCTCGGAACAAGAGGAGAATGAAGATGTTATGGTGGGAGAGACACTCAACTCTCCAGTGCAGCTGCCCTCATCCCCGAAAAGCCAGAGCAAGGGAGGAAGAAAAAGAGGCAAAAGGAAAAGTTGCAGCACAAGTCTATCTCCCCCAACAAAAATGCTCAGACAATCAAGGAGCAGCAGGGGTGTTTTGGGAGCAAGGTGGTGTGACTTTGTGCTCGGTAAGTCTTTAAGCATTATTTCTCTTTACTCCTGAAACATACTTTATGCAAGTACGCAAACAATGGTGTGTTCTAGCTTCACACATACTCCGTATGCGGTCCGTATGCGCGCAGGAGCAGCACGCGCTATTGTGCTTTCACATACAGGTCCTTCTGAAAAAATTAGCATATTATGATAAAGTTCATTATTTTCCATAATGTAATGATAAAAATTAAACTTTCATATATTTTAGATTCATTGCACACCAACTGAAATATTTCAGGTCTTTTATTGTTTTAATACCGATGATTTTGGCATACAGCTCATGAAAACCCAAAATTCCTGTCTAAAAAAATTAGCATATTTCATCCGACCAATAAAAGAAGTGTTTTTAATACAAAAAAAAAAGTCAACCTTCAAATAATTGTTCAGTTATGCACTCAATAGTCAATACTTGGTCGAGAATCCTTTTGCAGAAATGACTGCTTCAATGCGGCGTGGCATGGAGGCAATCAACCTGTGGCACTGCTGAGGTGTTATGGAGGCCCAGGATGCTTCGATAGCGGCCTTAAGCTCATCCAGAGTGTTGGGTCTTGCGTCTCAACTTTCTCTTCACAATATCCCACAGATTCTCTATGGGGTTCAGGTCAGGAGAGTTGGCAGGCCAATTGAGCACAGTAATACCATGGTCAGTAAACCATTTACCAGTGGTTTTGGCACTGTGAGCAGGTGCCAGGCGGGGCTGAAAAATGAAATCTTCATCTCCATAAAGCTTTTCAGCAGATGGAAGCGTGAAGTGCTCCAAAATCTCCTGATAGCTAGCTGCATTGACCCTGCCCTTGATAAAACACAGTGCACCAACACCAGCAGCTGACATGGCACCCCAGACCATCACTGACTGTGGGTACTTGACACTGGACTTCAGGCATTTTGGCATTTCCTTCTCCCCAGTCTTCCTCCAGACTCTGGCACCTTGATTTCCGAATGACATGCAAAACTGAGCAACAGTCCAGTGCTGCTTCTCTGTAGCCCAGGTCAGGCGCTTCTGCCGCTGTTTCTGGTTCAAAAGTGGCTTGACCTGGGGAATGCGGCACCTGTAGCCCATTTCCTGCACACGCCTGTGCACGGTGGCTCTGGATGTTTCTACTCCAGACTCAGTCCACTGCTTCCGCAGGTCCCCCAAGGTCTGGAATCGGTCCTTCTCCACAATCTTCCTCAGGGTCCGGTCACCTCTTCTCGTTGTGCAGCGTTTTTTGCCACTTTTTCCTTCCCACAGACTTCCCACTGAGGTGCCTTGATACAGCACTCTGGGAACAGCCTATTTGTTCAGAAATTTCTTTGTCTTACCCTCTTGCTTGAGGGTGTCAATGATGGCCTTCTGGACAGCAGTCAGGTCGACAGTCTTACCCATGATTGCGGTTTTGAGTAATGAAACAGGCTGGGAGTTTTTAAAAGCCTCAGGAATCTTTTGCAGGTGTTTAGAGTTAATTACTTGATTCAGATGATTAGGTTAATAGCTTGTTTAGAGACCCTTTTCATGATATGCTAATTTTTTGAGACAGGAATTTTGGGTTTTCATGAGCTGTATGCCAAAATCATCAGTATTAAAACAATAAAAGACCTGAAATATTTCAGTTGGTGTGCAATGAATCTAAAATATATGAAAGTTTAATTTTTATCATTACATTATGGAAAATAATGAACTTTATCACAATATGCTAATTTTTTGAGAAGGACCTGTATGCTGCGTTTGCAGTCTCAATATTTTTATTATCAGCGACTTTTATAAAATAATGTAAAAAAAAGTTTAAGCATTGCAATTCTATTTGGACACAGTAGTTATAGGTCTACACTCTTTCACAGACGTATTCACATTTAAACTTAAAGGGTTAGTTCACCCAAAAATGAAAATTTGTCATTAATGACTCACCCTCATGTCATTCCAAGCCCGTAAGACCCCCGTTCATCTTCGGAACACAGTTTAAGATATTTTAGATTTAGTCTGAGAGCTTTCTGTCCCTCCATTGAAAATGTATGTACGGTATAATACTGTCCTTGTCCAGAAAGGAAATAAAGACATCATCAAAGTAGTCCATGTGACATCAGTGGGTTAGTTAGAATTTTTTGAAGCATCGAAAATACATTTTGGTCCAAAAATAACAAAAACTACGACTTTATTCAGCATTGTATTCTCTTCCGGTTCTGTTGTCAATCCGCGTTCAGTGATGCTGCTGACGTAAGACGCTGCTGACGTGTTATCTGGTGCGAAAGAGCTTTGTTTACAGTCTGAGGGAGACGCACGCTGTAAACAAAACAATCTTCGCACACATGTCTAAGGTTTTCGACACAGAGGAAGACTTGCATTCTTTTGCTCAGCCATATTTGTTTGAACCCGAATACACGGACGCACCAGATAACGCGTCAGCAGCGTCTTACGTCACCAGCGTCACTGCGGACTCGTGAACGCAGACTCCGTATGCGGTACAGGAGCAGCACATGCTATAGTGCTTTCACATATGCTGCGTGCGTTTTCAGTGCGCAACTGATCCGCGGCTGTACCACAAACACATTTACTCACTATTTGTATCTCAAATCATCAATCAAATCAAGTTATCAGCAACTTTTATTTAAAAAAGTTGTCTTCACCAGTGCGATTCTCTTTGTACACATCTACACTCTTTAATAGATGTAGCCTATTCACGTTTAAACACAATTTAAACAACGTATTATTCAATGCATTACTTTTATATAGATTATAAATATATTAAGTTGCTCAAGCAAGTGGTAACATATTTAACCATGTACTTATTAAAATCGCAAACATTTTAAATGAAAACTTAAAATTGACAAAAACAGCAAACTCATACCTTTTCTTTTGCATAATTTAAATCTTTATACAATAAATCTTGCACGTCACAAATAACTTGTTTTTCCACCAACGAATGAGACGAGTGTCGTTATGTGGCCTTGTTGAAGTAAATTGTAGTTTTCCTTGCTTGACCCCGGTCTTAAAGTAAAAAGATGACTGAAAAATAGTATTATTTAATTAAATGCATTTATGATTAAATTACTACATTTTCATGTCAATTTGTGTTCATTTTGACCACGAACTATGCGCTGTCACTTTAATTCAGCGCGTGCAGCACAGCAGAAATAGACTCTGCTGTAACGACTCTGTGTAAACGATCGCTGCACTGCTGTATACGCACCGCTCCTGGAACGGATCGCCGGACCGCACCCGCGTGCAGTGTGAAAGCTCTAACCTGTTTACATGGGTACGGGAAAAAATACGCACTGCAAACGGAGTATGTGTGAGATTTGAGCATCATGGCAGAGAAAGTTTGAAGAGAATCATTTAAAGTCACAATTACAGTTGTAATCGAAATGATTTAACCCCCATTGCAAATCAGGTTTATTGGCAAAATGTACAGACTTTCAGCTGTTTGCTATGAACAAATCAAACAACAGTAATTGAAATAGCTCAACAACAAATGTTTCAAGTGGTTTCCCCAAATTCAACTTAAAGTGCACCTTTTAATGACTTCTGCCGTCTCAAAATTATTCAACACCTTCATGGCAAGCATCTTTAGTACTTAGTAAAACACCATTTTGCCGTTTTGCCAATACACCTTATTTGCAATGGGGGTTGAATAATTTCGATTACAGCTGTAACTGAATAACTCATTCGTATGTACTGAGATTTAGTAGACCAGTGCAACATCACGTCAAATATGTTCAGACTACGTGTTGACCAAAGGCTCCCGTCTGCATGCTGGCATAAAGTTTGTTTCTGGCCTCCGTAAAGAATGTTTTGATATTAGATTTATTTATTTTTTTACTTTGTGTTGATCTTGGGAGTGTGGATTGTCTGCTTTCAATGTATAATAATAGTTTGTTTTTTTTATAAGGTAGAGGTTTTTACCTTTGAGGAGAACTCAATGTCTCCAATTTGTGCTTCACAGGGTCATTGAAATAACTTGGGTCCAGTTTTGTGCAAGACATTTTCTTGAACTCTAACATAAGGTGCCTTTCAACGGTGGTCTGGATGAGTATCACAAAGCATTATGACACACAACCTCGGCAAGCATCATGTAGCAAAGAAAAAAAAAAAACTTTAAGACACTTGTTGCACTATTTAATATTATTTTGTTTTTATGTTTGTAAAATTTTTCGTTTGAATTTTACTTTTGGTGCAGACCTAGTGAAGTAAGTAAATGTCTTCTAGTTGCATGGAGTATCAAAGGTTAAATGGGCAGTATGTTGGTTGGTTTGCTCAACCCATGATTTTGGAGTCTCATTGCAGAGTTAAACTTTAAGGCTAACTTTTATGTAATTCTGGAGAAGATCAGTTAATTTCACATTTGTAATCTTTTGTATTATAACAGGGATACTTCACAATTTTATTTGTTTTTTAACAATGTAGATATTTTAAATGTGGTTATTCAGTAAACTTGTGACAAAAACGGCCCACTCAAAACGTGTACTCGGTGCATTCTAAAATTTGAAAGTGATTGTACTTCTTTTACACATCTTTTATTCTCAAAAGTGTCTGTAGTGTGCTTTTACCCTGTATGTTTATCCTGTTATGGAAACCTTTCTTACAACTTCTGTGAATTTACATTGTTTTTCAAGTTGTGGAAAATCATTTAAGCATTAATTTACATCCAGGTTTATGTTCTTGTTGCACTACCAAACCCAACTGCTACCCATTTTGTATTCTTATTTCTGACAACCATTGTTATAATGTACAGCGTATTTTTGGTGCAATGTTTTATTTTCAGTTTTTCTTTTAAATTAAAAGCTTTTAAGATCACCCAGAGGCAACTATGCTCCACATATCATTTCTTGAATATAAAATGTGTACAAAAAAAAAAAATCTTAATTTTTGATCTATAGCAGTATGTGACACCTACCTCCTGAAATCTACTGGTAAGGCATGGTAGTAGCAGCCTAAACTGATTACCCATTTTTGTAAACATGTCATTAATTTAGGTCTCTACCAAGAACATTTTAACTGGTTATACAGCCTGTATGTTTAGTTATTTAAATACTTTGTTTGGTAGCTCTTTACATCTGTTGTTTGTTAGCAGCCTGCTGCCCTGCCCCTTGAGTATGTAAAAGGTTGAAGTTGCCCTACTGTGGGTTTAGGTTTTGAGTCACCTGAATTCATTTAGGCTCCTTGTTACAAGACTGGCTAGCATTTCTGCAATAAGTTTAGTCAGTGCTACACTGAGACCACTTTAGATGGACAATTCGATTTGTATACTGCTGAAATAAGACACTCCATCTACTACTTTAGGGCCTCAATAACCATTCAAACTAATGGAGTCGTTAAAATGATGCATTATATCTCTATACCTATGCCAACCATATGCTGGAGTAGGAGCTTGTAATGGGAATTGTCAGGAGGCCTTCTTCTGTATATAGTCTTACAATATTCAAATATGCCATTTAAAAGTTTTGGCCACTGTAAACTTGTTACCTGGTGCTAGATGTTGTACATAAACATACAAATTATGTACACACATTGTATTTTCTGTTTTTTTTTTTTTATACTTGCCTTTAAAGATTGTCTCAATCCAGAACAATAAAATCTCTTGCAAACAGATTTTGTCCTGTCAGAGTAATTGCGTTACAGTTTTAAACATTTTATTCAGGTTTAAAAAATGCATACAAATGCAAGTAAACATTTTATATGGAAATATAATATAACAACCAACTTTCAAATATTAGCTGTTATTGACATGCACCAAATTTCCAACATTTAGTTCATATTAGGATCATCATTTTCTTAATAGTCGATTATAAACGAAAGGGGTAGTTTGGTGCATTTTTAAGAGAACAGCCTCAAACAATTAAATAAATGTTGCAAAAATTCAGGAAACTCCAAGGCACTCTCTTTAGAAAGATGAAATAAATGTTAACATGACTCCTTCCCAAGGACAGCCTCTTGAGAGGTCCTGCAGATGCTGCATTCTAACAAAGACCATTTTGACATCAACCCAGGTTTAGACTAAGGAGTCAAGATTTCTTGAGAAAGTATAAAAAAAATATATAGCAGTATGTAATTTCTCAGGTAGATCTGAAGTGACTGTAGGATGCTATAAGGTCAACTTTCATCATAACTAATCCACTCTATGAACCATTGGCCTCCTGGTTCATGAGGGCAGTCAGATCCTGCTTGGTTTTCTCCAGAGAAGCCATCTTGGCACGGCGACTTGGTCGCACTGATGGAGGCACTTCTGGAACGTTCTCTTCATCACTATAGAAAGGATAAGAACAAAACACAATTGAACAATCTCAAATGTAATTTTTTTCCATTTTGTATATTAACAACAACAAAAAAGTCAAGATGTGGAACAAACCTTTCAGAGGACAACTCCACTTTACTGGTTTTCTTCCCATTTTTTGCAGTTGAAGCTTTTTTCTGGCCTGAAAAACAACAGACAGAGCTAAATACAACCATCATAAAAGCTACACCAATTTTTTCTCCCCATTTTATCAAATTAAATTAGACTGTACCTCGTTTTACACGTTTAGGTTTAGTCTCATCTTTGTTCACCACCTCTGCAAGGATACACGGATAGGTTTGTTAATGTAACAGCTACTTTATTTACTACAGGTATTAACATATCACGTCAATATTTGCAACCAGGAGTGGATTTTAAAGGGCGTTTTTACTGTTACTATATAAATATAGTGTACTGTCCATTTACAGTACTTTAATTCAATTAATCGAGAATGAACTACAACTGAAAAATTATATATTTGTTTTATAAATTAAATCATAATTTACATAAATATATAAAAAATGAGAAAAAAAAAATGTAAATACTTAAAGGGAAGCCGTGTAACTTTTTTGTTCAAAATGAATTTAAATTATTATTTTATAAATTATTAAATTATATTTAAGTTAAGTTGTTAACCAGTCAATAAAGCAATACTTCTAGTCTTACCCTGATTCACTATGGTAAGCCCATTATAAGCATTTATATTTTAGATCGGGCGGGAATGTTTTCAAAGGAAATTGCGTACAAAAGCCACTCGCCTGTGCGTCTCATCATATCCGTAAACGGAGAAAAGTTACTCTGGCTACTTTGACTATGTTACAGGCTCCTAATGGAGCCCTAAATCTCTAACCTCTGGGGAATCACCCTTTTGTTTAAAAACATTAAATAAAGGAAAAGTCTGCTGCCAAAAAGAAAACACGACAGAGCTCGTAATTAAATATGAATCAACATTGGCTTGTCTTTTTAGAGATGGCTAAAACTGAGGGATTTAAAATGTTGTAAAAGCGATGTTGTATTCAGTTTTTATAACTCAACAGGTGAGTAAGGTATTTTATTGAGCAGATCAATTGCCATATGTAGCTCTCTAACAGTTCATTGTAAAGCATTAATTATTTATTTTTCTAGTTGTTGAAGCGCTGTGCTGGAATTTGTTTTTTGTGCATGTTTTTTTGAGCAGTGGGATAATCTTTCTCTTGTTTTAGTTAGAGACAGAACCATATTTATCCGCAGTCATGGAGAGCCAAAGCACAACCAATACGATGTTCTTCCTCAAAATGCATGCAGTTTTGTTTAACCGCTAGAGGGCAAAAAGTTGCATAGTGTACTTGTAAAGATTTAAACGGAATCAACTGAAAATTATGAATCTGAACAATTACAACTAAATTAATCAAATTATCTAATATTAGCTCAACCATCAATCCTTACATAAATGAAACTAGATAGGACTAAGAACAATGTTTTATACTAATAAAACCCTTTTTATTTTCTTCCTCGGCCATTATAAATTTCTGAA
This sequence comes from Rhinichthys klamathensis goyatoka, assembly GCF_029890125.1. Taxonomy (NCBI): domain Eukaryota; kingdom Metazoa; phylum Chordata; class Actinopteri; order Cypriniformes; family Leuciscidae; genus Rhinichthys; species Rhinichthys klamathensis. Next base: position 327,589 of record NW_026606753.1, on the reverse strand, counting down.
CTTAGTCACAGAATGCTTAGCTTGCTTGCTAGTACCTCCAGTATTGTCATCCAAGTTAAGCAAAGTTGTGTCCTGGTTACTGTCTGATTTGGAACGATCCCCATTTAGCTGGTTACGAAGCTTTTCAATAACCCTTGTACAGTACTTATCTTTCACTTCCTGTAACACACAAGATGGAAAAACAGTGATCACTTGATGGATCATAAATAATTGCATACATTAATCAAATATCCCATCAGATAGATTGGCATTCATTTCTCATCCCTTTCTGCTTAATCTGGCATTTGCATGTTCACAAAAGAGACCTAACTCCAGCAGTACCTGTAAAATGTCTTTTAACAGTAGTTGCAATTCATTGTTGGCAGGTCCAGGCTCAGTGTTAATCTCCAGCCAGCTGAGAGTTTTACAGTAGAGACGCACCTCAGGAGCAGAAACGTCTCTCAAGATCTCATTACAAACACGCACTGCCAGGGAGTCATGCACAGACACAGCCTGCATAAGAGATGTTTGATCATTTACATAATATCAACATATTAAAGTGCTTTAAACATACCCATTACTGTTGTTTCTGTAAGCGTGCATGCAAGTTCAAGTGTACCTGTACGGCAGCAGGTTGCACAAGAGCACTGGGTCGTGTTAGTTCAACAAACAGTTCAGCCACGTTGGATGCGTCTACCTCAGACAATGGAGAGGTCACGGGAGCATTGAACAGAGTTCTCATGGTTGGCAGAAAACTCTCCTCCACACACTCTTGATTTGCTCTAGTGTACAACAATTACAGGAACAACTGTAAATATCTGGCTGTGCTGTTACAACAGACTTTAATGTTAATGGCACTATTATTGTAATTCAGGTATACACGTTACATTATAGGGTTAGTTCACCCAAAAATGAAAATTCTGATATTTGATGTGTTCTATGTATGTGTGTTGATTAATGTTTATATGTGAATAAAAGGCTAAATTAAACCCATTCACCATATAAAGCAATCATGTTTCTTCAGAAGACTTGTATTAAACATCTTGCTTCATATGGATTACTTTTACAATCTCTTTATTACCCTTTGAAAAAATGTAAGTTTTGGTGGAATGGATTTTCAGTAGAGGGACTAAAAATCTCAAAATTTCATTTGTGTTTCAAAGATGAAAGTCACATTGGTTTAGAAAAACAGGAGGGTGAGTAAAAGACAATTTTCATTTTTGGGTTAACTACCCCTTTAATTGCTCAAAGCATTTACATGATTTTTATTCAGTTTAAGTAGATCTCCCTATATGTATACCTGCTGGCCCGGGCATATAACTGTAAGAATACCCCCAGGCAATGCCGTAGTCTTTGGTCATCCTCCGTTACAGGATTGTACCACAATAGCACCAGACGGGAAAGCATCTTTGGACTTAGGATTCTCCCACAGTACATCAGCTTGGCCAGACCCTCTGCCGTCTCTGTGCGGAGCTCACAGATCTGAAAAATTTGAAATAGGTTTCATTTGCTACAGCATTTGCAGTACATTTACACCATCTAGACATCATGTATAAATGGGGCACATTGTCAAAATGCCTGCCAATCAGCTCCAGCAAGATGCTAGCTTAAGGAGTTGGCAGAAAAATCACTGCATAGGTTCAACACAACATGTGAATGAAACTAACATTAACAGTTCTATCAAATAAAGGCTGTTCACAGCAATGTCAAGTCATCATGAAATCAAAAATTATTGTTTAATGGAATGCAGCAGTGTTTATTATAAACAATTTTTCCGAACACTTCAGAAAACAACAACATTTACAACATCCAGGGCTCCAGACTAACTTTTTTCACTAGGAGCACAGTGGCCCCCAAATGAAAATTTTAGGCGCACAACCAGAAAATTTAGGGGCACACACCGTAAATCAACATGCTAACCAAATATTCACATTTCTACTGATTTCCACTGTATTACTAATAAATACTTTGAATTTGAAACAGCACATTGTCATTTCTGTATCTATTATCAGTGTCACATTTTATTGTGCACTTTTGAAGCTGCAACAACAAGGTAAATCGACAGCACCATCGCTGTCATGACAGTACATTAGGGATGTGACGGTGAGGATATTTTACCACAGGTTAATCGACATGTGACAACATCGGTATCACCGGCGGGGGCTTTTAAATCGCTAATTTAAAGGCAAGCGTAAAATGCGCGAGTTTGCACGGGTATTCATAATGGTGCGGAGCAGCACTGTTTTGTTGTTGTGCCCCGAATTGGCGCTAATTTGACAACAAAACTAACATGTGCACGGCCGCACGTCATCGGGAGCGGAGCGAGCAGAACGAGAATTTTTCCATAGGAATAAACTGAAAACGCTTGCTATATTACTTGAATGGTTAGTTCATTAGCCTATTATTCTTAATGAAAAACACAACAACAAAACAGTGCAATGACAAATTCACTTAAATAGGCACTTTTACATTTTGCTTTGACACCAAATATTCCGCAGTCACCTTGTCAGTCAGCTCCTCACTCTCGTAATGAATGAAATCTGACTCCTGTTGCTGATCTGTGCGGCGACTCTTGTTCGGCTCACGATTTATTAAGCAGACATGTTCAGTTTAATAGCGTGTTCTCTAACTGGACTAAATGATTTTATAAAAATAAAATAAAAATCGACAGTGGGGGGCGGTGCCGCGGTGGGCGGTGCCGCGGTGGGGAAGAGATGTAACCTGTGTTGCTTTTGAACACAGGTAACACTGACTATCATAGCAAGCCTAGTGCTTAGTAACAAAGTGCTTTAAGTAACCTTTCGGTCATTTCACAGTTACAAACAATACTTAACAAATGTATGTAGACATTAGGGGCACTGGCCAATAACATTCCACTAGAACAAGGTAGCGACTGCAACATTCGCAGTTCATGGAGTTCATCTCCTTACAGTACCTCAACCAGCTGAATTCTTGCAGCCAGTCTTCCAGAAAATGGTGGGTTCGGGCCTTTTTCGCCACACAAACCTGACTCTAAATCATCATCCGACTGTGATACTGTAGACTTTGGCACTAGTCGCAGGTCAGAAGAATGAGTCGATAGATCGCTTGCTCATTGCTCAGACGCACATAGCAGGCTGTGATATTTGTCTCCGTCTCTTCTCACAGACGTTTAATTACGCGCGCTCGATTAGGACCCTCCCCCTCCACACATAAGCCACTTACAGTGGCCATTCCCTATCCTTGTCACACTCATTGGCCTGCCACTCATTCCGGATTCATTGATGCGCCCCTTCCACGTTTAACGTGTAAAAAAAAAAGGGGCAACTTTACTGGTCGCACATGTGCGACTGGATGTAAAATTTCACACACTCTCAAATTTTGGTCGCAAAATGCAACCATTTGGTCGCAGTCTGGAGCCCTGACATTTCTTCTCTGATGACACATACACCAGTGTGAGGGCTCCTCCCCATTTCACTTTGATATGTACAATATGGGAAATACGACCGCAACTTACATTTCATGCTGACTTTAAAAAGTTCAACAAAATAAAAAATGTACTGTCAATTCTGCTTTTGTGCAAGTACAAAACTTTTTTTGCCTCAGTCTGTTTATTACAATAGGCTTCCAAATAATGATTTATATTTTCAGCTGTTGGGTTAGATTTTACTGGTTCCAATAGTGTACCTTTAACATGTGAAAGTGCCTAAAGTGATGGATATGCAGTACCTCACTATCAAGGAATTCTGAAAGCATCCTCAGAATGCCCTGGACGGTACTCTCCTCTTCAACTTGTTGGTCAGGTTGTCCGTTATTGTCTGGAGAGTCAGGTGCCTGGGAGGTAGGAGGAGCAGACTTGTCTTGCAGGATGTTAAGGCCATTGAGCAGGAGCTGGTCAATGAGAGCTCGGAGAGCACTGATCCTGATTTTAGGCTCGTCTAGCTGTGTGATCTAAAACACACACACACAAAATAATCTCCAAGCTTTCAAGACAAAGTGAATTTGGTTATCTTTAAAGGGATACTCCACCGGTTTTTCATATTAAACTATGTTATTCCCTTAACTAAGACGAGTTGATACATACCTCTCTCGTCTCAGTGCGTGCATTTAATCACTCTGTATTACCGCAAAACTATGTTAGCACTTAGCTTAGCCCAGTGCATTAAATATGGGCCAAAAAGAGAAGCGACCAAACACTTCCTCGTTTTCCCTATTTAAACAGTTACTCGAGTAGTGTAACTCGACCTAGGCTGGTGACACAAAATAAAACGTTGCGCTTTTCTACGCGTTTAAAATTGATGACTATATTGTATGGCGGAATACCATAGCAAGTGCTTTTGAGCAGTTCGACTTTGCGCAATAATATCATCACTCGTGAAAAGTCCTCTTACCGGCTCCCGCTTCCTCTCTCCCTCCCTCTCATTTCCGTCAGTTAAGGGAATAACATAGTTTAATATGAAAAACCGGTGGAGTATCCCTTTAACACAAATGTTTAAATACCTGCAAGAGCAGCACAAGGTGTGTGTTGGCGAGGTCTTTACTATGGAGAGCAGCAGTTCCCAAACAGATGACAGCCATGTTGCGCACAGCAGGGTTAGGGTTGGACACACTTGGCAGTATCTAGGAATGAGAAAGCACTTTGAAGTTATATTCCCATAACTGCAGCTCCAGTTGAGCACTACATTGATTTGTGTACAGAGTCCAGTAACCAAAGTGGCTTGTGATAAAAGTGCCATGCAGACCCAAGTTTTTCCTATACTGCAGAAAAGCAGGAAATGGTTATTAATGTGAGTGCTTTTATGAATGAGTATGAGTACCAGTGACTCTATAAGAGCATTCATGGTAGGGCAGATTCCTCTCTTGATGTTCATTTGCTTGAACAACCCGGCACACATCGTCAGACATTTCAACAAAGTCTCTGGATCACTCTGGGGAAAATACACACATGACATGTGATTACAGTATGTGAGATTATATTTAAATTAAGCACTTAATGTAAGGCTTAATATGTACATGCACGTTAATGGTGTCAACTATGCCATAGTGTTCACCTAAAATGTGACACCAAGACTCAGGCCATTCACACGACATTTGTTCTCACACTTACACGTCTTAATAGGTTCATTTATGACACTGATCGAGCAATTCACTAACTAACTTATGCTCATATGATACAAGTTGAACAAATTGTAATACAACAACTTTCCACAAAAATAATTCCAAAACCAATTCATGTATACTGTGACTGATAGCATAGTGATAGACAAAGTTAAAATGGACAATTATCTAATTAGCAGATATTTGTCAGAAGACCTATATTTTAAAATATAATTTATTACCGTGATGGCGAAGCTGAATTTTCAGCATCATTATTCCTCTGCACTCACATGACTCTTCAGAAATCATTCTAATAGGCTGAATTGGTGCTCAAATAAGATTCTTATTAAAGGGATACTCCACTTTTTTTGGAAATAGGCTCATTTTACAACTCCCCCAGAGTTAAACTGTTGAGTTTTACCGTTTTTGAATCCATTCAGCCGATCTCCGGTTCTGGCGGTACCACTTTTAGCATAGCTTAGCATACATCATTGAAGTGGACAAGACCATTAGCATTTCTCATTAAAAAATGACCAAAGTGTTTTGATATTTTTCCTATTTAAAACTTGACTCTTCTGTAGTTACATCGTGCACTAAGACCGACGGAAAATGTAAAGTTGCGATTTTCTAGGCTGATATGGCTAGGAACTATACTCTCATTCCTGCGTAGTAATCAAGAAACTTTACTGCCGTACTATGAGAGCAGCAGGCGCAGGCAGTTAGTCCCGGTCACGTTGGAAATTATCGAGCTGGGGACTATTTTCAGGCGCTGCGTCATATCATTACGCCTGCTGCTCTCATGGTACGGCAGTGAAGTTTCTTGATTATTACGCAGGAATGAGAGTATAGTTCCTAGCCATATCAGCCTAGAAAATCGCAACTTTACATTTTCCGTCGGTCTTAGTGCACGATGTAACTACAGAAGAGTCAAGTTTTAAATAGGAAAAATATCGAAACACTTTGGTCATTTTTTAATGAGAAATGCTAATGGTCTTGTCCACTTCAATGATGTATGCTAAGCTATGCTAAAAGTGGTACCGCCAGAACCGGAGATCGGCTGAATGGATTCAAAAACGGTAAAACTCAACAGTTTAACTCTGGGGGAGTTGTAAAATGAGCCTATTTCCAAAAAAAGTGGAGTATCCCTTTAAAGGGATAGTTCACCCAAAAATGAAAATTAGCCCATGATTTACTCACCCTCAAGCCATCCTAGGTGTATGACTTTTCTTTCAGACAAATACAATTGGAGATATATAAAAAAAATGTCCTGGCTCTTCCAAGCTTTATAATGGCAGTGAATAAAGGACCAGATTTTAAATTCCAAAAAACCACATCCATCCATTATAAAAGTGCTCCACATGGCTCCGGGGGGTTAATAATGGCCTTCTGAAGCGAATCAATGCGTTTATGTAAGTAAAATGTCCATATTTAAAACGTTATAAAGCTAAAATAACTAGTTTCCGACAGACGGCCGTACGCATCGATTTACAGTGAAAGAGTAACCCCTAAACTGATGTATTGACTAACGCGGAAGCGGAGAGGATAGAGCAAAACAAAACTGACATTTCTTCATTAAAAATTCTTGTTTTAGACTTCTCATTCTGAGGATTTCGATATAAGAGAAGATGAGCTTGAGGCTGTTGCCCTGCCCTATTTGTTTGAACCGCGAAAGACATCAAAGCTTGCGCTACTCCTACATTGCGTCAGGGGTTACTCTTTTGGCGTAAGTCGACCTGCATAGGCCTTCTGCCGGAAGCTAGTTATTTTAGTTTTTAAAGTATTAAATATGGATATTTTTCTTACAAAAACCCAATGCTTTGCTTCAGAAGGCCTTTATCAACTTCCTGGGTCGTATGGATTACTTTTATGATGGATGGCTTTTTTTGGGGGGACCTTTTTGGACAAAATTAGGAACGCCATTATAAAGCTTGGAAGAGCAAATTTTTAAATATAATTCCGATTGTTCATCTGAAAGAAGAAAGTCATATACACCTAGGATGGCTTGAGGGTGAATAATTCATGGGATAATTTTTATTTTTGGGCAAATTAACCCATTAATAATAACAGTTGAAAACAGATGTGCTACTAAAATATTTTTGTGGAAACTGATGCTTAATTTTTCAGAATTCTTTGAATAAAAAAAAAGTTTTATTTATTTGAAACATTATACCATCCTAGGTTATTTACTGTAACTTTTTATTAAAATGTAAGCTTGCTAAATAAATGTATTATTTAATTTTTTCAATGTATGTGAGTGTCTTTGTAAATTAGTACCTTCTCCACACGCTGCTCCTTGATATTTTCAGAAGGCTGTGAAGCCTCCAGGGCGAGCTGGTTCTTGAGCTCTTCCAGCTGAGAGATGGAGTCTTTCAGCTCAGCTGCACGACTGAAGTCCTGACAGCTGATGCAATCTTCTAAAGTCTGCTTGGCCTCCATTATCTGCACTCGCACCTCAGCTAACTATAAAAAAATATTTTAAAATGATGCCAATCTAATGCATTAGGTTGATGCCATTAGGTATCAGTGGTTTATGAAGTTTTACTCACTCTAACTTGCTTTCTGCGTTTCTCATTCTCATCCACAGGTTCAGAGATGGGAAAAATGGGCTCTCTCACATCAGAGATTATTTCAGCAACCTGATTAAAATAACCGCACACATACAAAATTAAACCTTCAGTGAATTGCTGTAGAGACACTTGACTGCATAAATCAGCAGATCTCAAAGGCCACATTTACAGTCAACCAATTAAATTTTTTTCAGCCAACTGCCACCGATAATTCTTGTTGCATGTTTGAAAGACAATTGAATCAGATTTTTTGTGGAACCCAATTTAGGCCAGTTTCAACGTAAACAGACAAAGAAAAGGACATACTCCATCTGAGAGGACTACACTGATTAGGGTTGTAACTTTGGCGATAATATCACGGTATTATGGTTATCATGTCGTGCACATTTGTTTATCTACGGTATTGGGGGGGGGGGGGTAATTAATTAAAACGGTATTAATTCTTTCCTCTTGACTGCTTAAACTGAACTTGCTCCACCCACACGTATAGCAGTAAAATATCAGAGACAGAAGCTGTTATCTCTAATCTACATCCCCGTCGAAAAAGTAAAAATTTGCAGTATGGAAATACTTTGGATACAGAAAATACAAACGCGTGGTTGTCCTCGAGGATAGATATCCAATTTTGAAAAAAAGGTGGATGCAAGTGGCTGCAAAAAGAGGAAACACGAACATGTTCACCTATATTCCATCCCTCAGTGCAGATAAAGGTATGTCCCATTAATAACTTAGGTCATATGATTTCCACAATGCAGAGGGAAACCCCTTTAATCCAGTCGTGAAAATGGAATTTACAGTATAATGCAGATGTCACATAAAACACATGAATTGATGGACGGATGAATAAATCAAAAGTAGAGATGTACAATAGATTAAGTCGCGACATGGTCTGTGGATGTTAAAGAGCAAAAAGACTGCTATAATCTGCGTGTCTCTGTGTGAATGAGCTGCACAGTTTTGTCTACTACATACTCAAGTATGCGTGAAGACCTCATGGTGTTTTCAGCATCTGCCAACTCACAATAATGTGGACGAGAACACATGAACATATCCAGAGCTGCTCTGAGAGAACGCTTAATGAGCATTATCATTTTATTGGAGAAAAACCAGCCAAATTTGCTCTGAAACGGTCTTCACTAAAACCCATCAAAATAAAAGTTTGGTTTAACTTAAAGAAATTAAAGGGTAGGTACACCCAAAAATGAAAATTTGCCAATGATTTACTCACCCCCAAGTCATCCTAGGTGTATATGACATTCTTCTTTCAGACGAATACAATTGGAGTTATATTAAAAATGTCCTGACTCCTGGCTCTTCCACGCTTTATAATGGGAGTGAATGGCCGTTTCTGTTTTTTAGTCCATAAAAGTGCATCTATCCATCATAAAAGTGCTCCACATGGCTCCGGGGGTTAATAAAGGCCTTCTGAAGCGTAGCGATGCGTTTGTGTAAGAAAAATATTTTTAAAAATGTATAAAGTAAAATAACTAGCTTCCGGCCAAAGGAACATTCTGATTACACTTAAGTCTAAAGCGCAACTTATGCGACGCACTGCTGATATTTACGCTACACCATGACGCACTACGCTACTTCCGAAGTCACAAGTTGCACTTTAGGCGCAATCCGTATGTTCGTTTAGCCGGAAGCTACCGTATTTTCCGCACTATAAGGCGCACCTTCAATGAATGACCTATTTTAGAACATTTTTCATATATAGGGCGCACCGGATTATAAGGCGCATGAGATACTGCAGTCAAACGTTTGACTGGGTTTGCGTTATGCATCCACTAGATGTCAACAAATGTCAACAAAACAGTCAGATAAAGTCAAACTTTATTAAGCGTTCTGACAACTCCGTTCACTCCCATGGTAACGTTGTTCAAACGTTAAAGGAAAACTCCGGTCAATTTTAACACTGAGCTAATTTTTTGTAAATTTGGAGTGCTGTCAGTACAGATAACAATGACAAAAACCGGTGTTGCCTACACCGTGTTATCCTCTTTTTAAAATTTGCACCCTGTTGACTTAAACGGGACAAGTTTTAAACCTGCTTTTAGCCTCTTAACAACCTTAATGTGTCATTACAAGTGCACAGCCATGTGAGTGAACACGGTGAATCTGACTGCAGTAAATGTGAAAGATATGAATAAAAATGATGTTTATTCAGCCAGCTCACATACCCGTATTTTCTTCCTGTTTTCGGTCGAAGTCCACAGTAGGCGATTGTCGAGTGCGCACGCGCGATCATTGGTAACTAAGCAACAGTGGAGACTCAGACTGTCAGCTGTCAGCCGATGACGGTGCTGTGTGGTGTTCTGAGAATATCAGCTCAAATGGATAGTTCATCCGAATCAGATGTTGAACACACGGAGGAGGTTTGATCGCGCGCGCGCAAACTCGACAATCAACTACTGTGGACTTCGACCGAAAACAGGAAGTAAATACGGGTATGTGAGCCGGCTGAATAAAGAGATTATTCCTGCCTTCGTGAAAGCTCGGATCACAGTTGAGACTGATATATCAGCCCGGCGCTGTCTCCCCATCTTGGTGAACGTGTGTTCACCATCCATATATAAGGCGCTCCGGATTATAAGGCTTATAGTGCGGAAAATACGGTAGTTATTTTACATTATAAAGTTTTAAATATGGATATTTTTCTTACACAAACGCATCGCTACGCTTCAGAAGGCCTTAATTAACCCCCCAGAGCCGTGTGGAGCACTTATGATGGATAGATGCACTTTTATGGACTTTATAATGGGAGTGAATGGCCGTTTCTGTTTTAAAGTTTGGAAGAGCCAGGACATTTTTAAACATAACTCTGATTGTATTCGTTTGAAAGAAGAATGTCATATACACCTAGGATGACTTGAGGGTGAGTAAATTATGGGCTAATTTTCATTTTTGGGTGCACTATCCCTTAAAGTACTAGTATGTACTATGAAGAAGTAGGTTACTATTGTAGAATAGAATGTACTTCTCAAAATAATAATAACAACACCACCACAATTTATTTAAACATTAGGGATTTCATTTTTTTGTATGTTTTAATTTATCAAATCTTTGTTGTGCAGCACTTTCCATTTGATTACATTTTAAAACATTAATTTGAAATTTTAGTTTTACGCATTAATTTGATTACTGCCGGTTTTTGTAATATTTTTGAATAAAATGTTCTAAATAAAATACATTTCATTCTTAAAAAGTTGTTCCAATCATTAATCGATTATTAAATTGAATTGATTATATGTTTTGGATGATTCAAAAATAATTAACAAAACAAACAAATGGTTTCAAGTTTGTTATAGTAAAGCATTTTTTTAACCAAAAACCCTCTTTTCATTCATTTAACTGTCCTTTTAACTGATGATAATAAGAATTGATTGTTTAACAATTTTCTGAGACAGTTATCATACCATGAAATTCTCATAACATTACAAATCTAACACTGATACAATCTCTGGCTGCCACAAACAGAAGATTTTTTTTTTTTTTTTTTAAAGAGTATGATGTTCTCACAAGGACTGACCATTTGAATTTTCTGTGCGTCATCTCGTAGAATGCCAATCAGTTTCTCCACCAGCAAACCTATCAGAGACGTGGGTGTGTTGGGCATCACAAGGATCTCCTTGAGCACTGCTACCATGCGCTTCCTAGAACAGTTCATGTGAAGATTAAAACTTTAATAACTAAATTTGCAGTTAAAAAATACAACAGACTTTTAAGGGTGTTTAAGTTACACAGACATAAAGGGAGGAAACGGACCATCAAAAACTAAAGATAATAATAGTCTAAAATGTTTATTCTACATTGATCAGTAAGAGATCAGAGTACTGAGAACTCAGACCTGCCACCTTCTTCAGAAGTGTCAAGGCACCCGACTAGCAGAATCAGCTGCTGTCCAACAAACTCTTGGGTCATCACCATCTCAAGCTGTGTCATATCAGCTCTTTGCTCCTCAGACAGCGGAGTAATGCTCTTTAGATAACTGAAACAAAAAAGCTTCCTTATTTAGCTGGGTTATCATTTGCAAATGTTAAGTGTTTAACTGAATTCAAAAAGAAAATTAAATTAAAAGGGTTACAAGAAACAAAAGTGTAGAGCATATTCACCTGTATAGATACTCTGCAAAGATGGCCGCCTCAGGGAGTAACTTCTCCAGTAATTCCTCACCCTCATTTCCTTTACTCTTGACAAACTCACACAACGCTCTCCAGTACAACACATTTTCACATGTTAGGGAGTCCACAGTAATTAGTTTCCTGTACAAAGAGATATACACATTTAAGAAATGAGACTAATGTTGAAGATTGCCCAAACAAATACTAGCAGGCAGTGTGTAGCAACTCGTAACTTAAAGCATAATGTAATAACTGCACTAGTGTTGTCACGATACCAAAATTATTGTTTCGATACCGATACCAAGTCAAGAATTGCGATTTCGATACTTTTTCGATACTTTTCCTGAAAAGGGAGAAACACTCTCAAATATCATTGCTGTGCTTTATTTTAAAACTGGGACAACATTCCAATCATAACACACTAATAAATGAACATTTGAACAGCAGATAGGCTATAATAACCATTTGAACAAAATATGAAATATGAAAAATATAAAAAATAAATTAGAGCAATGACATTCAAGGTAAAAAAATAAATAAATTTAGCAGCATTATCTCAGTTATGATAAGAAACATAAGATTTTATCAATATCAATGCCACTGACGATTCTGCTTATCGATCCGATTCTTTAACGATTCTCTTATCGATTCATGATAGCATTGTGTGGAAAAAAGTAGTCATATGCTTTTTCGGGGGAAAAAAACAAGTGTTTTATTTGTTTTATGTAATTTATGTAATAAATGAAACCTTATTACAAAGTGTTAACGATTAGTTATACACCGATTCAGACAGATCAGTTGTTTTAACCATTCATTAAAACGAATCGGTTCAAATGAGTCATTAGTTCGCGAATTGGACGTGTCATTATCGGACGTGTGCGCGTTAATTGTGTGATTATCCAGGCGGTTACATCCCACTGTCATCACAGAAAACATTTCATGACTGGATAGTTTTTTTCGTTTATTTAAAGTGTGGTTTATGTCAGCTGAATGTGCGGAACGATTCAGAGAAGATAAGGCAACGTATTTTACCACAATTTACACCCAGCGGTAATTCAGAAAAAAAAAAAAAAAACTCCGAATGCTCCACATGAAACTTTAGTCTCCCGACCTTACCATCGTGTCTAATTATTTTGATTAATATGTGCGAGGGAGAGAGAGAGAGCAAGACAGCGCTTAGTTTTGAGACGGTGAAGCCTTGTTTATACTTTTGCCTGGCTCCGCAGAGAGAGAGAGAGAGTGCGCGCGCGCGACCGGGGCTCGCTCACTCTCTCTCTCTCTCTCTCTCTCTCTGCTCGTTCAGTTCACGCGCCCTGTCACACGCGCATGAGGAGAAAAACACAGACGTCCATAGGGAGGCACTGGAAGCGTGCGTTGCACACACCAACATGCAATACTCTCTTACAAATCTGGAACGCGGTCATTCTTATAAGTATCGATACTAATAAATTTAGGTATCGTGAAGTTTTTAATTTCCGAGTATCGCGATACTTTTGAAGTATCGGTGCACCGTGCAACACTAAACTGCACATTACATTATTAAGTGTAATAATCAAAGTTTACAGAGTACAGACATTTTAGTCAGTAAATAGTAAATATTTAGTTGGATATTTTGTTTGGTTATACTTTTTTTTTAAATGAGTATATATATATATTGAGTAAAATAAATATCTAAAAGCTCATCTGATATGGGTTTTTAATATCCAGTACAGTTTACCACTACTTCTGCCATTAGTGACTGGCAGACCCACAATGGATTTTCAAACTTTTCAAATTTCTTATGCCAAATATGGGAAAAACTAGCAGAATATTTATGGTAACAGTTGCTTCAGGGTTTCTGCAGGCATCTTCAAATTAAATGTAATGCTTTTTAATGCCATTTTCTTTTATTTTTTATGTCATACATGATCCATGACTAACCACAAAAAATTAACTTGGGTAATCAAATGTTTTTCTGTGATTAACCGCAATTAAAAAAACATTTTTGTAGGTTTATATTTAGTTTATATATTTTATAATGTATTCATTTCACAGTTATTCTCCAAATTAGAACCAACATAAAGACAATACATTTCAAATACTTGTTTAATGGCATCTTTTTATGAATGAAGGTCAGTATCACTGACTACGTTTACATGCAGCCAATAACCCGTTCAAAACCAGGATATTAGCAATAACCCGGTCGCGCACGGCCATGTAAACACCGGCAAAAACCCGAATATGCTCATATCCCGGATTTTAAAAACCGGGATATGATACCTGGGGTACCCCTTTTCTAACCCGAATTTTTGGTCATGTAAACGCGCATCGGCATATCCCCATAGTGATTTGTGTTCTGCGCATGTTCTATTCGCAAGGAATCTTGGTCTTTTGAGTAGAGGAACTTCTCGGCGCATACAAAAACCTGCGTGCAGTATACCGGAAGTAAACATGGCGAGACGCAGCACAGCATACTTTTGGAGCGAGGTCAGTACCAGCACCAAAGCGCAAACAAAGGCGATCGCTATCTGCCCCGAACTATTCATTATCCGCGTGCTGCTGCCATTGTTGATGTCTTTGGATACAGGAAGAAGAATCGGAAATGACGCATAATGCGTCTTAAGGTTGTCCGTACGTCCAGACGCTAACCGCGCGTCGCGTTTACATCGGGATATTGCAATTCCATGTATACAGGAGAAACTCTCTCTGCTCACGCATGTAAACGGGTTATTCCTAATGTTTCAGAAACCCGAATAGTGACCTTAACCCGACCATAACCCGAAAATTGTCTGCATGTAAACGTAGTCACTGATACTAATACAGCTATTGATGTCTGGATAAAAATGATGGACATTTGGCATAATTGTGTGCGTTACTGTTTGTTTAAGCGTGAAAGAGAACTGTATTCTGGCGCGCGTCTTTCTATGCGTCGTGTGTTACTTAGAAAGGACATTCACAGGCAGCGCGGTCTCTTTTCTCGTCGCGCTTGAATGGTTTAAAAGCATTTGCATGAATAAGAGCGGGATCATATAATGTAAAACTAGCCAAAGGATGACAAAAATTAACGGATGCTGCGTTAAATATTTTAACGCGTTAAACTGTCTTCCGGCCACTTCTGCTGGAATTTGCACTTTCCCATTTTTCTGGTCTAGTTTTATTCCTGTTATTCTGTAGAAAATGCCCGCATCACCTCCGCATCACGGCAATTTTAGTCCGGCTGGAAGCAATTACCAAACTGGTTCTGCGTTTATCACACTACCGTACATATTTTGCGACAGCAAATAAAAATGATTAATTATGAAGGCTATATTCAAATAAATTGATTATATAAAATTCTTCAAAACTATATCTACATTTTTAATGCCTGTAGGATTAAAATGTAATGCTTTTTAATGCCATTTAAGGCCTTAATTTTCACAAAATCCATTTAATGACTTTTAATGCTTTGTAATGCCCCGCAGAAACCCTGTTGCTTGAATGCAGCTGAAAGTACTATGCTTCTACTGATAGCTGAAAGCAAAGAACAATGAAAATAATAATAATTAAAAATTTGCAATAAACCTTTTCCAAGATGTCAAATGGACATACAAAGGGCAGGGCATGTGTACGTTTTTAAATTTTGGTGAATTGAATTATGGTGCAAAACTACAGTGACTGAAGTATGCTTGTTCTGGTGTTTAGATTCAAGTAACTGACCTCTCATCCAGCCTGATACCATTCTGCAGGAGTTCATCAGGGTTTGTTGCCATGGAAAAGATGGCATGTAAGGTAGTCACTGCAGTTTCTGCACAGTTCTCTACATCCAGTTTGTGCAGCAACTGCAAAACATCTCCCTGCAGCAAGCGAAGCCAAGCAGGCAGCAAATGGGTCTTGATGACCTCCTTCACTGAGTCTAAGGGAGATGGACATGATTTGTTTATTGACTTATACTGCCCTGTCAGCAGTAAATATAATATAAGATATACAATTTACAAAATTCTAAGATAATCAAGTATAAGCTTAATACAAGACAAAAATTATAATATGCATTCAGGCGATACTTTGCCAAATATTTCTAATAAACATGTTTGTTGTCTGATATTATCATAGGCACTGCAGTAAGATATGTTTGATAGTAAAATGATTTGAAAGGGCAGACATAATGAGGTGTTTTCCTTAATAGTAGAAACATGTGTGCAAGTCTTTAATGGCCCAGTTGTCACCTAAAAAACAACTTGTTTGTGCCTAGACTTAGAGGACTATGTTGTTAGGAGACAATGCACATAAACTCTAATACATGCATAGTTGTTTACAACTGGAGACAATTTGATCAACAAACACCACAATGTCCTTACCTGCAGTGTCACTGAGGCCTTCATGCAATAGACTCACTCTCTGAGCGATGCTCAGAGCTCGAATATGCACTTTCTCTGCCAGTACCTGAGGCACATACATAAACGCATCATATTTATTGCATACACTACCGTTAAAAACTTTAAGTTAATATCTTTATTTTTCACCAATTATTTATTAAATTGATCAAAACTGACAGTAAAGACTTTCACATAAAAAAACACTATTTACTAATTGTTAACTTTCATTGCAGGTTAGTCAATTTGGTATTTTCTTAGACATTTTTACCTGATAAGCAAGTTTCCTGACTTTCTCTTTGACGTCTCGGGTGCGCTTGTAGATTTTAGAGAGTGTAGCAGCCGAGGGAGCGATGCAAGACAGCACAGCACGTCGAACCTCTGGGTTCGAGTCATTTTCCAAAAGCAGAATATAAGCTACAAACACACAGAATTAATCACATTTACCTTATTTAAATTTACATTCCTTGGAGATTCATGGATCAATTTTGAACGTTAACATTAAGTAGGGATTGTAGCTGAATGTCTGTGAGTGAAAGTATGAGCATTCAGAGTACCTTTAATAGTGGGGCAGTCTGAGTCATTGGGGTCCTGAAGTCTGGCCAAGGCCAGTGCTGCCTGAATCCTGACATTAGGGTATTTGTCTGTTACTCTGACCAGCATGGCTTCATGGATCCTATCACATAGATCATCATCGATCTGAGCATTCTCACTAAGACTGCCCAGCAACTTATTCGCCAGCTGACAAACACGAAACCGCACAGCATGGCTGTTTGCACCGTGAGACTGAGGGAGAGAGAAAGACGGTAAAGAGGTGGATAAGACATTGAATGAAAACAAAGGTACACTGAGGTATGATTTTTTTTTTTTGCCTGCTCTTTTTCCCCCAACCCAAATGTCTACATGAGTGACACTACCTCCAACAGGAAGTTGAACAGAAAGTTCAAAAACTCAGTGTCATCTTCCTCCTCCTCCTCCTCCTCATTAACAGGCGTTTCGAAACTCGCAGCAAACTTAGTGACAAAATCAATGATATTCTCCACTGCAGGCTCTCGGGTGTAAATGATCATGGCATACTTCAGGCATCGGATGAACTCATCATGGAATTCGGACTTATCTTCCAACTACACAGAATTAAAAATGACCTAATTTAGAAGATTGTTTGATGTGTCAGACAACAGGTTAGAAAAATTTCCCATGCACCTACACTACCTTTCAAAAGTTTGGGGTTTGTAAGATTTTATGTTATAGGATTAGTTCACTCAATGAACATTTCTGTCTTTAATTACTCACCCTCATGTCGTTCCAACTGTGTAAGACTTTTGTTCATCTTCAGAACACAAATGAAGATACTTTTAATAAAATCAGACATTTCTGTCCCTCCATTGACAGCTACACGACAAACTTTGAAGCTTCAAAAAGTTCAAAAAGAGATCATAAAACTAATCCATATGAATTGAGCAGTTTAGTTCAAATTTTCTAAGACACAATAGCTTTATATGAACAGATTGAATTTAGGCTTTTATTCACAAATAAACATCCATCATCTCACACATAAGTTGTGGTAAACAGAAGCTCAAGCATGTTTGCTTTACGTGCAAGAACCAAAGAGGTTTATTCTCGTGTGTTACGCAGGACATTTGAGCTTCCGCATAAGGTTTGTTCAAGCGGGTCAAGAAGGTTAAAGGGATACTCCACCCAAAATGGAAAATTCTGTCATCATTTACACACCCTCAAGTTGTTGCAAACCTGTATGAGTTTCTTTCTTCTGCTGAACACAAAGGAAGATATTTTGAAGAACGATTGGAACTTTGGCACCATTGACTTCCATAGTATTTTTTTTCTACTATGGAAGTCAATGGTGCCAAACAACTGTTTGGTTCCAATCGTTCTTCAAAATATCTTCCTTTGTGTTCAGCAAAAGAAAGAAACTCATACAGGTTTGGAACAACTTGAGGGTGAGTAAATGATGACAGAATTTTCATTTTTGGGTGGAGTATCCCTTTAAGCTTCTGTTTATTGTTTGCTGATCAATGTTTATATTTGAATAAAAGCCTAAATTCAATCTGTTCATCTTATAAGGCGATCAAGACAAGTCTCATCAGAAAATTTGGACTAAACCGCTCAATCCATATGGATTAGTTTTCAATCTCTTTATGAATTTTTTGAAGTGTCAAAGTTTCAGTTGAGTAGCCGTCTATGGACGGACAGAAAGCTCTCAGATTTCATCAAAAAGATCTTAATTTGTGTTGTGAAGATGAAAGAAAGTCTAACAGGTTTGTAGCGACATGAGGGTGAGTAAAATATGACAGAATTTTCAGTTTTGGGTGAACTATCCCTTTATTGAACGGTCACTTATAACCACCAAGGCTGCATTTATTTGACCAAAAATTTAGTAAAACTGTAATATTGTGAACCATTATTATAATTTAAAATAATAATATTTTCTGTTTTAGTACATTTTAAAATTGTATTTATTCCTGTTATGGGAAAGTGGATTATTTAGCAGCCATTACTCCAGTTTTCAGTCCCACATGATCCTTCAGAAAACATTCTTATATTCTGATTTGGTGTCAAACATCATTACCAATGATGAAAACAGTTATGCTGCTCAATATTTTTGAGGAAACCATTATACCTTTTTTCAGGTTTCTTTGATGAATGTAATGTTAAAAAAACAATAGCATTATTTTGAAATAGAACTTTTTTTTAAATCAATTCAATGCATTCTTCCTGAATAAAAGTATTAATTTGTCAAATACTGACCCCAAACTTTTGAACGATAGTATACATTATAAAATTCACGTATTATGCTGCACCTTATTATATCTGGTCTTCAAACTGGCAACAAGTTTCGCCTTGTTATTATGAGCTTTCTGTGCGCGACGGAAAGCCTCTTCAATCTCCAGATCAGCGTCTCCAGGCATGGTGATGTTGCTAAAACACAAAAACAAATTACATGCCAGCCTGCATGTGAATGAATGATATTTGATATACGTTTACAAATCCAAAACACCCATGGAACACCGCACATTGAGGACATGCGCTTAAACATGTAACGTTAACTTAAGTTATTTTGTTTTTTATTTGTTGTAGCGTTAAATGTTAATAACACACTTCACAGGTTATAGATTAGATAATTAGTCACAACAAATGTCGGGTAACTTTAACTCAGCACGACAGAATCGTTAACGTTACCTGATCTTTCCTCCACCCATTGGACACTTCTAATGATCTAAATAAAAAGTTATTCATTAAATAAGCTAGCATAAACGACACCGTACGATGTATGTTATCCCACATCAAATCAAACACATGAAAAAGAGCACTGATGAAATGCTTGGATTACAATTCAAGTTACCTTAATAATTTGGTAAGTTATTAACAGGTAACGTTAAGTTATTTGTTTTATAAAATGAGCGACACCGCCTCGATAAACTGCTAACGTTAGCCCCGACAGTTAACTTAGATGCTACTGCTAGCAACAACACAAAAACATGTCGAACTAAGTTAACTCATACTTATAATTTTAACAAATACAAATTTATCAAAGCATTCGTCCTTGCTAGTGTATATGCTTAAATGTTCATTTTTGCTCAAAATGTTATTTCATCCGCGACGTAACGTTACCTGAAAGAAATCTTTAAGAGACTTCTATCTTGTCCAACGGTGAAAGCGCCACTTTTCAAAATGTGCTCTCGTCTCGCGAGAGTTACGTAGAACCGCCTCTTTCCGTCCCTGGCTGTCAATCATGTTTGTAACGGACAATACTATGGGGTTTCCTTCAGGGGGCGCTGAGAGGCTTAGTAACTCTGCAGCTTTGAATATGGACCTCCTTATCTCAAGAAGTGTTTTGTTTAACTTTATTCATTTTAAGTTTTTGAGTCTGACATATAAGTTTAAATATCTTTAGGCCTACAATAATTCAATAAAATGCCTTATTTATACTTAATCACGAACAGCTCTGATTGGTCCACATTTAAACTCTGCGAAAGGTAACAGATATTGATTTTTTTATTTGTATTATTATATTATTTCTGGTGCAATTTCTTGCGGATCGAACGAATGATAAGTCCGAGACGTGATTACACGTTTCCAGTGAAATAAAAAAGTAAAGTCAAATAAAAAAAAAAAAGCTAAACTAAATATTTCATATTTGACAGCTGTTTTAGGATAGAAATGTTCAACGACAGATAAAAAATAATCAGGCAAACTAATACACTTTTGTCTAATGACAATTTGTCACAATTTGTCATTTGAATTGTGAATTGAAAATAGGCCTATATAATTTACGTGATTCAAGTTAATGTAATAATGTTTTCATCATATTAGGCATAAGATTAATAATGGATGTGTACATATTGTGAAGTGAATTAATTTAATAAACTTATTTACGGTGAATAATTTACCTAGTGTTCGTAGCCTTCAGTAAATTAAGAAATTTTTTTTTTTTTAAACATTTCTTCACTGATATAGCCTACGCAAATGTTCTCTAGCTTTAGGAGGGAAATAGACAAGGAGACTGAGAGAAAAAGAAAGAGTGATAGAGAGAGAGCATGTATTCACAGATAATCTGCAGATAATTTCTCTGGGGTGCGTGCGTGCCCCCAAACCCCCCTAGCTCAAATTTTGGACCTCGGTACTTATAAAACCCTGCCTACAGCCCTGAATGCCAGTCATGCATCTTCTGAAAATAACCAATAGACTAGCCTATATATCACTATATAGCCTATATTACGGTTATAAAGAAACATGGTTCAGACTTCGAAATATGGTTCAGGGGATTTCACCTTTCACATTTATTTGAAATAATCACATTTTACCTTTAGAATTTACCTGGCCCTCTAACCCTCTCTACATTTTGGGGACTAAAATCAATTATATTTCTTTATTTAGTAAGTAGACTTGCCTGCAGTTTTGTTTGCTGTTGAGAATTGCTCATACAAAACGTAAATCTTTACACACTAACAAATCAAAAGGGAGTAACCCACCGGGTTATCAAAGAAATTGACGCTTGGTATTTGTTGTGCTGTTGGGCGTGTTGGTGTTCATGGGAGGGGCTAAGATTACACTGCAGTACCCGTGGCTTGTAATGTAAGACTGTAGTCACGCCCGGGGTGAGAGACAGGTGTCCGGGCGGGCTGGGGGCGCATGCCGTCAGTGTCAGTGAGTCGTGTACCGATGGCATTATCCTGTGAGCAGTGCTCTCACCGGGGGCAGCTTCACGGCGGAGCGGGAGGGTGTTCGCCGGTCGCTGTTGCAGCATGCAGAATGCTTTCGGCTGTCGTAAGGACTCTACCTTCAGGATCACGTACAGACGACCAGTGTGTTGCGCAGCCCAGTTTGTGATTGATCAGCGTGATCGAACTGGTTATTATGGCTTCCAGCTCTGGGAAGATGAACCAGTCCCCCGGCGGCAGCTGTGCATGTAACGGGACCGCTATTGCGGACATCCCCAATGTGATTGTAGAGAAGGAAATGTATGATTATCAAATGCACACAAAAATGTGCAAGAAAATAGCGCAGCTGACAAAGGTAAGTGCGTAATTTTACTACTCAACTAACGGGACTCATTTACTTAACTGTTTCCTGGATATCCATTCACTTAACGTGCCGCAGAGGTGTGTGTTTGTATGTATGATGATTGTATTTATGTATGCTAATAATACCCCTTTCTGCTACTGCGCAAATTGTACGCTAACCTTACATCCTTTACGTGATCGACAAGACTGTAAATATACATTATTGACACATATCAGTATTTTATGCTCCCTAACCCACTGGCACTGGAATGCAACAGGGTTTTAATGCTCTCAGCGTCGCATCACTGTCTTTCCATCACAGGTGATGCAGAAGAACCAGGCAGAAGGTATAAAACACATCACGTTTGAGATGTTATGGTAGCAAACGCGCTTTCATTGAGTTTAAATAGTTCAAAGGGGGCTACTGAAGTTCACACTACTAATGGCTCATCTAAAATAATCTGAACCGTGGTCCGTGGGTGATCACTGGCAACAGAAATGCAGTTATCTATTATCAGGGTTAGGTGTGTGTGTGTGTGTGTGTGTGTGTGTGTGTGTGTGTGTGTGTGTGTGTGTGTGTGTGTGTGACTGTGTATTAAGAACCACCCCTTCACAAGCAGCATCCAGTTGTTATGACCGTAGAAGCTTGTAATATGGTTGATGCAAACGTAACAGACTTGTTCAGCCTGGCAAAAGACAGTTAATACATTTGTAGGCTAGTTCATTTTAGCCACATTTGTTAGTTTTGTTTGTTCCACAAAGAAGCACGCTGGAATTGTTAGGACTGTGCAGTGGTAATGTTTGTTATACCATATAAATAATCAAAATTGACAGTACATTAATATTGTAATCATTCTGTATATTGGCCTATTGTTATGTTATTGCCTATGTTAGGCTATCTGATGGCACCTTATTAGCCATCTTTACTAAGACTGTAATAAAACCATTTAGGCTTAAATAACTCATATCCATTGGATCTGAATGCATTATAGAACTGTATAGGTCGTAGAGGGAATGTAAAAGAAGATATTTTGAGAAATGTGTCAGTGGTCCTTACAATGGATGTTAATGTTATAGGCCTAACCAAAATTGTTTGTTTACCAACATTTTTTAAAATGTCGTCTTTTGCGTTCTTCAGAGGAAAGAAAGTCATACAGGTTTGAAATGGCATTAAATGGCATGAGGGTAATTGATGAGTTCTTTTAAGTAATTGACTGAATTACATTTTTTGGGTGAACTAATCCTGTAAATAGTGTTATTAATATTAGATTGTTTTAGATGTAGGCTTATTATGTTTCCATTAGACAGGCCAGACATGCATTCTAGTGGCAGGGTAGACCAAGGGTAGCCAAGGTGTTGTGAATGTGAAGTGAACACATGTTGCTAGTTTGAATTTTGATATGGAAAATCTGAACAGTTGTTGGGATACCCCTCCTGCCGTACACATTGTGCCATTGAAACAAAGCACTTACAAATACAATTGCAACACTGTTTGTCACTTTGGATATAATGCATCTGGTAAAATAACAAGTGACCAAGCAACACTTTTCACAACACATGAAATGAAAAAAAAAAAAAAAAAAAAAAACCAACAAAAAAAAACATCAGTAAATTACAACTTACATACTTTGCCAGGTTGTTGAACTCTGGAGTTTCAGTGATTTATGCATTTTTTTATTAAACTTGCAACTAGGTTATGTATAATAAAATCAATAAAAAAAAATCACAATAAAAAAAAGTCGCTGTTTGGATTTTAATAGGCAAATGCTTAAGTGTCTATGATTGGATCATGATTGCAGTGATTATTAGCCTATATGTTTCTAGCATGTAGGAAGATTTTTCGATACATATTGATATTGAAATAACTGAAACGCTTCCAATACTTATTTTCCACAGAATAGATAGCAGCTGTGCTTTCTTACTCTCTTATCTCTCCGTCAGCGAGTTGACAACCTCCCTTCACTCACTCATTTCATATGCTCTGGATGAATGTTGTTGGTGTTACAGGGCTTAAATTTTGTTGTGGGATTGCGCATATTGCGCATAATTTTATTCATTCCTGCAGATTTTGTGCTCACCCAAAGTAGAACGTTTTTTGTCTCTCAGTACTAAATGGAGTTATTTTTCGTTGCTTATTGACCTTAAACAGTCAAATACACACAAAATGTCAAAATGCTGATCTTGGTGAATATTCACGTAAACACATTCAGTTATGTTTTAAGTGACCGTAAACAGTTGAGATTGACAGAGAAAACGCATGTGTAGCACTAGCAGTATAATGGATCCGTGTGTCAGATCTTAAAGTTACAGCAGCCTAATATTCCTAATGCAAATTATGAGATAATATAAATATATATATATATATATATATATGGCTGTTTTTCCACACGGTTTCGATTGTGGACCAGTGAAAATGCTCAGAGGTGCCAATTTATGTGTTAAAATCATTTTTTATTACCCCTCCCAACCATTCTTTCACAATTTAAGCCTGATGAATCTTGACATTGTCATCCTGGAATACGGTCATGATGTGTCTTCCTATATGGTTGTTTAAGAAATGAAAAGCTACACACTCCATCAATTAGGGTTAAAAGAACTGTTCCCAAACATATAACATGCTAGAAACAATCATCATTGCAATAATGATCCAATCATAGACTCTTAAGCATATGCCTATTAAAATCAAATCTTTTTTTTTTTTTTTTGGCTGGGCACTGTATGTCTGACACTTTGAAAAATGACACTGTGTGAAAATTGACTTGGCCAACTATGAAGTATAACTATGAAACCGTAATGTTAAGGAGGTTAAACTACAGGACTATAAAAGAAAAGAAAATATTTCTTAAAATAAGACTTAAAAAGCTCATATTCTTCTCTATGATCTTGGAATAAAGCACATATTTATGATACTGTTTGTCACTGTGGATTAAAACCATATGTTACAATACCAGTGACCAAACAGCCTAATGTTTAGCCTCCACACTTTTCACAGTCACAACACATGAAATTAAATGTAAATCAGCACAAAATTGAATTTTATCAGCAAAACTCCCTAATAGAAGCAAACACATTTACACTCTTTATTTTCGAACACTGGAGTTTAGGTTTGAATTATGCGTTTTTGTATAAACTGCACCTTGATGATGTATGATAAAATCAATGGCCATAACTATATATATGTCATTGTGTGAAAAATGAATCCCCTTGGACAATTATAAAGTGTAACTTTGAAAAGATAGAGGTTAAAGGCTGTAATATCAACACACTATTAATGGCTAATGCATACACAGTCATTTGGGTCTGTTGAGGCGGGAGAAGGAAAGTGAGAGTGTGTATCAGGTTTTATTAATATGGACCTCAGTCAGGAAAGATGCCATATTTACTGAGAATGAAAACAAGGCTGTGAGGGATGTAAGCCGATTCTATGGTCTGTTTTCCTCTGGAATTGATTTTGGAAAGCATTTTTTGTAATATTTTATACCCAGGTATACAACAGTGCAAGTTATTGAACGGACTGTCCCTCAAAGCCTCGTTTTCATTCTTGTCAAATAAAAAAAATGGCGTCTGCCGTGACTAAGGTCCATGGCAGCACTTTTACTGAACAAAATAAGCTATGACTCGAAATTCAAACCTGCCGCGTTGTCGTGAGTGTATATGTATGCATATGTGGGAGTATGCCTGTGAGCTTGAATGTCACAGCTGTGTGGAATCCCGCTTTCTATCATCATGTAAACATACTCCTACTAGTTATCTTTAGCTTTGTGTGTGTGTGTGTGTGTGTGTGTGTGTCTGTCTATAAGAACAGATGTTTGAGTCATACCCTCTCTACATTCAGCTAACATTCAGCTAAGATTTGTGACGCTTAGTAATGCTACACAACAAGGCATACTATTTTTACCGATCAGGAGTGTAGGAGATTTGATCTACTTTGGTCTGATATGGATAGGCCTATAAGAGCATGATGGGAATGGGGTGCGTGTCCTGTACAATGACATAACTCGCTGCTTAAACACTATGATGCATCGTTGGAGAAATTAACTAGTCACATCTGTTTCCCAAAACCGTAGTAGCTTGATCACACCTCCATCATTTCAACCATGTTGGTTTAAATGGGACTCTCATTAAAGACATGCAGGAGTAATAACTTTTGCTAAGTAATTGAATCGAGGTCGCAGTTAAAGGGATACTCCACTTTTTTTGGAAATAGGCTCATTTTACAACTCCCCCAGAGTTAAACTGTTGAGTTTTACCGTTTTTGAATCCATTCAGCCGATCTCCGGTTCTGGCGGTTCCACTTTTAGCATAGCTTAGCATACATCATTGAAGTGGACAAGACCATTAGCATTTCTCATAAAAAAATGACCAAAGAGTTTCGATATTTTTCCTATTTAAAACTTGACTCTTCTGTAGTTACATCGTGCACTAAGACCGACGGAAAATGTAAAGTTGCGATTTTCTAGGCTGATATGGCTAGGAACTAGGGCTGTGAATCTTTGGGTAGGCAGCGAATCGATTCGATTCACGATTCATAGGTTTTCGATTCGATTCAAGAACGATTTTTGCAAATTCAGAAAGATTCGATTCAATGCGATTCGATTCTTAATTTTTTATATGCATTCATAGGATTATTTAAACGCTTCCCCCAATGGGTCTTAGTCAGGGTGTAAATTATACATGCAGCTGCCTTCGGGGGTCAGAGAGTGGGAACAAAAACAAAACAAAAAAAAAACGACATTTTGTCTATTGTTAACGTTAGTCCATGTTAGTTTTTAATGAATCTATTATTATAAAAAATATTTCCAAAGCCTATAAATTAGCATTTGTACAAATGTAAACCAAGATTTAAAAAGGCTTTAAAAGTATAGTTAGTTCATCATGATAACTATTTTGTAGGAATGGATACACAACCTTAAAGTGTTCCTGGTACATTAAACATCCTCCATTGTGAGACTAAAAATACCATGAACTTTCCCAACTAAACCTTAACTAACGTTTCCTCATGGAATAGCTACTCTTTGTTCTCTTTATCCGACTGAACATTGTCCTTGTGATTCTGAAAGAAAACGCGCCGGCTGTCTACTTGTGCTATATTAACGATTACGAATGCAACTTTAATGCGCATCTGATTGATGGATAAACCACGCGCTCTTATTTCAGTGTAATTAATGTTGTAGTTATTTCATCAGTTCAGTTTAACGACATTAAGTTACATTTCATTCATCATTCATGATTAATCGGAAGCGTGTGCATTTTAGACACCTATACGTTTTCTCTTTCCATGTAATAAATGCGCACCCTTGAATAAGTGGGGTTTTACTTTAACTGCTCAGGACGGGTATGACCCATTTCCGTAAAACTTCAGTAGCCTATCTTATCTTAAAGAAAATAACGGTGACGTTTCCACGCAACGAACGCGTTGTTTCATAGCAGTGACCGCGCAATGATATGGCAGCTTTATCAATGGCTTGCTTTCTCGATAGAGAGCTGTCATCTGCTCATGTGAACACCAATGGCTGTCCTGAGGAGAGCTCAAACATGGACTGCTCAAAAATCTGTAGATGAGAGCTATATGGGACCGAGCGCGAGCGAAATCCAGTGAAAGATGGTAAGAGTGCAGCGAGTATGTGAGAGCTGTGTGTGAGGACGCGAAATGACGCCGCACAACGCCTCATTAATTCGCGCATGTAGTCATTTAATGTTTATATGTTTTAAAGCACTGAATCGATATAGAATCGAAAATTATTCGATTCTTAGCATTTTAAATCGAATATTGACCGAAATAAACGATTCACGATTCGAAATACATGTTTCAAGATCGATGCATATGCATCGTCAGGATTTGTAATCGATGCATCGAGAAAACGAATGAATCGTTACACCCCTACTAGGAACTATACTCTCATTCCTGCGTAATAATCAAGAAACTTTACTGCCGTACCATGAGAGCAGCAGGCGTAATGATATGACGCAGCGCCTGAAAATAGTTCCGTTGTGTTGACGGAAGGTAGCCTATTTTCAGGCGCTGCGTCATATCATTACGCCTGCTGCTCTCATGGTACGGCAGTAAAGTTTCTTGATTATTACGCAGGAATGAGAGTATTGATCTACTAGCTGTGGATCCTCACAATTGCGAGTAAAAAAGTAAACATTTCAAATTTATATCCGGCAATTCTAAACTTGAAAATTCAAGAAATTCAAGGAATTCTGACTAGTTTATGTCTCGTAATTCTGACTTTTTTTTCTCATGAAAAAAAGACTGGAAACAATCTTCCATAGGTATTATTTGTATCAAATAAACTGAACTAAAACAAACTGTGGTTGGTCAACTCACACTCATAATCAAACAAAGATAAATGAAAACCTTAGACATAGAAAATCTGGTTACTCATATTACTCAACAGTACACAGCCATGTTTATTTGACTTTTCAGTAGCATTAAGGGTCATTGATTCACATCAATGATGAGGATAACTTGCCTATATCAATAATTATATGAGTGGTAGGGAAGTCCACACCACAGATTTAATGATAACAATTTTTTTCTGGCTGATGATTGATAAAAACATTAATACCCAATCAGAATCCACTCTGCATTAAAGAGCTTGAGCATATAAAACTGCAGATGACATAACTGCAGAACACGCTTATAATAAACAAAATATTAGTGTGGACGCTATTATAGTTATCTTTATAGTTATCAGTTTTGATGTTAACGGGCCTTTACACTCACACACACACATACGCATAGACTCATTCATTTCACTTGCTGGGCCAGAAATGCCTGTTATATAAAGTTTTTGAAATGCTGACAAATGGATAGAGAAACGAATGTGCTTCTGTTATTTGTGTCTGTTAAGGAGGGAGAAGGAAGATAAGACTGTGTGTATCAGGTTTCATTAGCATGGACCGTAGTCTGGCAAGGTGCCATATTTGCAAAGAATGAAAACATGGACAAATATATAGAGAGAGACAGGTATTTCAGCATTTTCTATGTTAAATTTTCATTTATGTACACAAAAATCATTCACTCTCCTCCTTCAATCTGCTCTTTATCCTAATATTCTCTCTCCATTCCAGTCTGCAAGTAAGTTATGAGTGCTGTCACAGTCACTCTATATAAAGCTAGCAAACATTTCAGTCGTACAGATATAGGACATTACTTTCCCTGTAATTCTGTGCGCCGTAAAACATGAGAGTTCATATTCAAGGACTGAGAGAGAAAAAGAGGGAGAAATAGACAGAGGGTGGGTGAAAGACAAGTTGTAGTGGAGTCAGGGGAGAGACAGAGAGAGAGAGAAGGTGGTTGGCTTACAGAAACACCGTGGGGGCCAGAAAAAGATATAGTGAGAGAGTGACGGCCAGACGGGCGAGTGAAAAGGATAGAGTGACTTCCTGGCAGTTTATCATACGGAATGCAGTGGCGATTAACGACAGACAGTGAGGCGTCATGGTAACACACGACCCGCTGGAGGGATGAGTGAGATGTTGGGAATCTGATGACACCCCAGGCATGGGGACTTGTGGGTAGGACACATTGATGAAGAGTCAACGTGACACATAATATTAGGCCTCTCTCATATGCTGCCTACACATTCAGACTCAAACATACAAATGCACTTTCCACAAATAGGGTACAAATTTTTTTTTTTTTGGTCAAATAAATAGTCAGTGAACGGAGGTGATTAACCCTCAGAAAATGTATCTGAGTAACTAAATACTAACTTTTTTCAGTTTTTTTTATAAGAGGTGTTATTTTCAAACATGAATATAAAATAATGCCATTCAAAATAAATTTTGTGTACTTTTTGTGTTTTTACAACCATTAATAATCATTAAATAGAGTTAAATTGAACTAAAAATGAAACTATGCAGAATGGAAAACAGGGTTGAAAATTTAGCCTAAATGAAATTACCACTCAGTAGCTGTTTGGGGACCAAATGTTGGTTTGTTTGTAATTGATAAAATTCTATTTTCCATAAATGAAAGAAAAATATTTAACGATTTTGATTCAAGAATACAGTCATCACACTGTATTTGTAAATTATTTACTTGTCTTCCCAGCAGAGTGTAGAAAGGGTTCAAATTATGCTTCTTGGGTGTCGCAGCTTAATAGAATGTTACTTTTTTTGTAATGAAGAAAAAATCATGTGGCTGTGCACAAAATATTGGAGTTTGAGACTGGGTGGGATTGGGAATTGTAGTTTCTTATACTACAATAGATTAAATATCAGTTCAACAGATCTTAAAATCCTCAATTTAAGAGAGTGATGCAGAGATCTTGCGTGTTTAAAACTTGTACTTTTCATGTTGTTTTAATTTTATATTATGAAAATAGTTTATCACATATCTAGACATTCTCACAACAAAAACTTGGGATTAGTGCCTCTTATGCTTGGGAGATGCCATGGGACACCACTGTCAAAGTGCCAAACACATTCGAACAGCTGTGCACAACCAAGGTTAAAACAGACATCTGCGCATTATAACAGACACACATGTAGCCTACTAGATAAACTGCAGACTGTGGGTGTACAACTGATTGGATCAGAGAGATGGAAGATTTCATCTGCAAAAACAAGACTGTTAGCTTAGCGCTGTACACCTGTAATACAGGCACAGCAATCCACAATGTGGATACATTTTTTTTCTGTGCTGTTCTGCCAGATTAATTATTAAGATACAGTTATAACTGTTTGTTTTTGTATAGGTCATTTATTCTTTAAACACTAAGAATGAGGAGCAAGAGGCAACTCTGCAATCGTTACGCCGTGTTGCCACGGAGACACAGGGCAGCCTCCAGCCAACCACAGGTCAGGATGAGGAAGAGGAGGAGTCAGCATCTATCCTGAGGACACGCCTTCTAGAGCTGCAGGCCACCGTAGAGGAAGTAAAAACATAAGTGGTCAAACATACACATATCTTCTGTATATGGATTTGTTATAAGTATATTAAATACAACTTGGATTGAATCACTTCATTATCTTAGGATGTGTGAATGTGTGTCCATTTCAGGTGGAGGAGCGTGGACAGAGGACTGAAATAGAGTTTGCGGAGCGCATAGCTGTGCTAACCCAAGAGACATGTGATCTGCGCAGAGACTACCAGAATCTGCAGACAGATAGAGACAACCAACACAAATTACTACAACAAACTCAAGAAGAAAACAAGTGCTTAGAGAACGAGTGCCAAGAGCTACGCAGAGCCAGAGATGAAGAGAGACAGAGAGAGGAGGAGAAGATGCATAGAGTGGAGGAGGAGAGGAAGAGAGAGATCGAGGAGAGGAATAGAGAAACAGAAGAGAGGAATAGAGAGTCACGGGAGAGAAAAAGAGTAGAGGGTGAGTGTGAAGAAAGGTTGAAAACAGTGAAAAAGGAGCTACAGGTTCTGAGGGAGGAGAAGGAGAGAGCGGAGAAGGAATGGAAGAGAGATTTGGAGGAGTGGAAGAAGAGAGTGAAGGACGTGGAGGAAGAGAGGAGGGAGGAGCAGGAGGCAGCCAAGAAAACACTACAACAGAGCCTTAATGAACACATCAACCAGTGGCACCAGAGAGAGCAAGAAAACCGCAAGTCCCAGAATGCAACACTTCAGCAGAGGCTGAGAAAAGCAGAGACGGACTTGGAGGTTCGAGAACAGAGGTTGAATGAGAGCAACAGACACTGCAGCAAACTTCAGGAGAGAGTAGAGGTACACATGAATACCCAAACACACGGTCCAAAATTCCATTTTTGACACATCTGCCCATGCCAGGTGAATTGAGACAATCACACCCTTAAATATTTCTTATCTTGAATGTTTTTCCTTTCTACTTTCTTTGTGTTCATTTTGGGGTATTAAGCATTATTTTTATTTATTGTATTTTTTTAAGAAATTGTTATTTACTTAACTTTGGAAGTGTTTTACTCCCATAATAGACTAAAGAATAACAGTTATTTTCTTTAGTCAACTTTTTTTGAAGAGCTAGGCCTGGCCACAGTTTTTTGCTCTCTCAAAATGTTCATTATATTTTATTATTATTTATTTATGTAGTTATTATTAATATTATTATTAATTGATTATTTTAATACATTTAAAACCAATTTAACCAATTTAGTTTTGGTTATTTTTTAATATATGACCATTAGTTTTATTTTTTTTGGGGGGGGGGGGGGGCTGGGGGTGTTCGTTTTTTTTAAATGTTTAGTTTTTATTTAGTTTTCCTGCGTAAAACATATTCCAAATAAATATGTGGATGATGGAGCTGCGTGCTGTGGAGATCCCTGATGGGACCAGCCGAAATTGAGAGTAATTTTAGTTATGGTATTTTATGTTTGTTAGATTTAT
Organism: Rhinichthys klamathensis goyatoka; assembly: GCF_029890125.1. NCBI lineage: Eukaryota > Metazoa > Chordata > Actinopteri > Cypriniformes > Leuciscidae > Rhinichthys > Rhinichthys klamathensis. Next base: position 295,675 of record NW_026606753.1, on the reverse strand, counting down.
CAGGGCTGTCGAGCACTATTGCTGTCTAGTGAGATTTTCATGTTTTCTTTTTACATTTCAAAAACAAGCCTTATGAAACTGGAAATGATGTCTTCCAGGCCTGGTAATTCATGGATATATATATATATATTGTGGATATACATTTTCCTATTTATGCATAGTGAGATAAAAAAAATAATTCATTGTGTACAAACAAATCAGTATTGCTTTACAAGCCAGTTCACATAAATTTAGTTGAGTGGCCATGTGTAACTGACCTTTCAGCGGGGTGTTCGTCTCATTGTAAGGGGGCAGTAATTACCGCTGTGACTGACACTTCCGAATCTAATTGAGACCGAGATTAGAGGGATCAGACAAACACCCACAATTACCGTCACTCAGACACACACAGCTGTGCAGAGACAGATGGCATACCCGACTTAAACAGTCTGTGACAATACCCCACAGATCTGCTGCCAGTCTTTCTACAGCGAAGTCTGCACAGAACCTGCAGAAAATAAAAATAACATAGGCTTTTTTATGTGGGACACAAAAGTAAGTCATTACACTTTGTATTTAGAACAGGATAAACCCACGTGATTAAATAAGTAAGAGTTGCTAGGCACGCAACAATGACACCACCATCTCTGACGTAGCTTTTTACATGCACTGCGGCTAATGCGCATTAGACGTGGCTAAAAATGTCAGACAGAGTGAGATGAGTAACACCCTCTCTTCTCTGCTTTGGCTTGACATCCTTTAGAGAAAATTAGTCAGAGGCACCTCAGATCTGCAAACTCAGAGCAGCTGCTGTGATGTAATCAAAGAGTCGTAGGCTCAAAGGGCAAATTCCAAACGGCATTTTTGCACCCTTACAGGGCCCTTCGGGAAGGGGACGCCATTTGTAGGGGCGTTCCAAACGAAAGTGAACAACTAGATCCCTCCATGAAGGGCCCTTCCACAAGGCCGTTAGCGAAGGGTACATGCGGTGGTCCCTGGAGAGTTTGAGTTCATTTACAAACACAGCAATTTAAATTGTTTTGTTTTGTTCGTGGTTTTTTTTCACATTTTTGTTATGTTATGTTTAAATAAGTTTCATATGTATGAAATGTGTTTGGTAATGCAGGGTCCAAAGAAGAGGCGCCAAGTTTTAAAGTTGAGAGCAGCAAAATACACTCACACGCAGATATAAAACACATATTTTAAAAACTTTTTTTGTATAAAATGTATATATATTTGCAACAGTTATGTTAACAGCAATAATAAGACATTTCTGTCGTAAGAAACAGCTACTCAGCTGATAAACACCGTGCTGCGTTGTCATGGGAACATCCTAGGTCAGGGGTAGGCAAGTTCGGTCCTAGAGAGCCGGTGTCCTGCAGAGTTGCAACACTGAAAAAAACCTCTCCTGCCTATAGCCTTAGTAATCCTGAAGACATTGATTCAGGTTCAGGTGTGTTTGATTAGGGTTGGAACTAAATTCTGCAGGACAGCGGCTCTCTAGGACCGAACTTGCCTACCCCTGTCCTAGGTGAAGATAATGAGGAAATTATGTTGTCTTTCATTGCTCCCTTCACCAAGTGCGTTCCAAATGGCTACATAATGGGGAGTCCCTTCGAAGGGAGTAGGGCACAGGGATTCTCACTTCTGTTTGGAATTTGGCCAATGTGTTCATGGGGTGGTCAGAATTGGCTGATTAAAATCATCTTGGACTTCATGGGCCTGACAGATGATGCAGTTTCGGTTGTACATCTCTGCTATCAGGTGATCCAATGAGAGGATCCAGCAGGATAACGGACAACTAGATTTTTTGTGTTTATCAAGAAGATGTGAGTGGTGTTTTGGTGGTTGTCAGGTTGTTGCTAGGGTGTTCAGAGTGGTTTTTAATCGCTTGCTTTGTGGTTGCTAGGGTGTTCTGGGTAGTTGCTTACTGCTCAAGTCAGGTCACCCTTATTTATAAAGCGCTTTATACAATACAGATTGTTTCAAACCAGCTTTACAGTGATAACAGAAAAATGATTCAATGATGCAAACAGAGTTCATTTCGGCTGTTCTGCAGCTCTAAAAGAAAATAGTGTCATTCAGTTCCATTGTAAAGATCACCAATTATCAAATTAGTTCATTTAATCTATAAACCAGCTCTGCGGAAAACAGTGATGTCATCGTATAACTCAGTTCAGGTCTAATGCAACAGTCAGTACAGTCAGATCAATATTATTGAATATTAAGTGTCCCCAACTAAGCAAGCCAGAGGCGACAGTGGCAAGGAATCTAAACTTCATCAGGTGACAGAATGGAGAAAAAAACCTTGGGAGAACCCAGGCTCAGTCGGGGGGTCAGTTCTTCTATGGCCAACAAATGAACACGGTGTTATTATGATTCAGGCTGCATCAAGTCAGAAATCACATTGTGGATCAGTACTGCTCCTAGTTAAAAGATCCTACCTAGAAGTGATATTCTGAGAACAGATTCACGAAAATTTCTTCTGAAGTAAGAAAAAAAAAAAAAAATTCACAGATAATCATATAAATTCTAAGTTCATAAAATTGTTCATAAGTGAAATTATTGAATTCTCAAATATTTTCTTAAGAACACTGTTTTCTTAAGAAAATTACAGACTTTGGTGATATCTGATAGAAAGTTGATTTTACCCGAAGTCTTGCTGATCAACTCAATGAAAATTACAATATTGCATTACCATAATAATCATACTAAATTAAACACGCACGCTTTTACCATTGTGACTGGATTGACAGAAGTACAGTACCCTTGAGGCGTGTTTTGTAATGAGTATGTATTTTAAATAGTTGTTTTTAAAGAGTCTGTCTCAAGATGGAGCAGTCTGTTGCATTCATTTGCGCTCAGCACTTCCGGTTTGGGGAAGTTCCATTAAAGAAGACTGAATCAAATCATAAGGTTGTGCTATAAATAATCATTATCTGTCAGTTTGACTGAATTAGCTGTAAAATGTTCTATTTTCAGACGTCAGGAGAATAACGTAACACTTGGTAATTTAATGTGCAGGGTAAAACAAGAATATCTATGGCAAGCTCTTTTCATACGCTGCATTCTTTTCCTCCTGATTATTTTCTTTTTTTCTATTTGTATTCTGCTGTAACAGTATGAAGACAACATATACTCCGGATTTGTGGTCTGCTCTCCCGATTTAATTTACGATATCCCATCAATAATTCACTGGAATGCACTAAGAATCTCTTGTTTTTCTCCCCAAATCTTTAAGTTTAAAATACATAAACAACAAAGAAAAAATGTTTAATTGTCTCCTCCTGTCACTTCTAATCCCTATTATATTTATCAGTGTTTACTGGAATGTTTTTTAGGCAGGTAAATCTGTCTAAATGACAGAAATCACTTTTAAAAATGTCCTTTTAATGTTCGATGGTTTGAAGGGTGAGTAGAATAATGTCATCTCATTGTACCCAGTTTTTGATAATGCTTATTATTGCATTCATAGAGCTAACCTTTCGCTGACTGTTTGTAGTTTAACGGAAGTTATTCCTATAATTCTTGCAAAGCGTCATTGGGGTGTAAGAAAATCTTAAGAATAAAGATAAGAACACTCTAAAGAAATTGGGTGCACAAAATATTCTTAACTTTATTCTTAAGTTAAAAACAAGAAAATAGCAGTTAATAATAATTAAATCTGGCCCTTACATATGGCTTTGGTGCTGTCATGACGGGTCACAGAATCACTGGAAGCAATAGCAAGTAAACTCAGTTTATTGACAGACTTGAGACCAACAATGACACGGGCGTGGAACGATGGCGCAGGGACTTCGATGGTCAGTGGTGAAGACAGGAACCGTGAAGTGGTGAACACTGAAGACGGAATCCACACAACCCAAACGATAATCCACAGACGATGACGAACCCACGACGAAACACGAACACCGGACGAGCGGGAAGACAAGACTGGAACACCGACACAGGAGACATCAAACAACGATCTGACAAAGAGGACAAAAACCAGTGACTATAAATAGGGTGAGGAAATGGACTGCAGCTGGCGGTGATAATGATGATCAGCTGGAGCGGATCAGGTAATGTCACAACACTCACGCCCACTACGCACGTGCATTCACACAACAACATAAACACGAAACAAGAAGGAACCAGAGAATCGTATACCGTGACAGTACCCCTCCTCCTAAGAACGCCTCCTGGCGTTCTCAGAACTCCTTACCTGCCGATTGTAAACATCGATAAGGGAGTGATCCAGGATGTCTCTAGCAGGTACCCTACTTCTCTCCTCCGGACCGTAACCTTCCCAGTCCACCAAGTACTGGAATCCGCGTCCCCTCCGCCTAGAGTCCAGAATACGATTGACCGAATAAGTGGTCTCCCCATCTACGAGTCGCGGCGGGGGGGGAACCGGGACTGGCGGATTAATGTGCGAATGAAACACGGGCTTGATTTTGGATACGTGGAAGACGGGATGAACTCTCCTGTACGCCGGAGGTAAATTGAGGCGGACTGCCACCGGACTAATGATCTTGGTGACAGTGAACGGGCCAATGAATTTGGGAGCAAGCTTATTGGAGACGGAGCGGAGAGGAATGTTTCTGGTAGAAAGCCACACTTTTTGACCGACGATGTATACGGGAGGCCTTGACCGGTGGCGATCGGCCTTGGCCTTGGTGCGCGCCCCCACCTGGAGTAGAGTCTCACGGGCTCTAGTCCAGGTACGGTGACACCTCTGGACGAAGGCGTGAGCAGAGGGGACCGCGACCTCGGATTCCAGACTAGGAAAAATAGGTGGCTGGTAACCTAAACTAGCCTCAAACGGAGAAAGGCCCGTGGACGACACCGGTAACGTGTTGTGGGCGTACTCCACCATGGATAGTTGTTGGCTCCATGAGGAAGGATTCTTGGAAACCACGCACCGTAACGCCCTTTCCAGGTCTTGGTTGGCTCTCTCAGTTTGGCCATTGCTCTGGGGATGAAACCCTGAGGACAGACTAACCGTCGCACCCAGTAATCTACAAAACTCTCGCCAAAATTTGGACACAAACTGGGGTCCCCTGTCGGAGACCACGTCCACCGGGAGGCCATGTAACCGAAAGACGTGATCTACGACCGTCAACGCTGTCTCCTTAGCTGAGGGTAATTTGGGTAAGGGAATAAAGTGAGCCGCCTTCGAGAACCGGTCCACCACGGTCAAAACGACTGTGTTACCCTGGGAGGGCGGGAGGGCGGTAATAAAATCTAGCGCGATGTGGGACCAGGGTCTCGAAGGGACTGGCAGCGGTTGAAGTAACCCATCTGGGGGTCGATTAGAAGTCTTACCAGTGGCACAAACTGAGCAAGCCAAGACAAAACTGTGGACGTCACGAGCCATAAGTGGCCACCAAAATCGTTGCTTAACCAAGAAGCCGGTTCGGTTGACTCCTGGATGACAAGCCACGTTGGAGCAATGACCCCACTGAATGACGTCGGACCGTAATCCCTCCGGCACAAATAAACGATTCGGTGGGCAACCGGGCGGAGGCGTTACCCCTTCTAAGGCCAACTTGACCTTCGATTCGACCTCCCATGTGAGTGTGGAAACAAATATGGTTTCGGGTAAAATGCACTCGGGAGTAGACGGGCGTTCGGAAGGCTCAAAAATACGAGATAATGAATCGGGTTTGATGTTTTTAGAACCCGGGCGGTACGAGAGAGTAAAGTCAAAACGGCCGAAAAAAAGTGCCCACCGAGCCTGCCTGGAGTTCAGTCTTTTAGCCGTTCTAATGTATTCTAGATTCTTATGATCAGTCCAGACGATAAAAGGTACCCCCGACCCTTCTAACCAGTGACGCCACTCCTCCAACGCTACTTTGACTGCCAACAACTCCCTGTTACCGATGTCGTAATTACGTTCGGCTGGGGACAAGCGATGAGACAAAAACGCGCAGGGATGCATCTTGTCGTCTGTAGGAGAGCGTTGGGATAGCACTGCACCTACCCCTACCTCTGACGCATCGACCTCCACCACGAACTGACGTGAAGAATCAGGGGCAATAAGGATGGGGGCTGAAACAAAGCGGCCTTTCAGTTTGGCAAACACAGCTTCCGCTGTGTCTGTCCACCTGAACGCAGTTCTGGGGGAGGTCAAGGCAGTCAGAGGCGCGGCTAGTTGGCTGAAATTACGAATAAAACGCCGGTAGAAATTGGCGAAGCCCAGAAACCTCTGTAGGGCCTTACGGGAATCTGGGCTTGGCCACTCGACCACAGCCTTAACCTTTTCAGGATCCATACGCACTCCTTCAGACGAAATGATGTGCCCTAGGAAAGGAACAGACTGTGCATGAAATTCGCATTTCTCCGCCTTGACAAAAAGCCCATTCTCTAGCAACCTCTGAAGCACTCGTCGGACGTGCTGCACATGTTCCTGGAGAGAAGATGAAAAAATCAATATGTCATCCAGGTAAACATATATGAACTGGTCTATCATATCTCGCAGCACGTCATTGACGAGTGCCTGGAAGACCGCGGGGGAGTTGGACAGCCCGAACGGCATAACCAAATATTCAAAGTGCCCCCTGGGGGTGTTAAACGCAGTCTTCCACTCATCCCCCTCCCTAATGCGAACCAAATGATATGCGTTACGTAAGTCCAATTTCGTGAAGACGGATGCTCCCTGCAACCTCTCGAAGGCTGAAGACATCAACGGCAAAGGATAAGTATTCTTTACCGTGATGTTGTTCAACCCCCGGTAATCGATACAAGGTCGCAGAGAACCATCCTTCTTCCCCACAAAAAAGAACCCCGCCCCCGCTGGAGAAGAGGAAGGGCGAATGAACTTGGTTGCTAGAGAATCAGAAATATATTTCTCCATGGCCTCCCTCTCCGGAACAGACAGTGAGTATAACTTGCCCTTAGGCGGAGACTTACCTGGCAGTAAATCTATGGCACAGTCATAGGGACGATGCGGAGGAAGAGAAGCAGCACGAGACTTACTAAACACTTCCTTCAGGTCTAGGTACTCCCTGGGCACGTTAGACAAATCCCCCGCTTCCTCCTGAAACACAAAAACAGGGACAGACGAACAAGCAGACACAAGACAGGACTTATGACATTCCTTGCTCCACTCCAGCACAGTTCTTTGCTGCCAGTCTATTCGGGGGTTGTGGTGGATGAGCCAGGGGTGTCCAAGAACAAGAGGTGCGAGGGGTGAATCCAGTATGTAAAAAAAAATAGTCTCAGTGTGGTTGCCAGATGTGATGAGGGTGATGTCTTCAGTCGTGAATGAAATAGTGGGAAGTTCTTGACCATTAAGTGCATGTACTGAAATCCTGTGAGTGAGGGGCTTGAGGGGAATTTGAAACTTGAGTGCAAATGATTTGTCCATGAAATTACCTTCCGCCCCGGAGTCCAAAAGTGCTCTACAGTCGTGCTGGTGAACTGACCATCTTAGTCTTACCGGGAGGAGGGTAGATGTGGATGAGGTCTTCTTGGCGGAGATCCCACCCGATAGTAGCCTCATACTTACTATCGGGCTTAACCTTTTACCGGGCAGTTGTATGCGAAATGTCCCGTGCCACCGCAGTAGAGGCAAAGGCCCTGGGACCTCCGCCTTTCCCTCTCCTCCCGGGAAAGCCGAGCTCGCCCCACCTGCATGGGTTCGTGATCGTAGACGGGACTGACCGCGTCCCTGCCGCTGGACCATGGACCCTCGGCTCCTTCCGGTGTGCGGGTGGACGCCCCTCTTCGCCCGACTCGTGAGAGTCGAGCGTCCACCCGCAGTGCTAGCTCGATCAGCCCATTTAATGATGTGGGGAGGTCCAGGGCGTAGATCTCCCTCTGGACGCGGTCAGCCAACCCATGCAGGAACATGTCCCACTGCGCCTCCTCGTTCCAATGGCATTCGGCCGCCAGGGTCCGGAACTCGATGGAAAACTCCGCGACCGACCTCTCTCCCTGATGCAGGTCGGCCAAAACCCTGGCGGCCTCTCTCCCCGCGACGGCGCGATCGAAGACTCGTCGGATCTCGGTGGAGAGTGCGTGGAACGAGGCGCAGCATAGGTCTTGGTTCTCCCACACCGCCGTTCCCCATAGCGCCGCCTTTCCCGTCAGGAGAGTCAGGACGAACGCTACCTTTGCCTGTTCCGTCTGAAAGGTTCTTGGTTGCAGAGCAAAATGCATCGAGCATCGTGTCAGGAAAGCTCTGCAGTACTTTGAATCCCCGGAATAAGCCTCCGGAGCCGGTAGGCGGGGCTCAGACTGATGCTGGGTCTCTGGTGGTGTGGGGGGAACGGCTGGTGCGGGTGGCGCAGTGGGAGCTCGTAGTTGTTGGATCTGTTGGGTAAGCTCGGACACCTGCGCCACCAAAGATTGTACCGCACGACCCGTGTCATTCAAATTCCTCTCCTGGGAATCCATCCTTCGTATGCTGTGCCGAATGAACTCCTCCAACGAAGACGATGGCACACTCGCTGCTTCCATGGTTTGGTCAGATCGTTCTGTCATGACGGGTCACAGAATCACTGGAAGCAATAGCAAGTAAACTCAGTTTATTGACAGACTTGAGACAAACAATGACACGGGCGTGGAACGATGGCGCAGGGACTTCGATGGTCAGTGGTGAAGACAGGAACCGTGAAGTGGTGAACACTGAAGACGGAATCCACACAACCCAAACGATAATCCACAGACGATGACGAACCCACGACGAAACACGAACACCGGACGAGCGGGAAGACAAGACTGGAACACCGACACAGGAGACATCAAACAACGATCTGACAAAGAGGACAAAAACCAGTGACTATAAATAGGGTGAGGAAATGGACTGCAGCTGGCGGTGATAATGATGATCAGCTGGAGCGGATCAGGTAATGTCACAACACTCACGCCCACTACGCACGTGCATTCACACAACAACATAAACACGAGACAAGAAGGAACCAGAGAATCGTATACCGTGACAGGTGCTTCCTTCAGTGCAGTATTTTTTTACTCAACGAGCCTCATGATTTGGAGTATCATTCATGTCCATATCACAAACAGTACAAGTAATGCATTGAAAGTTAATACTTCGGGTGAGGGATTTCCCCAAACCCATTCTCTAAACCCAATTATAATAGTTATGCATATTCAGTTATTCATTTCTCTTCCAGGACATGGAGGAGCAGTTGGAGGATGGGCGACGCCGGGTGGCTGAGGCTGAGGTTGTGGCAAAGAAAGCAGAGGAGGAGTTAGCTGTTGCCAAAGAACGCTTATTACTGCAAGAGAATGAGCTACAGAGCAAGTCAGGTACACATGCACAGTGGAAGGCATGTTGTGTATCTATTTTCTTATCATTATTGATCAAATCATTTGCATATGCTGAATAAATAATATCAAATGAATTACCGCTAAATAAAGATATTTTAATAAAGACAGCCTAGTAAATCATTAAATAGTCTATATAAAAAGTTGCTTTACAAAGTTAGTATATCTATAGGTTTGTTTTATTTCAATATAATTAAACAGAGGTTTACAGTCCACAGACGTTCATTTTGAAATCGAGTTTGTCAGTCTTTCTAAGATAAACGTATGTGACCTCCACACAAGAAGCGTTTTCAGTGTTTTGTCAGTACTATTGTTTTATAATTGTTGGTTTATGTGGACTTGTATCAGATGGCCTCTTTGCATGTTGTCACATCCCTTTTTTTCAGTGGTTTTTGCTGTCAAGTTCAAATTTTAAAAATGTGTCTCTAGTTCTGAAAATTCTGTTCCATTGCATTTGCGCTGCGTCTGTCTGCATCTCACGAATCAAAGCAAAAGCATAATTGTGGTACTTCAAGCTTGAATTGCTCTGAGTGTTGGGTAATCCATTTTTACAGAATTTAACATAAATGCATAATGTTTAATGCATTATTTTATATAATTAATTGTACTAATTTAACATTAAGTTAACAGCCATAATTATCGTTCAAAACGTCGACTGCAGTTCAGTATTAAATAAGCTGATAGTTTACTGTCAGCACTCATCGTTTACAGTCTGTTTGATGTGAATTGTTCTATTGTTGATTTTTTTTTTCTTCTTCATCTCTGTTGAAATTATTGTCTTTGTCATATGACTGTTGTGATTACAAGCTTGTTCACTGATTGTTCTGCTTCCTTTGATCTAATCATCATCTTTCTCATTTCTGCAGAGGAGTTAATGAGTCAGAGTTCATCTCAGGTGAGGGTCTCTGCTGAAGTGGAAGAGATGAGGTCTCAACTCAGTCGTCTCAAGATTCGAAACAAAGAGCTGGAGCTTCAGAACAGTGGCCGATCTAATGACCACGCCCGCATGCTCAAACAGGCAAGCCATGCCCACACGCTTTCAATGTCAGCAATGTTGATAATGTAAACTAAAACTGTTAAAAATCATTTTCTGTAATAGAAAATATATATATATAAATATTAGATAAAAAACTTTAGCAAAAAATAAGAAATACCGGTATTACCTTGGAAACTAACTGAAATAAGACGAAGTACTAAAATGACTAAAACTGAAATAAAAAATAAATTAAAGCTAATTAGAAAAAAAAAACTAACTAAATTGTTTTATAAAAAAGATAAAAGGGTAACACTTTATACTAACTGCATGCTATGAATCATTAGTTAAGCATTAGTAAATAGTTAGATCATTTAGAAAGTGCAAGGAAATGATTAATAAACTATTTAAATTTACATTTATACATCTTATTATTTAGACATATTGTAATAGTTACTCAGTGTGTTAATAAATGCTTTTTTAACACGTATTCCTACTGTGATTCATGATTAATTCCGTTAGTTATAAAACATTTAGTTGTTGTCAGTTAACTATTTTTTGTGAGCTCATCTAAAGGGAGGACTATTTGTGCCTGGTAAAGTTTTTTCCAAAGGACATTTTTTAGGTGCCACCCTAGGTGTAAAAAGTAATCCATACGGCTCCATGGGGTTAATAAAGGCCTTCTGAAACGAAGATATTTATAACTTTATAAACTATAATCACTGGCTTTCGGTAACGGCCGCACGTGAGTCTAGTTCCGGCGGAAGAGTGACCTCTGACCCGACGCATGACGTATTGACGAATGTGGAAGCGCAGAGGATAGAGCAAAACAAAACACCGGTCACAAATTAGAAGTTTAAAACGAGGATTTTTAAAGAAAAATGTTCCAGGAGCTTGAGTTTGTTGCCCAGCCCTATTTGTTTGTACCGCGACAGGCATCTACTCTCACCTAAGCTTACACTACTCCTACATCCTACGTCATATGTCGGGTCAGATGTCACTCTTCGGCCGGAACTTGACTCGCGTACAGCCGTTACCAGAAGCCAGTGATTATAGTTTATAAAGTTATAAATATGGATATTTTTCTTACAAAAACATCGCTATGTTTCAGAAGGCCGTAATTAATCCCCTGGAGCCGTATGGATTACTTTTATGATGAATGGAGCTTCAAAAACCCATTATAAAGCTTGAAGAGCCAAGATATTTTTTAAATATATTTTTAATGTAACTCTGATTGTGTTTGGCTGAAGAAAGTCATATACACCTTGGATGGCTAGAGGGTGAGTGAATTATGGGATCATTTTCTTTTTTGGGTTAACTAACCCTTTAAGAACAAGAGTTAAAACAAATCAGCAAGTACAATAAATAGAATGGATAAAAAAAACATCATAGATTTGTACAAACATTTCCATAAATAGTTCAAATGAGCAGTCCCCCTTCAGTTTTGCGCTACCTTACAGGCCTTTTCTTACAGGAAATAAAACAGAGAACCCCACCTTATATTTAAAACATTACATAAGAACAGTATAAACACTGGAAAACTACTCCACAGGCTCTCCGTCAAACACGCTTTAAAATGTTCTTTTAAAAGCATTAGTTAGTATGCACAGAAACAGCCAAACCCTTAGAACATCTTAAAACATCAAAACTGACACCTCTTTTTTTTGTCATTCTTTTGAAACTACAGGATTACAGTTTTATATCATTAAGCGTTGTGTGTGGGTTTCAGCATGCAGATGCTCTATCCTCTATGCGTCTGGAGCTGCAGCGTGCTCACACTGAGGAGATCAGACGCCTTCAGCAGGAGGTGGAGAATGAGAGAAAGAATGACAGACAGGAGCTGGAGGAAGAGAAGAAACAGGTGCAGCAGAAGATGGAAGAAGAGAAAGTAAGGCTTAAAGAACAGCTTCGGAAAGCACTGGAAGAAGTGATACGCAAACATGCCAGTGAGCTGCGGCATGCGCACGCGATGCTGGATGCAGAGAAGAAGAAGACACAGCAGGTACAACTACAGGTTTCAGCTGCTGTTAGCATGGTGCATTACTATGATGCATTAGCATTAGCTTTGCGAATAATTTCTTACCTTCCCATTTGCTCCTGTTGCTGCTAGTGTGAAGGGCTGGCTATCAGTTCTGACTTTCTGATTTGATTTCTCTCTTGATTTGATTCTCAATTTGATGTTGATTTTATATTGTTTGGCAATATAATGCCAATTATGTTGTTTGCAATATTTAAATGGCCAATGTGTTTACAATAATTTTTCCAATAAAAAAGGCGATTAAAAGATTGACTAGGATTTTAAGAATGTCTTGAGAAAATGTATAACCAACATAATCTGTCTTTTTACTCATCTATACCATATGTTTACTGTTACAGGGAATTCTTTTGTTGCTGTGTATAAAGACATACATCATTATTCATAATGCAAAGCTCCAAATCCAGTCCATTTAGACAAATTGTGTAAACTAAGCCGCAAAAATGGGTCATTTCAAAATCAGAACCACATTAACATATGACGCATATTCAGCATTCAAAAACTTGGCCCACCCTTATGAACAGAGATTAGCCATCATATCATAAGTCAGTTGCATAAAAACTCTTAAAGGTACAGAAACTAAAAAACGCTTATATTAAAAGGTTTAGTTGACTCGTAAATAAAACTTCTTTCATCATTTATTCACTATCATGTCATTCCCACATGACTTTCTTTCTTCTATTCTATAAACACACTATTCTGTTTCATGTAATTAAAGTGTATGAGAACCATGGGCTTTCAAGCTCCAAAATGAAAAAAGAAAAATTGCACAATAAAAACGGCAAAGGTCCATACAACTCATGCACTATATTCTGAGCTATCTGAAGCCATAGACTGAAACTTAAGTTGTCTTTTGTTTTATGGAAGATTTATTCATCTCCTTATGTGTTCCGCAGAAGAAAGACAAGAAGGTTTAGAATGACATGAAATAAATGTTCATTTTGGGAGAACTTATTCTAAGAGTTAGGGAAAGTGGAAAATGGTTATGCAATATTTAATTAATTCTATATTATAATTATTTTGTTACAAGAAAGTGTTTCTATAAAGTTCCTAATTGTGTACAAGTGTTTATTTAGCCGAAACAGTAGTGCATCAAAGTTGCAACACCAAGTGCATGGGTTCAACTCCCAGGGATCGCATGAACTGAGAAAAAATGTATAACTTGAATGCAATGGAAGTCATTTTGGATGAAAGCTTCTACCAAATGCATAAATGTAAATGACTAACATGGTAAGTGGACTTCAGGGAAGGAAAAAATGTAATGTAGACAAAGATGTGGACTATTTGCTCCCTTTAAAACAGAACAAGTAACTACTAAAAGCAGTATTTAAAATATCTGATGCATGATCTGATATTTTTGTTGATTATGAAATAATGAGATAATAGTTTTTTATTATGTTGGTTTGAGTGCAGGCTGAGGAGCTGATGCAAACCGAAGAAGAAGAGAGAAAGGGTTTAGAGACGGAGAGGGACGAGCTAAGCAACCAACTACAGCTGTCCAAAACAGAGGTAAATTATTACAAAGATTAACCTTTTCTTATTCTCTCAAAAACCAAAACAGTCTAAGATATGTTTGCATAACATTGCTGACCTACTAATGAATCAGGTCACCACAAATAACTTGAACTATATACATTTCAAGCTCCGTCCTTCTGCTTAAATACACAGAGACAGACTAAGAGGCCCAGAGCACTCCACATGACCATGATAAATGAGAAAACAAAAAGAACATTTGTAGTGCCCAAGGCAGAGGGCTTCATCTAATGCTTCATCTACTCTGCCAGCAGGCTTGGAACTGGGTTATGATAACGAAGTAGTATACTTGATAAGTGATAGCTTGGAATGAGACTGTTGTTTCAGTGCTGTGTCACAGAGAAGCAAGCCTCATCAAAGTTTCTACTATATATCAGGAAACCATTTGTCAATCCTGTCAAATGTCTGTATTGTAGCAGTGGTATCCTAGAGGCTAATGATCTAAGTTGGTTTACCAAAAGGTTGTAGGTTCAAATCCCACAATGGACAGTCCTTGAACAAAACCAATGCTTGGATGCCTTACTGTTTGTTTCAATAAATCAATGTTTCATTGTGCCTTTTATGTCGCCATATCTTCCCAGACATACTGTGACATTTTACTAACTTTAAACACAGTCCTTAAGTTTGCGTGTATTAAACAATTGTCAAAAAACAACTATACCAGCCGTCTTGACCTGACTGCATATACACTACCGTTCAAAAGTTTGGGGTCAGTGAGATTTTTATTTTTATTTTTTGGAGGAAAGAAATCAATACTTTTATTTATCAAGGACAGTAAAGACATTTATAATGTTACAAAAGATTCTATTTCAAACAAATGCTGTTCTTTTGAACTTCCTATTCATCGAAGAATCCCAAAAAAAAAAAAAACTGTACAACTGACAGACCAACAACTGTTTCAACATTGATAATAATAATAAATGTTTCTTGAGCATCAAATCCTCATATTATACTGATTTGTGAAGGATCATTTGACACTGTAGACACTGACACTGGTGATGCTGAAAATTCAGCTTTGATCACAGGAATAAATTACACTTTACTATATATTCACACAGAAAACAGCTGATTTACACTGGAATAATATTTAATACTATAACTGATTTTTGTTGTATTTTTAATCAAATAAGCGCAGCCATGGTTAGCAGAAGAGAATTCTTTTAAAAGTATTTAAAATCGTACCGACCCCAAACTTTTGAACGGTAGTGTATATACTATACGGATCCGTTCAGAATTACTAAGCACATCAAAATACTAAACACATGAAAATTAAAACCATTTTAATTGTGTGGAAACTTAGTGATCTGAAGGCAACAGCATCAGTGAACAGGTCCTCTGTCTGAATGAGTGTTCTTGTTTTTTTTTTTGTTTTTTTTTTTTGGATCTTCTTTTTATTTGAGTGTTCTTGTCTATGCTTGGAGCATCTGATGTCCATATAAACACAACTGACTCTTGCAAACTCCTGCAAAACACACTCCTTTCATGAGTACGTTATAAAGCACATGACCGTAGTGAAATATGCTGGTGTCTTTTCCTTGATTACAATTGTCATCCATTAAAACTTAACTAGTGAGATGCTGGTTTGCTTTATCCAGCCCCAAGTACTGGCTAGGGGCGATAAAATAATCACCCTTTTCGGAATATATTTGAGGATGCTGATTGGCTACATTTTTTGTCATATCTTGAAAAATGTTTAAATCGTGAATCGGCAATTGGCTAAACTGCTTTCACAGACCTGCTTCCTGTGGGCTATTTCTCCATCCCCCCAGAGTTGAACTTGAGGCATGCGAACAGGCAGAGGAGATATTATAGGGAAAGCATCAATTTTGCACAGATGATTGTTTTTCATATCATAAATATCAATTTAAAATAATAATAATTATTATTATTGTTATTATTTTGTGTGTGTGCTTAAGGGAGGGTGGCACCCTAGCGCCCTCTATTGGCCAGCTGCCACTGGGTGGCACCCGTGCCGAAACTGTGCAGGTACCCTCAGGTCATGGCTGTCATAACTAAGTTTGGTCTGAATTCGTTTAAGCGTTTCAGAGAAATAGCATTCACTTTGGCATGCTCTTCCTAAAATTCGTTTGCAAGTTATTCAAACACAGTTTGATTAATCAACTAGAATTCCATGTGCTTTTGTTGGCATGGTCTGAAGATGATCTGGTTAATCGGACAAACAGTATGTTCGAAAAAGTTGGTTTGTTGGAAAAAAATTTTAATTCATGTTGGAAATTATATCATAGGGTGCAATTGAATTATCAGAGAAAAAATAATTTTGTTTCTAGCCCTTACGGTTCAAAAGATACATGAGTGCAAATTTAAACAGTTGGTGGTGCTAGATGGATTGAGTTAGAGACTCCAAAATTGCTTTGGTTAATATTCAGACTGTCCTCTATCTGTGTGCCAAACTTTTTATATGGTTCTACGGGCTGCCATAGACTTCAATGAAACCAATGCAGATTAAATAGCACCTGCAAAGTGATTTATGAATCCTGAAAGCAATTTCACAAATGGTAACTTTGTGAGCAAATTAACAGGACTGAAAAGCGGGTAATCTGATTCACGCTGTGCACCAAGCTGACACTTTGAGAAAACTTTGAGAATGAAGAACACACAGTGTGACAGTACTGCTGAATTGCTGACATTAATGTTGTGATAAATTATCCTCATGAGCAATTGTTTTATTAGAAATGAACTAACAGTTCTCATTGCTGTGATTCAAACAATTTATGTCCTCCTGTTTCAATCGCTTCAACATTGCTTGTTTAACTGGCGGTTCTCTTTTGTTGGACCTGCAATCCACAACCCTATGGGGACAAGAATGAGACATGACCCACTAACTGAGAATCACTGCTACACACAGATGACTCAATTTCCTGTGACACCTTATTGAGCTTATTAAAATGTTTATCAACAAGATCCCTAAGCGGGCCATTAGGCTTCTTCTCTGTAGCTTTTACAATGTACAGTGAAATATGCGCTTGCCCTGCATTTTTTACTACACAACAGAGATAACGTACATACAGTGGTATTAATAGCATTCAGACACTACCACTGCAATTCATATATAATAAGTTTGTAGGATTTTTTCACTGTAATACACACTAGTTTTGTTGAAAAGTTTGGGGTCAATAAATGTTTTATGTTTGAAAGAAGTCTCTTATTTCCACAAGTTTATTTGTTCAATTTTAAAATGTAATTTATTCCTTTTTGCATCATTACTCCAGTCTTCAGTGTCACATGATCCTTCAGAAATCATTCTAAAATGCTGATTTGCTGCTCAGTTAAAAAAATTTTTTTTTTATTATCAGATAAACTGTTTTCAGAATCCTTTCAAGGTCAAAAGAACAGCATTTATTTGATATAAACATACATTATAACATCAATATAATGTAGACAGACACAACTAAAAGATGTTTGAATTTTCCTTTGTTTAATTTGAACACTGAATATAATTTAATTTTGAACTCTCAAAGTGCACCAGATTGATGAATTTAACATTAAAATGTACAAAAAAATTTAATCATTAGGATTAATCACTGTGGAGTATAGTTCAATTGTATTAATAAATTACAATTTTGTACTTATTTCATCTGTTAACTCTCACTCGTTCTTGCTCGCTCATAACATGGCGGGACCTGGATATTGGATAGGGGGCGCTGGCCCAGAGAACCACTGTTTTAACTGAAATTGATTTTCTTTGTATGGCTCACATGAATTTTATATCACACCTGAGTGGTTTCCACATGCTCATATGGTTCTTACGGATGTTTCCTGATCTGCGTTTTCTTGGCTTGCAGATGGCGAAATTGCAGGGGGTGATTCAAACGCTGGAGAAAGAAAGAGAAGAGGAGGAGGAAAGGGCAAAAGAGAGAGAGAAGGAGTGCGCAGAGGTGGAGCGGCAGTCAGCATATGGCCTGGAGTGTGTACGGGTGAAAGAAGAACTGGAAAACATGCACAGGAGTATGCAGCAAATACAGGTTCTCGCTCCAGTTTGCTCAACACACACTTCCATCTGACATGAGGACAAAGTGTCAGTGATGTCCCTTTCCATTACTGCACAGCTCTATCACACATACTCACAAGCACACACAGATCTGCAAATCCCTTATGGCAGCACTAGCTTCTGCTGATCTCAGCAGATCTGTGCCGCCCAAAGGAAAGAAAGACATCAACATTCACCCAGCCACCAATCTACTTCTTTTTCTCCCTTAATCCATGGATCTTTCCTTCCATCCATGAATCTATCTATCCTTGTCGACCTTTCTTTTTATGTGTCCCACAGGAGGAGTTTGCTGCACAGAAGGAAGTGTTACAGGCAGAGATTTCTGCTCTACAGCAAGAGAGAGACATTCTACAACAGTCCAATCATGGTATAGAGGAGAGAATCAGGTGTGTCTGAACGACAATGAGACAAGATCATTTCAGTCAATTATCAATTTTTATTATGTGAAACAAACTAATTTAAAGCATATAAGCAACTGCACCTCTGCAAGTACATCTCAGTGTTGTACAGCGCTTTTTGTGAATCAGCGGCTGTTCTTTGAAGTCGATCGATCAGTAAAAGTCATTTTAACAGAAGGCTAAAATTTCATATTTTGTAACATTTTGGACGGATTCCCCCAACCACCCGCACGCGAAAAATCGATGTGACTAATAGCATCAAAGCTGAGAAATTCAACAACTTTGGGGCACTATTTGCACCAACAATATTCTAAGATTAAAGTAAACTTTATAGTTACCTACGCAATGTGCGGAATATCGGATATCAATAAAACACCTCAACAGGATTATTGCCGCTTCCAGTGTATAGGCTTATTTTACAAATGAAACTATGATTTTTTGCTAGTTGCTACTTGTCTGTTTTTAAATGTCAGAAACATAAAATAAACATTATATGGTTGAAAACACTGAACAGTTGTGATATATGACCAGCGCTAAACGCGTCTATCTCTGGCTCAGCGCCTGCTAAAGAGCAAATTCAGCTTTGAATTTAGCGGTTGATAACGTGACACACAGAATGTTCTAATCACACCGGTGTGATTTTATATTTTTTTATGAAAACCATGATACATTTTTCAGGATTATTCGATGAATAGAAAATTTAAAAGAACAGTATTTATTTGAAATAGAAATCTTTTGTAACAATTTTAAAAGTCTTTACTCTCACTTTTGATCAATTGAATGCATATTTGCTAAACAGAAGATTAATTTCCTTCAAAAAAACATTTTTTTTACTGTATCATCATTGGGTCTCATTCATGAAACACGAGCAGAACGAATTTTTGTGTAAATCGTGTGTAAAGTGGTTCTGGCGTAAATTTTCGGATTCATTAAAATGTTCGTATTTTCCAAATGTTAGTTGGTACGAAAGAAATCTACACCTGCTCCCAGCCACGCGTAAATAGTGAGTTTAACATCCGAACGTTTTGCTCATTAACAACTATAAGGCTGCATTTTAATTCACCTTAATCGGGTACATATTTACACAGCATTTTGAAAAAATATTATATATAGTAATTACATACGTTTTTTCTTTTTACTTCTGGGACTGTTTGATTAACAGATGAAACTTCAACTCCATTAACTGCATCTGTAATATGCTGCCAAGCTTCCTTTTTTTTAGGACCTGATACGCCACTATGTAGCCTATGCTTGAAAATAAAATGTGGTGTTTTGAATGAACTTCTGATAATAAAACTTCGATTTCTGCATCTGAGAAATTTTTCTTTTTCATTCGCTTTTGAGAAGACATGTTGAAATCCTTCGTTTGGTCTCATAATATGATGCCCATATATAGTTGTCAGTCGGATTTAATGGGCGGGATTTATGGTAATTGAGAATGAGCGTGCACGCATGTCCCATTTACGACTGATTGGAATTCATTAACACACACACACATTTCACTATCACATCTGACGTTTACGAAGTATTTGTGAATCAGGAGATGAGTTTTCGGGAAGGTCTCTTTACGCACAAATCACTCTCATATTTACTTGTATATTTACGAATGTTTCATGAATGAGACCCACTGTGTGTAAATCATTGTGTAAAAAGGGCAGTGGTGTAGTCGAAGCCATATGCACTTGTCTCTATACCCTCTTGTTTAGCTGCTCCAGAAGTCCATAGTCTATGGTTGAGTAGCTTCCCCTTTAACTGTATCCCATGATGTTTTGTGAAACTCGCGATTCTTTGTTGTAATTGGTGCGTTATCGCTTCTATCATTCTACCTTTCCCCACCCTTAACAACTTACCGTAGTTAACAGGCGTCAGAGAAGCTTGTCAGTGAGTGGAGACACTCTCACGCTTAAGCAATGCCAGGTAAAAATGACTTCAATGTCTCGTTGTGTGTGGGAGAGAGAGCAGGAGAAAAAGACAGAGCGCGCGGTCTACAGATCAGTGGTTTTTAAAACTGTTTGATGCCAAGGACCTCCAGAATATAGAAAATCACTTTTTTGTTAGGACTACACCACTGGTAGAGGGTGTAGTTTTATTTATTAGAATATGTGTGTGTTTGTGTGTGTGTGTAGGCTACAGTTTGAGAAGCAGTTCTCTGATCAGATCGTGGAACTGAAGAGAGAAAGAGAAGAAGAGATCAGAAAGCTGAACCAACAGTGGCAACACAAAGTAGAAGAACTGCAGACACAGGTAACACACAATGTTAGTTTCCTCAGACGGTCAGACCCATCATACACACATTCTTTTTCCATCTCTCTGTGTAGTTGGAGGAGAGGAGAGCACTCTCTGAGAAGTTGGAAGGAGAGAGAGAGAGACGTTACGCCAATGGAGAGATGGAAAGAATGAAGCAGGAGATCCAAAAGACAAGAGATATGAACAGTTCACTCAGATCTCAGCTTCACTCCACCATTCAAGAGAAAGAGAGACTGATAAGGCAGCAGTTACAGGTGCGTATACACTAGTGATGTCAGGATATTAAAATATTTCTCATGATTAATAATATAATTATCATCATTATTATAACAGAGATTTACGTTAAAGGGGTTTCCATTCATTGGAACACAAAAGAGGATGTTTTGAAAAATGCCTAGGTTTTTTTTCTTCTTCTTCTGTATAATAAAAAGTAAATGGGGTCTAATGATGTTAGGGTCCATTGACTGATATTGTGTGGACAAAAACAGTTGGAATTATGGCACACACAACTGTGGAAAGAACTCTTCATGTTGTTAATTTTGTGTTGTCTTTGTATCTGTGTACTGTAGGTGGTAAAAGAGGAAGATGAGGATGAGG
Organism: Rhinichthys klamathensis goyatoka; assembly: GCF_029890125.1. Lineage (NCBI taxonomy): Eukaryota > Metazoa > Chordata > Actinopteri > Cypriniformes > Leuciscidae > Rhinichthys > Rhinichthys klamathensis. The sequence continues at coordinate 274,631 of NW_026606753.1, read as the reverse complement.
AGGATGGAAAGGCTACAGGAGAGAGGGAAGAGGAGAGGGAGAAGTGGAGGTGGCGTGAACGAGAGGAGGAGTTGTTGCGTGTGGAGAGGTTAAATCACCAGCGTGCTCTTCAGGCCCTGGAAACACAAGCCAATGAAGAACTTCAGTCAGAGAGACAACGCTTACTCACTCAGCACAAACTACAGCTGGGTAAGCATCACACCTCATACAGAATGTTTTTTGCAAACCTCAAAGTTACATTTTTGGTATAAAACGTGAAAAAGAGTGAAGTCTATAGAAAGAGAGAGTCTATCACACCAAAGGGACAAGAACCATTTTTTTATATATATATATATATATATATCAAGCAAAACAGTACCTATTGTCCTAAAGCTCTGGTTCTGGTTCTCATTCAGGGAGCTGGTACCCACTTATCAGACCACAGAGGGGGCCTCAAGATGGCTTGAAATTATTTAAAATAAGACAAAACAAAGTTTAAAATAAGCAAAAACAGCTAAAAAAAATCTAGATGTAAGCTGAAATCATATTTCTTATTTTCATTTGTTCTCTTAAAGGGATACTCCACTTTTTTTGGAAATAGGCTCATTTTACAACTCCCCCAGAGTTAAACTGTTGAGTTTTACCGTTTTTGAATCCATTCAGCCGATCTCCGGTTCTGGCGGTACCACTTTTAGCATAGCTTAGCATACATCATTGAAGTGGACAAGACAATTCGCCTTTGGCTAAGCCACACCCTAGAATGCAGATTGACCAATCACAGCGCAGCCAAGAACGAGCTCCCAGAGAGGTCCGACACTTTTTCACAGCGCTCCATTGACTTTAACACAGGCGTCTCATATTTTTGGTCTCGGCAGGCTATTACCGTCGTAGTTTTATCAAAAAATATGGTTAAACGTTGTGCCTGGGGCATTTGTAACACAGATACGCGTTTCCCAGAGAGGTTGGAGGGGGGTGTCCGTTTTTTTCCCTTTACAAAACCGAAGTCAAATCCTGACAAGACTGTCGTCTAGCACACGCTGCTAATAAATACAACGTTATACTCGCGTAGTCCGTTTGCTTTGTAATAACGATTATAGAAGTGAATAGAGACCTACCCAGCTCTGCATGAACAGTGTTGCTCCTTGATATTGTTAGTCCCAGCCTCCGTCTCGATTAGTAGGATATGCGGTGATTCATTTTTTGACTGTGACCGGTACGTTATGCTTTTGCCTCTATTTGAATGCCTTGTTGTTCCTTGCGTTTCACCTGTATGTCGTAAATATAGCCTTCGAACGTATATTGCAGCCCCTTTTGCCTACTTCTATCGGACACTTTATTTGCTGCTTTATAAAAGTTTGATCAAATTTCAGCAGGAAGAGCTGTCACAGCATAAGCCATGTTGATACCAGAGCCCAGATGAAGTTTGTTTGTCGGACGTAGCAACAGTAACTAAGGGGGACAGGGCTTAGCCAAAGGCGAATTAGCATTTCTAAAAAAAAAAAATGACCAAAGAGTTTCGATATTTTTCCTATTTAATGCTTGACTCTTCTGTAGTTACATCGTGCACTAAGACCGACGGAAAATGTAAAGTTGCGATTTTCTAGGCTGATATGGCTAGGAACTATACTCTCATTCCTGCGTAATAATCAAGAAACTTTACTGCCGTACCATGAGTGCAGCAGGCGTAATGATATGACGCAGCGCCTGAAAATAGGCTACCTTCCGTCAACACAACGGAACTATTTTCAGGCGCTGCGTCATATCATTACGCCTGCTGCTCTCATTGTACGGCAGTAAAGTTTCTTGATGCCTTATCAGGCAATAACTTTGTAGGCAGCGTTTGCACATGAAGGTGCCTCACTAAATTTGATTTTGGACCGATTTCTGAGGCAGCGTAGAGAATGGAAAACACAGGATTATGGCATATAATAGGCAGTGAAGGATACATCTATGCTGCCTTTAATAATCGATCAGATGCATCTCAGAAGACATGAAGGCTACGTTCAGGCTACGTTCAGACTGTCAGTCCAAATCCGATTATTTGTATATCCGATTGGAATTTCATCTAAAATTATTGACGTCCACACTGTGTATCGCAACTGTTCAGATCCAATTTGTGTGTCCATGCCGCCCTTTTATTTTCTGGAATATCTGCATTTCTATGGCAATGCCGTTGCGTTGGTAGGAAACATGACAATGGCTACGTCCGAAAATTTAGGCTGCTGACTTGTTGCCTCGCTACCCTATCATGCAATGACTTTGCAGGCAGCGTCTGCGCATGAAGGTACCTTACGAAACTGATTTCAGACAGACTTCTGAGGCAGCGTAACGGTTTAATGATTTACAGCTAAATAGAGCGAGCTTTGGTGAAAACTAAGTGAATATTTAATTACTACAATAGTAGTTTCTCGCTAGAAATGACATCATAAGTGGAAAACGTTGATCAAAACTGTACATTTACGCAGACACTGATGACCAGCCGCAACTTTCAGACACCATCTTTATTTTTCTAGCTCAACTGTCACAGAATGGAAAGCACAGGATTGTGGTATATCAAAGGCAGTGAAGGATACATCTATGCTGCCTTCAAAAACCGATCAGATGAAGGTATCTCAGGAGACATGAAGTGAAGCTAACATTGGATTCGGACATGCCTTGATGCCTTCAGACCTTGGAATGCGTCTTCCTAAGGCAGCATTTATCTGTTTTCGGACGCAGCCAATGTGTAGCCGCCGCTCTCGACTACTGCGTCTTATGAGGCAGAGGCAGAACCGGAGGAGGCTGGTATGCACAGCTTTTTTCTGTGCTGTCGTCTCCGCCGGTTTAAAAACATGTCTCCATTATATTGTAATTTTCCGTTTGTCCGGCACTTTGCAACAACACAGCATTGTTTTGGCAGCGTATTTCAGCATGTTTCCTATAACAACGTCTGACGTTTACATTTTACGTGGCGTGAGAAAGTCACATAAACCACACGAAATCTGATCAGAATTCCCAGAAACGGATTCCCAGAAACACGATTTGAATAGGATTTCAAACCACATATGGATTGAAAGCTTGAAATGGATTTGTAAAAAATCATTTCATTTTTGTTTTTGCTGTTCATTGTTTTTATGCTGTATATACTGTATATATATAGATATATATAGATATTTGGACTGACAGTCTGAACGTAGCCTATGTGACTTTGATTGTGGCATGTTGTTGGTGCCAAACAAGCTGGTCTGAGTATTTCAGAAACTGATCTACTTGGATTTTCACCCACAACCATATCTAGAGTTTACAGAGAATGGTCTGAAAAAGAGAAAGCGGCAGTTCTGTGGCTGAAGATGCCTTGTTGATGCCAGAGGTCAAGTGTAGATCAATGACCAGGTCAATGAGGTCAATGGCCAGACTGGTTTGAGCTGATAGAAAGGCAACAGTAACTTAATCGCTCGTTACAACCGAGGTATGCAGTATCTCTGAACATGTTGAACCTTGAAGCAGATGGCTACAGTAGCAGAAGACCAAACCGGGTGCCACTCCTGTCAGTTAAGAACAGGAAACTGATGCTACAGTTTGCACTGACTCCCCAAAACTGGAGAAGAGAAGATTGAAAAACGTTGCCTGGTCTGATGGGCCTTGATTCCTGCTGCAACATTCAGAATCCATCCTGCCTTGTATCAACGGTTCAGGCTGCTGGTGTAATGATGTAGGGGATATTTTCTTGCCACACTTTGGGCCCGTTAGTATTAAGCTTTCATTTGAATTAATTAATTGAGCATCGTTTAAACGCCACAGCCAACCTGAGTATTGTTGCTGACTATGTCCAGCCCTGAATGACCACAGTGTACCATCTTCTGATGGCTACTTCCAGCAGGATAATGTGCCATGTCACAAAGCTCAAATCATCTCAAACTGGTTTCTTGAGCATCACACTGAATTCACTATACTCAAATGGCCTCCACAGTCACCAGATCTCAATCCCATAGAGCACCTTTCGGATGTGGTGGAATAGGAGTATGAAAATAAGAGCAGCTCTGTTTGTATAGTAGAAATACCAGAAATATATTTGTGGGCCTTCAAATATTGTCTTTGACTCTGGCAGGCCTTGGAGTCAAAAAGGTTGAGGACCACTGGCTTCCTATTGTCTAACACAACTCACATGGACAAAATATCACAAAATGACAGATACTGCATATTTTTCGCTACATACAGCTATTCAGAAACATATTAGAATTAAATTAGCATGGCTCACCAATGAAGAAAAGCACAGATGTGCTATAATTTATCATATGTGTACATTTTGGCAGTGTAGTTTTTGTCAAGATTTGGCAGTCCATGATAAACTTGAAATTTGAATGTTTAGCAAAAGCAAATCTTTTGACTTGTGGCATTTAATTTACATTTTTGTTGTATCAAAGGTTTTATTTTATTTTTTTATACGGATATTATCCAACTCCTCCTTTAGCCTTATCTGCTATCATTAGGACATGAAAATGAATGTTAATTAAAGGACTAAAATGGAGCATGATAAATGGAAAGTGCAGGCAGAAAAGAAAAGCATGATATTTTGGTATATTTGGTATATTTTGGGATATTTGGTTTATTCATATTATGCTGATAATATTCCCATAGCTCTAATTTACCAGAGTATATGTGAATGTTAATTAGAAAATGATGTGCCTGTAAACAACAACAAAACTGCTGTCGTATTGTGAAAGGTTTATAAAACAAATTTGTGTGAAAAATAATATTATTCCTTAAAATTAATTGATGATCATGCATTGCATTTTGCACAACAGCGACATCTAGTGCCACGACTCCTAAAGTAGAGCAAAGGACCTTTGTAAGCATGTCTGATCTATTGTACCTATCGTGTGTGTGTGTGTGTGTAGACAAGCAGAAGGCAGAGCTGACCCAGCAGCACACAGAGTGGGTGAGACAGGTCACCCAGAGACACATGCAGCAGATCGAAGACCTTCAGAACGAAATACACACACACACACAAATGATGGCCCTGCAGCAGGTACACACACAACCCAAACAGACACACACACACAATTACACTGTCTCAAGGGATGCATCACTTCTCTCTCTCCCTGTCTCCTTCTCACAGGATCTGAAGCAGCAAAACCGCTTACAGTCACTAGAGAGACAGCTGGATGAGAAGAGCAGCGAGGTTCAGGAGCTAAAGAGAGAGAACGAAGATCTGAAAGAACGGATAAGCGCAATAAGTGCACAAAGAGAGGAACAAGATGACCACAATCATAAACACAAGAGGTCAGTAACCAAGATGACAACAAGCAAAATTACACACAGAGGGTCAGTAACTAGATGACCTCAAACACGCACACAGACAGGAGGTCAATAACAAGATGACCACAAGCATACTCACACAGCAGTCAGTGATGAGAACTGATTGTTGCCTGTCTGCAAAAAATCTTGTCCACATAACTGCTTATTTATTCCCATTTCCACTGAAAATGGATTTGGAACTATTCTATACATTTTACACTACAGAAAATCATCTCTTTTACAAAGTTCAGCTAAAGATAAAAATGATGTCATTCAAAAACTGATAAGACTTCCGTTCATCTTCCGTTGACCATGTATGTGCGTTGATCAATGTTCATATGTGAATAAAAGCTTTAATTCATCATATAAAGCGATTGAGTCTCTTCAGAAGACTTGGATTAAAACTATCGATTCATTTGGATTTCTTTAACAATGTATTTATGAAACATCAAAATATTAGTGGAATGGCCATTCAATGGAGGGACAGAAATCACTCAGGTTTAATTAAAAGTATCTTAACTTGTGTTTCAAAGATGAACAAAAGTTTGATGGGTTTGGAAAAATATGATGACAGAATTTTCATTGTTGGGTAAACTATCCCTTTGAACCTGCTGGTGTCAAACCTGGAAACACTAACATGAATGTCCTCATCAAGTAATGTTTTCTGAAGAATAACAACTTGGCCTGGCAAGACTAGCAAAAAACTTGAAGTGTGGGATGCAGAGATAAGATCTGCATTCCGTAGATCTTGTTGATGTGTACGTCGCTTTGCACAGTGGCTCCGGGCAGTTTCTGTCCGTTATCCCGTTATTATCTCAAATAACATGATTTTATTTAATGAAATGCCATGTTGAATTGATTTAGAGGAATTTTATTTGAAATCTATTTAATAACTACTGGCTGTTGCATCAAACGCATATTGTCATGGCATAAATAAGCTGAATTAAATTACCTGGATTTAAACCTGATTTCAAAACTCGAAGGACTTGTAAATAAAGTTCGTAGGCAGGGTATGTGCTGTAGTAACACTTACATCATTGTTCGCTCAGCCGGTTATGAGAGTTTGCAGATCTGCCAGCTGAGCACCTGCTCTACCCACAAACACCTGCACGTTTTGGGTGGAAAAGTGATTTTAAATAGAACAAAGATGCATGAACGACCAAATGACCAACTTCATTTTTTCGTGATATTTAGGGGTGCGTAAATCTAATATCTGATATAGCTCTGCGTGCAAAGCAGAAAATGTGTGACGTTGATGTATTTGTATCTGACATGCAGTTTCCCAGAGGAACGAGATGCAGCTGGAGAAGCGGATGGGTCTGATCACAGGAATAACGTGGAGAGTGTAAAGAGAGAGCACAGAATGGAGATCCAGACCATAATATCAGACTTCAGCACCGCCCAAACACGACTACAGGCCCGCATAGTTGCCTTGGAAACAGAGTACTTACTCCTCCCACATCAATAATGCAAAACGCAAACCACACTTACATACAGAATTAACCCAAGCAAGACAATATATGACGATGGCTCACGACTAGGATTTTCTACAGATTTCTACAGAATTGGAGTGTTTGTCAAAGTTTCACACATCCTCTGCACCTTTAATGCTAATATATTAAATATAATGGCTAATTTGATAATAATTTTAGCTATACAATTGTAGTACCTGTCCATTTAACACATTTTACTATATTTTACCACGCCTAACACTGTATCACATTACAGACTCATTGCTGATGTGAAAAAGTGCTGCAAATACAGTACTAATATAAATACAAGGTTCTGTTCAAATGATTAATATTATCTATATTAGAATGTCTAAAACACAGTTGTATTCAAGGCCATATATTTAATATATTAATGTTGTTGTTGCGTTTATTTAATCTTTGTATGTCTGTTTTGTGTGCTTGTATTTTATGTTTGTAGGTTGAGAGAAAGGGAAGAAAGAGGAAAGAGAAGAGTAGAAGACCTGCACACCATTGCTAAACTACAGGACAAGCTAAGCGAGAGAGACCAACTCATCAAAAGTCTAGTGGTTAGACACGCATGTACACATGGGAGACACAGGATACTCATACTCTTGTGTCTCTTCATCTCTCTTGAATTCATTTCTCTTTCTATTTCAGGAGGACCTCCACCAGCTATCCCAGCATCCAACTCTCAGCAGCGATGAAATATTGAAGCCTTATGACTCCAGGACACAAGCACGAACCCTCACACCTACTATGAAGGTAGCACACATACACACTGCTCCAAACCCCACACAACACTGAATTTCAAAAAAACAATTCATCAAGTATCATATAATAACTGAGAGAGGATGTTTATTGAAGCTTCAGATTTAATCTGTCTTCTGTATATAGAAAAAGGTGGTTGAGGAAACTAGCATCCCGAACCTCTGCTCATACAATGGGGGGTCACCCAAGGCCAAATGCTCACCAGTTGAGCGTGGATTACCCAGTGTGGAACAGAGCGGGCGAGGGACCCCCCTAACAAGGACACACACCCCCACCTCCCCTCATGCTGAACACAGAGCCTCTATCAGACACAGCCGCCCACCTTCACAAGAAGTGCGACATCAGCCCCAGCTTAAAATGAACTACAACCAGCACATCAGGTAATCTCCCGCATACCAGCAGTCCTAGATCTAACCAGCCAATCCTGAACGTAATCTCCTTTGCTTTTTAAAAACCCTTTTGAGGTAGATTAATACATATCTCAACATTTTGTTCTTAATGAGAATTATTAATGGCTATTTAATTTCATGAAAATACCAAATGCATAAATGTGATGAATAATATGCAATTATGTTCTCATTTATCCAGTGACCTACATTGCATTCAAAATATACATTTCATCAGTTCAGTTCATACATTCACCAGGTTTCGAACTCATGACCTCAGCGTTGTTAGCACCATGCCTTGCTGTTTGAGCTACAGGAACGGCATAGTTAAACAGTTGCTTTTATTCAGTTAAAAATCCTCAGTATGTAGTGCCTTTTCTATTGCAAGGAAAATCACCTCATATTGCATGTACAACATGCATTGAAATTGCATACAAAATCATATTTTTAATTCAAAACCGGTTTTTATTGTTAACTAAAACTATTTAAAAAAAATCATTTTTGTCAACCAAAATAAAGCTAAAAACATAATATTACTAAAACTTAGGTAACACTTTATTTAATGGTGACGTAGTTACGTTACTATATGTACATAGTAGTAACAGTAGATAATGCATAATTACAAGACACTAAACCAAAACCTAACTCTATAGTAAGTACATGTAGTTAATTAATATTACTCAGTACTTACAATGTGACATCACCTTAAAATAGTGTAACCAAAACTTAATATAATATTAATATACTATAAATATGCCAAAATGATCAAATACTTTGTTTTAGAGTCTCTATTTAATTTGTATGCCTTTTGTATAATGCAAGTAGCAGCATTGAACTTTTCCACAGTAAAAAAAGTGAACTTACCAACCATTATAAAACAAAAGTATGGAATAGGTAACTACAGTACATTGGCAAAAATATGCAGTACACAACAGCAGTAACTTACAATAAAAAATACTTGTAAAGCAATCATTAATCTTAGATCATGTTAATTTTAACATTTACAAATACATAATTAAAATCCAAAGTTGTTATTTAATGGACCCAAGCTGACATGAACTAACAATGATCTGTTGTGTTTTTATTAACTAACGTTAACGAAGAATAATAAACACTGTAACAAATTTGTTGCATTGTTAGTTAATAGTAATACATTAACTTGCGTTAACTAATGGTAACTTATTGTAAACCAAATACACAAATGTTAAAAATTAGGTGCATACATTATAACCTAGTCTTGATGTAAAAAACAAACAACCTTTTCCTGGTTCAGTATTAAAACCTTTTTTCTACCAAGATGTCATATCTATATTTCTAGTTCTAATCTTGTGCTTGTGTTTCAGGACTCCTGCTGAGCAGAGGGTTATTGAAACAGGGCCTGATGGACAAGACCCTCAAAAACAGGAGTGGTTCACCAAATATTTCTCTTTTTGAGGTCCCACTGAACATTTGGCTGTATCTGTCCCAACATATTGAGAACAGGATCACCAAAGTCTCCTTTTCTGCATAATTACACTCAACTGCAAGCTAAACACCAAATAAGCTTTTCTACAGGACACATCTCACTATTATCCTGTTTAACCTGTTTAACAAAATGCAGCACACAGACCCAATGTCTTAAATTGTTGCAAAAATAAAGAGATTATGCATTCGGTCATAAACATTGAAGGACTACAGGACACTACGGTCAGAGTGGACATATCAAAGATCTGAAAGAAGAGAATGTTCCTGTGTAGAGGCTTCCTCCATTGATGCTTCACGTGTGGTCTCTCCCAGCAAAAGGATGATATCAAGGTCTAAAGGGAAAAAGATGAACAGTTCTGCACCAAATCCTACATGGACCTCTATTAATTAATAAAATGAACTGCCAAGTTTGGATTGCTGGAAATATGGTGTGGAATGTTGCGACTTTTCTTAAACAAAAAGAGAATGCAAGAACAGCTGGGTTCGCCATACTATGCCAAAACTCTAACCATCTCAAGATAATTAACGAGTATCAATAAATTACATATTTTTGTTTTTTAAATTGCATGATAGGCCATTTTCTTTATTTGTTTTTAATATCCTTTTTTATAGAACATTTTACGTGCCCTGGACTGGTAAATCTAAATATACAGGTCTATATATTGTGTTAATTAAAACAAAAGTTTCACTGAAAGAATGTGCAGTTCATTAGAGCTTCTGTAGCTGATGGATAATTCAGGATCTCCGACTGGAACGATTTGAGGCCACTTTTTAGTGTCCTTTGCTGGTTGGACTTGGCTTTGTTCTTGTAGTTCATACTCAAAAGCTTATCAGCCAGATAGTGCAGCCACAACACATTGGAATGGGGATTATAAATGGACCAGCAGTTACTGAGAAACAGAGAATGAAAAAAGAACAATGAGAATCATCAATCCTTCATTTAGAATGAAAGAATTTTAAATATCTTTCTGTCTGAGGCTGAAGCACACACTTGTTTTCTTTCTTCATTAGGCGGTAGACGTCAAACTGGTAATCTCCCTGTCCCATAAACAACTCTTCATCAGAAGAGATATCACATGACACCGTCAGTCCATCTGAGAGAGAGAAAAGTGTTCAAGCACTTATTTTCCAATTCACGTGTGTCAGTTTTACTACATTTTCAACTCTTGTACCAAGAGTAAACTTTGCTAATTTTGACTAAATTAAACTTTCTCCTAAAGGATACAAGCATACATTTTCAACCAGCTTTGTATTGTTACAATGACCGTAGTACGTTCACGGATAATCCTACAAATGTGTACTCTCTCTCTCCGTGTTACAGAGTCACAAAGACATTGTTTATTTGTCGGCAAGTCCGACATGCAGGTAACATGAAGAAAAAGTACATATTGCTTGTTTAAATATACAACCAGTACCAACATTGCAACAGTACAAAGCTGGTTATAAAATTGTCGAATTTGTCCTTCACTAATGGCTAGCTAGTTTGGGACCAAATATTGATTTGTAGTTAATTTATGGGAAATGTAAGTTTATTTTGATCATTTTTCTTGGAATGGTTGGGATGGTTTAGCTTTACAAATGCAAATCAACAACATTTATAAAAATAAAATAAAAAGTTAAAGACTCATTTAAGATTCAAACTGTTCATTGAATCTCAAAATAATGTATGATTTTAATTGTTAGATGAGTTGCAGTTGAGAAGGTCACCATTTTAAGAGTAAGGCTGGGGGAATACATGCTAAATTAATTGAATGTTGGATAATAGTTAATAAACATGGGATTTGCAACACCAGCATCTTAAAAACTACATTTATGAGACTGAAAAATATTTGTGCCAAAAGGAGTTAGAGAAAGAGTTCTGCATTGGACTGACCGATCTCCAGACGTGAGAGCGAGTAGTCAATAATATTGACATGAACCCCTCGAGTCTCTATGGAATGCACCGTTCCATTAAGAATGAACTCATTGTGCTTGTGCTTGACATTCTTCACCAGGATGTTCCCCCAATGAAGATCTCTGAAACATCAGCACACACCACTTGCATCAGCTTACACTGACAGCATATACAGAAATTTGTATGCATCTACATTTAAATTTCAGCTTCAAACTTGTTACCTGTGTTCAAAGCACAGGGCTTGCTCAGCAACAGCCAAAGCTGCGGTGACTTGATGAAGAACACTCTTGGCCTGGGCCATGGAGGTTAGCTGCAATGGTACACACAAACAAACTTTTAAGTTGTCATAATGATACAATATAGCTCAAAGTATATTATGGACAATCACTTCTAATAAACAGGTTGAGATATTAAAGTAATTCTTAAAGGGATAGTTCACCCAAAAAGGAAAATTGTTATCGTTTACCTTGTACCGTTCCAAACCGTACGATTTTTGTTGTTCTTCAAAACACAAATTTATGCCAGTCCACCAAAACTTTTTTGAACAAAGTTCATAAAGATATTGTAAACTAAATCCAAATTAAATGAACATTTTAATGCAAGTCCTCCGAAGAGACATGAAGACTTTAGGGTTAAGAAATAAGGTTAAGCTTCAGTTTACCATATTTGATGTGCTCTGCATATGTTTGTTGATCAAAAGTTATTGTGTCTCTTCAAAAGATTTGGTTTAAATTACTCGATTCATATGAATTTCTTTTATTATCCTTTTTGAACTTTTGGTGCAATGAACTTTCACTGGTGGTTTCATTAAAAATATCTTAATTTGTGTTTCAAAAATGAAACCAAGTTATATGAGTGACAGAATGTAGATTTTTTGGTGAAATAACTCAAAATCAATTCAAGTTAAGGCATACAATGACAAAAGCATCAGCGAGGTCAGTCACTAAAGTGAAGGGGCCTGAATTCACACCAAAGATGTTCAGTGGACTTCAGGCTTTATAGAATACCTGGAATAGACAAACCTGTATAAATATGGAAACCTGTACGCAAGTACCTTTCCATTCATGTTCTCTAGATCACTCCCTCCAAACTCAAACTCCAGGATTAAAAACAGCTGCTCATCATCAAAGAAATCTGTGCCAACAGAAGCAATTCATTAATGGTCACTAAATATAAAACTATTTAAAGACATAAATTGTTCACACATTTAGCTTACCAGGTCTGTCATTCTCTGATCCCTTCTGACGGTCAAACTTGTCCCAGGCTTTGAGCAGAGCTTCAGGGTAACGTCCACGGACACAATGTAAACTAAAAAGTAAACGAATCGTTCACCCAAGGTAAAATTATAGAAAAACGATTTCTTTCTAAACAAAATGTCCTTCTTTATATGTGTATTCTTAGAAATGTAACATGCAAACTTCCAATCACCTCATTTTACACTTATATAAGCTATATAAAAAATAAAAATAAAGAGTAGAAGCATACTTGTTGAGCCCAATGAAACCATCTGTCTTGTTAATCTCCTTTAGGTTAAGGCTGCTCAGCTCTCTGTAGGAACATTGAAGATATGTTGAATATTTACACGCCATTCATTCAAATGTATAACATATTTGTTGAGATATGCCAGAGATCCTACTTGGAAATGATGATTTCATGGAGGATTTCACAAAATGTTTTCTGGTGTTCACCGTTGACCTGCTGACTGCCTTCTACTGGGATGATCTATGGAAATTACATTTAAACATCATTTTTGTATGTTTACGAAATAATTCTGCTTACAATTCAGTGACTAAACATCTATTTACATATATAGATACACAGAAGTTCAAAATGTATTTTAAATATATTGTGTGTTTGCATTAAGTCACCCTGTGATGTGTAAGACAATGAAATTGTATATGGATAAATTGAGCACATACTTTGAGAGCAACGGTCTCATTGGAATCGTTTATAGTTGAGAAGACCTCTCCAAATGTCCCTTCGCCAATCTTGTTACAGTGCTTCATGCGAGCTGGAGGGATACAGTCACTAAAGGAAAGTGGGCCGCTCTGCTGACATTCCTGATACACTTTTTCTGCATCGCTGATATCCTCATCATATGATGTCTGGAACACAAAGGCAGAGTAAAAAATGGGAGAAAAGAGACATCACAGAGATCAGCTGTAATAGAGAAATAACTGGAATAAAGAGACTTATTAAAAATCTGAGAAAGTAACTGAAAAAAAAAAAGCATTAAAAATTATATTATATTGCAGACCGTACATTATTCTATTATACTTGTAACACTTAAAGCAATAGTTCACTTCAAAATGAAAATTCTGTCATCAAGTTGTTTAAAACTTATGAATTTCTTTCTTTCTGCTGAACACAAAAGAAGATATTTTGAAGAATGTCGGTAACCAAACAGTTGATGGACCCCATTGACTTCCATAGGAAAAAAAAAATACTATGGAGGTCAATGGGGCCCATCAACTGTTTGGTTACCGACATTCTTCAAAATATCTTCTTTTGTGTTCAGCAGAAAGAAAGAAATTCATAAGTTTTAAACAACTTGATGACAGAATTTTCATTTTCTCTCTTTTTCTCTCACGAATCTGACTTTTTCTTAGAATTGCAAGATTATATCTCATAATTATGAGGAAAAAAAGAGGAGTGAATATATATCTCTGTGTCTTTACCATGGGGGTGTTCATGGTGGACCGGAGCATGCGTAAAGGTGTGACTCTGGATGGTGTGAAGAGAGGGGAAGCAAACAGGTCTAAACTAGTGGTGTCAGCTGGAAAACCAGAGCCTGGGGACTTCAGATGAGACTGTACCAAGCGCCGAGGGGTCGGAAATGCTGCAGTACACACATTTATACACAACATTTTAGGAAAGGTGACAAGAACTTTAGGCCATTTTACATGCTTTCTGAGGTAACAGAACAAAGGTGGCACTAAAAATCAACCATCATGTACCATTCTCAATTATGCAAACCCTGGGCAGTTTGGTATATGAATCAAAGACCTTTTGTTTGTGTCTACTGGCTTATTATCTGGTCTGCTACAGTAAACACATACCAGTTTTCTTCTTATGTAGGGACAGTGCTGCCTTTAGTCGGCCCCAGGAGTGTGTCGTGAGTGTGTCAGGAGTGAAGTTGGCCAGGATGGAGGAGAGATTCATTTGCGCCATTCTGATAGGCGTCACAGCCAGACCAATCCCACTGGTGCCCTGCAGCCAGCCACATGTTGTTTCCTGCATGAACGCACAAAAAAAAGACAAGCAGCTGAAACATTTGGTTACAATTAATGGTTTTTGCAAAACAATGGCATTTTCCTTCCCCCTGAAAAATAACACCCTGGAGAATTGGAAGTCAAAATACTTTGATTTCATTTACTAAATACAAACTGAAGATATCCAAATGAGGCCGTAAACACACACACACCCCCCGTGGTGTAGGGGTGACTTTGCATTCTACATACTAATAAAAACACTGAATCTCAAAGAGGTAGCGCATATTTCTGGGTAGTCAGATGTTGGTCTGGGATAAATAAATAAATTTAGCTTATTGTAATAATAATAATAATAATGCCCATATAAATATTCATAAAATAAGATAAGAGACATATAAGATTAATTAAGTTGACAAAAATTGCATAAAGCTACGATAACAAAATTAATATGGGTCTGTAGGCTTAACATATTAATTTAGTGTGATTACCATAATATTATGAAATAATCATTATTTTTTTAAAAAAGGAATACTAAAAATACATTCCTCTTGACCATGCATACATTTTGTAATAAAGATTTGAAATAAGCAATTCCAAATTGAATTACAGATGGGATACAAGAACATATGAGTAAATGGTTTAAGTACGAAAAAATAACTCAATCGTAAAGTGGATTGCTGTGAACTATATTCCAGTGAAAGACAATGATACGTAAATAAACAGTTTTAATTCTCAAAAAATGTGAGAAAATGAATATTGTAAAAGTAAATATTATAGCAAAATAATAAGCACATGAATGTATTCTTGACAATAACTGACCGCTGCATAAGTGTCTGCTCCAGCAGATAACATGCTGCACCCAGAACTGTAGTCTCCAGACACAGCCTTTGTTCGTCCTTCCTTTTTCCTCCGTTTTTCATTGAACTCTCCAGTACCCCTCTTTGACCAGCGGCTGACATTCAGTCCACTCACACAAACTTTACGACCGGTCCCAGTACCAGCACCTGTGCGTTCTTTAAGCACAGCAGGCGGTCGTGTTTTGCTATGAGGTGCAGAGGCAGGTGGAGAGACTGGAGGTGGTTGGAATGATGCAGACAAGTGTCGAACAACCGCTTCAGCATTACTGGGAGTCCTGTGATTTATTGGACTGTTTGGGATATAATTCCCTGTCCCCTTAAAAGGTGGAGAGGTGGCAATTTCCCTGCGACTGATGGGGAGCCTGTGTGGCGAGTCAGTGCAGGGAGCTTTTGTTGCCCCCTGGTGGACAAAATGATACGCACCCAAGTCAAGACGGGGAATGCAGACAGTGAGGGAAGATAACAGACATTCAGCTTTAAGACGGTCAAGAAGGGACATATTTGAGCCAATCGCTTCAGTTGAAGAAGAAGTGTTAAGAGACTTCGAAGAGGAGATATAGAGGGACAGTTTGGATAGTGAAGAGCAGCTGGATGAAGCAGTTACAAAGTTTTGGCTGTTCTGTCTAGTTGCCATGGAGGACTCCAAACAGTTTGAGGCAATCTTCTTTTCCCGTTTCCTGCTGCAGCTTTGCAACGACAGATGGTCTGAGACATCGATTCTTTTGAGCGCCAAGTCTACATCCACTGTGCGACATCTATATCAACATAAACAGACAGAAATGAATTGGCACTTTTTATTCAAATAAAAACGTGACAATTTGTACATACACTAGCAGTCGAAGTTTTGAACACACCAACTCATGATTCTTTATGATTAGGTTATTATTATTACAACTACTAGGGACAGCTTAATGTTACGTAACAAATTGCTGAGAAACACACTCAAAAATGGTTTCAAAACTTTTGGCTAGTGATGAAAACATTTGATGTAAAAAAAACATTCATAAATCACCAATAGGTTTTTTTTTCTCCTCTCTCTGTAAATTAGCAGCCATTACTCACCTCTCCTTTAGGTCCTCTGCTAAGGATTCTAGGTGTGACGGTGTTAACACGCATCCAAAACCTCTGCTTGCCTGTGCAGACGTGGCGTCTGCTTCAGATCCTTCATTTCTCTGATCCCTCTCTCCATACCCAGCTCTCTCTTCCACAACTGCATCCTCTTCTTCACCCTCCGCTCTCTCTCCAGAAGAGATGTCTGGGTTTGGGAGCTGCTGACTTGTCTTCTCTCGTGCGGTGTGGTCACACGCTTTAACGTTCTTCAAACTATGAGCACTGTTGTTGTTTTCAGTAGGTTGGTGAAGTTCATCAAAGCTGAGGGAGGAGATCTCACTGATGGAGGGCTCTGGTAAGTTCTGGAGCTTTCTGCAGACCAGTGATGGGGTGCTGGACAGCAGGGGACGTTTACTCGGAAGCTGCTGGTCATCACTATCATTGAAAGAGACCTCAGCCAGAGTCGCACGGTTCTGTGTGCGTTTGCGGTTCTTGTTAGCAGCATGATTATTTGAGTCATGGTGTTCCATGTAGAACGGCTTCTTGCGCTTCTTTTGGGAAAACACAGGGAGGAAATCATCTGAGGAATTTAGCGTGCGGTGAACAGCAACAGACTAGGTGAAAAGAGAAGAAGGGGAGAAGCAAGAACACCGATTTTGACAATGACAATCCATCAACATTTTCTCATGTTACACACACAAAAAAACAATAATAACAATAAATACTGTTACTTACAATTTGCTTAGTTCGCATGGGTGGTGCTGGTCTTTTGCGATGAGTGACAAACCTGCCCAGATGGGGAGGGTCTAACACTTTCTTGGAACTACAGAGATACAAAGCATTTCACTGATCCGGACTCAAGCAACAGTTACGACATTCTGATTTTGTTTTTACAAAACGTATAATAAAACTTACCCAGGACGTTTATCAGCAGACGTTTTTGCATGGCCTTTCTTCGTCGTAAAGGACTCATCGTCATTTTCACTGCTGTTGCTGAGTATTAATTGTTTATATATTTTAGCCTTCTTTTTTGTTTGAGTCTTTCTCACAGCTGTAGTCCTTACTGGTTTTGCATTTGTCTTCTTTCTGCAGAGAAACAGGCATACAGAACAGTGAAGGAAAAGATAACTGTTCAGTTCATTTTTAATGGGTTTTAGAATCTTCTAAATAAGTCAAATAAGATTAGGGGTTAAATTCAAGTAACATTAAAACTGTGCTTCAAAAAAGATACAAATAAATAATGGAATTTTGCAGTTCTGTAATGTTAGCCTAATTCATTAAACATCATTGGAAGTTGACAACTTTGCAGTCAAATAACATTCTCTGTGAGGACATTTCATTTTTTCCACGCAAAGTGAGTAAAATATGTGTTCTGGTGTGGCATTATGTCCCAGTCGTGAGTCCTGACCTGAATGGTGAGGTTGGTGCATAGTTTTCCTCATCACTCATGTTCTCCTTTATGGCAGTCATGCCTTTGCTCTTAGCAGGGCGAGAGGCTGTTTCTCTTCTTCTCCTTAGAACAGAGAAAGGAATGATAAACTGGTGTGGATAATAACAGCTTCACTATAAAAAAAAGTCAAACCACAGTTTTGAAATTGAATAAGTGGGTGAGCATGTTTTACCGTTTCTTGGGCTGTGTCTCCTCTGGTATGGACTGATCTGATGAAGGAGTGCTTGAAAAAGAGAAAGCTGCTTTCTTCAGGTCAGGGGAGAACCAAGGCTCCACCTTTCGCATCCGTTTACTGTATGTCTTGATAAACACCGGCCCATTTTTTCCTCTTGCGTTCATCTTGGATCTTTACTAGAGTGTAGAATTAAAATATTATTATTATATAAGAATGGAGAACCAACATAACTCTTTTTTGAACCTGTAACTCAAACAGTAGAGCAAATGATAGCAACGGCAAGGTCATGGTTTTAAACGAAACCCCTTTGCCATGCTAATGAGCATATTCTTGTGAAGACAACAAAGTGTTTCATTTGTAAAACTTCATTAAGAATGTTTAAGTTTCCCAGTCCATAACCTCTGAAAAATCTGTATTTGCATCTTGTATTTTATTGTATTTTTGATGTTACTGGACAATAATATTTACAGATGGAGATGCATCTCTTAATGTCAATAAAAATTTAATTAACATCTCTTAATGTCAATAAACATGTAAGTAGCATTATTTGACTGCCTACAAGAGATGTTTTAGACTTATGTGTTTAGTACATTTCCTAGATAATTGTATATGAATCTGCGTATTATTCCAAAAATCTCCTGACATAGTTTGAATAACGTTACTGATATAAAAAAAACATTAACAACCAAAACAAGTAGACAATAAACATGAAAACTGTCACTGTTCTCGATTCTCGAAAACACTAAAAGTAGCGTTAACACGAAATCGACTGAATACACGGACAAACCAGTAGCAGCTAACGATATAACTTACAGGAAACCAATGCGCATATTTTAAAAATAAAAAAGCGTTATGTTGACAACTGAATTTACCTCGATGTGTTATCGACATGCAGATCCCTTCTCGAGACTACTTAATAACTCAATAATTAAAAAATAGTCTTCTATTACAGAAACAATGAACAGTACCAATAATCACCATGATAATAAACCGCTCGCATTCAAACTGAAAAGAGTCGCTGATTGGGTTTTCATCTTCTTCGTGTTTAATGGCCGCTCACTCCTTTGGAACATGACCGCCACCTACTGGCCATGTACTGTACATTGGCACCTGTTGCGCCAGATCGGTTTCTTTGCTTGTAGTGTTTTGTAAAACGGAAGGACACAAGAAAAACCCTACTCATTTCTGAGGATGATGCAGATCCCTTCTCGAGACTACTTAATAACTCAATAATTACAAAATAAAAAGTCTTCTATTACAGAAACAATGAACAGCTACATCATGTGATCGATTTATTCTGTGATGAATTTAGAATATTTTATGTGTTATTTTTTTATTCTGGAAATGCACTGAGCCCAAGACAAATTTCCCTAAGGGGACAATAAAAAAGTATAAACTAAACTGATGTACAACTAGTTGCTGAGACGAGTGACGACAGACACTACTCTCATTCCTACTTCATATCCTATCACAAGTTATGAAATTATATCAACTTATATATATTTTTCAAAACAATCATGTTGCAATTTCAAACCATCTATTTTGATAGTCATTTCAACAGAGTTGTGTCTCAGGGGATGCTCCCTTGTGAGGTTTATTTGTTTGTTTGTTTGTTTGTTTGTTTATTTTTTACAATATGGTCTTTTACAAAATGGTCCATGATGCAAAGTTGGTTGATATTGGTAACATATTATAAATTCTAAACAAGTTAGTCAAAATTTACCACAATAAATACAATGGAGCATGATAAATTCTAGTTAATTTGGTCATGCGTAGCTAGTTTAAAAAGCTTTCTAATTACATGTACTTTTGCAGAACTGAGAGAAGACTGCCGAGGGGAGGGAGAGAAAGTCTTTTCCCAGAAGACTTAGAGTAGAAACTGCTCTATATGGCAGATATGCATCTTCCAGTAATCTAATGCAATTTGGCTGAGGATGCTAAATTTAATAATTTATTTAATTTATGTACTGTAATTGACAGTATACTGTGTTGTATTGCAATTCCAAGTTCATGTTCAATTCTTTGGAATTTCAACTTTTCTTTTCTACTGCTTTTCATCTACTGCAAGATCTCTTTACAGAAATGAAAATAAACTTTTCTTAAAGCTAATTGTTGAATTTCACTGTATCTGCACCCCTCTATTTATGTTGTATACTGTAATAGACATTGAGACCTGATTGCCAAAATGTTTTTGTAACAGTGTTTTTAATGATCTCATGGCGTGTAAGACTATGTTGTAGTGTGTGTGTTTTTGAGGGCAAAGTTGTTGTTGTTGTTGTTGTTTTTTTTCAGCAAGATTAAATGGTTTTGAGTGGAGAGCTTCATTTTGATATTTGTGTTTAGAGTTTCTAGAAAAGGAGGCATAATTTCAAGAAATGTGGTTAAAGGTTCTCTAAGCGATCCTGGGTGACGTCACTTCTTGTTGACGTTCGAACTATTGTCAAACAAAACGGAGGCTAGCTAGACCCTCCCTCCTCCTCATCCGCACACTAACCCCCCAAACCACACCCCCAAACCCTTCTTGTCGGTCATTGGCTGGAACAGTTTGTTATGTTTTGGGGAGCGGGTCGCTGCAGTTTGTTTTTGGTGCTGTTTGTGAAGCATGGGCTGTCTACAGAGATCGCGTTTCTTTACAGTGTGTTCAGGGGACAGGCAGCCAGCGGATAGTGAGGAGATGTTTGCTGTATGTGACAAAAAATGTTTTGGCCTAAAAAACACATGACATCGCTTAGAGCACCTTTAATTGAGAAAACCTGTAATTTTTTTTTACAGAAAGAGTGGTTTATTTGACAAATTGGTTTAGGCTATTGAGAATTTGCTTCAGAGAATGGGGTTTAGTGTTTTAGTAATTCAGATAAACTGTACAGAAAGTCTGTATTCAGCACTTGCATAAATACAGTAGTCCAACTGCAAAAGCCAAAAAAGGTTTTAAAAAAAAACTCTAAATGAAAAGCATTTTACACTTTAAAGAGTTTTGCAACTGCAAAATCAAGGTCAATGATAGATTCATTGTACCTCAGCATCATGTCTTTGTGTTGGGTCTGGCATGGGGACATCACAGACAAAAACCCTCTGGTGTGCCGGATCCAACATTCTCCACACTCTTTCTCGTCCTCATCCTCCTCGTCCACCACCTCTTACATAATCTTCCTCCTCTGCCTCTATAAATGCATCACAGTGCAAAATGTGTTTTTGTCAGTGAGAATGTGTTTAGAGTTTTGCAAAAAGAGTGCATGAATTTTCAAATGGTGTCTTCACTAGGCCTACATGAACTTGTTTAATGTTTTACAGAAAGAGTGATTTATTTGACAAATTGGTTTAGGTCATAAGCCCAGGGGTCCCAGCACTCTCGAGCCCTCCTCTGACCTGGGACCTGCTGTGAGCCAGCTTCTCCTGGGCGTGAAGATCCCGTGGCTCCGCCCCCGGCCTCAGATCCCATTGTGTCACCTTGGCCCATCGCCCTGACTCCTCCATCTGCACTCCTTCCTCCCTCAACTCCAACAGTGACCATCAAGCTTTCGGCTCCGCCGAACTCCCTTGGACCATCGGCTCACGGTCACCCTGGCTCATCCCAAGCCCAGCGATCCCAGTGCCCTCAAGCCCGACAGTCCCAGCAACCACAAACCCGACGGTCCCAGCAACCACAAACCCGGTGGTCCCAGCTTCCACAAACACGGTGGTCCCAGTGCCCTCAAGCCCAGGGGTCCCAGCACTCTCGAGCCTCCTCTCAGTGGCGTGGCTACACCTGGGCCCTGCTGTGAGCCAGCTTCTCCTAGGCGAGGAGATCCGATGGCTCCGCCCCCGGCCTCAGATCCCATTGTGTCACCTTGGCCCATCGCCATTTAAAATGATAGCAAGCATGAAAGGGAAAAAACAACAAATTCATAAGCTATATCATAGGTCTACATAGTAGACATTGTTGGTGAACTTTCAGAGACTTGAGTCAGGGGGAAATAGATGGAGTAGGTAGAGGGGGATGAATACATAAGCAAGGAGGGAAGTTTGGGCAAGGCTGTGTCTTATGCTCTATCTTTGAGATCTTCTCTCCAGTTTTATTGTTTTATTGGAGGATGTTAGATTTAATGTTCTGTCTTAGCAGGAAACACAGTCTTACAAAACTCCAAAGTCTGGTCTGTTCACATCCTTTGCATAATTTGTTTAAAGTCCCACTCCGATCATATTTTGAGCTATTTTTAAACATTCCCAGTGGTCTTTAAATTATGATTATGCCATTTTTAGCCAAAATCACAAAACCTGTGCCGTTTTCTGGGACTTCGCTTCAGCAGAGCGGCAGTAGCTCATTAGCAATTCGCCTCTGCGTTGTGGGCGAAGCCGTTGGCACGGAGACAACCCTCCCCCTACCCGTTGCTGAGAGCTCTGTCTCTCCCGCTCAATATTAGCTTACACCCCCAATACCGGTGGGGCAACAGTATTATATACACGTTAATTATTATTATCCAAAGTTAATAAAAGTTATCACCGATCACCGATCAATTTATTGCACTCCAAGACGTCGCGTGTGGAGACGCCCAGTGGAGTTATTACGTCACGATCCAGTCTATTTTAGCCGGCATTTTAGCGTCTGCTACTGATTTACAGCCATTTGAATGTAGAAATACTCAGAAATACAACTTTGAGCTTATTTTTCTCAAGATATGTCCTCAAACATCAGAAAAATGCCACAAGAACATATTAACACCTAGAAAAACATTATTTTCATCGGAGTGGGTCTGAGTGCTTTATCTTCACCTGGACTACCCCCTAAAATGTGAATAAAACTACAGTTAGACTTGATGATTAAAGACCAACAGCACATTCTTAATAAAGAATCCTGCATGCTAAAGATACAACCGAGTCTCCTGGTCTTCACTTCTGAGTTTCCTACAATATATTACCTGCTTTATGGGGTCTTCTGAGAGCTTTGAAGGAGCTTTGAGTCCTAAGTGAGTCCTCGCTTGCAGATATGGTCAGATCGTTGTCTTCAGTGATTCATCATTTCATAATGATTCCTAATATTGGCTACAACAGATTCATTATTTCTGCTGATGTTGAAGCTATTTGCACTGTAGGAACGTAACCCTAGTAAACAAAACATTAATGCCTACTTAACATGACCACTAAAAAAAACAACAACAAAAAAAAACAATTTGATTAGACCAGACAAGTACTAAATCCTTCACAGGAATATTAAATAAAATCATGTTTACACCTACTTTGGTATATTGTATTTGTATGTCATACCCGTACATGCAGAACACAAGCATGCACATGTAGCAGTCTGTAATTTGCACCAGTTACGCTTGAAAACATTATTCCTGTGATGGCTGATGGCTATTGTAACAAATTAGCTCAAAGGGGAAACATTAATAATAAATTAAAACTAGTTATGATTAATTATGAATATTTGGATCAGTTCATCGGATTAACTTGATGTAGCTAAATTAATATTACAATCAATTAATCAGTTCGCCCAGCTAACACTTTTGATTAATCATTGACTCTAATAAGAAAAGGGTATTTTTCACAGAAAAATAATTCTTTCTTAGCATGTACAGCGCTTAGAGCGTGTCACAAGATCAGAAATCGTTAAATTGACTTTGTTGCAAGCAGAGAATCAGAACTAAATATGTATTGTGCACAAGTTTTATTAACTAAATCACAAACACAACTAAACATACATACACACAATCATACATACATGGGTAAAATGGTCAGTGACCGAATGAAACCAGAAATGGAACAGGGAATGAAACTATGGAAAAGATTAATTTAGCTATGAAAAGAAACATCCGCTTCCTTCTTTCAAAGCACATCATTAAGCGGTGTTTACCGCCTATTATTAAACCTCTGTTTAAAATGTGCGATACTTGAATCTCTTTGCAGTGGAAGCAGTGTGCGGCATCTATGAAGAATGAAGCTATGAAGCTACTTCCGTGAGTCGATGGTTGGAGTTGCGATTGACTTCTTCTGCAGAAATTGTGACAAACTCCAGATGTTGTCCTTGACTCTGTTGTGGTTGAGAGAGTCCTCTCTCTCCTTAATGAGCATATGGCTGGTTTTAAGTCAAGGCCTGCTGCCCTGGGGCCTGGTGAGGCCACACAGGACAGCGACCCGAAGATATCGAGAAGGGCCAAGGAGGGAAGAGCTCAGATGCTCTATAAAGCTTGAGAAAAGTCCCACCTCTCAGGGTTGGCTTGACCAATAAGAAAGGTGGAATTTCCAAGCGGGAAAATTCCTCTGTTGGGAGGTTTCATGACTCTGTCTCAAGTGTGTGTCCCTTTATACTCAGATTAATTTAACAAACACACACTGCATTCTAAAAAGAGGTGATGTACACTAAAGTGTGAGTCGCAGAGCTTGATCCACCACGAACATCATCGGCCAGTACCATCCCGGCCACTGGATCAATCTCGGGGTGGACGAGACTGGTATCTAGTGAGGTAGATCCTCCACTGATGTCTGCGTGAGCGGTCAGTATCTCAACCCTGGTGGTCCCAGTGCCCTCAAGCCCGGCGGTCCCAGCAAACAGTGGTGTAGTCTAGTTTTTTGTAGTAAGTAAACTGTGACTTGAACTATAATAACGATTGCTCGTTCAGTACCATTTATTTGCTATCATCTCTGTGCTCTCTGTGCCGAGTCTGACCACCAAAACTTTAAGATTAAACAAGACGGTTCATTCATATTATTATAAAAATGGGAGAAAGTGTAAAGTGCGGATTGGCGGAATAAGTCCCGCCTTTTAAGTAAAAGAGCCAATCGTTAATTGGTAAAGTCATTGTGTCACTGCAGAAGCTCTGGTTGCCATAAAAATGTTGAGACTGCACATTTGCCTTAGCTGCCTGAAGCAACCTGAAGAGCATTTTAGCGCAATTTGTGTTTTTTTAACCTTATTTCCCGGCTCACACTTTTCTTATCCTAATTGTACAAGTTGCAAGTTACAAAAAACACACAAGCAGTGCTGACTGACTCTGATCACGGCTGGGTGTTCTCCGAGTCTGATCAACTCAGGTATTAGACACAATGTAAAACAGGAGAGGGTGTGGGACAGCACCCATGTCTGGCTTCAGCGAGCCATCAGGAGACAGAAGATCCAGGCTGAGTGCTGGAGGCGTGCCCACTCTAATTACTACCTGGCCAGATTGTATGACTTTTTACGAGGGATCTATGTCTGAGGCTACCTAGCAGGAAGCTCAGTCCAAAGTACGTAGGTCCATTCAAGATACTAAGACAAATCAAACTGGTTACCTATAGACTACAGCTTCCTGCTGATGATTGTATCTTTCCTTCCTTCCATGTATCCCTCCTGAAACCTTGCACACCCAGCACCGGAACCGGTAACCACTGAATCAACGCCACCTCCTCCACTGGAGATTGATG
This sequence comes from Rhinichthys klamathensis goyatoka, assembly GCF_029890125.1. NCBI lineage: Eukaryota > Metazoa > Chordata > Actinopteri > Cypriniformes > Leuciscidae > Rhinichthys > Rhinichthys klamathensis. The sequence continues at coordinate 249,270 of NW_026606753.1, read as the reverse complement.
GATCCCCTGCTTATCTCATCTGGAAGATCCTAAATTCCAGAAGGAGGGCTAATCAGTTACATAACCTTGTGGACTGGGAGGGATACAGCTCTGAGGACAGGTCCAATTCTACCTACACAGATAAATCCAGACCTATGCGGTATGCGCACAATCACCAGATTACAGAACGACACTTTTCAGTTTATTCCACAAACCGACTAACGCTAATTGAACATGTTCAGTCATGTTCAATTAGCTAGTAAATTTAGAAGTTGCAGAATGTAGATGTTAGCACTGGTCGAGGATGCAAGTTTTGCACTGTGTGTGTGTTCGTTCAGCATTCAAGACTGGTCTATTTATGCATTTTTAATGTGCGATAGTGTGGATCTCTGTTTCATACGCATGTGCAAGGTTAATATGCATTATTAATGTGTGTCCATGCCAGACAAAGATTGTGTTACCCTATATACACATGTGGGAACACGTCTACACTTGAAATATTAATGCCATTTCTTTAACTGTTACAACCAGATAATCTTCTTGAGTGGAAAAAATAAAGTAAACAATGAAGAAAGCGAGACATTCAAACAACTAACACTCATGCTGTAACTGCAATACACATATTAAAGTGAATGTAGAACATGAGCCCATTTACTGACAAATACAGGATTATAGGAATTTTAAAAAAAGAAGAAGAATCAGTAACTAAATGGTCTTTTGAAACATAGAGTTACCCATTACATAATCAATTGATTGCATCTTTATTGTGTAAATGGCCCTAGGTTGCCTTGGCCATGACAAGGATACTCATGAGGAATACCATGATGAAAAACACCCACATGAAGAACCTGTCCATCACCTTGGCAACCTTCTTCCACTCTGCCCCTTTTGCCTGGTGTGCCCTCTGCTCTCTGAAACAGTTAGCTATGTAGTCAATGTTTTGCACCACTTTCTGATGTTGGCCACAGATGCATACACCTCCTGTGCCAGTGGGGGTCTTACTGTATCTATCTGCTCCAAACGTTTTGCTGTAGCCATTATCATGGAGATAGCCAACTCCATTGAGATAGCCATTGCCATGATCGTAGGTGTATCCACTAAGTTTTTCTGGAATTGAGATTTCGCTATCTTTTAGTTTTTCCTGACTTGTCAGTGGGAGCTTATCGCTTCCATCTCGACCAATGTAATGTGTGTATTTTGGATGATGGGCACTCTGTCGGATAGGGGAATTTGAAGATGAGCGGGTCCTCCTTTGATGCCCATGTTGCCGATAGTCACTTTTGTTGTGATGGTACCCATTCCCATGCCGGTGGTCTCTGTGATTGTACCCATTAAACTGACCGTGGTTTCTTTCATCATGCTGACAGTCTCCATAAAACCCTTTGTCAAAATAGCCATCTCTCTCCAGGCTAGCCAGCGGGTCTTCAGAGAACAATGGGCCTCTGTCGCTTTCAGGTGTGGTGCAGTTTTCCCCTACCTCATACACAAAGAATATCTTTGACATGTAGTCTATTATCAGGACTTTAGCCCAGTGGGGCACAGGTTTTGCTTCCGCTCCACAGAAGTGTATATTCATGATGAAGATAGTCAATGATGTGGAGGCCGTTATCATGGTCATTGTTGCGATGTAGTATTTTCCTATAAGAAAGACACAAACAAGGGATAAATAACAAAAACACGAGATTAACACAATAAATGTTTGGGGTTGACAACTGTATGTACTATCAGGTGTGACCTAATTGAAAACTATAGTTAGTGTAGCAAACCCATGGTTAATTTGTGGTTAAAAAATGCTGGGTTCAGCCTGCTGGGTCATTTTATTGGGTTATTTTTTATATTTTTAGTAGTTTTTTCTGTAGCTCAGCTGCTGGGTCATTTTTACTGTCAATAACCCCCTCACATACCTACCCAACGCTGGGTCAATGGGTCAAAGGGGAAACTTCCTGAATGAAATTAAGGTTGTATTACATTGTATTCCGATGAAATTATTACAGTACAATGAGGAAAATGTCTGTAGTCTCATATTTTAAATTTTTTGTTTACATGTACGTCGCAGCTAACGTCTTCTGGGAAAGCTAGCAGAACGACTCACTGACGCCACCATGGAAGTTTCACCTCCCGCCAATCGAATGTGCGACCAGGGCTGAAACACGACAAAGTTACCGTGAGCTCCACTGACAAGAGCGCTGTTGATCTAGTGCGCTAGCGTCACAGTTGTGGTCGCAGTATGCGTTTGACTGGTTTAAACTTAAAGCTACAATATGTAAGAGTTTTGTAATAAAATATCCAAAAATCACTTGCACAGTGTGATATATTTCCTGCAGTTGTGTACTTACAATATCCCAAAAGTTCCCAAAGATTTTTAATTTTCAGAGAAATTCCAATTTTAAATAATGGTCCCTGTTCACTTGTCGCCTGTCAATGACGTAATATCTGCGTTATCCCTGGTTTCCGCTCGTACTGCCATAGTAACCATGGCGACAGACGTGGACAACTGCGTTACGTCTAGCAGCACGCTCACGCTGTGGTTGTTTCATGGCATGGCAAGCAGACTTTGGGACAAAAGGAGAACTAAAACGAGAATCAAATTCAGCGTGGCGTTTTCGAGATGCCGAGAGCTCCACGTCCGTGACAAACTTCGACTTGACAGAGACGTCACGTCACTCTTGCATGTACTTTATTAGACTTGTGAGCAAATGTACATAAAACTAATCAATGTTATAAAGCTCAACATGATGAAAAGTTAGAATTTGATTAGTATGTTATTCTAATGTTGATCTATCTAGCTTACTGCTAGTCTCATACAGACAAACTAACACATAGAATAACATTATAACTTTCAACACACTCAAATGCAGTTTATGATAGTGTAACGTTAGACCAAGTGAAACAGCGCTGCGTTACCTCACAAGTTTAATTCGTCAAATAAACTGACCTGTGTGAGTAGTAATCCAGCACTTGCGGGTAGTTCGGTAGAATGAAATGTCCTTATTCCTTTATATCCGCGGGACTCGCGTGTGGCGCTGATATATGTCTCTCATTAGCAATCGCGCCCTGCTTCATACCACAGCCATGATAAAAACATCAATGTATTAACTCATCCATAAACATTATTAGAACCATCAGCATGACGACAAGTTCCACAATTCCGCTTATGCGTCATCAACCTACTCCTTTGTTATTGTAAGAGGTTACCCTAGCGGCGAAAAAAATTACATATTGTAGCTTTAAATGTCTGACAGGCGAGATGGCACAAGGTAAAGCTGTTTTTTATGTAACTTTTCAAAAATAAATATATAAGATTGTCATTTAATAAACTGGAACAGCCTGATACCAGTTTTCTTCCCACAGATTCCCACTGGCTGCTCTCGCTGCTCCTGGGTCCTGTCGCGTCCTAAAACGTTTACTAAATGTTTTTGAGTATTTTATGATTGTAAAAAGACTGACTTGCCATTGAATAAAAAATATTGGATATGAACTGTTCCTGTACTATCTATAACAGAGATTTTAGAGTGCATTTTTATTAATTAAAATGGAAAAACCTTCAATATCAAATTGACTGACCCAGCACTGTCGAAAAACAACCCATCAAATGGGTTAATGTATAAAACCCAACAAGCTGGTAAAAATAACCTAGCATGTGTTCTGTCCAATATTTACCCAACCCAGCATTTTTTAGGGTGTATAATAACCATGGGTTTTTTTGTGGGGGGATGGGGGGGGTTGTAGTAAAACCATGGTTAATTTCTGTAAGGGATTGCTTGTCCCTACATGAATATATTGGTATATTTCAATAAAAATGATAAAATATCTTTTCATCTTTGTCTTTATTTAGTGATACGTGTCACTGAGATTTACTCTTTTTTTAAATTCCTGAATGCATTTGGCAACAATGGTTGTTTGTTTAGTGTATGATTTTTCTGACAGAAAAAAATGCTATATTGTCAAAATATATAGGCCTACATTGCATTTTTTTTTCCACTGGCTATGTCACACAGCCATAACCAGAAATTATTAATTTCCCATTTGAACTTGTGTGACAATGTAGATGTAATGTATTCAAATTCATAAAAAGCAGTCAGAAATAATTCACTGATAGTTAACTGTTACTGCCACTAGGGGGTCAATTGAGTCAAAAGGAAGGTCTGTAACCACAGTGACAGTGACAAAAAGCATATGGTTGTCACACTCATTTATAACCAAATTGTATCAACAGAACCACATTTAACACTGTAACCGGAGCGACAACCATATTCTGTAGCCAGAGAGAATTGGAAAGAAAGAAAAAGAGAGCTTGTTCAAATATTTTCAAAAGCTTGTCAAATATTATGCTCCACTGTAAACTCACCAATTAGTGGAACACTTTCTGAAGGTGGCATACTCTCTGCTACCATCAACTGAAATACAGTCAGAGCCAGCAGCACCGTAACCCCCAGTGAGACCTTCTCCCCAGAATCAGCAGGCAGGTAGAAGCCCAGCGGAGCCAGGAATGAGATGAGGAAACACGGCAGAAGCAAGTTGAAGATGTAAAAGGATGATCGCCGCTTGAGGAGGACTGTGTAAGTAATGTCAGGGTAAGGGTCTGAGCAGCAGCCATACATAATGACGTTCTTAACAGCTGGCATGCCATGACACTCCCATTCCACGTTTTCCACAAAGTCTGAAAGGTCACCACTCTCCATGCCCATAGTGATGTCCACCTGGGGTTAAGTGATAGGAGAGTAAGTAAGTAAAGTAAGTTCTAACGTAATTTTAGGCATTTTTATTTATTTATTTGTTATATTTGGCTATTTTAAAAATATAGAAATGTTTACTCCTTCAAATGTTAGATTTGTATGTTTGTTTTTAAGAGCAGCAGAAATGAGTTTACAGTGCATGAAGACGACACATGTCAAGCCACCATGTATTTTCTATAACTTTTAATATTATTTAATAACATACTTTTTATGTGTTCATAATCATATATATTCTGATGTCACTTCATAATTTGGGATGCTGAGGATGTACAGACTAAGATTTAGCATTTACAGCTATATATTCACAGTATAGAGCTTTACCATTACATTGATCTAATCCTTTTGTTACTAACCACTAAACATTTACTGTGTAAATAAGCAAAAACCCAAATGTGTTAAAAATATCCTTGCTCTACAGTTAGTGAGTTAGTGGATTACATATTGTTACATATGTTCAGATACAAAAAGCTTTTAAGTAACTTATTAGAATAGCTCAATACAAGAATGCATGTCTACTATTGTATTTGCTATGAGTGTACATCAAGTACATATTACCTGGTTGCCATTGTAGGTCCAGGAGCCAAAGGTAAGGTTGCACTCTTGACTATCAAAGGGGAAATAAGAGACGTCCACTTTACAGGAACTCTTAGTAATGGCAGGGGAGTCCCAAGTGATCTCACCATTATACCTCAACACCACATTAGTGCCTGGGGGTCCAGAGGAGTCCTCCTCATCTGCACTGAGTAAAAAAGAGATATAGAGGTTAATAATTCAGTGTAACCGACAATCAAAACTGGTAATACATGTACCGAAGGTGTTTTACTTGTTATACAGAACGATGTCTGGTCTCCAAACAAGATCGCTGGGTATTCGAATGACCTCAAGTCCATCATACTCATCTTTATCCCAGCTCAGGTACGCATCATGCCAGATCTGACGCACCCACAAGTAGGTGGTCAACACCTGGTTCCTTTCATCCTAGCACAAAGAGTCAAGCACAAAGCAACTTTAATTTACAAACCTTCTGTAGCCAAATCTATAATTTTGGGCCCTATTTTACACAAGTGCACTTAGGGCGTGACATGTCCTTATCCACTTTTGCTAGTGGTCGGTGCCATGGGCAAAGTCTAAAAGGGTTGTCCCTTTCTCTTAATGAGTAATGGGTGTGTTTTGGGCTTTGTGTGCAATAAACCAGAGTCTCATCTCCCATTCCCTTTAAATGCCAGTTGCGTTCACGCCTTGGCGGATTCCTATTTACATGACGGAATTTGAAAGTGGAAAGACCAAATGCGTCTCCAGAGTACAAACGGATCTGCTCGTGCACGAGGTTAAAGGCCGCGAGCAGACCATCTACGGGGCAAGCCAGATTCCTCCATATCTTTATGTACACAATAATAATCTTTTACATTGTAATCCTTTAATTTTTAATATTTGGCATATTTGTGTGCTGCTGCGCGTCCCTGTGTGTTTAATAAACAGACAGAGACGCGCGTTGAGACCCCGCCTATAGGCGCACATTAGTAACGCGCTCTTTAAATAAAAAAAATATATTGCACCATTGACTTTAGTTTCAGTTGGTCAATGGCGCAGTCTGTTTCAGTTGCCGCGCCAACAATGCACCTGAACCTTGTTTTCAGACCAGCGCACAGATGGGCGCAATGCATTTGCTATTTAAACAACGTGGCGCATGACGTGAAAATGTTCTGCGTCAGGCTGACAAACAAAAACCACTCGTGTTTTGCGAGCGTTACTTTCATCTGAAATATCCTTCAAATATCTTCTATTGTGTTCCGTAGGAGAAAGAAAGTCATATGAGGTCCTTTGTCAATAAAAATGATTAAAATATTTAAGATGTCTAACAACAGTTTGCACACATATAAAGGGACAGTTTCCAGATATTGCATTCTTTATCAGACATCTGTGCTTACTGTAAACACGTTCAGTGATGTGATAAGGTAAGAAAAAAAAAAAAAAGATTTCAGCTAAAAGTATAGGTTACATTATTTGTTAGTCCCACGTATTCAGTCACACAGGGTCTTGATCTGCAAGATAAAACCCTGTTGTTCTACATGGAACACTTTCTCACAACAATGAAGAATGAAAGGGAAGAAAGTCTGAACCCTTAGGTTGCACTTAATGCCATATCACATCTCGTTGGTTAAAAGTACTCCTCAGGTTCAGTAAATTAATATTTGATTGAGCTTGATCAGGGCGGAAATTCAGTGCCTCTTAAAGGAGAAATTCATTGTCTCTTTCTGGAACACGAATAAACAATGACCACCAGTGCCTTATATAACCATCATCTGAGAGAGCACACAAACACTAAACTTAAAATCATAAAATTGGATTTCATCAGTTAGTGACAGTTCCCTTAAAATAACATTTCTGTCATAATCTACCCTCATGTTGTTTGCAAAACTTTATGCAATCCTTTCTTCCATGGAACACAGAAATAAATAAAAAATATTTATAAAAACAGATTATTTATCTGTACAAAGAGTCACTGTGTCCAACGTATGACCTCCAATATTCTTAAATAAGTAGGCCTATCTTCTGTTCCACAGAAGGAAGAAAGAAATACATACATGTTTGGAATGGCATGCGAGTGAGTATGAAAGATTTTTCATTTTTGGGTGAACATTTAACAGACCAACAGGTTTTTTAAATAAACCGTTTTTAAAGACTACAATGATTAACATTTAAAAAATCATATAGATTTGATATAATTTTTTGTCAAATTATGTTTAAATAAGTGAAAATACAAAATAATAGTATTACCCTGGTAAAGTAGCCTATTGCATCAACTGCAAAGAATCTAAACCACAATGAAAGTCTTACAATCTTTAGTTTAAAGGGATGGTAATGCCCTTTTCACAAGATGTAAGAGTGAGTATGTGAAGGTTTAGCTCAAAATACCCCACAGATATTTAAAATAGCATGTTAAAATTGTCACTTTTTGAGGGTGAGCAAAAACACATCCTTTTGTGTCTGTCCCTTTAAATGTAAATGACCTGCTGCTTCCGCACAGAGGGCGGAGCGTCAAGAGCTCGTGTCCTTTTACCTCACACATTTCAAAAACTTTTAGCTTCTTATGTTCAAACCGGAGTCAGACAATGATGGAGAGACTCAAGAAGACGTGACAACATGTAGAATGCAACAGGACATTTCTAAATGGTTAGTTGATGAATTTATATAGCTATGTTATGTGTAGTTATCCTCTAACCTTAGTCATTGATTAGCATATTCTGTCTTGATAATCTATGGCCGTTTCTCAATACCAAGTACGCAAACTTCGGACTTGCGTCCTTGGTAGTTCGGACTTGCCAAATTCGACTCAGGAGAACGAACTCCCGAGGACGAGAGGACGCGAGTCCAGTTATTCTGCAAATGGAACAGTCCGTTCTTGATCGCGTCACTCAGCGCGCTCTGGCTACTCCGGTTATCTCTTTATGTATATTTTAGGCAACAATAAAACGAAATTTGCGACAACTCTGCCTCTTTTCGTCAACAATAAAACGAAATATGTTATAAAACACCACTCTGCCTCTTTTCATTTAAAAATCTTAAACATAGTAGCCTAATGGCCATGTGGTTCAGGCAACGCGTACATCTTCACTGCATTTATTTATTTATAACAACATGAACATGATCTTTTTGTTTTCATTTTAAAAATAGGAAACATTATTGATTTTTATTGACATTTAAAAAACAGAGACAGGGTACGTTGTGTCATTTTATTTTATTGTACATATAGTGAAGAGAATGTTATATATATATATATATATATATATATATATATATATATATATATATATATATATGTATTAAAGTATATAAAATAAAATTACACAACCCTGTCTCTTTTTGTTAAATGTCAGTTTTAATGATCAATAATATCTACAATGATAAATAAGGCAAACAATTCAAACATAAGTAAGCTCTCTAATAGGCTACAAAGTTAAAGAGCATATTGCAGGTAAAAAAAAAATCTAAATTAATATATAACCTTGTATGAAAATACCATATGAAAAGGTAATGCAGGATTTAAAATGTTTTAAAACGACATAAGGGCACTAATTTAGTAGATAAAGTGAGCGTTTCTTGGACTGCTCGTAAAAACGGCTTTTTTTTCAACATCGCGTCATTTTACGTCACGCTAGGGAGCCTCAGCCTCGCCTCAGTGCAGAGCAGGCTGGCATTCAGTGAGAGCGGCTGTGAGTCAGTGTGTTTTCGGTAGTTTTTGTATTTCAATCTATCATCGTCATGGTAAATTATTGTGTTTGTGGAGGTTGCAAAAACTCCGGCCTGTCAGGACATCGAGTCCACAGGTTTCCATAACAAGAAAAAGGACGGTGCTGTATATCTTTCGTGCCTGGTGCGGTGTGTGCAGGTGAAGAGACGGGATTTCTCTTCCGCATCGGCTTCGAGAACCGCTGTCGTGTGTAGCGTTCACTTCAGATCGTGTGTAGCGTTCACTTCAGATCGGAGGATTATCATCCCGGCGATATGATGGAGTTTAACATGGGATGCCGAAGCAAGAATATTGATCGTCGTATACTGTACCAATGGCATCAAATAGTGTGATATACAGTGGTGTGAAAAAGTGTTTGCCCCCTTCCTCATTTCCTGTTCCTTTGCATGTTTGTCACACTTAAGTGTTTCGGAACATCAAACCAATTTAAACAATAGTCAAGGACAACACAAGTAAACACAAAATGCAATTTGTAAATGAAGGTGTTTATTATTAAAGGTGAAAAAAAAATCCAAACCATCATGGCCCTGTGTGAAAAAGTGATTGCCCCCCTTGTTAAAACATACTATAACTGTGGTTGTCCACACCTGAGTTCAATTTCTCTAGCCACACCCAGGCCTGATTATTGCCACACCTGTTCACAATCAAGGCATCACTTAAATAGGAGCTGCTTGACACAGTAAGGTCCACCAGAAGATCCTTAAAAGCTACACATGCCGAGACACAAAGAAATTCAGGAACAATTGAGAAAGAAAGTAATTGAGATCTATCAGTCTGGAAAGGGTTATAAAGCCATTTCCAAAGCTTTGGGAATCCAGCGAACCACAGTGAGAGCCATTATCCACAAATGGCGAAGACATGGAACAGTGGTGAACCTTCCCAGGAGTGGCCGGCCGCCCAAAATTACCCCAAGAGCGCAGCGACGACTCATCCAAGAAGTCACAAAAGACCCCACAACAACGTCTAAAGAACTGCAGGCCTCACTTGCCTCAGTTAAGGTCAGCGTTCATGCCTCCACCATCAGGAAAAGACTGGGCAAAAATGGCCTGCATGGCAGAGTTCCAAGTAGAAAACCACTGCTGAGCAAAAAGAACATCAAAGCTCGTCTCAATTTCTCCACAACACATCTTGATGATCCCCAAGACTTTTGGGACAACATTCTGTGGACCGATGAGACAAAAGTGGAACTCTTTGGAAGGTGTGTGTCCAAGTATATCTGGCGTAGAAGGAACACTGCATTTCATAAAAAGAACATTATACCAACAGTAAAATATGGTGGTGGTGGTAGTGTGATGGTCTGGGGCTGTTTTGCTGCTTCAGGACCTGGAAGACTTGCCGTGATAAAAGGAACTATGAGTTCTGCTGTCTACCAAGAGATCCTGAAGGAGAATGTCCGACCATCTGTTCGTGTACTCAAGCTGAAACGAACTTGGGTTCTGCAGCAGGACAATGATCCTAAACACACCAGCAAGTCCACCACCGAATGGCTGAAGAAAAACAAAATGAAGACTTTGGAGTGGCCTAGCCAAAGTCCTGACCTGAATCCTATTGAGATGTTGTGGTATGACCTTAAAAAGGCCGTTCATGCTCGAAAACCCTCTAATGTAACTGAATTAGGAGAATTCTGCAAAGATGAGTGGGCCAAAATTCCTCCAGGACGCTGTAAAAGCCTCATTGCACGTTATCGCAAACGCTTGGTTGCAGTTGTTGCTGCTAAGGGTGGCCCAACCAGTTATTAGGTTTAGGGGGCAATCACTTTTTCACACAGGGCCATGATGGTTTGGATTTTTTTTCACCTTTAATAATAAACACCTTCATTTACAAATTGCATTTTGTGTTGTCCTTGACTATTGTTTAAATTGGTTTGATGTTTCCGAAACACTTAAGTGTGACAAACATGCAAAGGAACAGGAAATGAGGAAGGGGGCAAACACTTTTTCACACCACTGTAGGTAGTCATGCCCTAAATAGAGGCAACTTGTAATTGAAAAACAAAATTACTAGGTTGATTAAATATTCAAATCTTTAATTTTCTTTTTATGTTATAACCCAGATGAAAAATATGTTTTAAAAATGTACTTGAGTATGTTTTTAGTAACTTACAATAGAAATATACTCAAGTATAGTTTTTATACATTTAATAGTATACATCTACCCTAAACATACTAATGTCTGCTGGCCTGATATACGATGGTAATAATCTGTAAAATATTGTGAGCACAGTGTATATCGTTAGCGAACGTGTATCTATAAGCACGTCTCTCACCAAGACACCTGTCCTGTTCTCCACTGGTTCTCCTCACACCACAACTCAATGTGTCTCTGACCGTTCTGTCTAACATTAATCCTGGCCTGTCCCTACTCTCTCGGCAGCATAGCAGGCTCATAATTGTATGGCTGTGGTCCGTCATACGAGTAAGTATTTCCTCAGCGTCCGAAATGTCATTGCGATCCATTGTTTTCCTGTTGTTTGAATCGACCGCTCTCCCGCCCGTTACGTCACGCCCACCACACCCATTTTCAGACGCGGAAGTAAAATTTTCTCACAAAAACGACTCCAGAAGCTTATGTAGCGTATTTATAAGAATATTTTAAAGAAAATCTAGTTCCTACATTATTTTTCTATACATTGACTCGTTGGGTCCTCTAACCTGCAAAATGCCCTTTAAAGTTAAATAGCCTAAATATATAAAGTTATGAAACTTCACTTTGCCCTCAGCCAAAACGATTTTTTTGCCATGGAACAAACAATAGTTTAATGAGACCAAAGATCGACTTATACACAAGACGAATTATACGTCAAGTTTATCCACTAGACTAGAGACATCAGAGCCAGCGGCAAACGTCAAGCACTAGCCGAGGAAAAGCTGTTCCAGTCGGGGTTGATGAGCGTTGAACACCCGCGGTGAACGCCTGGATGTCACAACTCCGAAAACATCAGATACATTTTTCAAACCACAGATTTGAGCTTTAAACAACCACATTCTCGCCTGAAATCTTTTTAAAATTACATTTCATGACACAATAACAGTAGTATTTTGATATTACGCAGGTTTTCTCCTCTGCTATTGACGCTTGCTGGTTGGTGCAAGATGCATTCTGGGATACCTGACTGTCTCAAGTCCGCACAAGTCACCTCTCGATGCATCCTCGGTAAACGGGGCGGATCAAGAACACATCCGGGGATTTGAACTGGACTTGGCTAGATGTGAACTTTGAATTGGAACAGTACTTGGGCAGTGACTGATGACGTTTCACAAGTCCACAAGAACACAAGTACAGACAAGAACGCATATTGAGAAACGTCTCCGGTTACTATCGTAACCTCGGTTCCCTGAGAGGCGGGAACGAGACATTACGTCATACTGACGTATATGGGAACTCCTCCCTTCTCCATTTTCACTGAAATCTTATAGGTTAACGCCAGCTGGAGACAGCTGGCCAATTGACGCAAAACATGCAAATGCTGACCGGTCCGCGGGCAGTATAAATAGCATGGGCGCGACAATTACGTCAGAATCAAGACTGAACGCTAGCACAGCTGATCAAACGGCGAGCACGGCGGTTGACGTAATGTCTCGTTCCCGCCTCTCAGGGAACCGAGGTTACGATAGTAACCGGAGACGTTCCCTTTCAAGGCGGTCACTTCGACATTACGTCATACTGACGTATATGGGAACTGTATAGAATCCCGCCGTGAGCGCAGTGAAGATAAGCCCTGAACGGGGTCAAACTACACTCCCACAGGAACAACAGTTCTAGCCAGCAGCGCCGCTAGGAGCACTCAAAACTGATAGGCGAAACTAGACCAACGTCTGCTCCGGCTTACCAAGTTGTGCATCCACTGCAATGAGGCGAAGGCTGCACTGGACAGGGCAGCACAACACCATAAGCACTCGAGCACAAGAGCTAACACAGTGTCGACGGCATAGCGGTGACAGCTGCATAACCTTAAGCCACACACAGAGTTAACAGTACGTTGGAACTACTGCGTAATGTGGAAACAGCTATGTAACCTTATAGTCATAACACAGAGTTAGCAGCAATGGTAACTCTGCAATACAGACTACTGCACAGCTGGTGGTAACAGTTTCATGAGTACATTGATAAAACTCACCGAACCCACGACGCTAAGGTGGTGCATCAAACTTGGAACCCTGGCGAATGTGTTCTGAAAAGACAGCCAGCATACCTAAATTTAAAGCGTCGAATTCAGAGAGAAAGTCTCTGTATAAAACAGCACGTCCCTAGTACCATCCACCAAGCACACAAACAGCTGGTAGACTGCTGCCTAGTGATCCACGTACATCCACAAATCCCTTACAGGGCCAACATCACTCTGAGCATCGGCATCATTCATGCGAGGCTGAAACTCAGCAGATAAGGCGGGCAGGGATCAACCTGTGCTCTGAACGGTGTAAGCGACTTCGGAACGTAGCTTGGTATCGGACTGAGAGTGACGCTGCAGTCATCAGGTCCGAGACAATGCGACAACATTCACTAGAATGAGCGTAAGTTTCCAAGTGCTTCGCTGGGGCGAGAGCCGGTGGTAAGGCCATCTCAGGGAGAGCTCCGTCTCAGCACTTGTCAGTGTGAAGTGTCTTGCTCAACTAAGGACCCAGCAGCGGACACACAAGAAGGTTCCACAGCTTGGGGCTGGGGTGCCACCTTGTAGAACATAGCCGATGTTCTATAGCCAATGTACAGAAGTGCAAATCAACCATAGGTGTCATTTACACTGGGGACGCTGGGGACATGTCCCCACCACTTTTTGAAATGGCTGATTTCGTCCCCACCACTTTTTGAAAGCATTTGGTTAAAATGTTCTGAAAAATCAAGCGAACCAAGAAATGTTAAAGGTTTATTTGCACAAAATAAAACATGCAATGCAGTTTAGATACAGAAATAAACCATGCACATTGTCCAAAAAATAAACTATTACTGATTCTAAAATTACCCAAAAACATGCATGCATGTTGGTTTCATCATCAGAAGTTTCGCAGTCAGACATGTCGTCAGCGAGTCGCGCTATCAACAGCTGATCGGAACGTGCGCACTGTTGACGTTGACAGCAGCGCGGATTGATAGAAATGGATAGAAAATTGTGCCGATTAAAACTGAGATATGAATTTTGACCGGCGTGTTTTTTGTGTGGTAAACTAATCAAGATTTGAAATGCAAATAATTTTTTCACGTAAAAACGCACAGTTTTGTGGCCCCGGAAAATAACCGGGAGTACTTTATCTTTATTGACAACAGAGTGGGTCAGTGTGTATGCACTATAGTGCTGGTAAGGATTGCATACAACTTCATGTCTTAAATGGGCGAACTAACCCTTTAATGTCGAGCCCTGTACAGTATGGTGCTTCGGTTGAGCTGGTGTTGCAGGGACTGTTACATGTGCAGTCGACATTGTTGAGGGTTTTATGCGGAGTATTTTCGTGTTGTTGACTGGCTTACGCAATGCCCATTTTTGATGCGCCATTATTCAATATTTTTCCCGTCCTGCTGTAATGTTTTTTTCATCCGATCTTTTGTCCCCACCACTTTTCAACACAAACTGACGCCCCTGAAATCAACACCTAACTGAATGTACATAAACACAGCGTAGCGACGACAACTGTGAATATACGCAGTTAGAAAATAGCCCCATAATAGCATAGCACCTCAGTAAGCACACAAACACAGTCATAACTGTAGCTACAACTGTGAATATATGAGTTAGCACAGAATAACCAGTTGCCCTGATAGGAACGGGGCAATATAACAGCGTAGCACATGCACGTACAGCATAGGTCGCCGTAGCGCCAACTTAATACACGCAGTTAGCTCCGTATTAGGGTGAAGGATACGGGGCAACACCGCTGCATGAACACATCCATTTGTAAATAAATGCAGCGCATGTCGCCGTATCGACGGAGACTGTGAATATGCACAGTTTGACTGGGATAGCTAGTTGCACTGAAAATACAGGGCAACATGGCAGCATAACACAAGTGAGTAAGGAATAGCGCATCCTTGCATGTACATAACGCAGCGTAAGTCGCTGTAGCAACAGAAACTGTGTAGAGACAGAAACTAAGATGCATAGTTAGATTAGGATGGCTAGCAGCACTGAAGGAAACAGGGCAGCATTACAGCATAACACATCCGTTTACGTACATACATCCAGAACTGTGAATATGCACGGTTAGATTAGGATAGCTAGTTTTGCACTGAAGGAAACAGGGCAACAAAATAGCAAAAACACGTCCTTGTACATGTTGTGTAGTCGCCATAGCGACATAACTGAATATGCAGTTAGATAGGTTAGCTGGATGTTGCACTGAAGGACAGAGGGCAACATAACAGCATTACCCATCAGTGTGCACATTTCAAACATCTGAGTGTATAATGCAGTGCAAGTCGACGAAGCGACCGAGACTGCATGAATATGCACAGTTCACATAATGGTCAGTTACGTTAGCCACATAACTGCATAACGCTTCAGTGTGGAAACAGATGCAGCGCAAGTCGCCGTAGCAACAAACTGTGACTATGCACAGTTAGATAGGATAGCTAGGTGCACTGAAGGATACAGGGCAACGCGATAGCATAGTCACATTAGTGTGTACAAAAACACAGCGTCAGAGGCATCGCGACATCGACTGTGAATACATAGTAAGTCAGAATAGCCGGTTGCACTGATGATACAGGGCAATATTTAGCGGCGTAAACATAGCACATCAGTGCGTAGCGTGTACACAGCGTCAGTTGCACCGCACAACAACTGTGTACGTAATCAGAATAGCCATTTGCACTGAAGGACACAGGGCAATATATAATGGCATAAATCATTACACATAACAGTGAGTTGTATGTACGTAACACAGTGTCAGTTGCATCGCGCCACACTGTGAATACGTAGTAATCAGAATAGTTATTTGCACTGAAGGATACAGGGCAATATACAACGGCAAAATTCATAACACATAGTGTGTAGTGTGTACATAAACACAGCGTCAGTTGCATCGCACAACAACTGTGAAGACGTACTGCATAGTAATCAGAATAGCCATTTGCACTGAAAATTACAGGGCAATATATAATGGCATAAATCCCAACACATAACGCTGTGTAGTGTGAACGTAACACAGTGTCAGTTGCATCGCACGACTGTGAATACGTAGTAATCGGAATAGCCATTTGCACTGAAGGATAAGGAACAGGGCAATATATAATGGCATAAATCATACACATAACAGTGCGTAGTGTGTACGTAACACAGCGTCCGTTGCATCGCAACAACTGTGAATACGTAGTAATCAGAATAGCCAGTTGCACTGAAGGGTACAGGGCAATATCGTGGCATAAGCATAACACACACATATCAGTGTACATAAACACAGCGTCAGTGGCATCGCACAACTGTGAATCAGAATAGCCAGTTGCACTGAAGGATACAGGGCAATTTATAGCGGCATGAATCATGAACACATATCAGTGTGTAGAGTGCACGTAAACACAGCGTCATTTCATCGCACAACAACTGTGAATACGTGGTATTTAGAATAGCCATTTGCACTGAAGAAACAGGGCAGCATATAACGGCGCAAATATTAGCACATATCAGTGTGCAGTGTGAACATAAACACAGCGTCAGTGGCGTAGCGACAACAACTGTGAATACGTGGTTAAATCAGAATGGCCAGTTGCACTTGGGATACAGTGCAATATATAAGGGCATAACAGTTAAATCATAGCACAAATCAGTGTGCAGTGTGTACATAAACACAGCGTCAGTGGCGTAGCGACAACAACTGTGAATACGTGGTTAAATCAGAATGGCCAGTTGCACTGAGGGATACAGGGCAACATATAAGGGCATAACAGTTAAATCAAAGCACATATCAGTGTGGAGTGTGTACATAAACACAGCGTCAGTGGCGTAGCGACAACAACTGTGAATACGTGGTTAATAGAATGGCCAGTTGCACTGAGGGATACAGGGCAACATATAAGGATATAACAGTTAAACCATAGCACATATCAGTGTGCAGTGTGTATATAAACACAGCGTCAGTGGCATAGCGACAACAACTGTGAATACGTGGTAATCAGAGTACCCATTCGCACTGAAAGAAACAGGGCAATATATAACGGCACAAATCATAGCACATATCAGTGTGCAGTGTGAACATAAACACAGCGTCAGTGGCGTAGCGACAACAACTGTGGATACGTGGTTAAATCAGAATGGCCAGTTGCACTGAAGGATACAGGGCAGCCTGACGACATAAGCTGTAAGCTGTGCACCTCCATCACCAGAGCGGGGCGTCCTGGCGCGGCGCTCTCCGTGGCCTGTGTCGCCACATTCCCGGTCCCGCCCTCTGCCAACGGTGAAGATCCGGTTTGTTCGGGTTAGAACCGTTTTGGCGGCTGTAGCCGAATTAGGCGGGACGAGGTGCCGACGAAGAGAGACATCGAGGAAGGCTGGACCGTATAGAGATCAAAAGTTTCGGTTTAAAGTCTGGCCGCGGCGAGACTAAATTTTATCTGCTGTGAGAGCTAGGATCGAACACGGGTCTCCCGTGCGACGGCTTTGGGTTTCGCCACTGAGCCACAGGGGGAAACAACCACTTTCGCGCCTTTAGACACAGAGCCATGGCCTTGCCTCGTCTCTCTGGATGCATCTTCGCATGACTTACCATAGGACGTCGTGAAGACGGAATCTTTCTCAAAGTAGCCTGGCTGTTAGATACCGGGCTAAGTAAAATAATAAAAGTATCCTTTCCGACAAAGCCTATCGCGTCGAGTCCTTCTAGCGAGCCCGCGAAAAGGACCGGAGAGGCGACGGGCAGGTTAAAATGTATCTGCTCGAGAGCCGGGATCGAACACGGGTCTCTCGCGCAAAGGCTTCGGGTTCCGCCACTGGGCCACAGGGGAGAACGACTGTCAACTCTTCTTTGGGCGTGAGAGGGCCCACCAGCGGCCGCTGGCGGCAGTGGGCCTCATCCCTGCTGATGCCCGGGTTTATGAGGGCGCGCACTGGTAGACCAGCACATGCCTGTCGTCTGTGAGTGCGGCCTCAGTAGATCCTTGTTTGGGTAGAGCGAGTCAATACCGCATATACCTGGCATGTAGCAGCCATCGGATGCGGGGAGGAAACATGGTGCGTAACCTCTATTGCAACTTCCACGATGACTTCAGATAAGACTTCTAGCGTGAAGAAAGAGATTCTGACGTAATTGTCGCGCCCATGCTATTTATACTGCCCGCGGACCGGTCAGCATTTGTATGTTTTGCGTCAATTGGCCAGCTGTCTCCAGCTGGCGTTAACCTATAAGATTTCAGTGAAAATGGAGAAGGGAGGAGTTCCCATATACGTCAGTATGACGTAATGTCGAAGTGACCGCCTTGAAAGGGAACGGCCTATAAATCGTGTTCCGGGGGGCGGGGTTTATGTAAATTAACATAAATTAGGGTTGGTGACGTCACTAACCCGGGAGGAATGTCGTGTAGTCCCTACCAGCCGTTTGTTGTAGTCCTTAAAAAGGAATTTCTTTAAAAGCAAATATCTCCCTTTGCTTTGAACTTTGACCATTGCAACTTTGCAGATGTTGTTTATGCGCAAATAGCAACATTACACACTAACTAAAGTTAGAAAAGTGAAATCATAATCAACCACCCCTTAAAGTAAAATGAATAAGAAATATTTGCGATTTTGCACCAATTTTCGGTCACTAACCAAATAAACAAACTTGTGACATTGATCATGTGAACTACTTTGAACTACACTGAAGGACAAGATTATCTTTGACATTCTGAAATCATGCTGGATAACATGATCATTGTGTTTTGCAGAAACTTGAAGAGTTCATGTCAACCTGAGTGCTGCTGCCATTAAAGCAATAGACTGAGGGACAAACCATAAGGCTATAGTAAGACATTCTAAAGTTTATTTTAATTTGTTAATTCAACGTTTTACTCCTTATAATTACTATGCCTTATAATAGTTTATTTTAATGTTTTTATAAATGAGCATGTTCATATGTTTCTAATGTTTAAAGCAGACAGTACTTTTGCACCAGCAATGAGTAAATAAATAATCTAATCAGAAAAAAAAGAGAAAAAAATAGAATAAATAATACAAATGTTACTTTCCAGGTTACTTAAACACATATACTGATGACTATATAAACCACTTTAAAGTGAGGAGAAAACATGATCCGCAGTGGCACACTAGCTAGGAACTGTTATACATTAGTCACCCAGCTCACACTTTACACATATAATGTCTACAGTGTCACAGGATACAGAGAGTTAATGAGAAGAGGATCCACACAATAAACATTTGATAACTTCTGACACAGAGTTATCCACTATAACTGCAACTGTAGTGAAGACCACAGCTGGTAGTCCATTGGGGGCAAGTTTGCCTAGTTGGTTACTATTGGCAATTCTACACATAATTGTTTGGGCAAAAGCATATAAGTAGTTAACTAGTTATTTAAGCCATGGGCATGAATGAGAATATGCATTTGAGCTATGCATGTATTTCCAGAGGTTAAAAGTTTGGGGCCATTGTGTGATCTGTGCGGCTTCAGCATGAAGTCACAAAAGTATGCCCTGAAATCACACAAGCCATGCCACATCAAGGCCAGTTGGACAGTGTGTGGTTTTTTTGCTGGTGTGTTATACAGTATACCTTGATCTCAGAATCAGCGGTTATTTCAGACACACTGTCTCTGCAGTATAGGTCTGATGTGTGTGGCTATAAACTTATTCTGCTCTATTAATTCAGTAAAACATTTCATTCTAACTATAAAATAGGTACCAGATTAAATGTCAATATTCCGTAGACTTGTGCGTGTGTGTTTAGTGCTCACCATATCTTTGATCTGAGAGAGTGTGATCTGTAGAGTGACGTTAAGAGCTTTGTCTGTGTCCTCCACAGGCCGTAAAGCATTCGAATAGTTCTCCATTAGGTCATTCAGCAATTTTTGAGCAAAACGACCCTGAGCAGAGAAAACAACTAGAGAGGAGCACATATTTTATTTAGTTGTTTTTATACAATGAATTCGAGCGTAAAAAATAACATGTTGAAATTGAACAAATCATCCCAAAATTATCACAGGTAATTATGGTAATTTTATGGAAACTATGATTGTTGGTGATTTTTTTTAAGACACCAATTAATATTACAGAAAAATAGTAAACATTTTAATATAAAACATTTTGTTTTAGACACGCATTATATAACATCTCAGTACTTTAATATATTGGCATACTGGTTATCATTCAGTAACATGGTGTTTAACAAAGTATTATATAAATACATAAATAAAAATATATAATAGTAATATATATGTAGCTGGATGTAAATATAAAAATATTTCTTAATCAGTATTTTCATATTGTGTTGTGAGAAAATGTTATTATTATCCTTTTGTTTTGTATTTTCAGCATAAACTCAAGAAAAAAATGTATAGATATTTAAAACAAGAAAAGCCCATTTTTAATGAGGTATGAAATTTAGTCTTAATTCAAAATATATTCTCTAAAAATCTATTGTTGCCTGACAATTTTGCTTATAAAATAAATGTATCATAAATATGTTTTACTGAAAAACAAAACAAAAATGCTGATTAAGAAAATATTTTTTTTGAACAGCATCAGCATTAAAAGGAGCATGGACTTACCATGTAGCAACATGCTAATGTGAAGCACAAGAAATATGATCTTCATTTTCATAAGAATGGCAAAAATAAAATACAATTTGCCAGTTATTATTTGCTGTTGCTCCTCATTTGCTTTTCATTTTTAAATGTTATTTTCTGCAGAGGAGGAAAGAGGAAATTGCGAGAAGTCCCATAGCGATCTGAACGTTGAGAGTGATGTACAACACTGAAGGCCTGAATGTCATTCTTACTGCTTCTCTGGAACAAGAGCCGAGGTATCACATAGCATGCACATTAACACGTGTACACACACACACACACACACACACACACACACACACACACACACACACACACACACACACTTCATGTCACTGTGGAGATATTCAACTATGTAAAAAGAATGTGTGTTTATAACACTGGGGATCTTCTGTTCTTTCAAAAGCAGAAACATCTTATGTGTTATCTTTTCCGGACTTGTAATGGATTCTTCGTTGTGATTTTGTGTGATTGAATGTGTTTGTCCTGTCAGTCAAAGTGAGAGCCGATCTGACAAGGGTGTAGTGCAGACAGGTCAGGTGGTTTGAATGTTACACACAATGAATTTTAAAGGAAGAGACAGTCTCCCCTCTTACACATGCACACACTTAATTTCAAGACAGCAGAGATTAACTGGTAACACATTACAAGGACTAGATAAAACGCACTGACATTCTAATCTCTTTTTCAGTCGTGTACTGTATGTGGACATTAAAAGTATGCTTTTTAATCACCTTTTCCTTGCATCTGTGTTCCATATCAACTTTCTTATCTTATTAAAGAGTGAGAACACGTAACATTGTTCCCTGTATGTTTACTAGTGGGGTATATTCTTTTCTCAATGGCTGAGGCACTAAAATGAAAGTGTTTGTTAAATTAATACTACAGGGGCGCATTTATTCAGAACAGCGCAGTAATTCTCATTTTACATGAGTTAATAGAGAAGGCTATGAAAGAGTTTATGTACTCTTTCAGACTTATTTTAGATAAGTTCGCTTTTATTTATTTTTCTTATTTTTCTCAGTTTAGTTTTCTCAACACCATAAACTAATATATATATATATATATATAACTAACGATTGAAATAAAAGAGCTGTATTTAATTACTGGCAATAATTTTTATTTAACATAAAAACAAAACTCTCAGTATACTTAGACTTGGCAAGACATGAACAGAACATATGTAATGATAGCGGAAAAATAAAGTAAACAAAACACAGATCTTATATACAAATAAACTAACAAAATGAACATCAGGTGTAGATCATTGAAAAACCATGGAAACAAACTGAAAGCAAAGAAACTGAAACCCCCCACCCAGCCCCCCAAACACAGAACAAACACAGATTACCCTTAACGGCATTCCAAATTTTCTAGTGCTGGAAAAAAACTGATTTTTCATATTACATTTTGCATCTAAAACAAACATGTTAATTAACTACTTCTCTGTAACAAATTTATAGCATTCTAACTAAGTACCGTTGAGGAGCTGTTTGTAACCGAATCTCTTTAGATTGTGTCACACACAGCCCCCTCATATTTCCCATCACCTACGCAGGAATACAAGCACATACACACACAAGGACCGTGGGGTCTGAAATGATGAGAGATGAGAGGAATAAGACAGGAAGTGGTTCTTCTCGAGGCGTCTTTATATCTTTCTCTTTCTTTCTCAGGCGTAGGAGAGTTTCATATCCTGTAGTGTACTTCGACATATTATGCTGCCAAACTACATTACCCATAATGCTCCAGCATAGACAATTACTCTCAGGGATGACTAAATAAATTTTGCTTGAAAAAAGAAAGTTGTTTTAGATCATTATTCTTTCTTCACCCTTCTTTCTTACCTGTTTATGTTACACTGCACCAGAGCAGGTCAGTATCTTTAGACAACAATTTAGAGATAAGATGACACAATAATATGACATAATGACTCAAAATGACTCAGAATGTGCATTTTCTTTGTGCTTTCTGAAATTAAGGTGATTCTTTCAGTATCATTTTCAGGGGTATCTTCCCTGTCCTACACACTCATTCCTCTCTGACTCACCATTGGCCAGATCAACCAAAGTGTGGAAAATCCTAAAGGTTCAACTAATGATTTTTAATATCTCTGACTATTTTTGACTTGGTTTGTTAGTGTTTTAGCATCACCTCAGCAATTGGAACTTAATCTGATGATGCTCAATCTCTTAAATTTTGGCTTAACTGTCATAAAGAGGTGATTGTGCAAGGCTTTGATGCTTTATGGGTGGATTGTCTGTGTATGTGTATCAGAGCGTTCGTGTGGTAAGAGAACAGTGCAGGTGTTTCCTGTTGTAGAAAAGAGAACTGACTGTGTGGTAGGGTCGCATAGAACGAATGTGTATATGTCTGAGTGGATTTATTTTGTGAGTTGTGCAGACCACAGCACTCTGTAAATTTGCCAAATATGGACTAAGGCATATTAATAATATATATAACATCTCCAGCAATTTGTCTCACCCACATATTACAGTTTCAAGTCTATTACCTTAGTTCACCCAAAAATAAAAACTCTGTCATCATTTGCTCATTTTCCTGAAAATAAAAGAAGATATTTTGTGGAATGTCTCAACAGTTTTTGTCATTTAAAGCCAGTGAGGTCCAAAAATAACACTGGACCCTGTTTACTTTCATTGTAAGGGGGGGGGGGGGGGGGGGGGGACACAGAGACATTTTTCAAAATATCTTCTTTAGTATTTCACAGAAGAAATAAATGCATAGTTTTATTTTCTGAAGGAAAATTCATAAACGTAACACAAAACATTATAACGTTCATTATTACGTCCTTTGTTAATATTCAATAATTCAACAATTCATTCATTAAATATTCCAAAATTCAACAATTCACTCCGTAAAACTGTTTGCTTCACATGTTCGCTCACTCAGTGTCGTATTAAATAAACTCTTTTGATAGTTCTCACTTCCTCTTTTGTGGTATATGTATTGCAGTTTGAGTACAGTCCTGTTTATCGTATTAGCTAATCCCACTCTTTATTTGTTTAAAAGTAAGAATAACCCATAAGCTACTAAAATGTTGAAAAAATCAATTCAAATTGTAACTGTACAAATATAGGTAATTTTCACATTTTTTCATTCTTCTCAATACGCAACTTTTCATTCAACCTCTCGTGTTGATTTCTAGAATCAGTACAAAATATGTCTGATCACGTAGGAATACATTTACTTACAAAACATTTAGAAAGAGATATACATTTCACAATACAATTGTAACGTTTTTCTATAGAGCCACCAAAGCACGTGTTTTCAGCAAGTTCAGAGAAAGACGTTCTCCTGCTGGGATGTGGTTTCGGTGTCTGAGCTCTTCAGTTCTCCAAAAGCGGCAGCCTACATCACCTCATCTCCATAAACCACATAACATATACTTTTTCTTTATGTTGCTCTGTCTTCTTCTGCTCCTCTGCCAACTTTTCCTTTTATGTAGTGTGTGTAGTAGCACACCATTTCCTTTGTTTTATTGCCTGTGTATTTGATCATTTTATAAAAAACATTCTCCTGCTTAATAATGTATGACATGAAGGGTCAAAATGGCATAGGCTATATGTTGGGAATATTATAAATAACTGTATACTGTACATTTTCCTCTGCTCTCTTCTATGTCTTCTATCCTCTCCCTATGAGGATGACTTTCCCACTCTACAGATAAAACATTGTTGAAAATCCAGTTCGCGTACCCGAAGTGATAAAATAAAACAAAATTCTTTATCAAATGTATAGGCAAGTCAAGTAGTTTGTTTAGGCATGGTTTGTAGGGAAATTACAAACCTGCGCACATATATTCAAACGAATATAACTATAGAATAAATTTTTAATGCGCATGTGAACGCATGTGAACGCCATCAGGTCACAGGTTCACGTTTAAAGTCTGTTTAGAGAGAACGCCGTCGTCTTAGTGGCCCCTAATGTAATAACAAATTATAATTTTGCTGGAAGTGAATCAATCAAAACTAACTTTAGCTGGAAATAACATTATTCAAAAATCGCTATAAAGCCAAAACAATCTCTGTTACCGTAAATTGTATGTTTATCTCTGTAAAGCTGCTTTGAAACAATCTCCATTGTTAAAAGCGCTATATAAATGAAGATGACTTGACTTGACTTGACTATGCATCAAGCCTTATCCACATGAGCTGTTTTACATTGTGTCCAAACCTGCACAGTGCAATCGGTTTTCTGGACAAGCAAATTGTCAGTCCACGCAAACACAAAACTGCTGTGTGATGTGATACAATCACAGCCAATCTAAATATATCTGATGTAAAATATATATTCATAGTCAAGGAGGTTTGTAATATCTGGAGTAAGAAAGTATCTGGTGATCTATTAGCATTTTGTTTTGTATGGTATATAGTTTCTGTTGAACTGAAGTAGACTTTAGCTCAAACCATGTGAACACTGTCTCTGTTGTCCTTATGATTGTTCTCACCAGACACTAATTACACTGACGAAGGCTAGAACCTCAAAACAGAGTGTTTCAGAAAATGGAACTATTTATCCTGAACTGTCCCAATGTAGAAGATATTATGTATTACATATTATCTGAGTGTTCTAGATTTTTCCAAGCAGTGTGTCATAACATCTAACATTAGGTAAAGATTAAAAAAAAAAAAAAAGTTTGGTGTGTGTCTGAGAAACCGCTCGTATACCCGTTTGTTACGTATTGAGTATATGTCTACAGACTGTCTCAGATACCAGATGCAGATTTTTGTTGCATAACGGCAGAAGACATAATGTTTGTTTGTCAAAGGCTTTGCTTGGAATACAGTTCCATTGCAACTGTTTTTACCAAGGCGTGTTCAGATTATGTCTGTGGGGCCTCAAGCAGAGGCTATGCTGTCCACAATTTTTTTTAGCAAAATATTGTGTATAAAAGAGAAAAAAAATATGTGATTAAAAACGTATACATTTCAAATACTTCTACTATATATATATATTTATATTAATGAACACTTTCAATAATTTCTTTGGCTTTAGTACAACGATAATAACTCGGCTCACTGTGCATGACAGACCACACAGATACATAGCAAAGTACCAGCTTAACTCTTTCATTAATTTTTAATTAAAACAATTACTTATTTAAGTGATTTCATAAAGACTATGAAATCAATCTTTTAAGAATAAGAACTTCAGGACTGAAATTCTCATTTTATCTGTTCCTAAGCTCCATAAACAGCATATCACAGGAAAAAAAACCTTGTCAGCAAACAAGAAATACATAACCGAAGTGATTTATTTGCCATCTAAAATGAGGATTACAGAATGTGATCTCAGTGTTGCATTATGAGCCTTATTTCACAGGTCTAGGACAGGGACCAGCAGACAAAGAGCGAATTTTAAGGGTCTATTTCAGTTAGCAAGAAACCATGAAAATAAAGCTGAAAGAATGAAACTTAAAATAAGACTTCAACTACAATCTACAAATGTACATTTGCAGTAGCAGTGCAACAAAAGACGCATCTGTCTTTTAAACGATATGTTCAACTTGTAAAATCCTGTATAGTATTTATAAAATTAACAAGGTCACAGCTGTTTAATGAATAAATATCTGTTCAATTTTCCTGACTAGAGGACTCAAAATCAAATAGTCTTTTAGGTAAACAGTATTAAGACATCAGTGTTCAGAAGTCTTTGTTGAGGCTTTAGTTAGTTGGTTTTGTGTGTGAGAAGAAACAATTTTATCTTAGTGATAAGAATTCAATTTCATCCACGTTTTAAAAGCATTCAGGAGACTTTACAGGGATTAAAGTCTTGGAGTCTCCGCCTTGTCCGTCTCCGTGCCCGATTAACAGCCGTTCGAACGGCACACTCAAAAACCTGCTGCACGCCACGATTGCTGAGAGCCGAGCATTCCAGATACCCTTTGGCACGGATCTCTTGTGCCACCTGTTTGCCCTCCGAGGCCGTGGTGCAGTTGGCACGATACGGGCCCATCTCACGATGGTCTGTCTGTGTGGCAACAACCAGCACAGGCACCTTCGGAAGAAATTCCCTCACTTCGGTGATCCATTTGTGCCGCAAATTGCTTAACGAATTTGGATTTGCTACCGAATAACATAGCAGAACCACATCTGCCTGCTGATAGGACATGGGGCGGATTTGGCGGAACGTATCATGTCCTGCTGTATCCCACAGTCCCAAGCTGATCTGGATTCCATCCATGAATACATCAACTCCAGTGTTTTCATAGACAGTGGGTCTATAGCTGTCTGGGAACGTTTCAGAAGTAAACCGCACAAGAAGTGCAGTTTTACCCACTGCACAGTCCCCAACCAGTACGCATTTCACTGAGGTCTCTGTCAACCCGTTCATCCTTCTGTCTCTGGTGTTGAAGTTATTGTAAGCTGCAGTCTAATAGGTCCAAACAAATTGAATAGAAATTCAGTGGTGTCCAACAGATGATGAAGTCATCATTGAGAATTACAAGTTTGCAGATCTATAAAGACCAAGAGTAAAAACCCTGCAATTCACATAGCATTCTGAAGTCCTCCTCACGCTCTTCGTCTT
This sequence comes from Rhinichthys klamathensis goyatoka, assembly GCF_029890125.1. Classification (NCBI taxonomy): domain Eukaryota; kingdom Metazoa; phylum Chordata; class Actinopteri; order Cypriniformes; family Leuciscidae; genus Rhinichthys; species Rhinichthys klamathensis. The sequence goes on along the minus strand of NW_026606753.1, from coordinate 222,055 downwards.
GCGACGTGGTGATTTATTCCTCTGTTCTGTAATCCAGTGAAGGTTTAGAAACTGAGGTCATTGTGCATCATTAGAGATATTCAAGACATAGAAATCCAGAAGTGAGGAGTCTTGCAGCAAGCTGTATCTCTTGTTCTCGGTTTACTCCCTCTCTGTGTGAATCCTGCATAATTCATAAAGAATAAAAAAGTAAAGTAACTATTATGCTATCACAAAACACCGATAATTGTATTCATACAATGAGATTTTTTTTATACGTAATTTAAAATTTCATTTATATCTAATTTAATTTGTCTTATATTTAAAGGAATACTTTACTCAAAAAACAAAACAAAAACAAAAACAAACAAAAAAATATATTCATTTTCGTCGTTCCAAACCTATATGACTTACTTTCGTCTGTGGAACACAAAGCAAATTATTCTGAAATATCAGTGTGTGTGTTTGTTTTTGTTTTTTTGGTCCGTACAATGACAGTCTTTGGGGCCTGTTGTTGTTTGGACTGCAACGTTCTTCGAAATATAATCCTTTGTGTTCCGCAGAAGAAAGATACTCATACAGGTTAGTTAGGGTGAGATAATGTTGTCGAATTCTCATTTTTGTGAAACTATCCTGAACTAAATCTTTAAAATTCCAAAGAAACACTAAAACATCATGCAATGGACAATCACTCTTATTTTTTTTACTTTTTCCACATTTTTCTTACATACAATACAATATCCGCTATTCCACAGAGCAGTGGAGAAAATACCTCTCATCACAGGGCCTGGGACAAAGCTTCCCGTTTTACTCCTGTGATGACGGCCCTGCTATTGATTAAAGTACAATTCTTTGCGTAGTTTGCGTATAAAAACGTAGTTAAACAGAAATTTGAGAGCTTATTCATTTGTTTATTTAATAACTCTATTGGCTAATGCTGAAAAAGGACATTTTTGACATGTTAAAACTGCTTCAAAGATTATTCTCGAAATGGCAATGGCTTCCTAGGCCTCCATCTGGCAGTCACGAGAGGAAAGTACGCTGATGATTCAAACAACTGCTCCAGTTAATATCACAAAAGGCCAAATGGTTTTAATATATACTCAGAAAACACTTTTCGATAAAAACACTTCTAAAAAAATTAAATAAAAATTAATAGATATTGGGAACATTGTCAGCCAGATCATTCTTGAGAAGTAGGCCTTTAATCTGACCAGTATTAGCATATATGCTTAAGGTACATTTCTGTGCTAATACAGAAGATGCTGTATTATAAAATGACTTTAATGAATCTAACAATTATATCTTCATCAACAACAAAAGCATTTTGCTTTATTAAAGAAATACTGTGAGTATTGGAAAAAATAATCTGAATTTAGAGGGTTACAATTGTTTCGGAGATTGAGCTCCCCACACACACACACACACACACACACACACACACAAATGAGTAAATCAAAAAGTATCAAACATTTAACCACCAAAGCCCTTCCCAACCATAAAAATTATTATGATTTTCCTTTAAGATGCAAAAATGTTTATTTAAAAAAATATCAATAAAATTATTAATTTCAGTTTAAACTGATTAAGAACCTTACAAATAATGAACACTATGCGTATCAAGTTTGGACTGTAGCTCTATTTATTCAGAAATAAGTTTGTAGAAAATATATTTAGATAAAAAATATATCCACTGAGATCACGGTTTTAAACTGAGGCACAGTATAGTTAATAGATGTATTACAGAGTATATAAATCGACTCACCTCTTTTGAGCTCTTCAACCATGAGATTGACAGACATGTATAAGGATCAATTTAGCATCTGTTCGTTTGTTTTAATTTAATTAAACAAAGACGAATGAGTTCAGATCAGACCCCAGTCCAATTCTCCATATTTCTCAAAAGTTCAATTGTTACACAGGAAATTCAGGTACTCTTGAGCACAGAGAGATAATATATGCCTTTACAGACAGAGCAGATGTTGTATCCTCTCGTAGAGGGAAGTGAAATGCGAGGCTGGGCTCTTTTCTTTGTAAAATCGTACATCAAATCTCTTCTAAGCTTCCGCTGCGACTGTGTGACGTTCTCAGCACATCTATGGCGTTGAGTCTTGCTTCTGCAGTCAAGTACTCACTGTGCATGAAACAGTCTAATGCAGCAAGCAAAAGAAACAAATATGCAAACAAGAACACGATAAAACCCTATATGCTAACCCTGATGAGATTGATTTGTTCTTTACGTTTGGTGTCCCAGAGACCCCAAATGGTGTCTGTATAAAAGTAACTTTAGCAATTTTGTAATCAATCTTTATTTCCTGTTTAAATTATTTGATCACATAGTAGGCATGCACATTTTATGCAATTCAAGTAAGATAGTATTGGTTTGGACTTCAAATGTATGTTTTGTTGTATGTTTTTTTGTGTAACTAAATGCCTGAAATAAGGTCTGTGGTTAACACAAGTTCAAGATATTTCCATGTTTTATTCTTCAACAAAACACACTAATAATACCCCCTTTTGATTTTTATAAAGCTTTCTTAAAGGTGGAACAAGGGACTCTTCTTACATTTCTGGGGTTCTCAGACGTGGAAGTTGTCATAGTTTGGTAAACTTATATAGCTGTGAATGGGAGACGAATGCAAATATAATTTTTGTATTCCTATTTGCTCCAATAGCAAACAACGTTTCAAAAGAAGGGAACATATATAGATTGATTACAGCAGTCAGAAGAGAGAAATATTTCAAATTTGCGGTCACTTCCTCAGCTGTAGTAGAAACACCTCGCAGCAGTGTTGTTCATTTGTATTTTTTGTAATTTCCTGCCAAGGTAATATAAAAAAGTATAGCATTATAAATCTATATTTAAAAAAAAATTAAATGTGAAAAAACTTGACTAGATTTAATATGTTAATAACTGGAAATACGTTATCATAGTCTGTGAAAAGGGTCCAGTGGCTAAATGGGACTACAGAGGTTGTCGAGGATATTAACGTCATTATACCAAACAGGAAAAAAACTTTTTTCACAGCAGCATTGTGTATTTAATCACGCTCTAGCGAATTATACTAACTCAAACTTTCAGGGAAATGTTTTTAAATAAATACTAAAAGACTCAAGAGTTGACGGAAGCTTGAAGGAGGCGACGCTGAAGTGGTGTAGTTTGTTTATACCCTAATAAGACTTTTACTTCTGCTAATTGTATTTAGGCTTCATAAAAGCTGTTTTGTTAAGATTATCGTGATGAACATCAACTTTTGTTGGTCACATTTCTAGAGTAATTAAAAAGCCAATAGAAAAATCCTAATGAGTTTTTTTCAAGGGAACCAGGGTGATGCTAACTTCAGGGTTGGCCAACAAAAAAGCATCACTGCAGCGCTCTAGTGCCAGGTTGTGTGTAAGAGTGTACACACAGCATCGCCGGATCGCCCTCTTATGGAAAGGAAGTGCACTGCATTCACTTCAACAGCTGCCACTTTCATCATGGAGAAATCTGACCTTTACTGATTGAAACAAACGTCAGCAACTGAGCGTTCAACATGCTGAGTTATATTTTCCCCCACCAACGGTTTCTACAGATTAAAGGGGAAATGGAGAGAAAGAGAAACGAGGATGTAGAATATGTTCAGCTGTGTTTGAGCTCCAAGCGCATGCTACGCTAAGCCCTTTTTTAAACCACATTTTCTGCTGATTACACCACATTTTCATTTCACCAAAAGAATCAAAACTTGTACATGTCAAGTCTTTATTCTTCTCTTCAGTTTTTTTTTCCAAACCATAATTTAGAATAACAAAAATATTTTTTTTACATATAAAATCTTTTGAGGTTCAAAATATACAATATCACAAAAATATTTTTTAGAACAATTCTCACACATAAGAATTGTGATTTGCATAGCAGCATTAAGATGTCTATAAAATATGTGTGGCATCAACATTTTAAACTGGAAATATAAAAAAACAAATCTGAGCTAAAACTTAAAATACCAGCAATGCAAAAGCGACATAAAATGTATGCGTCCAATATATCTGTCCAAGCTGCTCACAAACAAACTAAAATGCAAAGCATTTATATTTCTAGAAACTTCATTAATATATTTCTATTTACATCAACACTGAAGAGAATAAGCCATCCTGTGACATCCCCACTACTTTAAACACAACAAGCTAGATCTTATAAAACGTATGTAGCACTGCACCTATAAAGCAAAAAATTAATAAAATAAAATATCAAACATCTTAAGTACCTAAATAATATCCGCCTTTTCTTCTATATGGTCTGGCTAGGAAAAATGTGTGGCCATTATCTATTTAGGCAAAAGGCTATTTAAACTTATTACATTAAAATATAGTGATTAGGGATCAGTTGAACCTTAATAGCCTCACAAGTGAGCATCAATAAACATTCAATAAAGTATAATATGTATATACAGGTCAATACAATATAAAACACTGTGTAAATATGTAGTACCCTGATATTTTTATGTCTTAGATAAACTCTTTCACAATTACTGAAAGAAAATAGAGGTGTATGTAGTTAAAAGACAAAAGAACATTATAATTACTGGCACTATTATTCCCCAGAGAAGACGTTTTGAGTTAAGGCAGTGGAAAGACGGAAATTTAAAAGTAAATGCTTCATTGTAGCAACTCTTTCAATGAAGTGTGACCAGCACCAATCCGGTCTTAGGCTCAGTATAGCTGTAAAAAAAAAGACAGAAAAAAAAAAGATTTTTTTTATTTTATAAAATGTACACGTAATGACAACAGGTTCTACATGTCAAAATATGCCAAATTAAGTACCTAGTATGCTTCAATAAAGCTTCTGGCTTTTTACTATTCAGATTACATATAGTATATACATTTGTTTTTACCTTAATTATAATATATATATATTCTGAATCCTTAAAGTCCCCCTGTGGTGAAAATCAAGCTTTTAATGTTGTTTAAAAGTCTATGTGGTGTTTTAAATATGCTTTAAAACAAACAATGGGCAAATTCATAAATCAACACCATTGCTGAGTATTTTCTGCTTAAAACTGCAGTGAACCAAAGACAGTTTAAAAAAACGTGGTTTGAAATCGCTGGTGTTTATGACGTCACAAACTACCTTGTAACCAATCACGTCAACGTGTGATCCTCAACGAATGGATCTCTGAGCTGGTGTGAGTGAGTGGAGGCGGGGCTAATTTGCATATTCATAGAACCACATACTAAATGAGGCAAGGGTGTAGAGTTACATTCAAGCTTTTTAAGGCATGAAGATTTTTTTTCAAGAAAAAAACTTTTAAATATGTCTTTTGGTGATCAAAGATAAAATTATTGACTACAGGGGGACTTTAATTGGTAGGACATGGAACTTTTTTACACTAAAAGACGTTTCACGGAATGACAGTTGCATATAGTAAATCAATGTACCATTCAGAAAGACACATTGCAAGAGCACAGGATGCAGTTAGTATACCTGTAGTGTTGGTTTTTGAGGTAGTCTAGTACAGCAGGCCTGATGCGTGGCACTCCCCCTTGGCTGTGATTGCCTCTTCCCGTGATGATTGACAGCTGAGGCCGACACAAACCCTGACGGCATTCTACAAAAGACACATACATTAAAGATAATGCAGACTCTGGAGTTTATACAATCCATCTGCAGTCTACATTTGAAAAACTGTTCTTTTTGGAAAAGTTGTATGCATGTTTGTGGTTCACGTACCCAAATTCTTTTCAGTGAGCACCTGACTGAGATGATAAAGGGCCTCATCCACATGCAGTCCATGGAGATCTAGAATATTCTGAGGCAGGAGTGAAGCGTTCACTTGCTGAAATATCTGCATGGCTGCTCGGTGGTTCGCTTCATGCATCTTCTCTCCATGCATGTGACCCTAAGCATTTACACAAATGCATAGAAACTTGGTAAGAGTTCTGATCTAAGAACAGCAATGCACTCTGGATGCATTGTTAAAAAGGGGTCAGTAAGTGTTTAAGTTTTAAACTAATTTTAGTTTAAATGAGATGTGACGCAAAAGACACAAACATTCTGATTTTACAACATTATTTAAACTGGTTCACGGCTTAGAACTCTTAAATGAAGACTTCCCTGAAAAAAATCCCTATGGGAAAAAAGAAAGGGCCAAAGAAAGTGCACTTCTGGACCCATCCACCAGGAAAATCTCATTGAAAATCCTTCTTCCTTGTATATTAAATATATAAAATGTTATTATCGGTGTCATTGTGCACAGCAGTTTAGCGTTTAATGTGGACAGACACATAGCTTGTCCTCAGAAATGATGCTTCGCACCTTAAAAACAAACTTGTGTTTCTCTCAAAACTGCTGTTGTTGTTACATCAGCTTTTCAGGATGCACCGATATGAACATTTTGGCCGATACCGATAACTCTTTACATTTGAAAGCCGATAACCGATATATTGGCCGATAAATCTCAATTAAAATTTTTATATACTTTGATAGCCTGTATACATAAACAAAAGGCTCACCATTAAAAGCCTTGTCTCAAACACCTTTAACATAAATCAAACATATACAATACAGTATAGCCTAGTTTGAAGCAGTGTAAGATTCCTTAACTTTTAAAATTAATTTTACACTGGGCAACTTCCTTTATTAAAAAATGGTAACACTTTATAATAAGGTTTAATTTTGTTAGCAGCCATTAGTTAGCATGAACTTATAAGACATTTTTAATAAAGTTGTATCTGTTAACATTAGTCAATGCACTGTGAACTAACATGAACACATATTTTATTATAACAATAACAAAAGCTATTGCCTCTCTGTTAGTTAATGCATTAACACCTTATTGTAGTGTTATCAAAAAATCTATTGCCTAACAAAAAATAAAATACCTAAATAATGCAAACAAGTCATTGGATAACATTGGGCTGCATATAAAGAAACAAAATGCATGTGCCATGGATCAATAAAATGGAATCGCCTCGGCACGGACAATAAGGAAATTATTTTAATCAAACCATATCGTTGATGAAAATAATACGAGAAGAAAATAATGTTAGTTATTAATTATAACGCAATGTTTTTGAAATATTTTTAAATATTACAGTGATAGTAAACATCTTTAATAGCTTAGTTACTGTTTCAAATGACATTGCTGTGTAAGCGCGCGCGCTGAAGCTGAAGAGAACGAAACTGAATCACTTTGCTAGAAGGTTAATCAACTCAACGGTTGCTGAATTTACAAATTTATTACAATAGTGGACACAATTATAATTATATGACAGTCCCAATCATAGCTTTTAATGTTTTGCATTGTTGTTTAATCTGCGCGCGCTGAAGCTGAAGAGAACGAGCACCGGGAAATTGAAGAACTTTTCTAGCAGGTTGTTTAAACGAAACGCATCATATGTGAGGTAAGGTTAATCAGATATTTATATTACATCAACTTTATATTACGATTTATCTGCACAAAATGACGTGAATGCACAATCGAACTTGTGCAGGATCATAATGTGTAGTATGCATAATGTGTAGATCATAATGCTAATCCCTGTTCTGGACGCGCTATTCCCACAACAACGCGCTGAAACGGCAACTAAACCCAGAGAATTCACAACGTTTTATTACAATAGTGTTCTCATTATAATGGCATGTATATGACAGTCCTATAATGTAGTTATAAATGTGCATTGCTGTTTGATCTGCGCACGCTAAAGATAAAGATGATCACCGGTAGGCCTACAATGAAGCGCTATGCATCGTTCATTAACTCAACCAAACGCATCCTATATTAGATTAATCCGAAATATATATATATATATATATATATACACACAAAATAAACATATTACAACTTACAATGGCGCAGACTGCTGCGACTGCTAGAGAGAACTTGACTGTGCTTGTCATGAAGGCTCAACTCCACAGACGCGCTTTTTCCGCCACAACGCGCTCGTCGCGCTGAAACACTGGCTAACAAGAATTCACAACATTCTTTTGCAGGCTGCTCTTATTATAATGTTATGAAGCCTATGTGACAGATTTGTGCTGCACATGTTGCACTGAACTGTATCTTCCTTTTCGAAGTGATTCCAATCATTCAGAACCATCATGGCGAACCGCGCGCATCTTTCAACTGAAGTAAATAATCTATTATTTATCGGCTTTGATACATCGGCCCAATTTTCTTTTCGGACCGATAACGATAACATCAAAAAAGACCATTTATCGGCCGATATCGATATGTGGTCGAAATATCGTGCATCCCTACTTTTCAGCACTCATCATAATGTTCATCTCTTTAACCTGTTGTGCGTAGAAACTAGCCACGTCCTTGCGTCCTTGTCGATGGGCTTCAGCAGCCTTGTTAAAACACTCTATCTGCTGACGTCTCTGCAGTGTCGCCTCAGTGCGAAAGTCCTCATATTCCGGATCCTCCGAATCCTGGAATTGAACTGCTTCCACCTCCCCATCTCTTGGTTTCCATCTCTGATTTAGTGAGGCAAAAAGTGTTAACAATCAACTCAAGGTTTTGGTTTAATTTCAGTATGCCATATGGTCACATGTAGAGTGCTCACCCGCTCCTTGCTCGATGCTCTATGCGCGCCACTGCGCTGAGGGGCAGGTTCAGGAGCCACTACATTTTTGACTGGGCCGTCATCCAATAGAGCATGCAAAAACTGTTCAGTCTGCTCCAGAGAGTAACTACACAAACACAAACAAATGGTCGAGAGACATTTCGTTTTAAGTTATGTCTGCTTTCTTAATAATTGTTCCTAGTAGAACTGTGCACAATTCTTCAGTCCATATTGCTATAAAGAAAAAACAATCAATCTTTTTAAAAAAAAGTAACACTTTAAATTAACTTTCATTACGAAATCATTAACATACATTATATACTTAACAGATCATTATTTTATGCAAATTGAAATGCTTACAAATGTCATTAAACTTTCAATTCATATGATCATGTACCATTCTGCATTTTTACAGACTGAATGAATATTCAGTTTCACTCTTAATTGCATCACATTATAATCATTAAATGCATTGTAAATGCCATATGTTCCAATCATTAAATAGTCAATTTTAGCAGTTTTTATCTAAAGCAACTTATTAGAGGCACAGGGTTACAGTGGTTCTCATAGAGATGGCTCATGTCTTGCTACCAGCTGGGTTTCTCAATTGCCGATTCCAACACCGTTATCTAGAAACCACAGTGGCCGATGGCTGATATATTGCTGATATATACCAAAGACTTTAGATATACAAAGACTCGTATCACTTAGAACGGGAAAAAGTGCAACATGCAATATGGCGGAATAAGTCCCGCTTCCGAAGTAAAAGTCACTACGTCACTGCAGTTGCCGTCAGAAGCTCCTGTTGCTATAAAAACAGTCAGTGTTCTGAGACGCTCGTAGGACTGCACGTGCACATTGGCTGGCCCGGCCTTGAGCGTTTAGAAACGTACTCAGTTACCTAATGTAACCTCGGCTCTCTCTAGAAGAGGGAACAAGTATTGCGTAAGTTGCTTACGCTATGGGTAAAGTCATCTTTTCTCGAGATCTGAAGCCAAAAATTATCCTTAATTTTGTATTTATTGTCAACGCAGTGCAGCAGACAGCAGACCATAGCATGCTGTATAAGCGTGCTCATTGGCTGTCCTGCAGCAACTGCAGCAGCCTATCGGTGAGCCCCGCGTGATGTCGCACCCTCTACGCGTCACAGCCCGCCAGAATGGGAGTGGCTAGCGTATATAAAAGAGGGGCTCAACAGGCTGAACTCTGGTTTTCATTGACTGAAGCGAATAAGCTCGTGGCGCGAGCACGGCAGGTTACGCAATACTAGTTACCTCTTCAAGAGAGAACCGAGGTTACATTAGGTAACCGAGTACGTTGTCTTACGAGAGGTTCTCTCGTATTGCGTAAGTTGCTTACGCAACGGGAACCCCTTGTCAACGCTGTGCGCGCCAAGCATCCGCTGCATGAGAACCGGGGAGACCCGTGGAACAAAACATACAGAACAACAGGGGGCCTGCAATGCGGGCCAGCACATGTAATAGACACTTGATAGGAACACAGAGCGGCTCCCCCGGTCTATGTATAACATAGAATAAAGGCGGCCAGCAACGCAGGCCAGCACAGTTCACAAGCACATAATAGGGCAGATAATAGAGCGGCTCCGCCGGACTATGTATAGAAAGCATTACCCCTTTGCGCAGCTGTATGGGAATAGGCGGCCAGCAAAGCGGGCCCACACAGGTATACCAGCGCGTCATAGGGAAATACAGATCGGCTCAGCCGGTCTATTTATAGCGAGGCTCGCCTCGCTGATATGAGAGTGGCCTGCACATTAACAACTGGGCAGAACATACACATCACTTTAGACTGACAAAAGTTTAGCCTGCAAGGCGGGAACTTCCAGGTTATAGAACCTCATGAATGTAGAGGGGGAGGCCCAGCCTGCCGCCATACAAATATCGTGAATAGAAATCCCGCTGGACCAAGCCCACGACGAAGCCATGCCTCTAGTGGAATGGGCCCTGATGCCCATAGGGCACTGCAGGTGTTTGGACGCATAAGCTGCTGCGATAGCGTCCACTATCCATCTGGATAGGCTATGTTTCGAGGCAGCGAGACCCTTGGTGCGCCCTCCAAACGAAACAAAGAGCTGCTCAGAACGCCTGAAGGCGGCGGAGCGCGTGATGTAAATTCTCAGCGCCCTGACGGGGCACAGAAGGTTACCATGGTCCTCACTATCGGATGCTGGCAGAGCTGATACGGAGATGACCTGTGCTCTAAAAGGCGCGCCAATCGCCTACGGGACGTAACCATGTCTCGGTTTGAGAATGACTTTAGAGTCATTTGGTCCGAACTCGAGACATGCGGGGCTGATAGACAGCGTGTGCAGATCCCCCACACGTTTTACTGATGACAGAGCTATCAGAAAAACGGTCTTGAGCGAGAGGTATTTTAAGCCCACGGATTCTAATGGTTCAAAGGGAAAAGCTTTCAGGGCCTCTAAGACCAAAGAAAGAACCCAGATCGGAACCGAAGGGGGCCGCGGGGGATTCATCCTCCTGGCTCCTCTGAGGAAGCGGATGATGAGCTCGTTCCTTCCTGTCACACGGCGACTCCGCGAGCGCCGCAATAGCCGCAATGTACACTTTGAGCGTGGAAGGAGACCTGCCCTTGTCCAACAGCTCTTGGAGGAAGGAAAGTACCCACGAAACCCCACATGTGCGTGGGTCCAGGCTTTTAGTAGCGCACCATTCGGAGAACACTGACCATTTAGACGCATAGAGCCTTCTCGTAGAAGGAGCTGTGGACTGCGAGATTGTGTTCATGACCCCTTCTGGCAACGCAACGGGTATCCGTTGATTATCCACGCATGCAGAGACCAGCGCTCTGGATGGGGATGCCACACCGATCCACCGGCTTGAGAGAGAAGATCTTTCCTCACCGGGATCGGCCACGGGGCTATGTGCGACAACCTCACCAGCTCTGGGAACCAGGTTTGGTTTTCCCATCGCGGGGCTATGAGGAGCACTGAGTGGCACGTCTCCCTGATCCTCTTGATTACCTGTGGTAATAGCGAGATCGGGGGGAAAGCGTACAACGGGCAGCTGGGCCAGGTTTGGGCCAGCGCGTCCTCGCTCTTTGAAAAGAATCTTGGGCAATGAACATTGTCTTTTGACGCAAAAAGGTTGACTTCCGCTCTGCCGAAAAGGCGTCATAGTGACTGGACCGTTTGGGGGTGCAGGGACCATTCTCCCGGGGGAATGTTGTCCCTGGACAGTCTGTCCGGGCCGACGTTCTCGTGGCCCAGTACATGAGCGGCTCTCAGCGAGCGATGGGCCCACACGAGAAGGCGTTCCGTCAGTCTGCAGAGATTCCTGGATCTGACACCACCTTGGTGATTTATGTAGGACACCACAGACATGTTGTCCGAGCGGACTAGAACATGGTGGCCCCTTAAGTGTGGGAGGAAGTGCTTCAGCGCGTTCTCGACCGCTATCATCTCCAGACAGTTTATATGAAGGCATTTCTCCTGGTCTAACCACAGGCCAAAGACCAGTCTGCCCTTGAAAAGAGCGCCCCAACCTAAGTTGGAGGGGTCCGTCGAGATAACCTGTCGGTGTGACACAGCTCCCATGGTCACTCCCTGCTGGTACCAGCCGGCCGCTAGCCAGGGTCTCAGTGCTGAAACACAGCTCTTAGTTACTCTGATTCGAATGCCGCCGGACGCCCAGGCTCGGTGAGGCACTTGAGCGTTCAACCAGCATTGCAGCGGGCGCATGCGCAGTAGACCCAGCTGAAGTACTGCTGCAGCTGAAGCCATATAACCCAGCATCCTCTGAAATGTCTTTAGAGGTGTGATGCTGTCTTTCTGGAAAGACGCAGCCAGTAGCCTAACATGGCGCGCACGCTGTGTCGACAGCCGGGCCGTCATTGCCACAGAGTCCAGTTCTATGCCCAGAAAAGAGGCTGACTGGCGGGGCAGTAATGAGCTCTTGGTCCAGTTGACCGTGAGACCCAGGCTTTCCAGCTGGCTGAGAAGCACCGTTCTGTGAGAAACGAGTTCTTCCTCTGATTGTGCTAGAATCAGCCAATCGTCCAAATAGTTAAATTCGCATGCCCTGACCTTTCAGGGGAGCAAGAGCCGTATCCATGCACTTTGTGAAAGTACGGGGTGCTAAAGACAGGCCGAACGGCAGGACGGTGTACTGATATACCTGACCGTCGAAGGCGAATCTCAAGAATGGCCTGTGACGGGGTATTATCTGAATCTGAAAGTATGCGTCTTTCAGGTCGAGGGAAATAAACCAGTCCCAGGGGCGAATTTGCGCGAGGCTCTGTCTGGTCGTGAGCATTTTGAAAATCAAAAGTAATACTACCCACCGGATGAAGAAGGGTTGGCTCTCCACAGAACATAAAATATTCATTTTATTTTATTTTTCGTGTTCGCATTTATGAGGAAAAAACAATGTAAGGACATGACCGCTCTGAAGCGGCACTAAAAGACTGTTTTAAAACTTTCACATAGACCTCAAACAGAAGACACAAAGCCTTTCTTTAAAGTGAATTTCGAGAACCTGAATCAGAGGCGCGGGTGCAGCGCGCGCGCTCTCAGTGCTGGAATACGCCGGCTCGCTGACAGCGATGGCCGGTCGTTTTATACACGAAGACCCGGTGGCATTGGACGGGGAGCATATCGTGGAAGGAACAGGGCACGAGAGCGTCGCCGAAGTAAAAGTCATTTTTAGTAAGTGTGAGCGCTCGTGAGCGGGCACAAGACTTACATCTGCAAAGCGATCAACGGGGCGTGGCCGTGAGACAGAGCGGGCAGTGAGTAGGTGTGGACACGGGGACGTGAGCACATGTTCTACATCTAACACTCAAGCGGCTTTTGCCAGCTTTATGAGAGTGGGCTCTGTGAGAGACACGGGGGGTATAGTGCTTGTGTGCAGGGGTGAACACTGAGACGTGGGCACATTTTCTACACTTAAAACACATGGCCGAGCGCGATCTAGGGCGGCCTCCCTGTCGTCGCTGCGAAGACGGAGGCTGAGCTGGACGCTGGGCGGAGCTTCGTGCAGGCTTGTCCCGAGGGCGGCGTGCAGCAGAGCTCGATCGACGAGGCAGGAAAAGATTCATGGCCTGTGTGGTCTTTTGTACCTCCGAGAAGCAGTCCACGATCCCGCTAACTGCTGGGCTGAAGAGGCCGGTGGGGGAGAGCGGGGCGTTGAGGAAAACAGCCCGCTCGGATTCCCTCATGTCGGCGAGCGTCAGCCAGAGGTGCCTTTCTGTAACAGTTAGAGAAGACATGCACCTTCCAAGGGCCTGGGGGCAGCGGATTTAGTAGCGCGAAGGGAGAGATCCGTCGCGCTGCGCAAATCCGTGATGGAGGCAGGATCCAAGCTCTTCTCATCCAGCTCACGGAGGAGATCGGCTTGGAGGATCTGTAAAACTGCCATGGAGTGCAAGGCAGAAGCGGCTTGTCCGGCGGCGGCGAAGCGCGGCCGACAAGGGCTGATGTAGTCCTGCAGGCGTTAGACGGGAGGACAGCAGAGCAAAGCAGGTGCGCTGCAACCGCTTCTTCCACTGGGGGAATGGAATTATACCCCTTCTTGGTGGCGCCGTCAACCCGTGAGAGCGTCGAGGAGACATGAGAGTGGACTCTCGCAGAGAAAGGAGCGTTCCACGATTTGGAAAGCTCAGCGTGGAGCTCCGGCAGGAAGGGTGCAGTCCTGGATGCGGGTGTTTGGTGGCGGCGATGGAGGAAACAGCCGCCGAGCCTGTTCGGCGCGGGCTCTTCAGGCGCTGACCACTCGAGGCCGAGTTGGTCGACGGCCTTAGTGAGGAGGCGCAGAAGCTCCGCATCAACGCCGGCCCGCGTACGGCCGCCTCCTGGACTGACGAGTGGTGTGAACCGGACCATTCCTCGCTGTCAGAAGCCAAGATAGAGCAGCTGTCAGCGGCGGCGGCGTCCACATTCACATCATCCGCCTCATCCTCTGAAGCGGTGGCGGCGCGGGAACCGAGGGAAAGAAGCGCAAGGGAAAGGTTCCGGCGCTTTTTCCTGTGCGGTCCGGCAGAGACAGGCGGGGCGGCGGCGTCATCATTGAAGATCTCAAGTCGAGCCCGCAGGGTCGACATTGAAAGATCTTCGCACTCAGGGCAGCCGCCCGAAGAGAGTGCGATGGCTGCGTGCTCACGGCCCAGGCAGAGAGCGCAGATGAGATGGCGGTCTCCAGCGCTGAGCGGGGATCGGCACGAACCACAAGTGGAGCGAGGCATTTTGACAAAAACGCCTCGGGCTCTTTTAGATATATAAATGTGTGTGTCGCAGCGGCGAGTACACAGTGCGAAGGAAAAAGGATACTTTGTCGCCGGATAGCGTAGTAGGCACAGATGGCTTAAGGCGGCGAATACGGCCGGCTTCTCCAGACACTTCCTAAGCTTGCTGGTCGCTTGCTTCGACGCGGCTTCTCAATATCCAGCGATGCGAAGAGTTTCGCTGAAGAGATGAAAACCAGAGTTCAGCCTGTTGAGCCCCTCTTTTATATACGCTAGCCACTCCCATTCTGGCAGGCTGTGACGCGTAGAGGGCGTGACATTACACAGGGCTCACCGATAGGCTGCTGCAGTTGCTGCACGACAGCCAATGAGCACACTTATACAGCCTGCTATGGTCTGCTGTCCGCTGCACTGCGTTGACAATAAATACAAAATTAAGGATAATTTTTGGCTTCAGATCTCGAGAAAAGATGACTTTGCCCGTAGCGTAAGCAACTTACGCAATACGAGAGAACCTCTCGTAAGAGAACCACATTTATTTATTTGGTGTTTCCCCATTTAAAGAGTTAGGAGCTGCACTTGCATGACTGAAATAGCTGCCTAAGAGGCGTTTCAAAGATGGCTGCTGAGTGAAATGACTTGCCTGAAAGGGACTTTTTTTTTATATACTCAAAATTAAATTACAGAAAATTGTATGTGAACCGACACAAGTGGGAGTTAAATTTTTTTGCTAATATAGACCAATATATACAGTGAGGAAAATAAGTATTTGAACACCCTGCTATTTTGCAAGTTCTCCCACTTAGAAATCATGGAGGGGTCTGAAATTTTCATCGTAGGTGCAGGTCCACTGTGAGAGACATAATCTAAAAAAACAAAAACCCAAAACCACAATATATGATTTTTTAACTATTTATTTGTATGATACAGCTGCAAATAAGTATTTGAACACCTGTCTATCAGCTAGAATTCTGACCCTCAAAGACCTGTTAGTCTGCCTTTAAAATGTCCACCACTCCATTTATTATCCTAAATTAGATGCACCTGTTTGAGGTCGTTAGCTGCATAAAGACACCTGTCCACCCCATACAATCAGTAAAAATCTAACTACTAACATGGCCAAGACCAAAGAGCTGTCCAAAGACACTAGAGACAAAATTGTACACCTCCACAAGGCTGGAAAGGGCTACAGGGAAATTGCCAAGCAGCTTGGTGAAAAAAGGTCCACTGTTGGAGCAATCATTAGAAAATGGAAGAAGCTAAAGATGACTATCAATCTCCCTCGGTCTGGGGCTCCATGCAAGATCTCACCTCGTGGGGTCTCAATGATCCTAAGAAAGGTGAGAAATCAGCCCAGAACTACACGGGAGGAGCTGGTCAATGACCTGAAAAGAGCTGGGACCACCATTTCCAAGGTTACTGTTGGTAATACACTAAGACGTCATGGTTTGAAATCATGCATGGCACGGAATGTTCCCCTGCTTAAACCAGCACATGTCAAGTCCCATCTTAAGTTTGCCAATGACCATTTGGATGATCCAGAGGAGTCATGGGAGAAAGTCATGTGGTCAGAATGATGAGACCAAAATAGAACTTTTTGGTCATAATTCCACTCGCCATGTTTGGAGAAGAAGAATGATGAGTACCATCCCAAGAACACCATCCCTACTGTGAAGCATGGGGGTGGTAGCATCATGCTTTGGGGGTGTTTTTCTGCACATGGGACAGGGCGACTGCACTGTATTAAGGAGAGGATGACCGGGGCCATGTATTGCGAGATTTTGGGGAACAACCTCCTTCCCTCAGTTAGAGCATTGAAGATGGGTCGAGGCTGGGTCTTCCAACATGACAATGACCCGAAGCACACACCCAGGATAACCAAGGAGTGGCTCTGTAAGAAGCATATCAAGGTTCTGGCGTGGCCTAGCCAGTCTCCAGACCTAAACCCAATAGAGAATCTTTGGAGGGAGCTCAAACTCTGTGTTTCTCAGCGACAGCCCAGAAACCTGACTGATCTGTGATCTGTGTGGAGGAGTGGGCCAAAATCCCTCCTGCAGTGTGTGCAAACCTGGTAAAAAACTACAGGAAACGTTTGACCTCTGTAATTGCAAACAAAGGCTACTGTACCAAATATTAACATTGATTTTCTCAGCTGTTCAAATACTTATTTGCAGCTGTATCATACAAATAAATAGTTAAAAAAATCATACATTGTGATTTCTGGATTTTTTTTTTTAGATTATGTCTCTCACAGTGGACATGCACCTACGATGACAATTTCAGACCCCTCCATGATTTCTAAGTGGGAGAACTTGCAAAATAGCAGGGTGTTCAAATACTTATTTTCCTCACTGTATGTATATGTATATATATATAGTAGTCAACATTTGAAGTGGATCAAAACCTTTCAAAGTTATACATGCATTTTGAACAATACCCATTTTTGTCTTAGGGACATACAGTATAAAGTAGTCAACATTTTAAGTGGATCAAAAAAGTTCATCAAAGTTGTCCTATGTATCATATTCTCACTTGTGATCTCTGAAGATATCCCTGAGGAAATGTCGGTCTATGGTGGGGAACGTGGAAAACAGCTGGTTTTCCTTCAGCTTGGCTGCTCCATCTTTCTTATCCAGGTCCCTCAGACTTGACCTTGACTAAAACCCAAACATAGGTCATTTTCACTACTTACTTTTACAGTTCTAGGCAGTGATTGAATGTGAGTGCCTATGTGTGACTCTTACCTTCTCCATGCTGTCTTGCATGACCTGCTCTTCAATCATGATGTCCCTCAGTGAGACAGGAGCTGAGGATGAAGTCCAGTGATCCATAAAAGGAATTTCTTCACACAAACCAAATTGGTCCCTCAGTCTGGTTTTGCTTCCCTGCGATTCACCCCATTGGACAGGACCTTCGTTACCATGAATACAGAAAGATTGATAGAATAGAAAAGAGGAGCAAAAGAGAAAAATGATTTCCAGTTTGGAAACGTTTCCACAAATTGGGTACAATTTGGTGTCTCATTACTTTTAAAAAAATCATTAGAGACAAATCAATCCCTTATTTTTTGTTGTGAGGACTATTAGATTATTATTAACATAAAATTAACACAGCAGTGTCTTCCATTTTGGACTTTCCCACCTTAGAGGTTTCCAACAAAATCAAACAACATTGTAAAAATGTTTGACATAATCAGTTGTAGTAAAACTGTATTTTTATCTATTAACACATTTTTATTAACAAAAGCAGAATTAGTTATTCCCTAATTTTGTGCACTATAGTGTCTGCACCATGGAGGGACCTCTTCTGTCACTTTCACATATCATTATATTTATATTAAACCAATTTTGTCTATGTAATTTGTCTAGGTAATTTAATGTTTATTAATAGAAAACAAAAGCACACAAATCACTGTTTTAAACTATTTAGAATAAACAACATTTAATTTGACCTCCTGAGGTTGACTACATTTTCTGTTTGTATTGTGTGTGTATATTATATTATATAGCCCAACCAAGCACTGAAAGTATATGATAGGTATGGTATGATTGGCAAAGAAACAAAATTATGGCCAATCACACCATATCAATCATATTTGATGTTTGAAAAAGCTATGAGGGCAAAATTGTGGACCTTTAAGATTTCACTCTGGGTGTGACTGCCCAGAGCACAGCTAGATTGAAAGATTAAAATGGTAGAGATGTAATTTATCTCTTAATGTTTTATTGTATTACTACTGGTTAGGACATGCTGTCCATTTACATTCACTTTGTGTTTGTGTACTGTGAGAATAAGTTGTCTCACTCTTGTGCATTAGCTGATAGGACAGAGCTGCCTGCCTGTGCTTCTCCTGCCAAAGACAACAGACACCAGGTAAGTTTTACATTAAGATTCAGAATCAGTCACATAAAAAAAAAAAGGTATGCTGTTTGTTTTGTAGGTTCATTTCCAAAAACTGTATAAGATCAAAAGATAAGATCAAAATATATGAACTCACTTGAATGGTCTCTTTCCATTTCTGGTGCAGAAGTTTGGCCAAGTTCAGGTCTATTTGCACTGCACAGTCATCTGATGAAAACGCACCTGCAGCCATATGGAGTTCAAAGAGATTTGAATAAACTTTAATGAGTGTGAATTGAGGGTTGATGTGGTTACTTCTTTGAAAGTGATAGCTTTTCATAGTAATAACTAGAATCACAGTTATTTTAAAGCATTTACACAACTTTTTATTGGGCTTTTGCCCTTATGGAACACAATAGTTAAGTGTGCTGGTTCTCAACTGGTCATGGTGACAGTTCTGTTCAGATAGGTTTGTGAAAAACCAGGGAACCAGGGTCAGTGAAAAACCATGCTTAATGAAAATAATAAAATACAACTAACCACACTTATGAGAGCAAAATAAACGGGCATTAACTTCTAAAAGTGAAAACAATATCTTCTCAATATCTTTTGCTGTTGTCATTTAAAAGCCATGGGTCCTGCCATATTTTGTGGTAAATGCATGTTACTTGGTAGAAGCTAGCAAAATTTGTCATGTGCCAAGCCGCAATCTTCAAAAACCATTTAAAAATAAATAGACCCACACAACATTAACTACAAGTTAGGGGTTTGTTATTGTGTTGGGATGCCACTTGAGATCACTGGATTAATAGAGTAAAACACAGAATGAATAACAGAATTTATTTATTTGACGTATTGATTCGATGTTTGATTACCTGGACTGACCCCAACAGGTCCAAAAAGCTCAGTGAGCTGCAATGCAAGTTCAGTTGGAAGTTTAAGCTCCAGGGTTTGTATGTCCATTGAACTTGGCTCTCTTCTTCCCTGTCCAGTTTTCTTTTTCTCATTTTCTAGTTCCTTCCTCTTCTCTTCCTCTTTGCGCTCCATTTCAACAACCTGATACAGTATTAACTGTGTTATGGCATTTACCTCTTCTGTTGTCTCATCATACTCCTTTAATTTCTCTCCTCCCACCTCTTCACTCCATTCCTTCAATGCTCCCTCCAGGCATTGAACCCCTTGCTCACTTTGTGTCACTAATATCTCTTGCTGCCCTGGACCTTGGGGGCAAGTTTGGTCTGGCTGTTGTTCATTAGCTGCTGGAACCTCCAGTTGTACTTTAGTGTCTTCTGTCGGCTGCTTTAATGATCCAAAGGAAGGTTCAGGCTCACATTTCTCCTTTGTCATGCTGGCTTTGTTGGATCCTTCAGCTTCACTTTGTGAACTTTGACCTGAGTTCCAATCCTCATCAGCTTGGCTAACGTCACTAAGGTTAGTTTCTTGGGACTTGGGACTGTTGCTACTTGCTGAAATTTTGCTGGAGTCATCAGAGCACACAGCTCCAGCCTGGTCACTTTCTGAGCCCATCATGGTTTCTGACGGTTCAATAGATGGCTCACATGACTCTTTCTCAGGAACCAAAGACCCCAAAATAACTTTGTCATCCTCATCATCTTTATACAGCTGTTCTCCAGAATCTAGCAACAAGTTAGTTGTCCACTCCATATCTTGATGGCACTTCTCATAAAGGTCCTCCAGAATATCAATGGAGACACGTCTGAAATGGCGGCTCAGAATCTCAAGGTTTTGTTGTTTAGAATGGGATTCTGGAAAGTCATTCTCTTCCACCTGAGAACCTTTCTCGTGGACCACACGGTACGGAACTCTCTGCTGGCAGGCAGACTCCTCTTCATTTGTTTTTGGGGTGAAACGCAAAGAGTTTCCCTCCAAAACAAACATGCTACTACTAGATAAGTCCAAAGCTAATTCAGAACATTTCAGCTGGTCAATTCGCCAAAGCAAAGCAAAGTCCTGAGGGTTTGTTTGGGCTGAGGCACTGGCACATGGCACCATGGGCAATGAAGTTGTTTCCCCCGTAGGTGGAAGATCAGAGGGCAGATGTGAAATAACTGGAGATTGTGAGCAGGGTGACGAAGGGCTTTGATTGGTGAAGGTAAGTGCCAGTTTACAAGATTTCCCCACTCTTCGGCTAAGACCTCTCCGTCTCTCTAGACTGCTCTCTGAGTCTATGGCAACCTTTGAACACAGAGTTTCTTGGGCATTTGGGCTCATTCTAGATTTCTCTTCTGAGGCTACATTGTCCTTCTGCTCAACCTCTTCCTGTGTGCTCTTCTCAGCAGACACTTGACTAGACTGCTCAATCGTGTCTGCTCTCTGTTTTGATGTACTTGGAGAATTAGTGTAATTCTTTCTTGGGTCAGTGGCGCACTCAGAGAACATCCTGCCCAGCACACAGTCAGGGAGTTCAGGGCAAATCCCAGTCTCTGGGTTCAAGTTACCCTGTTTTTCACCAAAGGAAGGGGAATGCAGAGGAGACAGTTTGCTTCGAGTTGGATCTTGGTAAAAACCTGGAGAGTTTCTTCCACCTTGCAGTAGGTCTACAAGTTTTTGAAATTCAACTGCATTTTGCTTGTTAGGTTCAGAACGTTTCTCTTCATCAGAAGTGTTATCTTTGTATTCAACAACACTGGATTCCAAAACAGTGTTCTGAACAGTTTTATTCCTTAAATTCTGATGTCTTCTTTGACGTTGACCTTGAGATTCCAGAGGCCAGTCCCCCACAAAATCCAACAGCTCTGGCCTCACTACTTTGTCTCCAGGAAGAGACTCACCTTCACATCCCTCCTCCTTATCCTGCCCTGGAGAGTCAACACTGGGGTCAAAGTTCACAGGTTCACTTGTTCCAAGGTCATTTCTACAATTCACTCTGTCCCTTCTCACACGCTGAGCAATGGACTCTGAAAATGCCACAGGCAGCTCTGAAAACGTATTGTGTGCTGACTCAACTAATTCTTCAGTTGTGCCACTACTCAAATTTTCCATGTTTTTTTCTGTGTCCAGAAGATCTAGCTCCAAGTCCAACACTTCAGCATCAATCAGATCAGACTGAGGTGTTCCAGACCCATCCAGAATGTTCTCATGCAAAATCACAGACTCCTTGGAACTGTAGGAGACTATTTCACCTTCTTCCTCACCTGCAGAAATCGTACTGCAAGTCTGCCTAACAGAGGACACATCGGGCAGAGATGAGGAAAGATGTGTGTTCAGTTTCCTCAACCCAGAGTCACCAACAAGATCAGGATGACTGAGGCCAGGGGGTAAAGATTGCCTGAAGGAAATGAAAGAAATACATATTGTAGTTTAAATTCATAGATGTGCATGATATATAAATACAGTAATTTATAGCTTCACACAGTCAGTCTTTTCATAGTCACTGAAAGGTAACTAGTTACTAACTCTCAAATAGTCCTGTACAGTTGGAGACAATCACTATCTGCAGCTGTGTGAACATGGCCCATGGCTTTATTTCAAATTGAAAATACTCAGTAACATGAATATAATGCATATACTCACTGTGTTTGCTCAGTCTCTGTTTGGGTCAGTTCCACAACACTTGGCACTGGTACTGGTCTTTGTGAATTCATGATGCTTTGGACAGAGACAAATCGGTCATGCCGTTCTAATATGCGCCGGATCTTCTCCTTTGTTACTTGGTGCCTTGTGCGCCTTCACAGAGAGGATGAATAGAGAGAGGTGGCAAACACTTGTGATTGTGTCATTAAAGCAATGGATCACATGTGTGATTGTACTTTGTTTATTTAAGACAACCAACAAAACCAGTGTAAAGAGAGCTGTTAATAAATTAGACCTATGGACTTTGTTTAATGTGTAGAGAAAGTAGTTATTTCTGGTTTGTGGTTATGTTTAACATACTTCTCCAGCTCTCTAGGTTTAGTTTTCCACCAGGTATCTGGCTCACGAAACAGCACCTTATACCCATGTTTCAGTGCCTAGAAGGAAAAGGAAGCCCTACAATCAGCATAATATACTTGTGTGAATCTGTTTGTGGTTCAAGTTTTGGTACACTGTAAAATGTAGAACATTCTAAAGTTAAACCAATAAATAAATAAGATCTATATTAATATATACTTGTGTTGCATGATACTAACTTTCAACGAGTGAAATTTAATCTGGTATATCCACAGCAAATTTTAACAATACAAAAACAATATGTTCATTGTCTGATACTGAACATTAATAACTTATTTCATTCGACACGTTTCAAAATAAATTGCTCACCATGGCAACGTATGGTTTCATCTCCCAACATTGCATATTGGTGTTGTCTATTATGATGGGTGACTGGCCTTTTTCAAAAGCATCTTTTGCTGAAATGTTGATCACAACAAAGACATTGCAGAAAGATTATACAAAGATTAAAGGTGAAGTGTGTAATTGTATGTGGCATCAGTGGCACCAAGCAGAATTGCGAAAATAATGACAGTTTTCAAAACTGTTTCCCAAACACTTCAACTGTCTGACATTTGTCAGCCAAACAGGTAAGGCCCCAAAATACTTACTAAGTCATTTTTTTTTTTATTCTTTGCTTAGGGGTAAAAAGTAGTTTGAAAGTAGTTTGCAGTTAGCCATACGGTTAGCAAACACCCTGACCCGACCCAGGCTAACCCGGAGCAATGTTTAAATAAATATGTGCTGTACTCTTTCTTCTCCATTAATAAATAAGTGTTTATAATAAATAAACACACAACAAAAAAGATTTCAACAAATGTGCACACATCACCTTTAAGGTCAGACTGTCTAGTGACTAGTCAATGGGTAGCAAATAATAAAGAAATGGAAATAATTTAATGTAAACACCTGACATTTTGCTTTGGCTTAAGCAAACAGGCTTGTAATACTCACCTCTCTGGTGATTCCACTCATGGGCCTCTCCTAGTAAATTTGGTTCAAATTGGTACTGTCCATTTTGAATGAAATACTCATCAGTGCTCAATACAACTCCTCCAGGATTTTGTGTCACCATAGCACTGGACAGCAAGGAGAGAAAAAAACTTTATACCTTATACAAAACTATATACTTTCTCTATAAACATACTCTAAACAGCAAAGTGGTTCACCATAATTCTGTTGAGCATGGTTATCTGCCAGTGTTGTTAATCTCCAAACAAAAGCTAATTACGGGCAATATATGTGCTGGTATTTGGCAGTATGGTATACTTTGATAATTATCATGCAAAATTGCTTTCACGGTCTGGATGTATACTAAAAAGAGCTTTTGCCCTTCTGCTCCACGGCAGGTTCAAATATTTATTTAATTTTTGCTTTAATTTTTGTATTTATTTAAAACTTCATTTAGATTTTTAAATGCTCTTCTCAAACTTGTTTTCTATGTGATATTTTCATTAAAAGGCTAAATTTATGTTAAAAAAGTAAAAAAAAGTAACAAAAATTAAAACTTTACCTAAACTAGCAAAACATTGCAACCCGTTTTATAATGCAAAACAATACAGTTACAAAATCATGAAAAAAAGCTTTAACAACTAGTGCAAAAAGAACATTTGATACCACTACATGGCAAATTTCCTACCCATGAAGCATTACCAAAGGACAATCTATCTAATTCTGTTAGGACCATCTAAATGAATCCTAACTTCATTCCCAAGAGAAGTTATTATAACCTCCCCCTAAGGAAAACTATTCTCTTATAAGGGAGTGTTGTACATCATGAACTGCTCTCATGGACTAAGTTGTTTAACGAAAATGAAAAGAACATTATATGCCATTATATGCCAACTTAAAACTCCAAAAAAAGAAAAAGATTTCCTTTGTGCTATTCCACCTGTTTTCAATAAAATGACAGCTATGAGTCTTCTTGCTTACTTGGCAAGGGTGGTTTTGCCTGATCCAGGAGCCCCTCTAAGTAACACCAACACCTGCCCTTCCAATTTGAGTCTGTTCCAAGTGGGCAGAGTCCATGACTTTGGTACAGTTGCAGAAGGCTTCAGAGGTGCTTGTCTGATAGGTCCACGAGCCAACCACTGAGCAGCAGGAAGGGGGTTAGTGCTCCAACGGGTGGGGTTAGGAATGACAGGTGTAATGAAGGACGGCCCCACAGAGCACGGATGAAACTCAGTAGCCTGAGTGTTCCAGAACGTGGCAGGTGTGCTGAGTGCTTCTTGACGCTGCATTGCCACTGTGTGGTTACAGAGTTGGTCAGGTCTACGGTAAACCTGAAAGGCAGAGGGCCGTGGTTCAGTAGAGCTGGCCTCCACTATTAGGTGAGTGAAGTCAAGAGATATGGTTTTCGTGTCTGGGATATGGACCCCACCGAAACTCAATTCACTCAGGGGTGAACTACCGCCACGGGCCTCACTGAGCCCGGGGTCAGAGAAAGAGGCCTGCTCTGATCTTGTTCGAGGAGCTGGAAGCTGAGTCTGGGATGTAAGAGGCAGCGAGGAGTGAGGGATTGATTGAGAAGAAGGGGGTAGAGAAGAGAGAGGTATGGAGGGCATTACAGGATGGGAGCTAGCTTGTGTCTGCTGTGCCGTCAAAGTCTGAAGTTCCTGATCTATAAGAGCATCAAACTCTTCTGTGAGGTGTGTTTCACCAGGAATGAGCTCCGGCTGAGATGCAGGCTGGTTTGAAAAGGCAAAGCTCTCTGCCGTTCCACTGAGGAGGTCTGTCTGAGTGATGTTCGTACCCAGGAGAGCAGCAGCCTGCTCGAACCCTGAGACAGGAGGAGGGGGTGGGACTATGCCCTCAGCAGCATCCGACAGCTCCAAAAGCGAATCCATCGCATTGTCCACTAATGCAGAGATTAAGAAAGAAAATGTATAAATAAAAAAAATATGTATCCAAAATACATGTATATTACTGCATTTAAGAAAAAAAAGTAAACGATTTATGCATTTAAGAAAAAAAGTTAAAAGTAGTGCCTAATCTAGCAAAAATGCTAAATGCAACATACAGCACCGGTTCAAAGTTTATTAAGATTTGGTTTAATGTTTTTGAAAGACGTCTCTTATAAATCACCAAGGCTAAATTTATTTGTTCAAAAATACAGCAAAAACAACAATACTTTGAAACACAGCCTTTATAAACCTGTCACATGATCCTTCAGAAATAAGTCTAATATGCTGATTTGGTGATCAAGAAAAATGTCTTGTTGTAAATGTTGAAAACAATTTTTGCTGCTTAATATTTTTGTGGAAATTGTGATACCCCAGACTTAATGGTAGTAGTTAAAAAATATTATATATTTTTATTTGGCAAGGATGCATTAAATTAATTAAAAGTGACAATAAAGATGTTTATAATGTTACAAAAGATTTCTATTTCAAATAAATGTTCTTTTGAACTTTTTATTAATCAAAGTATCCTGAAAAAAAGTATCACGGTTTCCACACAAAAATTAAGACGCAAAAACTCTCTGCAACATTGATAACCATTATTAATAAATGGGCACCAATAATAATTAATAATAATTGAGCACCAAATCAGCATATTAGAATGATTTCTGAAGAACGATGTGACTGAAGGCTGGTGTAATATGTGCTGAAATTTCAGCTTTGCCATTACAGAAATAAATGACATTTTAAAACATATTACAATTGAAAACAGTTATTTTAGATTTTAAAATTCTTGTAATAATATTTCAAAATGTTTTTATTTTTTATTTACGACAATATTTTGTATTAAATAAATGTAGCCTTGTTGAGCATAAGCTAAACCTTTGACCAGTAGTGTATGTCATCATGTATATTAAGAATCATACAGGGCTTCATGACAACGTCAACTTGAAGCATAGTTTAATAAAATACTATAAAATAAAAATGTATAGAAAATAATCGAGGTGAAGTTGGTAGCTTTTGTTACGTAGCTGGTTTCTAGGTGGTCTAAAATGGTCTTTAGGTGGTCCAAGTTTATCTTTGGCCAGCAACAAACTTGCTACCAGTTGGTGGTCATACCAGGTTAAGGTGATCGAGCTGGTTTTGGATGGTAGTTGGTCAGCCAGATATATGGCTGCTTACACCAAGTGAAGATCAGCCACTAACTTGCCATCTTAAGATAGAAAGAGTAACTTAACCTTTAAAATTTCCCTTACCTTTAAAATCTGCCTCTGAAAGTACCATGTAAATTACTTCTGGATCCAAATGTGAAAACATCTCCTGCATGCTCTGGATGATTTCGTCTCGTCTTTGAGATTCCAACTGACCACTCCTGGAATGTGTGGACCCAAAGGTGTTATATATCGAGTCCGCACGGGTCACAAACGATCCATAAGCTCCGTGTGCTCGAATCTCGGAACCGCTCCCGTACTCAGCCGCCTGCATCGGGCCACGGGAGGGACTCAGTCCGTTTTTCTTTTTCTTTGGCATTCTGTTGTACCCCGTTTACAAGACACCGACGACAAATCCACTGTTTACAAGTTTTTCTAGAGGAAGGAAAGTAAAAGAAAACCAGACGAACAACTCTTCACGGAGAAGCAAAAATACTGCAGCGCCTCTAGTGGATGGAAACAGCATGACACCCACTTTTGACCTATAAGAATAGGTTTTTTGAGAATAAAAAGGCAAGAAAAAACTACATGAAAGAATCTGAGGCCTTTTTTTACAGAAAGGTCTTAGATTAAACCAGGATTAGGGCTCAGTTTAATTAGGACATTTCATATCTTTTATAAACATGCCTTAAAAAACATGGTGTGCATCTTGAGACAACACATGACACTGACATGAGTGACATATGATATATGTCAGTGAAAGTTGCTTTCAGTTAAAACAGCTCAAACATGCATTTTAGTCTGGGACTAGACTTAAGACTTGTCTGTGAAACTGGGTGTGAGATTTGTGCATTGTGTGTTGAGTCTTTTCAGATGCCTCAGTTTAAACACAAGTATCGGTGAAGCTTCCAGATAAACAAGATAAGCAAAATATGTATGTAAAATAATCTATATACAAATACAATTATGCAAGGGAATGTGAATAAGAAAGGGTCAGAGGCAGTAAATAAGAGGCAGGGGAATGTACCAAACCTAACAAATAAATATAGGTAATACCTCTGAACATTTTTCAAACATTTATCCAAAAATAATTTTATGTTCCATAAACAAATCTAACCTATTTTGTCCCGTCTCAATTGGGGGTGTGTGTTATTGCAAGCAAGTACTGCTGTGCTGTTGTAGATTGTTGATCGTACAGTACACAATTCAGAGGCGGTTCTTTCACAATATGGCACGCCATATGTATGGGGCTTTTCTTTTCTAATACTTACGGTAAACCAAGTTCAGTGCCAAGTAAACCACTATAACAGGCGGTTGGTTTCTAATATATATGGTAACGTTTCTCCCTCCATCGGCGCCCCGCTATACCGTCTTTCAGCCAACGGGGTCGCTGCGCCTCCACTTTCCACGCGAGGACGTTCACACAACCCTGAATGAAAAAGACGGAGCTTTGTGCCCGAAACTAAAAAAAACACCCGAACCCGAACCCGAGCCTGACTCATGAATTAAAACAACGACTTGTCTGTGAGGTAATGACCGGGGAATTGTTTGAAAGCGGCTGTGAGGCGGCTGGGGTCGCTCGAGGGAGTTTAATTCACACAGTTTGTGTGGCATGATGAAGTTGGTGGTCGCTGTTTGCCTCGCTGAGTGAACTTATACAGAGAAAACAAGTAAACAATTCAGATTTCCTACCGTCTAAAGTTAGGATAACGGCCGCGGTGGAGTAGTGTCGATTGAGAGATGTGGGATAAATGCTTTTGGGGTAGCAGGAACCGGTGGGTTGTGATTGTAATAGGTAAATGTGAGTGTTGGCTGGATGTTTGTTGAATAGTTTGAGGCCTGGAGCTGACGGCTAGGCCATTAGCCGCTCAAAGAGGTATTTTACTCTCTGAGGTGCTTTTATACGATACCTTACTACCGAGTAGTGTGGTTATGTCTGAACGTGCATAATATGTGGAGACCCTTATCAGGCGAGCTTTAAATGCCTAGGTAGTAATGCATTTTAGAGTAAAAGCGCGGTTGCGGAGCTGGTCTCGTTAGCTCTCAGGCTAGTGTTGCTATTAGCTTCATTAGCTTCGTGATTTTATTCAGAATTTTCCCGCAAACTGTTGTATGTAAGGTTTCCGTGTCATTCCACGGTTTTAGGGGGCTTAACTACACGACCAGAGAGCAGGAGGGTGAAGTGCATAAGGTGTATTTTAGTGTTTTTGTAGTGGTGTGGTGGGTTTGTGTGCTGAACTTTAGTGTTGTTGCCTATAGAGGCCAGTAGAGGACCGTCTGTCTGTCTGGAGAAGGATGATGGAGTTCCCGCAACAGCCTCAGCAGCAACGGCCAGCGGGGGACGGAAAGATCACCTACCCACTGGGTGTCAAAGAGATCACTGATAAGATCACCAACGATGAAGTTGTCAAACGACTCAAGGTAAGAGCCAAAGTGGTGACAAATGCAATCAAATCACTGGAATGAATATATTGCAGGTCATTTTGTATGATATTTAATTAAAAGCATATTAAATGCTTTATTGGAAAACAGTAGCACATACTTTTACTATTGAGCTGTTAAGTATTATTTATATAATGTTTTTAATGTCCCCTACCAAAGAAGACTTAGAATAATTGAGAAGATTGGATTACCATGTCTATACTGTACTGATGAAATTGTCACATGATTTCCTGGCTGTAACGTCCAGCTGTGAGCCTAGTTTAGTTCTAGTTATATGCTTTTGATTCATAAAGGGACGCTTGGGTGAATGTAAGTGTACCGATGTTAGTGCTCTAATAATGTTTGCAAAATGCAACCATTATATTCCTATTGCCCATGCTATGAGTTACGGCTTTGAACTATAGAGGCTTGGTAACTTATTTTGATCAGACTTGCACCTTGGAGACTTTCTTGCTTGACAGATGATAAAACTGTGAAAAAATCCTCCCATAGTTGGATTGAAAAAGGAGTCAAGCTGTATCTAGTGAATGTTAGTTGAGACATGGAGGTGGGCACTTTTGATTTGGGCAATTAAGCAACTAATGTCATCATGCTGCCATTATCATTGCATAGTACATATTGGACCAACAAGTTTAACCAAATAAGATCCCCACGGATTTGAGCATTTTAATTACAACCCCTAAAACACAGTGCAGTTTAGCCACAGACTAATTGATTTAATGCTGGACTTTTTTTTAACCTTTAACCAGAAAGCAGCCACAAAGATTCATTAAGAAATGCATCCAGTTTTTTTTAAAGAACTTTTTAATTAACAACATACTGCACATATGATTAATTTTACAGAGGCTATCTGAAAAATGTAATCAGTTTTTTTTTGCATTCAAATTGAATGCAGTTAAAGCTGGTTCAATAAAAGTATGTCTTAACATGCTCATATTATGCGTTTTCAGATATTACTTTTCATGTACTTTGTAATATAGCTGTTTGTGAATGTAAAAGGTCTGCCTAGTTTCAAAGATTTAAGTGCACAACCATTGAACTTATGGTCTTGCAAAAGAAAGAACTGAATTTGAACTGCCTGAAACGAGTCGTCAGTAATTCCAGCCTGGACGAGTTTGGTTTGTGTTGTTGACTAGACATGTTGAGAAGATGCTGTTTTCTGTGCGAAAGTAAATCCATTTTTCATTTGACAAAACTAAACAAAAACTTGCCACTTTGAAACATCCTGCTCAAGTCTGATGTTTATTGTTGATTGAAGATGTTGATAGAGTTGATTGAGTTAACTATTTTTTGACATATGGGCAGTAACCAGTATGACGCAGCCGCTGAGATAGTTAACTTTGGACTATAACTTTATATAGTCATTTATTTATATATCCCCAATAAAAAAAAAAAAGCACATTCAAAATGTTTCAAGAGCAAAAACACAGTTAAAAAAATATGAAATTAACATATAAATAACTATGAAAAAAGTGCATTCTGACATATTACATTTTACACTGTGCAACTGGGCTAAATTATTCAAGTGTTGCACAAGTTTTTAGCTAAGAACACATGCCTATCAATGGTTTCTGGTTTAAGAGATGTCCTGTGGCATGACACTCTTCCCACTGGCACTAAAAAGCTCTTTCGGATGGGAATCTAGTTGCTGGAACAATTAAGTAGGCTACTTCTTGACTAGTTTTGAAGGAGTGAAATTGCCTATTGGTGCCAGTCTTTGGCACATTATTCTTAATTTAAAATTTTCTTAAATGTATAATTTTGCGGGTATCAGGGAGCTGCTATCAATATGCAGGGTATAGCTTGTTTGCACATGACGTCATTACGTTTATCCAACCCGATCTCATTAAATGCCTCTCTATAGCACTCATTGTTTATCGTCCAATTTATACGCAAAAATTAGTTATGTTGTTCATATGTTACGCACTGTAAACCCCTTAGGTAGGACTAGGGTACATGTGTATTATACGTTTGGGTAGGATTAGTGGTGTGGGGTACGTGGGTATTACATGCAATAAAGTGCGTATCATATGCACGTAAAAACTCATTTTCGCTTATAAATTGCACGATAAACACAATAGCCGCGTTTCCACTGCCGGGCCAGGGCCGAGCCGTGCTAGTGCGTGCCAGAGCCAATTGCGTTTCCACTGTCACTTCCGGGGCTTGATCGGGGCCAACGGCCAGGATTTCTGGCCCATCGAATACCTTGGGCCAAAGCGGGCCAGCTCGGGCTAGAGGCGTGGTCAAGGTAAAAGGCGGAGTTTATCGGTGTTATGGAACGTTATGATCTGAAGCCAGATGCACATTTCACTTTTTTATATTGCGCAAAATAATCGCTGCTCGAAATGGTGAATCGCCTGTACTGGTCTGTCGAAGATACCAAAGCTCTTCTGAGTATTTGGGCAGAAGAAAGGGTACAACGTCAATTTGACGGCGTGTGAAGAAACGAAGACGTTATAAAATACATCAATTCTGAACTTTCTAAGCTAAGCATTCAGCGGGCAACGCTTCAAGTTCAGGAAAAAAAGTTGCGGGCGCAGTATTGTACAAGGCGATTCAAACGCACAATGGACAAAGCGGAGCTCAGAGAAGGAACTTTTCAAATTCCATGGATCGACTTGATGGACGGTGTGCTGCTGGGTCACCGTCCCTCTGTTAGTGGCGACTCGCGAGACAATCTGGACATTATTGCTGGCTGCAGCCACGGCCGGTGAGTTAATAAACATGCTATCTTCCTAACTTAAAAAATAAATAAATTCATAATACCCGCTGAAATGGGTTGGGTTGTATGACGTTTGATCCAGAAAGGCGTGTTAGGGGCGGGGTTTAGGGCAGCGCTGCGGGGCTACTGGCCCGGCAGTGGAAACGCGGCTAATGCGTGCTAGATACTCATTTCATGATATCAGGCTGGTTTATCTCACCTAAATGTATGCATACTCTATGTATGTTTTTACAATGGGGTAATTTTGTTGCGCATGAGTTTACACACAGGAAAAGGAAGCTTGAGTTCAATGTTGGATTGAATTTACAAAATAAACAAGAACAAATAAACAAATTAGAAGCAGAAGGACAATAAAGCACTCTTTATTACATTTGTATTCTTATTTTAAGGTTTTCAGGTAGGTCTAACAGTATTCAGGTACGGGAATACTGTAGAAATTGAATAAATCGAATGTTTCATAGTATAAATTAAATACAGATTAATTCTCTTTAAATCTTTTTTTCTTTGATTAACACTGAGTATAAAGGGTATATTCATATCACAGGTATATTGGCTGCTGTCACTTTAAGAGCTAATGCATGGATCCAATATACTGATACACATGCAGTATCTTTCTCAACTGTTTTTTTTTTTTACATTCACTAAAGACATCTCTGTCTGTGTTGATGTGAATACTCTCCAAGACGGGCATTTTGACATAATTCTTTGCATTTCTGACCGTTTAAGCGCAATAAGCTGTGAAAAAGCACTCAGTATGGTACTCGTGAGCTGTTTGAGAGGCAGCTTTATGTGTGCGTGCTCTGGGTATGAGCGTGTAGAAAATCGTCTCTCAGAGAGCGAGTACTACTGAATGCTTTAAAATTGTTGAATGTTTTAATTGACGAGTCGTCCATATGATACATTTTAGTAACAATGCAACACTGGCCCGATTGGGCAAATGACAATTCTGTCCCAAAACACGAGTGAAAGTCTTGTACTCTCTCTGTGAAATTATATCTCACAGAAAGTATTTAAATGACTAATTTGATCTGATAATCTGTGTGCATTAATTTGTATTTAGACATTTAAACGGCATTAAAAACTTGATTTCTTTAAAAAAAAAAATTAGTTAAAGGTATAGCGGAGGATTTTCTTTTTCCGGGTGGGTAGCCTATACTATTGGTCCACCTAAGTGTCAATCATTCTGGTGATATGTTTACGTAAGGCCGTCGTACGTGCTCGTCCCTATGTAGTTTTCGCTTTCTGCGCATGCGCACTTTCAGGTGTATTATGTGTGATGAGTTACGGTTTCAGCCATTCCTTTGAAAATGGCTGAGGGTCGAAAGAGAAAAAATGTATACAAAGTGTATGATAAGAGAAAGGCCGCAGAATATAGAAACAAGACCAGAGTGATTTTGGGTGAATATTTCACACGCTGGCGTGCGCTAAAAGCACAGGTTGGGCTTCCCACTGATGCCGCAGTCGCGAAGATTCTACTAGACAGGTAAAGTTTGTCATGCTATTGGGAGAAATCCATTTAAAATCACTGCTAGTAAAAGTTTAATAGGCGTTCCCTCTCGGGAGCAAGAGGGTATAGCATAGTGTTGCGCATGTGCATTTTTAAAAAAATTGGAGAGGGCGGGTCTTCTCTAAAATTCGGAAAGATCCTCCACTATACCTTTAAGGTACAATATGTAAGAACTTTGTATCAAAATATCCAAAAACCACTTGTACAGTGTTATATATTTCTTTCAATTATGTACTTGCACTATCCTAAATGTTTCCAAGAATTTGTAAATTTAGAGAAATTCACAATTTTAAATAGTGCCCGTCACTTGTCGCCTGTTAATGACGTAACAGCCACGTTATCCCTTGTTTCCGCTCGCACTGCCATAGTAACCATGGCGACAGATGTGGACAATTGCGTAATGTTTAGCGGCACGCTGTTGTTTCGTTCAGACATTATGGATCATGGCAAGCAGACTTAGGGACAAAAGGAGAACTAAAACGAGGATCAATATCTGCGTGGCGTTTTCGAGATGCTGAGAGCTTCGCGGCAAACTTTGACTTGACAGAGACGCCGCTCTTGCGTGTACTTTTATTAGACAGGTGAGCAAATGTACATAAAACGAATCAATGTTATAAAGCTCAACATGATGAATTGTTAGAATATGATCAGTATGTTATTCTAATATGTTGATCTAGCTTACTGCTAGTCTCAAATAACCGACAAAACTAACACATAGAATAACATTATAACTTTCAACACACTCAAATGCTGTTTATGATAGTGTAACGTTAGACCAAGTGAAACAGCGCTGCGTTATCACAAGTTTAATTCAAATAAACTGACCTGTATAATTCAGCACTTGCGGGTAGTTCGGTAGAATTAAATGTCCTCATTTCATTTATATCCTCGGGCCAGGGTTTCCGTTGTCCGGTAATTACCGGACATTGGCCGGGAAAAAAATGAAATGTCCGACAAAATTAAATCTCTCCGGTCAAATTGTCCGATTAAAATTGCGTAATAATCCCGCCCCCCTACAGACTGATCTCATGAAATGGCGTATGTATGACACGCCAATTCGTATTTCCATTTTTGGCGTGCTATCAACACGCATAATCGCTTTTCAGCGTGTTTATCAACGCCTTTGACTTTACGTTATATTACTGTATTATGTACATATAAATATATGACCTACCCCAACCCCGTCCCTAAACCTACCCGTCACTGGGGTTAATACCATTTATGAGTCTTCTCCTACCATCCTAGGAAAAGAAATATCGCTCCACAGATGTAGAATATAGATTTTGCTTCGTTTCGCTCGGACATTTAACGGCGTACACATACACGCGGAATCACTCGGACGTTTAATGGCGTAGACATACACGCAAAAGATTTCGGCGTGGACATACACGCGGATAGCTCAAAAATGCGTATAGATAACACGCCACTTGAATTGAAAGTGGCGTGTATGTTTACGCAAAGTCATGATGTCATGTTGCCCCCTAACACAATATGAATTTGAGAATAAGCCTAAAATGTATAAAGAAAAAATACACCGACCTTTGGCTATGTTATAAAGGAACAGGCTCTACCGTTTGAAAGTTATTAAACAACATGGCATGCGCATTTCAAATAAAGCGCACGCCTTGAACGGCTGTAATATAGACCTAAACAACGAACGATTGAGTAAGACGTTTCAAATATGGCCAGGTCCATTGATATTATTGATAAAGTTGATAAATTGATAAAGTTGACGATGCAGACTCGCCATCTTCGCAGTAGGCTAGTGAACGCGCCTATAGAGAGAAGTGTGCTCGCGCCGACGCCTCCGTGTCCTGATTAGCCTATATTGTCCACTATATTTGCTTCTTATTTAATAATCCAGGCAAATTTGTTGATGAAACATTGATTAAAATTAATATACAATTTATACAAAACGAAATTTTCAAGCAAAAATAATATTCGAAGATCGTTGGGTTGATTATTATTCGAAAATCGCACCCCTCCACAACATGCACGCACACATGCATTAGACTACACACCGGAGCATGTGAGCAAAGCGGAGCGGTGTGCGACGCTTATTATAAGTTAAAAAACTTAAATATACGTTTCATTTTTATAAATAATATAATGTTATTATTTTTTTATATCATCTATGTTGATTAGGCTATATGAAAAGGGAACCGCATGAGATGAGTAAGATAGGATCATAAGATGACCAATAGGCCTATATATCGGAAAACATTTGGAATTGGTCAGACATGATTTTGACCACTTATTTAGTTTTGTTTTGTAGAAAGCCTTTCTTTAAAGTTTATTTCGTTTTGTATAAATTGTATCTTCATTTTAATCAATGTTTCATCAACAAATTTGCCTGGATTAAAAAATATGAATTTATTCATGTGAAGTGAGCATTTCTCTCTCTATGCGCGTTCACTACTGCGAAGAAGATGGCGAGTCTGCATCGTCAACTTTATCAATTTATCAACAATTTAAATGTTTCATGCATAATCATTACTTTCGCCGGTTCTTTGTGGCAAGCTTTATTCCAGGTGTTGCGTGATATCTCTGCGCCCAAGTAGCAGTGCTTCGCCTGTGTAGAGTCTCCGCAACGGCGATAGATTGAAACGCGCGTCCGAGTGAAGATTGCGCAACTCGCGCAGCGCGTCGTCCATGCAACTTATAGCAGCGGACACGAGCGCTCAGCTTGATTTAAAAAACAACTGATTTTAGCACTAGATCTCTTACTTAATAGCGTACTAAATGAATGATCTGCTAGTTAACTGGAGATGTTAACTAGTTAGCTAGTTATTTATTTGTATTAGGTACATCCGTGCCTCAATGTTTCAAAAAGTGAATGTGTGTGAAACCATAGTAAAAAACAATTGGTGTTAATTGACGCCAACCGGACGTTCATGTTGTTTTCGTCTATTTGAAAGTCAGACTAATAATAATGTTGCATTCTATACGGCCTGATTATGTCATTTTTTAAGTTACATAGCCTGCCTCCAGTTTTCCTCAACTTGACTAATTAAGAGGCGATATTTGACCGGCATATCATCAAAATGTCCGTTAAACGAGACCGGCACCATTTTTTTCTAGCGGAAACTCTGCCTCGGGCGCAGATATCTGTCTCTCATTATCAATCGTGCTCTGCTTCATACCACAGTCATGTTAAAAACATGAATGTTTTTTTCACTCATCCATAAACATTATTAGATCCATTAGCATGACAGCAATTTCCATGATTCCGCTTATCACTGCGTCATCAACCTTTGTTATTGTAAGACGTTAGCGACCCCTAGCAGTGAAAAATATTACATATTGTAGCTTTAAAGCAGAAATTTGAGTTTAAATCTCACAATTTTAAAGGCACACTATGCAGGAATTCCGTTTTTGTCAAACAGCGACCCCTAGAGTCGCTGTGGAGTACTTGTATTTAACGTTACTGTCGTAAATACCACTCACGCAGAGCGTCTCTGCACTCACGGCCTGATACCCCTTTGAAGTTGTTACTAAACCGCGAAAATAATGACAAAGACATATGACTGTATACTAGGAGCAAAGAGTTAACTTACCAGTCTAATAATAAAGTTGAGAGAAGAGAATCGGTTTTACATTCAGCTTCTTCTTTCAACCTGCACCGATGAGCAAACTCCTTTCCAAGATCGACTCTTGTTTTTCCTCGAGCACGATCCCTCTCGCGTTTTCTCTTTATTGCCGC
Source organism: Rhinichthys klamathensis goyatoka (assembly GCF_029890125.1). Classification (NCBI taxonomy): domain Eukaryota; kingdom Metazoa; phylum Chordata; class Actinopteri; order Cypriniformes; family Leuciscidae; genus Rhinichthys; species Rhinichthys klamathensis. The sequence continues at coordinate 185,115 of NW_026606753.1, read as the reverse complement.
CTCAGAAGCAGTTTTAAACTTTTTCCTTTCCTCAGCCATGGCCAGGAGTCGAGCAGGCGGAAAAATTCTAGGCGATCACCGGGCGCTCATATTCCCCGCCTGGAACAGCCTTTCCTCAGCTAGTCGTTCTGACGTTTGCCGCTGACTCTTGCGTCTCTGTAGTGGTTAAACATGAGATATAATTCGTCTTGTGTAGACCTAACGGGCGATCTTTGGTCTTGTGAATCTATAATTTGTTCCCTGGCCAATCGTTTTGGCTGAGGGCTCAGTGAAGTTTTATAACTTTATATATTTAGGCTATTTAACTTTACTGTTGTAATGTTAGACTAGAGCGCTGACTTTGTATGTTTGACTGAATTGTTTGCTTGCTTTCTTATTGTATAGCTTCTTGTACCTTTTACTTGAACTTTTATAATGGCTATTATTGATAAAACTGAAATTTTACAAAAAGAGACCGGGTTGAGATTTGTAATTTTTAATTTTATTACAGTGAAGATGATCAGAGTACAAATGCACATATTGCCTGGACCATATTAATATGTTTATTATTTTAAAAATTGAAATGGAAAGAGGCAACTTTGTGTTTTATATTTCGTTTTGTTATAAATACGTTATACATGCAGTGAATATAATCAATACGTGTTGCCTGAACCACATTTGTGTGGCTATAATGTATAAATGGTATAAATGAAAACCAAAAGAGGCAGAGTGGTGTTTTATAACATATTTCGTTTTATTGTTGCCTAAAATGTACATACAGAGATAACCGGAGTAGCTGAGCGAGTTGAGTGACGCTTTCAAGGGATGGGCAACAATTAAGCGCATCCAAAATAAAAGTTTGTGTTTACATAATCTGTTTGCGTGTACTGTGTATAATTATTTTGTATATATAAATACACACACATGCATGTATATATTTAAGAAAAATGTGTTATTGATATATAAAATGTTTATATTTATATATAATATAAATTATGTATAAACAGTATGCAAATATTTCTTAAATATATACATATGTATGCATCCGGGTTTCCGTTGTCCGGTTATTACCGGACATTGGCCGGGAAAAAAATGAAATGTCCGACAAAATTAAATCTCTCCGGTCAAATTGTCCGATTAAAATTGCGTAATAATCCCGCCCCCCTAACACAATATGAATTTGAGAATAAGCCTAAAATGTATAAAGCAAAAATACACCGACCTTTGGCTATGTTATAAAGGAACAGGCTCTACCGTTTGAAAGTTATTAAACAACATCGCATGCTGCATTTCAAATAAAGCGCATGCCTAGAACGGCTGTAATAGAGACCTAAACAACGAACGATTGAGTGAGACGTTTCAAATATGGCCAGGTCCATTGATATTATTGATAAAGTTGACGATGCAGACTCGCCATCTTCGCAGTAGTGAACGCCTATAGAGAGAAGTGTGCATGCGCCGACGCCTCCGTGTCCTGATTAGCCTATTAGCCTATATTGTCCACTATATTTGCTTCTTATTTATTAATCCAGTCAAATTTGTTGATGAAACATTGATTAAAATTAATATACAATTTATACAAAACGAAATTTTCAAGCAAAAATAATATTCGAAGATCGCTGGGTTGATTATTATTCGAAAATCGCACCCCTCCACCACATGCACGCACACATGCATTAGACTACACACCAGAGCATGTGAGCAAAGCAGAGCGGTGTGACGCTTATTACAAGTAAAAAAAATTAAATATAAGTTTCATATTTATAAAAAATATAATGTTATTATTTTTTTATTTCATCTATGTTGATTAGGCTATATGAAAAGGGAACCGCATGAGATGAGTAAGATAGGATCATAAGATGACCAATAGGCCTATATATCGGAAAACATTTGGAATTGGTCAGACATGATTTTGACCACTTATTTAGTTTTGTTTTGTAGAAAGCCTTTCTTTAAAGTTTATTTCGTTTTGTATAAATTGTATCTTCATTTTAATCAATGTTTCATCAACAAATTTGCCTGGATTAATAAATAAGAATTTATTCATATGAAGTGTGCATTTCTCTCTCTAGGCGCGTTCACTACTGCGAAGAAGATGGCGAGTCTGCATCGTCAACTTTATAAATTTATCAACAATTTAAATGTTTCATGCATAATCATTACTTTCGCCGGTTCTTTGTGGCAAGCTTTATTTCAGGTGTTGCGTGATATCTCTGCGCCCAAGTAGCAGTGCTTCGCCTGTGTAGAGTCTCCTCAACGGCGATGGATTGAAACGCGCGTCCGAGTGAAGATTGCGCAACTCGCGCAGCGCGTCGTCCATGCAACTGATAGCAGCGGACACGAGCGCTCAGCTTGATTTAAAAAACAACTGATTTTAGCGCTAGATCTCTTATTTAATAGCGAACTAAATTAATGATCTACTAGTTAACTGGAGATTTTTTATTTATTTGTATTAGGTAGCCTACATCGTGCCTCAATGTTTCAAAAAGTGAATGTGTGTGAAACCATAGTAAAAAAACAATTGGTGTTAATTGACGCCAATCGGACGTTCATGGTTTTTTCCGTCTATTTGAAAGTTAGGCTAATAATAACATGTTGCATTCTATACGGCCTGATTATGTCATTTTTTAAGTTACATAGCCTGCATCCAGTTTGCCTCAACTTGACTAATTAAGAGGCGATATTTGACCGGCATATCATCAAAATGTCTGTTAAACGAAACCTCTGCCGGTCACTTTGACCGGCACCATTTTTTTCTAGCGGAAACTCTGGTATGCATATGTGTGTGTATTTATATATACAAAATAATTATACACTACACACACATATATTATGTAAACACAAAATTTTATTTTGGATGCGATTAATCGCGATTAATCGTTGCCCATCCCTATTTTTGCAGAATTACCTGACTCTCGTCCTCGGGAGTCATTCTCCTGAGTCGCACTTGGCAAGCCCGAACTTTGTGTACTTGGTATTGAGAAACGCCTAATGTCGGTGCTTGTCGTGACAAACAGCCACATGCCGAGAAGCAAGAACAAGATCTGCTGTATGTCATCCACTGTTGTTTACAATGCCGCTTTCTTCTTTGTGCTAAAATGACGTCGATCGCTTTTTTCCGGCATAGGCTACACCACGCCTATCAAGTAAGGGTACTGTTGGCGGTGGAAACGCAAGCCGGATCAAGGTTTACCGTCCCGAATCGTACTGTACCGCACCGTACCGCTCAGTGGAAACGAGCCATAAAATGCTTTTCAATCCTACATTTCAACTTGTGTTATTGTCTCTTAATGTGTAGTATTATTACATAACCATAATGGCAGTGAGAGTGGTCGGTTTATCTATGGATACATTTTCAGCCCATTAGTTTGATTTAGGCCATTAACTATACTCTTCAAGCTGTCCACTCTACCAACAAAGATTTTGTGGAAAATAACAGTACCCTCATAGAGGTTTTCCTGTTCATTAAGTAAACATGAAATAGGACAGGGGAAATGAATGGGAAATTCCCCCCCACACACACAGCAAATAAATACTGTGCTTACTACTTACATTTGCCAAATCAAAACGTAGTTATACGTTACTACATGTATTTACTATAGTTAATGACAGTAAATTACGCAAGTAACTAACCCTAACCATATAGCTCTATAGTGAGTACATGTAGTTAATTAAAATTAAAACTTTAATAGTGTAACCCTTTTTCTCTCTCACATGTCCTTGGAGAACTAACTAAAGAACTATGTAATAATAATAATAATTCGTTACATTTATATAGCACTTTTCTGGGTACTCAAAGCGCTTTACATAGAACGGGGAAATCTCGTCAAGCACCACCAATGTGCAGCATCCACCTGGATGATTTGCAGGGTCTTTGTAGAAATCATCTCATACACATTTCCTGAGATTCTTTTACTCTAACTTTGCATAATATTCTCTTAATAAATGTGCAAAAATAATACAAATTGTGATTGTTGGGGAGAGTTTGAGAGTCTTTTGGAGGGAATTGGAGTGACTGCTGGGCTTCCTGGTTTTGCCACTGTGCTGTTTTGAGTCTGAAGCTCAACTCAGCACTGGCTGCCCTTCCCCCACTCTACTAAGCACACACACTCTCTCTCACACACAGGCACCAGAGAGAGATAGAAAGTGAAAATCATTTCTCCTGGGTCCTAGACCTAGAAGAGTTTAGTGCTTATGAAAGATGATATCTGCAGGGAAGAGTGCAAGCATGTGAAAACTCGCTGGCTATCTCAATGAAAAAAATTTGATTTTCCTACTGATTAGCATAATTATCTGTAGCAAAGTATGACTATTCCTGTTATGAACTAATAATAAATGTTAAAGGTTCTCTAAGCGATCCTGGGTGACGTCACTTCTTGTTGACGTTCGAACTATTGTCAAACAAAACGGAGGCTAGCTAGACCCTCCCTCCTCCTCATCCGCACACTAACCCCCCAAACCCTTCTTGTCGGTCATTGGCTGGAACAGTTTGTTATGTTTCGTGGAGCGGGTTAGCCCAGTTTGTTTTTGTTGCTGTTTGTGAAGCCTGGGCTGTCTGCAGAGATCGCGTTTCTTTACAGTGTGTTCAGGGGACAGGCAGTCAGCGGATAGTGAGGAGATGTTTGCTGTATGTGACAAAAAATGTTTTGGCCTAAAAAACGCGTGACATCGCTTAGAGCACCTTTAAGTAACTTGTGTGTATGGGGAAAAAATGACTAGTCAGTTTGTATGTTTTCTTAGCTGCTATTTATTTTCAAACCTAATGATAATAGGCCTAATTAAAAGCGGCCGTGAATAATCGCAAAACACAATACAAAGCTTAAATTTATGCTCACGTACCTCTCTCATTCGGCATGAATCCAAATGTTTCCATGGCTGAAATGTAACATTTAATTGCTAACTATTATTTATTTTGTAAAAATAGATTTGTGCTTCACTCGTGTCATAATATTCATGTAAAACAGCATTCGCATACAAAAAATTAGTGTTTTGGCGGTTGTCAAGTTTCCCAGGACAGCCTTAAGTCAAAATGCCCGTCTCTCCAAGTATGTGTTGTAAACAATTGAGAAAGAAAACAGATGTGTATCATTATATTGGATCCATCCATTCGTCTTAAAGTGACGGCAACCTGATATACCCGCAGCTGTTTGTCACCAATGTTAAGAAAATCTCTTTTGTAGCTTTAACAAAGATAAATTGTATTAAATGATTTATATTAATTATATTTCATTTATACAGTGAAGACTATGCAGTGTTATTTTACCTTTTGATTATGTCCACAATACAGATTTACGTGAAAAACAAAGCACTGCGCATTTCATTTTTATCTTTGTTCTATTGTATTTATATATGCTTGTAATGTATTATTTTCTATGCAGATGCACTACCCTACAATAGTAAAATATCAATATCAATATCACCTTCTCAATCTCTGTCTGGCACCTATAAAATAATTATTATGCTGAAGGTGAGGTAAAATTAATATTTTATTATTAAATAACTTTTTAAAATAAGCTTTTTTTTTTTTTTTTTAAATAAGCTTAGTAATTTGAAAACTTTCTGAGATGTCATTTCACAAAGAGCGTGAGTGAATCATCACTCGCTCTCTCTCTCTTTCCCTCTCAAAATGCGCAATAGGCTTCATCACCACATTGCGTCTGCACTATAAGCAAGCTGCACAGTCGACACCGGAAGTGTCACTTGCACAATCGAAGCAGTGTCGCAACTTCACTAATGTTTATAATTTGCATTTCTTTTTAAGTCTTGCCAGTGTTTAAACCTCTCAGCACTGGCGCGCTCTCTGGGGGTGTTTTCACACTTGTAGTTTGGTAAGCTTGTTTTTTTGGTCCGGACCAAAAAAAAATCAATTTAGTCCTGGTCCGCTTAGTGTTCAGATTGGCATTTTTATCACCGAACCTAAAGGCACAGGGATACGTTCACAACCTGATTGGTCAGCTTTTATGACGTATTGCCTATTTTGAGACGGAACTTGCCAAACATCCAAAACAATGCTGTGTGCTAGTGATGGGAAGTTCGGATCATTTTACTGACTCTTTGTGCATCAAAATGAACGAATCTTTATTCTAGTTATTTTGTTCATTTAAGTGGCTTTAAATGTTACACTTTTAAAGGTCCCCTGACATGGGGTTATTTTATTATTTTATAATGTTTCCTGGGTCGCTCTGTTTGAAGGGGCGTGTCTGCTGTGGGATTCAGTGTAGCCAGCCACTGCTGTGATTGGCTGACATGGTTGCATATGAAATAGCTATGTATTACATGCGAAACTTTCTCGAATACTTTTACTACAGCTATTATACGTTTTTACTATTACAGCTATCGAGATTAACGAATCGTGAGAAGTTTTTAAAGTATTTAGATCTATTCCCATCACATAAAATGTTGCCGTGATGAGCATTGAGCAAGCAGATGACAGTCTGTTGATCGCGAGAATGAAGATCTTATCATTGCAACTCAGTTTCTGCTCTCTCTAATGCTTTCCCCAATGCAAACACGATGATGTAAATACCTAATACAGTAAGAGCTTCGTTGTGCAGTGTAACGTGCGTCATTGATTTCATAACGAGTTGTCCAGATAAACTCGCGCTGTGTGGAAAGATTGTTCTTTGATCGCTTTCTGTATGATTTGTTCAGAATTTAAATAAGATTATTTTCATCCTACTAAAAGAAACGATGTGAAGTTGATATTTTAGTCACTGGCTTGACTTACTGATGCATAAACAGTATTGAACGATTTTGAGAGAAAGATTAACTTACCTGTCTGAACTTGAACAATTAGGCTACACATCAGAAATTGTTGCTTGGTAGCTCGATCGATTTATTTTCAGACGTTCATCGAGTTGAGGAAACAGTTGTCGGTGAAATGCTTGGACCATACACAACTTGTCGGCGCATTTCCAGAGAAAATAAAATTAACCCATTGTTTCTTCAGAGCATGGGCGTAGGTTTGGTCTCAGCTTTGGTGGGGACATCCCCCTCCCCCCCCCCCCCCCCGCCCCGGGAATTATTTTGTTGTAAGATAAGTAACAGTGCTTTAATGGCGATTTACTTTGTCATTTCAGACTGCTGGCAATACAGAATATCACAATACAGAAGTGAATCTACTTCATCTCATTATATTGTATCCTGAGCCCGATACACCATCCTGTATACTGTCAATAAAGAGCTAGTATAACTGTATAATCTCAAAAATGCACTCTCAAAAAATAAAAACCTGAGACTGTAATGCTGAACAACCCAACATTTTATTTAACATAAATTATTATGTATCTTCTATTCTATATCAAATTCTATTGATGTATTCTATTCTTAAAAAAAAGCTATCCGTGCTCCACACCCCTAATTAATGCTCCTAACCTTGAAAGATTGCAGAAGCTAGGTTTAACTGTAACAATATCCTGGGGAACCAGGATCACCAGTTAATACTATTTTCCACAGTAGAATCTGCCAGTTTTCTGCCAGAAAGCCTGGTCAGTCACTACTACTGCTAGTTATTTGTGTGGCTAGTTATTTTTGCCTACTTACACTCTGCTTTATGAAAAAGCTTCGTATGTCCCCTTTCTTCTTCTTGGGTGACATAGCTGATCTACAAAGTACAAAAAGGGGCAAAAAAACGGAATATTAAAATGTTTTACCCTGGCCTTTGTATATGGCATGCAGAGAGACAGCCCTGGTAACTTACCGTCGGCGTCGTCACGTACACACACACACACACACACACACACACACACACACACACACACACACCACCCGCTCGCTGCCAGTGAGTGCAAGCACAAAAAGTAGTCCCGGCCCGCGCGTGTAGCCTGCCTGTCAGATACCCCGCCGCCAATCAAATTACGGCATATCTTGTACTGTCGTCGTCCTGGCCGTTGGAATCGATCCAAATAGCAGCGCAAATATCAAAATAGCAGTTCAAAGGAGCTTGCTAAATATTGGTGGGGACAAATTTGTCATCTCAAAATATTGATTGGGACTAGTACCTAGCGTCCCCCCCTAAACCTACGCCCTTGCTTCTGAGGCTCGGATGAAGGAACTAAAAAATACTTTTGTGTTAATTTGTACATCCGAACACTGATCAACTGCCATGCTTCGCTCGTTTGCAAGCCATGATATCTCTCGAGGAAAAACTCAAATCTCAAAGCTATTTCTCTAGGAAAAACTAAAATCGCGCTGGCACGTTCGTACTTCCTGTTCCTAGCTCGTTATCTCATGGGCGAGCCAAATTCTCTGGGCAGGCAAAGCAGAGAAGGGGGAGGTAACCTTTCCCCTATATGACGTCATATAGGGGAGATTCAAGATCAGCTCGTCTGAGATCTCATTTTCTCACAGGCAGAGAAAGATAGCCAAAACTCGGTTTACACCGACTGAAATTTCTAGACACGAGGGGACCAAATACAGGCTAGGGGGACTAATATTAATGTTAAAAAACCCCAGAAAGTGAAAATTTCTTGTCAGGGGACCTTTAACAGCCAAATTCCCCGAACATGTCCACCTACGCAATCTTGATCATATTCTGAATTAAAAAGAAATCCATTATAATGCAGTCAAAAACAATTTACAGGGAACATATTAATTACTTTACCTTCCGAGTCTTTCGTTGATTTGTCACGTGACAGACGCAATGAACGTCATGAATGACCCATCACTACTGTGTGCTAGGATTAATAAATATGTCTTGATAAATATGCACGTAAACGCAGTCGGTTTTGTCTTAAGTGAACAGTTGAGAAAGTTGTGTAACAGTATATAGGATCTGTGCAGCTCTTAAAGTTACAGTAGCCTAAAAATCCTGCTTAATTGTAAGGATTAATCTGTATTTCTTACCTCAATACTACTGTTAGACCTACCTGAGAAAAAACTTAAAGCACTCTGTTTATTTTATTTGTATCTTTATTTGTGCTACTGCTTGTAAATTGTTTATTTACACCCCCCCATTTTAAATAATGAAATTCAGGCCCTAAATGAATGTCTGTAAAAATCCTGATTGAAGCATCCCTATAAATAGTTCTACGTGATAAAAAGGCGGCTTCAAATAGATCGGTATCGGTATCGGCAGATACTTCCTGTGATCGACGATCAGTTCAAAAATCCTGATCGGAGCACCAGTAGTCAATATATTTTCCCTGTGATTTGGATTTTGTCAACTGTTCCATTGCATCTTAAACTTCTGAGTATAAAATACACTCTCTCTTTCTCTCTGTCATAGTCCTGTTTAAGAGCAGTCATCTTCTGGCACAATGGTGTGTGATGAATCAGCTGTTGCATATGTCTGCAAAATGCAGTAAAACAATTTGTTCTCCAAACTATTTTGTTTATTATAACTACAATAAATAATATAATATTATTACTTACTTTTTTCAAATAAGGTAGACGCATTCCCTTCACAGGAGCTGCTGTATTTCTGAATAGTGGCTATTTATGTCTTAATTTTTGGGGGGTTAAACTCATACAGTGTGCCTTTTGAGGTTTTTAGTGTTTAGAATTTTGCAAAAAAAGATATGCAGTGTGTAAAAGAAGATGAATTGTGTTTAAAGTTTGGAGGAATTTACCTTTTAGAAAATGTATTTAATTATTTTACAAAATGATTATTAAATGGTTTGGGATTTTACTTGTGTTTAAGAGAAACTATAAACACCTGTCTGTCTAATAGCTGGTGGTCAAGACATATATGGACATGGATCAAGACTCAGAGGAGGAAAAGCAGCAGTATTTGGCTCTGGCTCTTCACTTGGCCTCTGAGTTCTTCCTGCGAAACCCCAACAAGGATGTACGGTTACTCGTGGCCTGCTGTCTCGCTGACATCTTCAGGATCTACGCTCCAGAGGCCCCATACACCTCACATGACAAACTCAAGGTATGTAATGTACTCCTGAAAAGATAAACATCTCATATATGAATTTCTTGATAAACTGAACTCCTGCTTAGGGGCTTTCACACCGGAGGAACCTTTTCATAGTTCCTAGAACTATTGGTGGAAGTTCCTGGATTTTGGCACATTCGCACCGCAGGAACTAGGAACGATTTTGGTTCTAGGAACTCTTTTGGAGGAACTAATTAAGCTCCTACTTCAGAGTTGGGTCTAAACCAGCACTATAGGAACCATCCATGACGTTAGTATACGCTGATTGGCCAAACGCACGTGAAACTCCAGCACCCGCCATTTTTAAAAAGGCTGTGTAAACCATAGATTGTAAACACACAGATTATAGCCTATATATTTACTCCACAAAGTAACAGTGAAAACAGTGATAGATGGGCCTCTTAACCTTCACGCTGAGGAGAAAATCCCACGCAACTTTGAGGGGACCAAGAGCTACTAACTTTTCATTACTGTCTACTTTCTACGTATAATAGTTCTATCTAATAACATATTTGACAGATAGTAAACTAATGAACACGGAGAATGCGAGCGGTGTGAGCTCAGACTCTGGTGTTCTCGGCGCCATATACAGGTCCGCCGCGCCGTCAAAATAAGTCACAACAACAATCGGGGTTTACGTCACTTCAGAGTTCCTATTGGCGGGGCGAATGCAAACAGAAAGTGTTTAGAAACCATTAAAAGAAAAAAGAAACCATTAGTTCTCAGGGATCCACCCTGGTGGTTAGTTCCTAGAACTAAGTTCTTAGAACTATCCGGTGCGAACCTCGTGTTAAACTGACTTTTTTTTATCCTGTACATAATCCCATCACCTATCTGAGATTAGCTTTATAGCTCAGGCACACGAATGTAATTAATTTTCACTTTTTTCCCCTCATCTAGGAAATTTTTCTCTTCATTACAAGGCAGTTAAAGGGATTAGAGGACACTAAGAGCCCTCAGTTCAACAGATATTTTTACTTGCTAGAGGTGAGATTGTTCATTCAATCAATCTTTCAATCAACCATTTATTTATCTTTTCAATTCTGCATTTTGACATATCTAAATGTTTAATTTAAAATTAAATTTTCATGCTCAGTTTTTTTTAATCAGCAACATAGCAGCAATAATTACAAGTTTGTTTTTCATTTAATATTTAGCATGTAGTCTGATTGTCATAGCTGAAAATTTTAACTTTGACCTGCACAGAACCTGGCATGGGTGAAGTCCTACAACATCTGTTTTGAATTGGAGGACTGTAATGAGATCTTCATCCAGCTCTTCAAAACCCTATTTTCTGTCATCAAGTAAGTTTAATTTTAAGTGAGTTTAATCATATCTTCTGTTACTCAACTGGGCTCTTTTTAATCAGGACTTCTCTCTTTCAGTAACAGCCATAATCAGAAGGTGCAGATGCACATGCTGGACCTGATGAGTTCCATCATCATGGAGGGAGATGGAGTGACGCAGGAGCTACTAGACACGATTCTCATCAACCTCATCCCTGCTCACAAAGTAGGCAAATGACTTCTTACATCTTATTTCCAAGTTCATTTCCAGATAGTGTGTGATTCGACCTCTTTCTGTGCGTTAGAACTTGAATAAGCAGGCATATGACCTGGCCAAGACTCTTCTGAAGAGAACGGTTCAGACCATCGAAACCTGCATCGCCTCAGTGAGTCACAAAATCATCCGTTTTTATTTTGTCCTTCCAGAATTTAGTACAGTTCATCGTTATAATGTTCCATTCCCATTGTAAAAAGACAAAATACTATTTCAGATGTTGTATTAACTTAACAATCTCTTTCTCTGTAGTTTTTTAATCAGGTGTTGGTGATGGGGAAGTCCTCCGTGAGTGATCTGTCTGAGCATGTATTTGACCTCATTCAGGAGCTTTTTGCAATTGACCCTCTGCTCCTTGTCTCTGTGATGCCACAACTTGAGTTCAAATTGAAGGTGACTAAATGCACTGTACTTGTGCACTTGCTTGCATACAAACATATTTCGATCAAGAATAAATCTGTTTGTTGTTGTTTGTATAGAGTAATGATGGAGAGGAGAGGTTGGCTGTGGTGAAACTGTTGGCTAAACTCTTTGGAGCAAAAGACTCTGAACTGGCCACTCAGAATCGCCCACTCTGGCAGTGTTTTCTTGGCAGGTGAGGCTATCCTACCATTAATAAAATTGGACTGAAAGACTGATTTGGAATATTTATAATTTGAGTGTTTATTGAAGTCAGATTTCCTTTTTTTTTCTTTTTTTCTCAAAGGTTCAATGACATTCATGTTCCTGTGAGACTGGAATGTGTGAAGTTTGCCAGCCACTGCCTGATGAACCACCCAGATCTTGCCAAGGATCTTACAGGTGTGTTCAGGTTAAATGTGATTTTTGCTGTTTTCCCATCATTTTTCCATTTTAAGCATCGCTTGACTCGTAAGCATCTTGTGTAACTTGTGATGTGCTATTTGTCACATCAGATTTTCTGAAGGTGAGATCACATGACCCGGAGGAGGCAATCAGACATGATGTCATTGTGACCATCATCAATGCAGGGAAGAAAGACCTGAACCTGGTGAATGATCAACTGTTGGGGTTCGTCAGAGAGAGGATGTTGGACAAGAGGGTGAGAAAGATGCAGAGTTACTCTGAAGTACTGAAAAATTAGATCTGTGCTCAATTCAAGTTAGGGCTGCATGATACTGGAAAAACTAACATTGCGATATTTAGTTTTTCCGCAATATACATTGCAATATGACAAAAAATACAGGATTTTTTAATAGAACACTTAAATAGCTATATTTGGAAAGAGTGAATCATTCTAGAATGAGTATTGGGGTGATTTATATTAGGGAGTGAATCTGCATAGAACATTAATTTTAAAAAGCTGAAAAATTACTTTTTACTCTGAAGAATTTTTTGTCAACCATCCTTTTAGGACTAAACAATTCTGAAAAACTTAATTTCTTTGGGTGTTCACACTTGCTTATACTCTGTACAAGAAAAAAACTCTTTCATAGGCTACATTCCCACTATATGTGACCCATTTATGACTATAAAATAATTAATATTTTATTGTGATTATTATTACATAATATGAAGCCAAATAAACTATTGCACTGTAAAATAAAAAAATATTTTAATTAATAATTGTATAGTAATTAATACAATTTGTAATTATTATCTAATAATTTGTATTATAGATAGATAATATATATTTGATATAGATAATATTTGCCACAATGCAGTATCAGTTTTGTTTTGATATTTCGTGGAGCCCCAATTCAAATCCTGCTAGAATGTAAATGCAAAGAGAACTGAGAATTTTTTTTTTAGAACCCCACATATACCTAAATTTTAAAGCCTCTGGTTTTTAAAAGTAAATTTGTATGTTTTGTTTCAGTGGCGTGTCCGTAAAGAAGGAATGATGGGTTTGGCTCAACTGTATAAGAAGTACTGTCTGCACCATGAGGCCGGGAAGGAGACCGCTTTGAAAATCAGCTGGATCAAAGACAAACTCTTACACATCTACTACCAGAACAGCATAGATGACAAGTAGGAGCCATACACGCATGTACACACAAGTGATTTCATGTGATTAATTGAAAAATGTATTTTCATTAAAACAGTGCAGCATGTCTAATATGGAAACTTCAGATTCTTAAAGTGTGTTTGTGTATTAGGTTGCTGGTGGAGAAGATCTTTGCACAGTACATGGTTCCTCACAGTCTGGAGACTGAAGAGAAGATGAAGTGTCTGTACTACCTTTATGCCTGTCTGGACACTAACGCAGTCAAGTGAGTCTTAATCGACTGATTCCTGTTTTTCAAAAGCTTCATCAGATTGCCTAGAGAGAGTCTCTGGTTCTCATCTGACAGTTTTGGCCAGTATCACAGTACTTCTATTAAAGCTGCCGTCGGCAACATTTTTTTTTTATCATATTCAGTGAAATCGACACTATAATCCGACAGAACAACATAAAGTGGTTTTAGAAAAAAACCCGAGCTTCTAACTCCACCTGGAGCGTGTTATTTGTTTTGCAAAAATCCACCGCTCCAGGATCATCGGGTCCAATCAGCGCATGGGGGTGTGAGATCTGACTGTCAATCACAGATCAGGCACACGCCACCAGTGGTGGACAGTAACAAAGTAAATGTAATTCGTTACTGTACTTAAGTAGCTTTTTTGCGTATCTGTACTTTACTCAAGTATTTACATTTTGAGAGACTTTTACTTTAACTCCACTACATTTCAAAGTCAAATATCTTACTTTTTACTCTACTACATTTTCAAAATCAGTCGTTCCTTTTTATTTATGAGTGGATAAAAACGTAACTGGCCAAACGAGCCTCCAATCACAGTACAGCGCGCACGCTTTGTTTTGAACTTGCCTTGGCGTTATCTACTAAGCGCGAACCAGAGCCGTTAAATATGAGAGTTGCAAACATAGATGGTTGTGACAGTGATCTCGCCTCCGCGCGGTCACGTTATTCGTGTAGCTCTCAATAGTTCCAAACAAATCGCGTTGACAATGATTTTAAGCGCGACAGAGAGCAGCAGCTATTATTGGAGCAATTATCGGTAAGTATTGACGCATAATGTACATTTGCTTACGTTGCCACTAAAATTACTTGCATATAATAGTTTTTTTTTCTTCTGGGGAGTAGCCTAGCAGAAACACTGCATTAATACGTTTTTGTGTTTAATTTTGGAGGGAAATTGGCTGCTCCCATAACATGGAATATAGAATATGTAGACCTGTGTGTGTGTGTGTGTGTGTGCGCGCGTGTGAATGTGTGTGTGTATGTATGAGTGTGTGTATGTATGAGTGTGTGTATATATATATATATATATATATATATATATATATATTTAATGGCGTTGTGCAGGTTTATGTGAATGTATCATACAATTAAGATGTTAATAATTATGACCATAGGCGCTGGAGAAAAATATATACAGTAAATACTGAAAATGTTTTATACCTTATGGGAACAGTCCCCTTCCCTCCAAAATTAAACACCAGGGATGGAATTTAGCACCCGCCACCAGCCAAATGCGGGTGATTTTGTGTTGTGGCACGGGTAAACTCGCTTCACCTACCGGCCACCGTGGCGGGTAAATAAAAATAGCACACTGTTTCACCCGGACGGCGGACACTTTTAGAGGAGGCACACCTTCAAACAAAATGTGGCGTTACATCGCAGGCGTAGAGGTCTGCAGAGAAAACATCATGGTGCGTTCACACCAGACGAGAATAGAGCGTCTGGCGCGAGTGATTTCATTGTTAAGGCAATGCAAAGACGCGTTAAGCGCGTAAAAAATTCCTACGGCGCGAATGAGATGTAGAGCGCGCCGTGGTAGATGCGAATACGCCTCATTCGCGCGGCAAGTTCGAGCGTCTGACGCGTTCCGCGCGCATGATTTTATTGAGTGCTTTTGTGCATTCACGCGTTTGACGCGAATTCGCGTCTGCCGCCTGAGTTGAAAAATCTGAACTTTAGCGTCAATTCGCGCCGCGTTAACCAATCAGGAGCCTAGCTGCTGTCACGTGGTGAAGTATCTGGATGCTTCAATAAATTATTTTCTGGCGTTCTGGCGGTGAAATACACCGCGATGCAACGCAACCTGACGCAGAACCATAAAACGGCCACGACGCCGTAGGAGTGACGGCGTAGCTACGCCGTGGAGTTGACGCAGAAGCATAATGAGGCCTTTAGTCCACTCAATCTGCCAGACTTGCCGACTGCAGCTTTAACAGCAATCATTCTGCTGATGTGTTCAATTATATCAAGAAGAGTGTCTTTTTGTTTTTCAGAGCACTGAACGAAATGTGGAAGTGTCAGAATATGCTCAGAGGGCTGGTTCGAGAACTGCTGGACTTACACAAACTGCCTACAGTAAGTCGCACAAAAACACTATGCGGCTGTTCACACAGAATGTGTTATTCCATTCCACTGCATTTTTCCCCCCATTGTTTTTCTATGTAAGCACGAGCTAGAAGGAAATATTTGACCATTGTGCTTGCGTCTTTCGTCTTTTGCGCTTTTAAAAACACGGTACTCAAGTTAAAAGTTTAACTTTTAAAAAACGTCTCAGGATCGTATTTTTTTTTTTTCCTCTGTTCCAATGACTCGCGTTTTGTGTGAACTGTCCCTGATACTGTCACCTACATATGTGAATCTATTATTAGAACATGCACACAAACACACCAGTGTTAAAACACACCAGAAATAGGTTCCAAGGTGCAGGCGTTGAATAATTTTGAAAAAAAAAAAGTTATCTCCGCGCAAACTTCAAAAACGCGAATATGTGAAAACGCCAACGGCGTGCACATGCGTATTACGTGTTTAGTCTATGTATGCGCATTTGAATATATATATATATGTGCGCAGGCGTCTTTCTCTACAAATTGACCTCAGCAAACTATCTGTCTGGCCTTAAAAAATAATAATTTTGACCGTTTTATCTGTACAGAGATAAAGGGAAGGGATCAACTGTAACTGTCAACTGATCAACTGTCAACTGTAGCACCATTTTACTGTTTCTAGTTAAAGTTTTAAGCGCATCGAAACAACAGATTGGTTGACTCCACAAGCGCTCAGGGTCGTTTATGGTAATGATCTTACAGCGCTATGTCCTCTAATATTTTTATCTAGAACCAAACGCGCTTCATTCAACCTCTTTCCGTTCCCTGCCCGTTGTTTTTCTCTCGCTAAAGCGCCACATTAAGAGCTTTGCCCTTCGTTTACATCAGGGGTGCCCAACCCTGCTCCTGCCGATCGACTGTCCTGCACAGTTTATCTCCAACCCTAATCAAACACACCTTAAGCAGCCAATTAAGGTCTTCAGGATCACTTGAAAATTAAAGGCAGGTGTGTTTGATTAGAATTGGAGATGAACTTTGCAGGGGTGCGTTTCCCGAAAGCATCGTTAGCCAACTATGGTCGCAAGTTCCGTCGTTACCAATAGAGTTCAATGGAAATTGCGATCATAGTTGGATAACGATGCTTTCGGGAAACGCACTCCAGGACAGTTGATCGGCAAGAGCAGGGTTGGGCACCCCTGGTTTACATCATACCCATCATAGATAGCAACTACATAAAGCTTATAATTGGAACTATTATTAGAAAACACAATTACAAATAATAAGACATAAGGGGCTTTTGCACCGGATAGTTCTAAGAACTTAGTTCTAGGAACTAGCCACCAGGGTGGTTCCCCGAGAACAAATGGTTCCCCTAGGAACGTTTTCTGGTTGCATTCGCACCACCAGTAGGAACTCTAAGCCGCGCTTGTTGTTGTGACTTTTATTTTGACGGCGCTGAGAACGCCAGAGCCTGAGTAAACAGACAGTGCTCGCATTCTCTGTGTTCATTAGTTTATGATCTGTCTAACAGTCCTGTCTAATATGTTATTAGATAGAACTATTATACATAGAAAGTAGACAGTAATGAAAAGTTAGTAGCGTATATGCCGTGTGCTTGATGTCCAGTGTTGCTAGCTGAGCAGAAACACATAATCATGTTTCTCGTGGTCCCCTTAAAGTTGCGTGGGATCTTCTCAGCGTGAAGGTTAAGAGGCCCATCTATCACTGTTTTCCATGTTTGTAGAGTTAGTTTCTGAAGTAAATGTATAGGCTATAATCTGTGTTTACACTGCTCCATTCACTGTGAACACTAACTCAATCCCGGCAAGTGCTGCAAGTTTAACAGGCATTAGGGAATGCAATTGTGCTAGTTTTTTCCCCCACATTTGTGTATTTTCCCAAAAGTTTCTAGAGATTTTTACAGCATTTCACACTTTCAAACAGATTTGTAATAAAAACAATTTGTAAACCTGTTGTCACAAGCACTTATCGGTCTCCCTGCAGTTTTCTGCTAAAATAAAAGCTTGAGGGTTTAACTCTTGCAAGTGAAGAAATTGGGTGATAAATATTATAATTTTACTACTGTTAAAGTACAAGAGTATACTTATTCTTATACAGTAATATTCATTTTACAGTTTTGTTGAATTACGATATATATATATATATATATATATATATATTATAGACACTAGGGCTGTCAGTTAAACGTGTTATTAACGGCGTTAACGCAAACCCATTTTAACGGTGTTAATTTTTTTTATCATGCGATTAATGTTCTTTTTAGCCTAGCAAACTTTGTAGTTTTTTTCACATGCTTTTGTGGCATGCGCTGCGCTATGAAATCCATTCATTTCAATGGCTTGCGCCGCGCGAGGACGTTTTGTTGCTTCGTCGACCAAAGCGCAAGCGGATCTAGCTAGACCGGAAACAAAACAACAGGCACGACGCCGCACACACTTGTTTGGGCTTGCGAGCCTGCCAAATTGTAGGTTAACATTACGTTTTGAGTGGATAACGAGCGCGAGACGCCGAAATGGATGCCAATAAGATTCTGAATGGAAAGTTTACTTTTAAAAAGTTGCCAAATGGCTCCATTGACAAGACCAAAGTGATCTGTGTGTTTTGTCGTTGTGAACGGAGCTATCATCATCGCAGCACGTCCAGTCTGAAATACCACTTGATGATGGCCAAGCACACACACACACACACACACAGCTGATGCGAATTCTCCGCCCCCTCGTCAATATCAGGACCTCGTCAGTATTTCTTTCACCATTTTATTGATGGACAGTGACTACGTTTACATGCAGCCAAATTTCGGGTTATGGTCGGGTTAAGGTCACTATTCGGGTTTCTGAAACATTAGGGATAACCCGTTTACATGCGTGAGCAGAGAGAGTTACTCCTGTATACATGGAATTGCAATATCCCGATGTAAACGCGACGCGCGGTTAGCGTCTGGACGTACGGACAACCTTAAGACGCATTATGCGTCATTTCCGATTCTTCTTCCTGTATCCAAAGACAACAACAGCAGCAGCACGCGGATAATGAATAGTTCGGGGCAGATAGCGATCGCCTTTGTTTGCGCTTTGGTGCTGGTAACGTTACTGACCTCGCTCCAAAAGTATGCTGTGCTGCGTCTCGCCATGTTTACTTCCGGTATACTGCACGCGGGGTTTTGTATGCGCCGAGAAGTTTCTCTACTCAAAAGACCAAGATTCCTTGCGAATAAAACATGCGCAGAACACACATCACTATGGGGATATGCCGATGCGCGTTTACATGACCAAAAATTCGGGTTAGAAAAGGGGTACCCCAGGTATCATATCCCGGTTTTTAAAATCCGGGATATGAGCATATTCGGGTTTTTGCCGGTGTTTACATGGCCGTTCGCGACCGGGTTATTGCTAATATCCCGGTTTTGAACGGGTTATTGGCTGCATGTAAACGTAGTCAGTGTTACATTGTGTGAGAGATTATTTGCTCCAAGTGAGAAGGTTAGTGTGAAATTGAACACAGTATATGCCAATGTTGTTTTCAATAAAAAACATTTGCACAAAGCAAGCCGTTTTGATAAGAGCATTAAAATGAGAAAAAATAATGGGACAAAAAGAAATCAAGAGACATTTAGAATAGATAAAAATGTGCGATTAATCGCGAGTTAAATATGACTAATGCAATTAATCGCGTTAGCGTTAGTTTGACAGCACTAATATATACACAATATATAATTATTATAAAATCTCACTGAGAGGTATCTGGCCTGAGAGATTTTAGTTGAAAGAACTGCGACTATGTTCAAAAGTAAATTACCTTAATCTTAATTTTATGCTGTTAATATTGTGGCAGTTTTTCACAGTGGTATCAAAAATTGTTTTGAATATTTATATATTTCAAGGTATTGTATCAAATTCTAAATCAAGCTGTTTTGGCATGTAGATGTCAGCCACGTCCACAGCATGTCCTATTATACTGGATATTCATTTATATGAAAAATATTCTAGAAGACATCAAAGGGCATTATTATTTTTACATCACTTTTACATGCTGAAGCATACAAATGAAATGACAGATACAGTGACAGACAAAAATATGTAATGGTACAACATTGGTTTATAGCAACTTGTACTAATATTAAAAATACACTAATCAAACAAATGTTCAGCTAAAAACTAGTGAAAGAAAGAAAATTGTGGTGGTGATCAAGGCAGCAATTTGTTCTTATTTTGTGACTGTGTGCAATGCACATATGAATTTTGCTGCTGTGGAGGAATGACTGTTGATTTTCTCTTCCTGCAGTCTGAATCAAATACCACAGCCATGTTTGGGAAACTTATGAACATCGCTAGTAAGTACACACTATATATATATTTATAAATTAATAGTTATTGAAACCAACAGGTTTTACAATGTGTGCTTTTGTCTCTCTCTCTCTCTCTCTCTCTCTCTCTCTCTCTCTCTCTCTCTCTCTCTCTCTCTCTCTCTCTCTCTCTCTCTCTCTCTCTCTCTCTCTCTCTCTCTCTCTCTCTCTCTCTCTCTCTCTCACACACACACACACACACACACACACACACACACACACACACACACACACACACACACACACACACACACACACACACACACACACACACACACACACACACACACACACACACACACACACACACACACACACACACACACACTCATATTCTCAGAGAATCTCCCAGACCCGGGCAAAGCTCAGGACTTTATGAAGAAGTTTAATCAGGCTCTGGGTGAAGATGAGAAACTACGTCTTCAGCTTGAGCAGCTCATCAGCCCCACCTGCTCATGTAAACAGGCTGAACAGTGTGTGGTGAGTTTAAGGCAATACCATCACATTTACCACTGCACTTTTCAAGCTCACATTATAACTAATTATAAGCTTGCTGTATAAAATGTATATGATAAAGACATGTTTCAACCGACACTTTAACAAGCTATGTATTTAATATTATAAAGATACAAGTTATCTAAGAGTGGAGTTTCCTTTCAGAGGGAAATCACACGGAAGCTGACATTCCCCAAGCAACCCACAAACCCATTCCTGGAGATGGTGAAATTCCTGCTGGAGAGAATCGCACCAGTTCACATTGACTCTGAGGCCATCAGGTAGGGAATGAGGTCAAATGGCAGATGAGAAATGCGTTTTTTTTTTTTGAGGGGAGAAGTTGTTAATGACCATCATCCGGGTTTTCAGATTAACAGGCTTTGTTGACACTGGCACCCCAGATATCTGGCTGAATCTGTTTTGTTCTGTAGCCGTTTAGTTTTTAGTATGAACACAAAAAAAAAAATGTACGTTCATGCATTGAACATTTATAACTAATTATTTCTTATTTATTTATTTACAAGGGATGGGTCAATGATCTTGAGCATAAATTGTTTTGGACATAAAGAAATATAACTTGAATAATATTTTACTATATTTTTTTCTATTTTATTATATTTACTATAACAACTATTGTAAAAATACTGTACATGGACTACAATGCCTAAATAAACTCTAATTTGAGCACTTGCAAAATAACTGCAGACAGGGTGAAGCACAGTCACAGAGAATGTATTCTCTTTTTAAACAACAGTATCCGATAAGGACTGTCAGTGCACCTGCAGATGTAAAGGGAGAACATGAATAAGAGAGAAAGAGAAACTGACTGAGTGGGAGAGAGATAAGCGCAATATGGGCCATGTGCTTGTTTCCCCCCCCCTTAACGGTTGTGTAACCGTCTGAATAGCTTTTTAACAGTGAGACATCTTGTGGGGATGAAGTGTAACTGCAGGTATTGTGTAGACTTTTTGGATCAATAATAATTTGTTTGTATGTGTGTATACAGTGCCCTGGTTAAGCTGTTAAATAAGTCAATTGAGGGCACTGCTGATGATGAAGATGAGGGAGTTACTCCTGATACTGCCATCCGCGCTGGACTTGAGCTGCTCAAGGTACTGTTCGTAATGACAATGTACTAGTTTAAAGTTTTCAATATAAGGGAAAACAGGATTTCTTGCTCTTTTGAAATAAGTTTTAAGTACTCTGTAGACATACAATCACATTTAAAATTGATATAAATAAAAGTAAATTGCTACAAAAGCGTAGGCTATTGTTCCATTTAATACCAAGTGTCTTTGACTCATTCAGTAATTTTCTTGAATATTTTAGGGTGTGTTCACACTTGGCATGTTTGGTTAGATTAAAAGGAACCCTGGTGCGATTGCTCTGTTAGTGCGGTTCATTTGAATAAGTGTAAAAGCTGCCATCCGAGCCTTGGTGCGCAGACCGAGACTGCGCACCAAGTATGGGTCTTGGTCTGCTTCTAAACGAACTGAAACAAAAAATGGACCAAAGACATGTAAACGAACCAAAAACAGGACATGATGTCACAAGATGCAACCCTAAAAGGACAGAATGCTCAAGCATAGCTGTTTTTTCTACAGGCATCAGAACCACATCTCCGCGCAGCAGATCTTCATTTGTGTGTGTGACGGAGGAATTCCTGCCGCTGTTTTGACACCATTACACCTTTTATAAGCTCTTCACGTGTTGTCATCTCCATCATATACCATCATTTGTACGCACTTACAGCGAGTGCATTTGGCCCAGCACACAGCATTGTTTTGGATGTTCGACAAGTTCCGTCGCAAAATATACATCAAAAAATCTTTTTTTCTTTAGGTTCACTGTTACGCTAAGCAAAGCAGGACTAAATGTATTTTCTTTCTTGTTTTTTGTCCGGACCCAAAAAAAGTTCTAAGTTTGCTGTTCTGTTTTCCCTACCTCAGGTTTTGTCATTTACTCACCCCACTGCATTCCACTCAGCTGAGACTTATGAGTCTTTGCTGCAGTGTCTGAAGATGGAGGACGATAAAGTGGCGGAAGCAGCAATACAGATCTTCAGAAACACAGGACAAAAGATTGAGACAGAACTCCCACAAATCCGCTCGTATGAACACCTCCCAAATGCATACACGCAACTGTTTGGAGCCAGTAACAACATCTTAAACTCGCTATATACTTACTGATACAAACTCTTCAGTCTCATCAACTTTATTAATACCAAATTCAAAAGAAAAAATGTGTAGTTAAATGTTCTCTAAATCTGTGTACAGGACTCTAATTCCCATACTACATCAGAAGGCAAAACGAGGCACCCCCCACCAGGCCAAACAGGCGGTCAACTGCATCCATGCCATCTTTCACAACAAAGAGGTCCAGTTAGCACAAATATTTGAGGTAAATCTATGTGCATAAAAGCATTTTCAAAAATGCAGTCTTTGCTTAAAATGCCACCAAATGTATAACACATAACTTTTTTTGACGTCAAATCCTGTGAATGTTACGATAATGAAAGAAATTGAGTTTTTACTGCATGCAAGTTTTTCAGATATGCCTTTTTGTCTCGGTCTCTTCAGCCATTGTCTCGCAGTCTGAATGCAGATGTGCCTGAACAGCTGATCACTCCACTCGTGTCTCTTGGACACATCTCCATGCTGGCCCCGGATCAATTTGCGTCACCCATGAAGTCAATCGTAGCCAATTTTATCGTGAAGGACCTTCTGATGAATGACAGAGTGAGCATATTGATGTATTATTCTGCTTTGGGCATGTAGGAATCATTTTATTGCCTTGCATGGTAAACTAACCCTCTTTCCCTGTCAGTCTGTGGGAAACAAGAATGGGCGGCTCTGGACAGCTGATGATGAGGTTTCCCCTGAAGTGCTGGCTAAGGTAAATGTCATTGAGTAATCAGGTTGAAAACAACATATCTTGTTCATTTGTGTGTGTGTATACATGTGCATGTCTGTCTGTGTTTCCAGGTGCAAGCCATTAAGCTGTTGGTCCGCTGGTTGCTGGGAATGAGGAATAATCAGTCTAAATCTGCAAACTCTACTCTCAGACTCCTCTCAGCCATGCTGGTCAGTGAGGGAGACCTCACCGAGCAGAAGAAAATCAGGTACTAGCTGGGTGTCAAGACTCCCCCGAGTAATTTTCTGTAATTATGAAAGCTGCCCTAATCTTGTAATAGGCCTCTAACCTGTGTGTTTGTGGACACAGCAAGTCTGACATGTCTCGACTG
This sequence comes from Rhinichthys klamathensis goyatoka, assembly GCF_029890125.1. NCBI lineage: Eukaryota > Metazoa > Chordata > Actinopteri > Cypriniformes > Leuciscidae > Rhinichthys > Rhinichthys klamathensis. The sequence continues at coordinate 161,291 of NW_026606753.1, read as the reverse complement.
AGGCTTGCAGCGGGGAGCGCCATCATGAAACTGGCACAAGAGCCTTGTTACCATGACATCATCACTCCAGAACAGTTCCAGCTCTGTGGACTCGTCATTAATGTGAGTTCAGCATAAGACTACTTGGACACGTATGAAACACATAATAAAATTATTATGTATAAAGTTATTAAATTATATTAAAATTACAATGATCTTGTTTTAATGGCTTAATTCTATACTGTCTAAATAAATAATCTATAAATCAGTTGCTTCAAGTGAATTTAACATTATTATGTGCAGTCCAATAATTGAATTTGTTACCTTGAATACATTGACACTTTAGATGAAAGAGTCTTGGAAATGCATAATAGTAAAGTCATTTTATATATAAAGGTCTTAAAAGTACAGCAGCAAAAACAGTTGTACAAAATAGCTGTGAGAGCCTAAATTACAATTGTTGGTACATGAAACATTGACTAACATAAGTGGACATGTTAGGGCATGCTACAAAGCATATATTAGCCATACTACCACAACTTGGCATTTTTTCAGAATTTCCTTCCCTTTCCTCTCTCTTCATAGGATGAGTGCTATCAGGTGCGGCAGATCTTTGCTCAAAAGTTACATGTTGCTCTGGTGAAGTTGTTGTTGCCACTGGAGTACATGGCTGTGTTTGCTTTGTGCGCTAAAGACCCAGTGAAAGAGCGACGTGCTCATGCCCGACAGTGCCTACTCAAGAACATCAGTGTCCGCAGAGAGTACATCAAACAGAATCCCATGGCCCATGGTAGATAGCATTTCTGTTTTTTGGTATAACACTGAGGCAATAACTATTTTCTACAGGATTGCATGAATGACAAAGACGTAAATAACCTGCCTGTTCTCTTATTTTTGTTTTTCAGAAAAGCTGCTGTCTCTCCTGCCAGAATACGTGGTGCCATACATGATCCATCTTCTAGCTCATGATCCAGACCTTACCAAGCCACAGGATTTGGAGCAGATCAGAGACGTCAAAGAGTATGAGTGTTATACACATTCACACACTTTTGCAGTTTCCCCCTTCTACACACATAGCTACATGATCTGACCAATACTCTTAAATTGTAATACTAAACCTTCTCTTTTTATTTCTGAGTAGTAGATAGTAGTAGTGAGTAGATGCAGACACTAAGGTTCTCACAGGATGTTTGTTTTAAAACTTTTTAAACTAATTCAGATGAAAATGTATTTTACCAGGTGCTTGTGGTTCATGCTGGAGGTGTTGATGACAAAGAATGAGAATAACAGCCACTCATTCCTGAGGAAGATGGTAGAGAACATCAAACAAACAAAAGATGCACAGGCCCCAGACGACCCAAAGGCAAACGAGGTCCGTATCATTAACAAATCATGTATACTGTTTGTGTTTCTGAATCCCAGTGTGTTTTACTCTATTTTCATGCATTTACAGAAACTTTACATTGTGTGTGATGTGGCATTATTTGTGATCGCAAACAAGAGCACTTCATGTCATCTGGACTCCCCAAAAGATCCTGTGCTGCCTAGCAAGTTCTTTACCCCACCTGATAAGGTAACAACCACTCTGACTATCCATACTTACGCTTTACATGTGACCTGACTACCAAACTCATTCCATCTATTCCTATGTACAGGATTTTGTCAATGATAAGGAATATCTCTCACCAGAGGCAAAAATAGTTCTGCAGACAGGGAAAATCCAGGTAGGTTTTGTCACCTCTCGGATGACACATTTGTGTAAACATTCATTAAAGGGATAGTTCACTTTGAAATACATTTTTGATATGTTTTAGCTTACCTCAAGGGCATCCAAGATGTAGGTGTCTTTGTTTCCGCAGTAGTTTCAATTTTGAAATTTTTAGGTCAAACTGTTCTTGTCTGTCAGTCATATAATGCAGGTCTATGGTCACCACCTCAAAGAGCATGCACAGAGAAGTCCAAATTAAACATGATTTAATGACTCGTAAATGTAAGTACACATTGATGGCCTAAAGGCGGGCGTAAACGGTGCGATTTTTAGCTGTTTTACGAGCTCGCAGATGATTTTTTTTCACTCGGGAGAAATCGTGTGTAAATCGGTTATGCTCGCATGTCGCGGCTCGTTTCGTGTGCAAGGAAGATACGAGCCGAGCCAAGCTCCTCTCGACTTTCCAATAATTTTAAGGCATGTCGAAAAAGTTCGGGAGCTGTCGGCTTGCATTCGTGAGGTGTGTGCGGTTGAATGAGCCCATTTGTCGATCTATCTGAATTTTACCAATCAGGAGCTGAGAAAATCCACAGAAGAAAGACGAAAATTGTGTGGACTACTATAAACACTGCTTCAATTAATGTTTTTATGTTGACTTTGTGAAAGGTTAACTAAACAGCATCTGCCGTGTTCCTGCTGGCCAGTATTTGGCATATTTCATTCTGTAACATACAGATCTGTATTATGCTATTGTTTTTGATAGTGTTATACATTTCTTACAGATTCTTACACGTCACGATGATCATTGCGTTTGTATCTTCAGCCTAATCTTTTTTTTATTAATGCCGACAGAACAATGTTGCCAGATATTGCTACGAAAAACAAGCAAAAACAAACAAAAACAAAGAAATTATAAAAATCCAAAATAAGTTCAAAGCTTGTGTTTTGGAAATAAGATTAATATATCACGAACCACTTTAATAACTTCCTAAACTGTGACATTAATCCAAAAAAACAAGTCCAGAATAGCCTACTACTGTCACCTTTCCATTATGTGGATCTGGCAACACGGGATCTGGCACCCGCGATCTCACTCACAACGCGCTCAAGCTCACTCAAGCCCCGTTCACTGCGCTAGCTTCTCGCAGCAAAATGAATTGCAAACACTCACATGATGAGGTGGTTTAAACGGCTAATTAATCATTCAGAGAGCTTGAAATTTTATTTTTGAATGTGTAGCCTACCGTAACTAAGTTTTTTAACTCATTCACACACACACACACACACACACACAAGGGTGAACGGACGTCCGTTTCCCGGTGCTGAAAACGAGTATATGTAGCAAAATAATCACGCCTTGTATCAATATTTTATATGCAGTTATGAGAGAGTTTTTGGCGCGGAACTTCGTGCGATTTCTTCGGAATTCAGCAGGTCGTAAAATCGTGTCGTATATCACTGCCTCCGTACGATTTTCGGATAAACTCACTCATAAAGTGTGCGTGGACATACGATCGTCCGACCGTCAGAATTCGCACCGTGTACGCCCGCCTTTAGACACGAAAGGAGCGGTTTGTGTGAGAAAACAAACAGTATTTATATCGTTTTTACCTCTTGTAACGCACAGACCGAAGCGCCCGCGCCCTCAGATCACTTGGACGTGGCTGTGGTTACAAGAGGTAAAAACGATATAAATTCTGTTCCTTTTTTTTTCACACAAACCGCTCGTTTCGTCTCTTAGGCCATCAATGTGTACTTACATTTACGAGTAATTAAATCATGTTTAATTTGGACTTATCTGTGCATGCTCTTTGAGGTGGTGACCATAGACCTGCATTATATGACTAGAACGGTTTGACCTAAAAATATCAAAATTGAAACTACTGCGGAAACAAAGACACCTACATCTTGGATGCCCTTGAGGTAAGCTAAAACATTTATTTCAAAGTGAACTATCCCTTTAATGGCAAAGGCATGATTGCTCAGGTTTTAAAAATATACACTACGTTAAAATGTTTTTGGTTGGCAAGTTTGTTGTTGTTGTTTTTTGTTTTTTTAAAGAAATTAATATATTTAGCAAGGACACATTAAATTAAACAGTGACAGTAAAGTCTTAAATTGTTACAAAAGTTTTCTGTTTCCAATAAATGCTTTTTTGAGGAAGAAAAAAAAGTACGGTTTCTATAAAGCAGCACATCTGTTCTCAACATTGATAATAAAAAGAAATGTTTCTTGAGCACCAAATCCGCTTATTAGAATGATTTCTGAAGGATCATGTGACACTGAAGACTGGAGTAATGATGCTGAAAATTCAGCTTTGCCATCTCAGGAATAAATTACATTTTAAAATATATTAAAATAGAAAACAGTTCATTTAAACTGTAAACATATTACACTATTGTTTTTAGTGTATTTTGAACAAATACATTTAAATGTAAAAATATATATTAATATAGAAATTCATTTTAAATTGTAATATTTCACAATATAAAGTAAATGCTGCCTTGGTGAGCATAAGAGACTTTTCACAAACATTAAAAAATCATACCGACCGGTAGTGTTAATTACCGGTATTTATAAAAAAATGAGTGCATGCATACATATATTTTTCACTAAATGCAAACATTAGAACATTACTTATAATCTCCAAGTAAATGTATTTTAGGTTCAGCAGACAAAAAGTTTAGGAACTCCTAGTTTGTTGGGAGTTATTTTGCACACAGGGATAGATCAGTGACACAGTGTTCTTTTTGGAAAGTTGTATTGAAATGATGCAACTACCAATTGAATTCCTTGACTGCATTACGTAGCTCATTTGTTACTTAACACATTAATATTTTTTCAGCAACCACCAAAGCAGACAGGTGTGTTGGGGGCAGTGAACAAACCTTTAACGGTAACCGCTCGGCGACCATTCATTAAAACCACCACCTCCGACACAGGGAGCAACGCAAGCACTAACTCCCAACCCAGCTCGCCTGCAACAAATAAGAGCAGGTTTGTGCTTATCAGAATTTATTATTTTTACTTTTCATTCACTATGATAGTGAATGAAAAGTAAAAATGGATAAATTCTACATCATAGTGAATGAAAAGTAAAAATGGATAAATTCTACATGATGTAGAATTTATCCAGCATTGATTAATCTTTACTGCAGGAAGTGTGTCATCCTTATCAAGAATTTACAACTTTCTCTTTCTCTACCATAAAGGGATGTGATTTCTGAGGCTTCAGAGACGGGGGCAAGGGAGAATGAAGAGAATCCAGTGATTACAAAAGCAGGAGGTGTAAAGAAGGTCAGAAATATCCCATTTAAACAACGAAAATGCTGGACTTTTTCACTTCTGTTGTCCCTTATTCCGTTTTTTTGCTCTCTTTTAGGAAGAGGCTGCTCAGCCCAGTGGGAAGAAACGTGCTGCACCTGCAAGTGACGGCACAGAGAACAGCGTGTCTTCAAACCCCTCTGCAGTGTCAGTGCCCCCTGCCAATAAACCACGGCGTGGCCGACCCCCTAAAAACCCTGCGGGTGTTGCCACACCAGATAAAGAGGCTGGAGCTACGACAGGGGGAGGGTCTGGGCGGGGCCGGAAGAGAGCAGCACCAGCTCAGGATCCCGCCACCACAGCCTCAGCTGATTCAATCAGTGTCAAGACACCAAAACAGCAGAAAGAAGCAGAGCCCAAAAGAGCGGGGCCGCAGAGACAGATTGACCTGCAAAGGTAACTGAGTGACTTTTCTGTACATTATGCATAGTATGATATAAATCACTTGTAGTTTTACTGGAAATTAATCTAGAATTTCCACTTTACCACTAGGCCCGCATTTGATGATCTATGAATGCTTTCACACCATTTCCAAAGATTAATTTTTATTTATGTTGTTTTCCTGTTTGCTGAAAAGAACTCAAAAGCCGTAATATTTCATTTTTGGGAGGTGTCTTTGGTACCATGACTGCAAGCAATTATATACTAACTCAGAGCTAGAGAATAGTGATGTGCTATAAAATGGGGAAGTTTGGCCTTAGTTTCTAATTGGTAAACGCAGCGTTCCAGCCAGGCTAAGATGCATGATATCATCATCGCACAGAACCCATTTATTAACCTTTGTATGTCAGGGACTTTTTCTAGCAGGAGGATGGCATCTAATGAATTTGCTTACTAAAACAATCATTCAATGAAAATAATAAAAGTATCTTGTAACTTTAAATGTGCAGTATACATTTCTATGTTGTTTATAAGTAGTAGAGCTATGTAATTGTGTTTTATTAGCATAAGTATAATTAATAATTAAAATAACTTATTAGTACTGTTATTAGCAAGCAGCCTGTTACTCACAGTATACTATCATTTTCATTTATACTTTTTTGTACACTACAATCCAAAAGTTTGGGGTAATTTTTTTTTTTTAATGAATACTTTTATTCAGCATTAAATGGATCTAAAGTAACAGAACAGCATTTATTTGAAATAGGATTTTTTAGAACTTTACTGTTTAACTTTTAATCAATGTATTAAGGTTTCCACGAAAAAAAATCAACCATTTTCAACATTTATAATAGCTGCTTAAAAATCAGCTTTGCAATCACAGGAATTACTTACATTTTAAAATAAAATCGAAAACAGCTGTTATTTTAATTTTTCCGTTTTTACTCTATTTTTATCAAATAAATGCAGCCTTGTGCACAAGACTTTCAAAAACATTTTGCTGATGTTTTGCATGGGAACTGAGCAGGGGAAGAACTTTTTCTTGTGGCCCTATACATGAGAAAATCACCCGTTTGTTAAACCGCTTTTTCATTAAACGCATGAATGGCTAGAGTGCATTTCGCTTTCATTTTTACATGCGCTTTTTTTTTTGCTTAAGATCATTTGAAAATTGTATGCCACATTCTGTCTCACCACTTTGTCACCAGCTGTAATTGAATTATTTTATGTGGAGTTGAGGCAGGTGTTTCTTTTGTTTAAGATCAGTGAGGGTAGCACAGCGAGAACAGCATGCGTACCAAGACATCCGCCTGTCTCAGAAGACTTATGGAAGTGAAGGGGAGACAGAGAGAGGGTTTGAGTCCAGCCCAGAGTATGTACACTCACTCACACAGCTACAGGAGCAGCAGGAAGAAGCCATTCTCGAACAGCTCAGGGGTGCAGCAGGCCCCAAACTGAGAGAATCCACCTATGCAGCAGAGCAGGGGGAGCTGTCAGTGAGTGTCTGAGGGAGAGCTTCATTTAGCACTGATGTCATGCTGTAACCTTGAACACTCAAGCAGTTCATGTTTCTTGTAGCTTTTGGCTTGAAGGAATAGTTCCCTAAAATGAAAATTGTCATTTACTTTACCCTAATGTTGTTCCAAACCGTATCCAATGTTGTCGTTTTTCATTGAATAGGAATACTATGATAAAGTTTGAAGAATGTGCTCAAGCAACATTTCTTATTAATATCAATGTTGAAAACAGAAGGGATGCTTAATTTTTTTGTTGAAACAGTGATCATTTTTTTTCAGTATTCGAATAAAATAAAAAAAAAAAAAAAATTGAAAATCTTTTGAGACATTTTAAGATAAATGTAATGCATCCTTACTGATGAAGCAATTCATTTCTTTACTTTCTTTTTTTAAATTCCTACTGACCCTATCTGTTCTAAATTTCTCCTTTTATGTTTCACGGAAAATTGTAAAAAAAATAAAAACGGCACACTGGTTTGCAATGACATATGGCTAAGTAAATATTGACAATTCTTTCTAAGGTTTCTGCCGGCCCACATGGAATCTCACCTGGCCTAGATATCAGTAATTGTCTTACTTTCTATGTCATACTCTGCTATAATGCAAAGTGTTGATTTAGGTTTTGTTTTTGTTTCAGGTAAAGCGTCGGTTCGTGAAGACGAGGACGGTCAGGCAGTAAATGTTTGAATGACCGAACGAAGAGACACATCTACTTAAACATGAAATGCTCTTCACAAACCTGAACTGTCTTTATCCCACACCTCAGAAGAATGAGGAATGAATTCTTTAGATTCAGATGTTCAAACTTGTATGTAGAAACACAGATCTGTTTCTCTTCATTAGCTTTCTTTTCTTTTTTCTTTTCTGTTGAAATTGTTCTTGTTGCGCTCTTCCTCTGTCTGGAGCCATTTTTAAAAACAAACATTTGAAAGAAAAAAAAATCTGTTTTAATCTGCTCTAAGGTTGCTTATTAAATACATGGAAAGATTTTTTTTTACTGTTTTATCTCCCTCTCCTCTTTTAACCCTCTATTAAATCCAAATATTGTCATCAGATTTCTTTGATTGCAAGGATTCATTGAGGCTCATTTCCTACATTTACAGTGCAAGGACTGCAAGACTTTATGATTATTTATTCTGCTGGGTGTATGAGCATGAATTCCTCATTCAAGGGGAACACCCTGCATTTGCTACATGAGATTTGTGTGTTTGGATTAATTCTAAATATTGTTCCAATATTCAAATTGCTTCACATTTAAATAAGATATTCCATTTAATTTCCCCCACACACATTTTTAACTGTTACAAAGCTGTTTTTCACCAAATTACATTCTTAGAATACGCATTTGACATCTACTGACATAATATAATAACTTGCACAGAACAGATTCACAGATAAGTTAATTTTTCACTTTTTTAATTCAAAAGAATGACAATTTCACAATAAATAACCATGCTTGTACGGCTCGAGTAGGTTTTTTTTCTGTCTCGTTTTGCAAAGGAGCTTAAAGTGACTAAAGCCAGAGCCTATGACCTGCATTTCTCCTTTGACAGAAGTTTTTGTCCTTTTATTCACTTCGTGCAATATTGAACAAGGTGATCACTACAGGAAGACAGTCTTTTTGTTTTTGTTTCATTTTTGTTTTTCATACAAAATATAAATCCAGCCATCGATGGTGCATTCTAGAGATGAACAGTACTTTATCCCCAAAAAAACTTGGCTATATGTACATGAGAAAGGTGTATGAAAGCAACTAGCTGTGAAAGTGTGGGCATTATGAAAACAGATGGTATGTGGGAATGCTAACAATTAGAGGGAGGTCAAATAACAGAGGGAGAAAATAAACCTTTTAACAATTCACCCCTGCAATAACAGAACACTAGGTAAAAAACAGGTTCACAAAGCATTGTGTGGCAGTACTTGTTCTTGGCCCGTTTGCTTTGAAGCATCTGTAGAAGAGAAAACTATAGCCGTTTGATTCATGCTTGCAACATCAGTTTAAAACGTGTGAAATATGAAATAATATCTGCAGCCTGCGAATGGAAATCTTAATACAAATGTGATATGATCAAAAAAAACACACCCCACCTCACACTGAGACTCTTTTAAACCTCTACACCAACTAGTTTTGTGCCTTAACAGTTTTTGATGCACCTCATCATCTTGATTGTTCCACAAAGAAAAAGCCAATCATTATTAAGAGGAGAAACTCTTGTGTCTTCACTTTCTCATCTCTGCATGTACAAACTTTTTATACTTTAATGCAAGTTTTATACAATACATTCCTCAAAAACAAAAAAATATATCTGTCCACGATCAAGTCGAACCCCTACAGCTGCCTTGAAAAGAAGTAGAGAAAGGATTTTGGGCCACCAATACCACATCGACCCCTTTGTCAAAAAGAGGGAAAAGTGAGAAGGGGCATCTTCCTATGATTTAAAAAAAATTAACACTTCACCCAGTACGTTTGAAACCATGTCTGCACTCGCAACGTAACACCATGTCATCTGGCCATTTCTACTATACAGACTGATTAGTGCAAAGGAAAGCCAAAAGAAACATTAAAAGAATCAAATGAGCAAATAAAACACACATTTGTTCATCGTAAGAGCGTCAAATAGAAGGGGTCTAATTAATCTCAAAATTTGTTTTTAGATACTGAATATCCCATTCAAATAAGCATATCCCAAAACAATTTTATAGTGTACAGATAGAAGAAAAAAGACATTCCTGCTATTTTGCCTTTTAAATGTACACAACCTTAAATATACTAATTTACATGTGCTAACATTGTTTCACAGATGCAAGTGGGAGTTTCTTTTAGTGTGAAATGACAGGGATACAGGCTTTGTCTTTGTTGGGTTTCTTTAAAAGGGAAGTGACGTCCTAAATTTAAGAGGGAAAATTATTGTAGCAAGGCAAAAACAAAGTGAAAATGATGGGAGGGAAAAGACAAGACAAGGGACGTGGACATTTGCTAGAGATAGAAGATGACGCATTGTCTTGCAGTCTAACTGCTGATCTTACCCAAACATTCACTCTGAACACAAACCAAGATGGCTGATGCACGTGTGGATGGTTGGGTGGGAGTGAACGGGTCATGAAGCAGGAGGGGTTTGAGGGAAACATGGCCTGATGAAAACAACTGGATGATCAGTTGCTTAGTAGCAGTTCTGTCGCTGTCTCCACATCCCATGATTTTGATGACAAGGCTACTATTACTGCATTCTGTTTGGGAGAGAAAGACAGAATGTTACACTCCCTTTCTAAGCAACAGTACATTTGTTGAATTAACTCTTTTAGCTGATGCTAACAGTTCACTTATTTGACTGAACAATATCTTAATCTAAATCTTAATCAGAACATCATAAAGAGCTATTCCACAAGTCAACTGAACTTACAAATGCCAAATTTCATTCTTTCCAATAGTGCCTACAAACATCACAGGAAAAAAAATAACTTTAAACTATATTAAAGTAGAAAACGCATATATATATATATATAGAGCTGTCAATTGATTAAAAACATTAATCGCACATTTTTCTGTAATTGATCGCACATAAGCTTTTAAAATATTTTTATATTGTAATCATTTCACTTTTAATCTCCAAATTAATGTAAAAACAGCAAAGACAGTAGCCTATATTTTAAATATTTGTTTTATGGCATCTTTTTAAGAAAGAGGGCCAGTACCGATACCAATACTGTTACTGATGTCTGAAATGTATTTATTTTTCTCAATTTTAGCCATTATAACCATTCAGCATTACAGTAGAATTAAAAGCTATCAATTTTAGCATTTATTAGGCTATAAAAAATTACAACAAATTTTTATTTAAGTGAACTTAAAACAATCTTCACATAAACCTATTGTAATAAATGCCACATTTACCTGTGCCCTTCAATATATCAGGGCTCATTTTTTTCTATTGGCCCAGTCAGATTTTTACTGGCCCTGTCAAAATGCACAAAAAGTTATTGTTTTCGTAGTTTTTTTTACCCATGTAACCTTGTAAACAGTGCTTTAAGATTTTCAGGCAGGTCTAACAGGTAGGAGGATATATACAGAAATTGAATATAGACGTTATCATACGCTTCATAGTCTTCACTGCATAAATGATCAATTAAATATAGATTAATCCTTATTAAAGACACAAAAGTTATTCAGTCAGAGCAGTGAGTGATTTTCTCTTTTTCTTTTGTTCTTGATTATTGCACATTGTGTTTATGCACAGACACATTTCAGTAGGTTCACGTTGTTTCCACGCATTCAGGATAATGTTTTGATTTGTCACGTATGTTGCCGTTTAGCAATTATGATTGGATCCGTGTACTGTAGTAGGTATTTGCAGTCAGGTTAAGGCGGTTGGTTAAGTGTTTTTTTCCATGTGGTCCTGTTCGACATCTCAACTTCTCAAAATTTTTAATTTACCTTGAAAAAAAGGGTGCGATTAAAAATTGTAATCTATTGACAGCCCTAAATAATATATATATATATATATATATATATATATATATATTAAATAGTTCAAACTGAACATTAGAATGAGAAAGAAAGGTGTTTTTTAAGTGACTTTCTAAATTTGTAATAATAATTTTGCAATATTACCGCTTTTAGCGTATTTTTGATTAAATGAATGCAGCCTTGGGGAGCATGAAAGACTTTAAAAAACATAAAAAAAAGTAATGTTTCCAAACATTTTACAGTACCTCTCAAAAGTCATTTATAAATTGTAATAGAAATCAACATGTGAGAAAACCTTTACCTAAAAATATGAATTCATTTTTACTGTGTAATACATGAGTAATATGTTTATTTTACAGACACTGTAGTTTAGGGGGTTGCCAACTTTTGTGACATGAAGTGTCATTTTTATTTTATTTTAATTTATTATAGGTTTAGTTGTGTACTACTTTGATGGTAAGGATTGTTTTGCTAACTCAAGAATGCATCATTAACCAACGCAATTTTGTCTCGTCTGCCAGCCACTGTGGTGGGCGACCTGTAAAACATCTCAGATTATCCTTGGACAAAAAAGATGCACAATTATTAAACTGCTTTACAATCAAACCAAAGCACGTGGGTACGGTCACTTGTTTTGTTTCAGGAGTCTCACACTGCAGTAAACAGTGTAAATGTCTATTACTTTATCAAATGAAAATTTACCCTATTTTCGTGTCATTTACCTTACTCAGAAAGATTCATCCATGCATGTTTTTTAAATTAGTTTGGACAATCATTTTTTATTAAATGTCATAACTTGATCTTCCAGTGAAAAGACAGACTCCTCTCTGGTGATGCATGCCGAACTTCTCCAAACATTTAGTCCGCTTAAACCCTTTTCTTAGAATCGACTGTAAGCTTGCTTTGAGATCTGCCCCAATTCAATTAAAAACCGATGGATAGAACAAAGTCCTCATCCTACTTTTTTATTCATTTACATTTATGCACTTAGCAGATACTATCCAAAACGACTTACAAGAGAGGAACAAAGCAATATGTCAGGGAGCCAACAATATTGGTATTATACAATGCCAGGCTTATTTGACAACTACATTTACAATTACATTTAATACAAGTTTTTATTTTATTTTTGCAAGTGCACTGGTTTAAGGGTGTGGGGTGGTTAAGTGCCTGTGGAAGACTTCTTGAAGGATGTGATGTTTTTAAATAATCACTTATGAATTTCTTGTTTATGAGTTATTTTTTTAAAGAGGACTTTGAGATGAAAACAGCTATAGAGAGCCTAAGTCCCTCCCCTTCCGGTCGACCGCCATGGGACCTTATTTCGGAAAAATATTGTATGGTAGTCAATGGCGAGAGACAACAAATATTTTGATAATATTTTGATAATTCGTTTGAATTGTGCCCTGAATTACACATATGATGTTTGTCAATTTAAAAGATACATTTTAAAGTCAAGAAAGTCGCAGTTTGATGTAAAACTGTTGAGGTATAAGACTTTGAAAATACGTAATTACAAAGACTACAAACCCAAAAGGCGCACATTTTCTCTCAATGAATGAAGCTAACTTTACTGAAGCTAACGTCTGTCATTTTTTCTATAGTCTTACGTTATAATCGTAACGTTACGCCGTCATGCCTGAGTGTTTTGTACCAGACTGCACACACACGAGCAACGGATCTCGCTCGTTGTTTCGCTTCCCGGGAGATGTAGTTCACTGAGCGATTTTCACATAAGACTAAATGTTACTCTTCTGTTTTATGACAAACTGCGACTTTCATAATTATCTTTTAAATTGACAAACATCATATGTGTAATTCAGGGCACAGTTCAGACGGAATAAAAAGATAAGTTGTCTCTCGCCATTGACTACCATACATATTTTTTCCGAAACAAGGTCCCATGAGCCGGAAGCGGAGTAGATTCTTTCAGACATTTGAATAAAAAAAGGTTGTCTAAATTTTGCTATTCACAAGCCACCATAATTGTGTATATATGTTAAATGGTTAGTTCACACAAAAATGAACATTCTGTCATTAATTACTCACCCTCATGTTGTTCCAAATCTGTAAGACTTTTGCTCATCTTCGAACTCAAATGAAGATCTTTTTGATGAAATCTGAGAGCTTTTTGTCCCTCCGTTGACAGCTATGCTACTACCACTTTGATGCTTCAAAAAGTTCATAAAGAGATCGTAAAACTAATCGAAATGAATTAAGCTGTTTTTAGTCCAAAATTTTCTGAAGAGACACGATAGCTTTATATGACGAACAGATTGAATTTAGGCTGTGGCACCCTCTTCAAGACGTTTGAAGAAACCTTCCTGCAAAGCTGAAAAACTATGCGCAAGTGTACCTATATGATAAATAAAATCCATTTATGACATTATTTTTGAAAGAATTTTCACTTTATAGCATTTTTACACAAGTGCTTGTGGTTCATCACATAAATCGTTCGAGTCTCTTCAGAAAATTCAGACTATACCGCTCAATTCATATGGATTAGTTTTACGATCTCTTTATGAACTTTTTGAAGAGTCAAAGTGGTAGTAGCATAGCTGTCCATGGAGGGACAGAAATCTCTCAGATTTCATCAAAAATATCTTCATTTGTGTTCTGAAGATGAACGAAAGTCTTAGGGTTTGGAACGGCACGAGGGTGAGTAATTAATGACAGAATTTTCATTTTTGGGTGAACTGTCCCTTTAAGGACCGTAATAGGACAAGCTTGAAAACTCAGTGACAGTGTTCATATCCAATTAATATCAAGTAATGTGCTGAAAGCTAAAGGCAACATGTGCCAATAGTGCCACGCGCCCCTAAGGTTGCCAACCCCTGCTGTAGTATGTGCATCTCTGAATTTAACCACACTAGCAGCTGTCCATTTTCAGTACTTACTTTGTCAAAGCCCATTGCACAAAGTTTGTCTATTTTGCGTGTGTACTCAGGACTGGAGACGGGAGCACCGGCGTAAACGTGAGACCAGAGACGAGCAGTTTGTTTGAACATTTCTGGATTCTGCTTATACTGCAAAAAAAAAAAACACAACAGTGATGTACTTGAAAGGTTTGCAATGCTTTGTTATTGCACATTCTCAGTCAGACAGACACACTGACAGATGCATATTTTACACAAATATGTACCTGATTGGCTACTACAGCGTCTTGGGGATCATCTGGCTCTGCTGCAGCTAACAGAGCCTGTAGTGACAGCAGGACTGTTCGCAATGTCATAGCAGCAGCCCTGTACACAGGAAGTGAAGACAGAATAAGTAGTAGTTGAAGAATGAGTACAGAATCTTTTTAAAAAAGGAACAGGAACAGGAAAGAGACAATAGTTTAGAGTACAGTGTCAAAAGCATTAGATGATGCAGGATATGCTAGATAACAATAAACTAGACATATCATACTCATTAATTAATAAGCACTCACCATTGGTCTTTTAAAATGTCCAAACATATCGCCCCCGTAACTGAACTTATATTGGGATGCCAGATTTTAGTAATAAACCGCACCTGAAAAAGATGAAAAAAAAAAATCATGTTTTAAGTTCAACATCCTTTGATCTCTCAATTAAAGTCAACAATAAATCATAATCGATCACATCTTCTTTGTTAGTGCACGTTCCGGCTCTTCTTGTGAACGATTCATCAGTGCACAGTGCTAGAATTGAGGGGGAATTGGGGGGACCCCCCATAAGTTAAATTAAAAATAGAAAAATGTAACTCTTGTATTGGAACTAAAAAATTAAAGTTGAATTATTACACTGATAAAACATGACTTTAATAATTTATGATTACAAATTTCTGTTGTCATCTCTGTGTTTACAGTCCCATTTAGAACATACTGATACTAGCAGGTATTTTTATATAATGTGTCAGTAGTGGTAATTATTGCATGAATAGGTTTAGCTGCCACAGAAATTACTGAGTTCTTGAAGACTGGTTAAATCTACAAACTGCCTTTGAATTTTTGCAACTAGTGTCGACTCCTAGAGACTGTAAAGCCCTGTTCACACGAAGGATGATTACTATAACGATAAAGAAACAGTTGCAGAAATAATTTGAAATATTAAAAAAACAGCAGTCCACATCACAACAATAATGACAATGGCACAAAGAAACAATGTCATTCTAATCACTTTTAAAACTATTTTTCCAGCTAATGAACAATAAATACAATGACAGCCCAAAAGAATCCATCCAGCTTTAAGAGCTTGAGCATTAAAGTGGCAGACGAAATAAAAATCTGTAAATTAGTTAATTCCATGGAAACGTAATAATACTCACCACTCTATAACTTTCAAATGGTGCAGAAGATGCTAATAAATTAGTAAGTTATTAATATTTAATATTAAGTGAACATGGTTGTGTGTCTTTAAACACCTGCCTTCCATCATGGTATGCAAGACCCACTATTAACCATCCAATATATTCCTGACTGGTAAAATCAAGCTACATGCTTTCCTTAGTTTCCTATTGAAAATCCTGTTTCACATAGAATTACACTAAATTATATTTTAACCACAATAACTAATACTCATAAAAACATCAAATATTAAAAAAGATTACCTTTGGTGGATTAAAAGGATATGTTTCAGGAATCTTGATTTCTAGCTGATATCGGCCCCCTGTGGGGGAAAATAGCTTGTAAGTTACAATCTTATCCACAACATTAATGTATTTGCAAACATCATGGAAGCAATAGAGAAGACTGAAAAAAATAGTCACTCTACCTTCATATGGTGTGTCTGGTGGTCCTGCTATTTCTCCCTTTAACTCTGTGAAGTTTTCATCCACCAGATCTACTTTTATTTGATTTTTACTTGTCTGTTATAAAGCAAAACAAAAATGGAAACCGATAAAAAAAAGTTTAACTATTGTGCACTTTATGTGATCAGGAAAAAATGTCAGAATCAAACATTTAGCTAGTGAGACAAGGTAGTTGTCTTTCATTCTATTGCCCAGAACAAAGAAGTGACCAGTAAGTTATATAGTCGTGAGGCTGTCTCAAAACATAATGAGCTGCCTAGGTAGACAACATGATAGGAGCCTATGATTCCCAAAAAAGCTGTCTAGGTAGGCAGCTCAAAATGTTAAGAAACAGCCATGGTACTGCACTACTGAAAACTACTCAAACAGCCTAGCAGCAAACTGACACTTAATCAAACATGTCTGGATACAAGTAAAAGAATAAAAAAAGTATTTTGAAAGATAAAACCTACATTAATGGGCGATAAACAAGAGTGCTTATATTATTATAGCACACTAAACAAGTGTTAGTGAAGCTAGCAGGCTAACTATGTCAAATAGCATGTTTGCTCCATAGCTAAAGCTCGGCGTATGCCATCACAAATCTAGCCGTTCTTTGATGTGTCTATAAAGTATTGTCGCATTTCGGACTAGGCTTTCGTCTTAAAACATCAAGGGAAGTACATTTTTTTCATGTATGACTTCCGTATCTAAAAGCCATCATAAAACAGCTCATGCTAACATTAGCTTAGCATGCTAAGCTAGCTCATTGGCTTCTGAATGTTTATCCCCCAAAGTCCTTTTGTTTGTACAAATAGAGTAAAGTAACGTTTTGCAAACCTCTTCGCTCTTCAGCACTTCTTTAAACTCTCGCTTGATCCTCTGCACAGCGATATTTGCCATGGCTGATTAATTCCCCTCTCTTTCACTCTTTCTCTTCCGCTGTTTTTGAACCTCCAGTCCGCAAAGACTGATAGAGCTTCACTTTCACACCCCTCTCTCTCTCGCTCGCTCGCTCGCTCGCTCTCTCTTTCCTAAACAGTACGCTGAACTCCAGTGCAAACACAATGAGAGCCTGGAAAACTCAAACGCTGCACTAGAACACTGCGTTTGTCCTCTTTGTTGAATCAGGTGGAGATATTATGCGTTGAAAAGCAGGGCTCTTGACATATCCAGAAAGCTTTCAGATCTAGTATCAGTCCCCTATGGAGTGCTGCTGTCACATGATATCGTGGATGCATCTGTTTCACTCCCACGTGATACAAGCAAAACACATCTGTCCATCCTCACCCCTGCAATTTTTTTGCTAACAATTTATATTTTTAATTAACAAATCAATAGTAAATCATATAGGCCTCAATTGTATACGGAAATGAACATAAATTAGGCGATTTGAATGTAACCTACACAATTATCAGTCACATAAATGAAGATATTTGAATGTAACATACACAATTATCTATTAAACATTACCATTCAAAAATGTCGGGTTAGTAAGATTTTTGGGGCTGAATATTTATCCATCAAATGTGACAGAAAAGACATTTAAATTATAATGTCACCAAAGATTTCTGCTTCAAATAAATACTGTTCTTTTAAACTTTCTATTAATAAAATAATCATGAAAATCAGTTTCCATAAAAATATGAAGAATCACAACTCTTTTCAACATTATTAATAAGAAATGTGTCTTGATCACCAAATCAGATGATTTCTGAAGGATCATGTGACACTGACTTTTTTGTGCTCACACAACTGCAGCCTTGGTGAGCAAGACTTCTTTCAAAACATAAAAAAAAATCACAAACTTGAGATCACAAGAGATCACAGCAATAGCAAACCACAATGATCCAATCAATTCCAGATGGATGAAATCAAGTCCAACCCCTCGTTTTTCTTGTTCGATAAGCCATTTCACTTGGATATGCATCACAATAGAGAAGAAAGACAACTTCTGTTTCATGCTGACTTAAAATTAGGGGGACAGGCTTCTCTCAATAACAGCCCCCCAAAATTGATCTCTGGTTATGAAAAACAGTCAGAAAAAAAGATTGTTTTGGTGCAAAGCACACTAAGTGGTTGCATGTCATGTAGCATCATGTGTTTGTTTTTTTTTTTTTTTTTTTTAATAAGAAAACATCATCCCAACATCATGAGACATGTCAATTGTTAGTCTGAAGTTTTGGTGTGAAATTAAAGTAGATTGCTGAGGTAAAAAGTGCAAAAGCCCTATTCACTTTACAAAAGTACTCATCTTTTTATTAAGTAGTTTTCACCATTACATGATCTCTTAACCCCACTAGATGAGAGCTATAAGTTACAAAGATATCAAGTTAACTGATTGGCATGCCAGTTTACTTGGCATGTTAGATACTTAGCGATTTAACACTACACATTACGATCCCGTATAAATTATTTTTTTTACAATCAGCCATTTTCTGTATTTTTTCAGTATTCAGTTGGTCATGTGACCTTAACATGGTGACTTCCATATTAGGCAACCCACTCCAAGTCAATTAAATCCTAAAAGTATTATTTTACCTGATATGCACTTTTTAAATATTTAACTTTTTAAGTAATGCCATCACTAATAATGCAATCACTAATAATGTTATTTCTGAAAGTTCTCTGAATGTTAAAAACGAAATTTTTTAAAAATGTTTTGGTTATGTGAATGTTAAGGGAACATACAATTTTGAAAACTTTGTTACTTTTGAATGTTCTCTGAACAATCTGAAACAAGAAGAAATGTTAGTTTATAAATGTACTAAAAATGTTTCAGGAAAAAATGTGCCATGCATGAAGGACCAGATAACTTTGAACGAATGTTCTATTAACATTACTGGAAGAATGTTTGTTCATAACTTTAAGAGAACCTTGCCAGAATGTTAGGGAAGTTCTGAGAATGTTCCCTGTTAACTGGGATTGTGTCTAACACAATTCTGGAATTTCAGCAAAGCAGAATTATGAGTATTTGTATGCTGGTGTCACTGTTGCCTTAATTGTGCATGGGGGAATGTTACCACACATGCAGTAATTATTCACATAAATGTTTACAGGTAGTTGTACTCTTAATGTCAGTAACATAGCCTATCACATCATTATGGGTTTTCACTGTAGGCCTCATACAACACAAAAATGTCAAATTATGTTTATTATATATATATATATATATATATTATATATTTTTGTTACTTTGTTTTTAAAAACATTTTCCAAAATTACTCTTCGCTTCTTTATGTGTATGTATACAACTTTTAATGCAGCTGGGGCTAATCTATTACCCTAGATTATAAGAGCACAACACACACACACACACGCACGCACGCACGCACACACACACACGACTGTAAGTGATGTGCACTGCAATTATGCATTTCATTATTTACACCCCGCCGGTGTTGTGCCGAATTTCGACCCCCGCCAAATTATTACCCCCCTAGCATTGGTAGGTTTAGGATTAGTTGTGGGGGAGGGGTTAGGATTAGGGGCGGGGTTGGGATTAGGCAATCAGGTACTGACTTCAACGAGGGGGGTAATAATTTGGCAGGGGGTCGAAATTCGGCACAACACCGGCCCGGCAGAATGCCGATGATAACCAATGAATAGGTGATGCGCTCTGCGAACGGTGAGAAAAGCAACGGCATTTCAGTGTTTACCAAAATCTGCGACGTTTCACGTCATGTAGCGACGTGGCTCCCATCTGTTAGTTCCATAGCTTGTAAAAAATGATTCCACCAGACGAATGTACGAATCCAACTATAGTGAAGGCTTCTCTCATTAATATTAATTACGAGGTGTTTTGGTCGCCCAGTCGACCTTGCTGATTTGCTGAAATAATGTAGACGTTAAAGCGACGAAGACTTACCTCATGAATAATAATTAAGCTACGCAATTGGAAGCCCCAGGAAGGATGTAAAACAACCGTCAGCGCAAGCTCATTACAATTCATGAACCAAGCCTTCGCCATAGTAACATTCCTAATTTTGCTTTCCTGATCCTTATCAAAACACAGACGGAACATCAGCCGGATCTGCGGCCCATTGCCAAATAGCAGTGTACATAGGGCAGGGAGCATTCGCACTGGATTCGGCCTGTGCGACCGGAGACTCTCGGGTCACATATTCACATATCGGTCCTCCTGGTTTGAAGCGAATGTTTTTATATCTCTTCGAGTGAGTTGTCGAAGTCAGTGGTAAGACATCTGTTTACCAAAATCTTGTGTTTTCCATTTTGGTTAACTTTTTATTTAATTTTGTCTTATTAGTATTTTTTAATGCTGTCTGCAGATTCAATCAATTACGATGCTTTAAGCAATACCGGTAATTATAATTCCTCCATCCTCCTCGAAGATATCCCAATAATAGCCTACGTCAAACAGCTTAAGCAAGAACTTCAGAATATTTAGGGCATCTCATGATGTGAAACGTGTTTTTATTCTAGTTGTTTATATTACTTCAACGACATTTTGTGTTTATGAGTGGCTTTTGTTTAGACAGTTTATTCAAGTCAGCCGGCTGAGTGTGAAGTTATCTAAGAGAAGCAACAAAACAGAACCAAGTTTTGAAAAAACGTAACGTTAGCTGAAAAAACAAGAAATTTGCATCAAACGTCTTTTTTGTCGTGTTATTTTGGGAAAAGTATAGTAAATCATCGCTTTGAGTAAGCGTCGTTCTTCCCTGAAACCTGACTTTATTTGTTTACAGTTTCGTAGGCTGATGCATTTAGGCTACTCTCACATATTAAAACGCCCCAAACAAGCGTCGAGTTTTGAGAGAGTTTGTCTATATGGTAAAACTAGGGCCAATACGAAAGTGAAAAAAGATAAAAGAAATTTAGGAGCAATTTGGTGCTTGGACAGTTTTATTTTGTTTATGTTTCAAGTAGTCAAACAGACACATTTTTATCCAGATACACTTTCCCCCATCACAAATAATGTTCATTAGATGAATCATCTATATATGTATATATATAGGTCCTTCTCAAAAAATTAGCATATTGTGATAAAGTTAATTATTTTCCATAATGTAATGATAAAAATTTAACTTTCATATACTTTAGATTCATTGCACACCAACTGAAATATTTCAGGTCTTTTATTGTTTTAGTACTGATGATTTTGGCATACAGCACATGAAAACCCAAAATTCCTGTCTAAAAAAATTAGCATATTTCATCCGACCAATAAAAGAAGTGTTTTTAATACAAAAAGTCAACCTTCAAATAATTATGTTCAGTTATGCACCCAATAGTCAATACTTGGTCGTAGTGTTGTCACGGTACCAACATTTCAGTATTCGGTACCAATACCAGTGAAAATCCACGGTTCTCGGTACCAATTTCGGTACCAAAGCTTAATTTAGATAAAATTTACATATATTAAAGTGTATATCACAGTTACAAAGATGGAAACTGTAGTATTAAAAACACTTTACAATAAGATTATATTTGTTAGATAACATTAGATAAAATGACCTAACAATAAACCTATAGTTATATACATAGCAATTATTCTCCTTGGGGTTAATTTAAAAATATACTAAATACATTTTTTAAATCAAAAGTTTTATCTGTTAACATTATTTAATGCACAATGAATTAAGTGAACAAACATGAACAATCAAGTGTTTGTATTAAATAACATTCACAAACATTAATTAATGTTGTAAAAATATATCGTTCACTCAATGTGTTGATGTTAACACATCAAGTAATGTTAATGAATGGTATCTTATTGTAGTGTTACCAAACTATACAGGAGATAAAACATGTTTTATTTGACTTAACTGTAGCCTACTTTTATTTAATCCAAAACTGCCAAAAATGTCACTCTTGCCTGTCTTCAAAACTTGAGAACCCTGTAGCTGATTTCTAATGCAAGGGCTAGAAATCAATTAATTCTTTGCTGATACTTCCTCGTCATCACGGAGAGCGCAGTTTGCACCGCTTTCTCCTTCTCTCCACCTCTCCACAAGCGCTCGCTCTCGCGTCTCCGCTATGCAAACAGTGACGCGCCTGGAAAAACAAGCTTGCACGTCGCTTCTATTATGAGCGCGCTTCACGCGCGCCTACATTTGAAATTTGCACGCGCGCAAAAAACGTGCTATGTGAACGTGTGAACGGACCTTTATGGCAACGTGACATTAGCCTAATTCAACATATTTCCATATGTGGCTCTTTCCTCCTTTCTTGTCAACAACTGGATTCAGAGCCAACGCTTAGCAGCGCCGCCGATCGCCATGTGTTTTTATGAAGTGGACGCAACTCTGCACCTTTCGGACAGCGCATCAAGAACCGGATTAACCCGGTACTCGGTACCTAGAGAAGCTGGTACCGTAACCGTTAATTGTTTTTAGTACCGACTTGGTACCGAAGTACCGAGTTTTTTTGACAACACTACTTGGTCGGGAATCCTTTTGCAGAAATGACTGCTTCAATGCGGCGTGGCATGGAGGCAATCAGCCTGTGGCACTGCTGAGGTGTTATGGAGGCCCAGGATGCTTCGATAGCGGCCTTAAGCTCATCCAGAGTGTTGGGTCTTGCGTCTCTCAACTTTCTCTTCACAATATCCCACAGATTCTCTATGGGGTTCAGGTCAGGAGAGTTGGCAGGCCAATTGAGCACAGTAATACCATGGTCAGTAAACCATTTACCAGTGGTTTTGGCACTGTGAGCAGGTGCCAGGTCGTGCTGAAAAATGAAATCATCTCCATAAAGCTTTTCAGCAGATGGAAGCATGAAGTGCTCCAAAATCTCCTGATAGATAGCTGCATTGACCCTGCCCTTGATAAAACACAGTGCACCAACACCAGCAGCTGACATGGCACCCCAGACCATCACTGACTGTGGGTACTTGACACTGGACTTCAGGCATTTTGGCATTTCCTTCTCCCCCGTCTTCCTCCAGACTCTGGCACCTTGATTTCCGAATGACATGCAAAACTGAGCAACAGTCCAGTGCTGCTTCTCTGTAGCCCAGGTCGGGCGCTTCTGCCGCTGTTTCTGGTTCAAAAGTGGCTTGACCTGGGGAATGCGGCACCTGTAGCCCATTTCCTGCACACGCCTGTGCACGGTGGCTCTGGATGTTTCTACTCCAGACTCAGTCCACTGCTTCCGCAGGTCCCCCAAGGTCTGGAATCGGTCCTTCTCCACAATCTTCCTCAAGGTCCGGTCACCTCTTCTCGTTGTGCAGCGTTTTTTGCCACACTTTTTCCTTCCCACAGACTTCCCACTGAGGTGCCTTGATACAGCACTCTGGGAACAGCCTATTTGTTCAGAAATTTCTTTCTGTCTTACCCTCTTCCTTGAGGGTGTCAATGATGGCCTTCTGGACAGCAGTCAGGTCGGCAGTCTTACCTATGATTGCGGTTTTGAGTAATGAAACAGGCTGGGAGTTTTTAAAAGCCTCAGGAATCTTTTGCAGGTGTTTAGAGTTAATTAGTTGATTCAGATGATTAGGTTAATAGCTCGATTAGAGACCCTTTTCATGATATGCTAATTTTTTGAGACAGGAATTTTGGGTTTTCATGAGCTGTATGCCAAAATCATCAGTATTAAAACAATAAAAGACCTGAAATATTTCAGTTGGTGTGCAATGAATCTCAAATATATGAAAGTTTAATTTTTATCATTACATTATGGAAAATAATGAACTTTATCACAATATGCTAATTTTTTGAGAAGGACCTGTATATGTACACACACACACACACACACACACACACACACACACACACTGTCAATCGATTACATTTTAACTAGATTAATCACTTTTTTTTCTGTGATTAATCGTGATTAAAATACTTACATTTTTAATATATTTTATATTGTAATAATTTCACATTTAATCTCCAAACTAATGTAGAAACAACATAAAGACAGTATATTTTAAATATTTGTTTAATGGCATCTTTTCATGAATGAAGGCCAGAATCACTAATACTAATGCTGCTAATGATGTCTCTATAAAAATGTATATTGTTTTTCAATTTTAAACATTAGTTAGCCATTCAACAATACAGTGTAATTAACATCTCTTTTTTTAAAACATTTATTAGGCTTCAAAAAATATAACAGCTTTTAATTTAAGTGAACTTAAAACAATCATATAAATGTCATATTTACCTGTGCCCTTACTGTCTAACAGGTAGGAAATATACATAAATTAAACAAAGTTATCAAACAGTCTGCACTGTATAAATTAAAAATATATTGAATGGTTTAAAAACATTTGCATGAATAAAAGATCATATAATGTAACACTAGCCAAAGAATTACAGAAAAATGGATGCTGCTTTAATTGTCTTTAAAAAAATAACGCTTTAAACTGGAAAAAATGAATTGCATGCATTAATATATATATATATATATATAATACATTCAAAATATGTATTATTATTATTAGTGTCTAGAATGTGTGTGAATTGTGTCTTATTCAGGAGAGGATGGCAGAGGGAGGTTATGAACCCTGTGAGTGCATATATATATATATATATATATATATATATATATATATATATTCAGTTAGTGTAGAGATCATTAACTGCAGGCCTAAAATAGATATTTTGAGTATTTAAAGTAGCTAGTCTACCACAGATTTGTGTATATTTGAATTTCAAATGAGTCCTATAGACCTTCCCATGTGAAAGAAACCTTTCTAATTCACCACACCCATGCAGATTTGAGCTCTGTCTCTGTGGTGTGTGTGTGTTCAAAATATGTATTATTATTATTAGTGTCTAGAATGTGTGTGAATTGTGTCTTATTCAGGAGAGGATGGCAGAAGGAGGTTATGACCCCTGTGAGTGCATTTGCTCTCATGAACATGCCATGAGGAGACTTATCAACCTGGTGAGTTCACCATCAAATTGTAATAATAGCAAAACAATACATGCTTAATGTGTGAGCCTTCTCTGGATCAGCTATTAGAAATTAATCCGATGAATTCTATAGAAACTAATTGATACATTGATCTGTATGATCTGAAAGAAAAGTGAAGAATTAAGATGGACCCTCTCCTCATATTGGATTTCTGTTCTTTTCTTGGTACAAAAAGATACACCTCTGGTCAACAGTTTGGAATATTTTTTTTATTTTTTTAATGGTTTTGAATGAAGTCTCTTATGGTCACCTCTACATTTATTTGATGAAAATTCCAGTAAAATTCCAGAAACATTTCTTATTATTATCAATTCTGAAAACAGTTTGTGCTGCTTAATATTTTTGTGGAAACTGTGATACACTATCATAATTTTTTTTGGAGTAAGTAAGATTAAAAAAAAAAAAAAAAAAAAAATATATATATACTTTTATTCAGCAAGGACACATTAAATTGATCAAAAGTGCCCGTAAAGACATTTACAAAAGATATTCTTTTGAACTTTCTATTCATCAAAGAATTCTTAAAGGAAATGTATCACATTTTCCTCAAAAACATTAAGCAGCCAATAAAAAACATTATTAGTAATTGAGCACCAATAATAATTGATAATTAGC
Source organism: Rhinichthys klamathensis goyatoka (assembly GCF_029890125.1). Classification (NCBI taxonomy): domain Eukaryota; kingdom Metazoa; phylum Chordata; class Actinopteri; order Cypriniformes; family Leuciscidae; genus Rhinichthys; species Rhinichthys klamathensis. The sequence continues at coordinate 135,673 of NW_026606753.1, read as the reverse complement.
ACCAAATCAGCATATTATAATTATTTCTGAAGGATCATGTGACACTGAACTGAAGACTAGAGGAATGATGCTGAAAATTCAGCTTTGCCATTATAGGAATAAATGACATTTTAAAATATATTAAAATAGAAAACAGTTATTTTAAATTGTCATCATATTTTACAATATTACAGGTTTTTTTTTACTGTATTTTTAATCAAACAAATGTAGCCTTTTTGAGCATAAGAGACTTCTTCAAAAACGGTCAAAAACTAATGTCAGGAATTTTTATAATAGAGAGAGAGAGTTGTAAGTGAATGAATTTAACAGTTGCTAATGAAACTATGATACTAATTAATTATTGCAAAAGCGGTGTCGAAAGGCATTTTGATTTAATGTCATTTGGATGTGTGCCAATCTGACAGGGCCTCCATGTTCCAGACAGGTTTGTAGATTTCGAGAGCTGTAGTGGCCAATGCAATAACAGAAGGAACTTCATATACAGGACCAACTTCATCTAGCCAATTTATTAAAAAAATCTTTAAGTCTTTATTAAAAAATACATTTAGGAAAAATCATAGAAAATACCTATCTTTTTAAAAGGATGCTAGGTGTTTAATAATTTTGCTGTTGTGGTCTGAATGAATGACCAATAGAGGGCGCTAGTGATCCTTTGGTTCAGGCAAAATAACACTTGATTCAACTGTTTGTAGAGGAAACGTTTGAATAGTTTTTGCCCTATTAAAAATTGTAAAAATGTTGCGGTATTAAACAGAAATAGAAATATGATATAATTTAATATCAATATATATCAATATATATATATATATATATATATATATATATATATATATATATGGTAAATGGTAAATGGACTGCATTTATATAGCGCTTTCACTGACCCAATAGCCACCAAAGCGCTTTACAATTTGCCTCACATTCACCCATTCACTCACTCATTCATACACCGACGGGCAGGGAACTGGCATTTTGCAGAGGGATACACGTGTACGTTGATTGTTTCAGACAAGTTAAGTGAAATTTTAATGAATGTTTTATGAATTAATGTAATGTAGAAGCACCCGTTTTGTTCTAAAACTGCTTCAACTGAGAATCCCAATGTTGTCATTTCATCCATAGAGTATGTTTTTTTTTAGCCTGTTGTTTAGCTAAAATATTGTCTTTGTGATTCCTTTCCAAGCTGAGACAGTCACAGTCCTACTGTACAGACACAGAGTGCCTTCAGGACAGTAAGTCTGTCCGTCTAAAAAAGAGGCAAATAACACATAGCACACATGCTGTGTGTTATTTTTTAAAATTGAGTTTTGTATGTACGCAGTACCAGGCCCCAACTCCTCAGTAGAAGGGGACATCACTCTGCCCATGATTATTATGGGATGGCTAGTTCTAGCTCTCGTGATCTTTCTGTTCCGCCCAGCCAGCTTGAGGGGCTCTTCAACCAGCGGCAAGCCCTCCAGTCCCCATGGCGTAAGTCATGCCAGACAAACTCCCTCAAATCATTAATGAATGAGCATTATAATGATTAAACTGTGTCAGTTATCACTTATAAGTAAGCCGTAATCAAACTCAATGACCTCCACATGATAACGGTAATCAGAAAGTGTAGCAAAGTATACATCCTTAATAGCTTTTAACCATCAGTAAATCATCTCATTTGTATTATGGGCTGCTTTAACTTTGAATTACTTGATTGATATTGTAATTCGTGTTGTCATTGGATGGATTTTTTTTTTATTATTTAGAATCACGGCAGAGAGCCACCAGCACCTCCAGTGGACTAGAACCCTGCACAAAAGATTTGATCTTTTAATCCAGCTTCCACCTGATCAGCTACTGTGACCAGTATAACTTGTTAGCTTCCTTAATCATCTGTCAGTATTTCTGATTCCAGATTCTTTAGTCCAATATTGAGAGGGTGATCTACACAGACTATTGGATAACAAGGTGTTTCTACAATGCTAGTTGCGTTTCAAAAGGGAGTTAAAAAAGAAAGTTGTCCAAGTGGTCAGTTGTTATAGTCTGATGATTTTCAGGTTTATATATCTCAGTCTTCAATTTCTTACTTCTTCTGTTTTTATTATAAAGCCTTATTAGGTATTTAGCAAGTTGTTAAAATAACATATACGCTTATGTAATGACACTTAACCTAGATCAGACTGAATATAAATTGCAGTAAAGGTTACCTAGTTATCGTGTGTCATCAAGAGATTTGGGTTATTTTCAAGTAGACTGAGGTGGAGAGAATAAAATGTCTTGTCCTTTGGTAGCTTATACATTCCAAAGCTATGATGACTTCACAGACATGAGGTCATTGGTCCATGTTAGAGCATTAGCCTTGACTCTGCATTAGGTCATTCTGAATACAGATGTACTTTGAAATGATTCACACATTTGAGGTTGACAAAGACTACTACTTAAATTTCACAATTTTGTGCAAGAGGAAATAATGAAATGGGAGTATTCCAGTATTTACTTGGCACTTATTTCTGTAGTCATGGCTGTGTGAATGTTTGGGTGTTTGGGAATGGTCTGAGATCTGATCTAAAACAGACATCTCCACCCTGAAGACTATGACAGTCTATTTATCCTTCATGTATAAAAACCGTTAGTGCAACTGCTAGTATAGACTGTTAAATGCCAATCTGAACAGAGTTTTGTTGCGTTTGCTCCGGAATCATTATGTTGCTATACTTTCTAGAATAAATTTCAGTGATGAGAATCTAAAAACAATTTTATCTTTCAAAATAAAATTTAAATGGGTTACTTTGGAATTTTGGCAAATCTACCAACTAGCACTTTGGTTTTGGCACCTTTACGTTTGTGTACACAAGGCGGAGCTCCAGAAAAACACCAAAGATACAATGTTAATCTCGATTTCAAGTGTGGTTGAACTTCTTGGGGAAACTTCCCTGTCTGTTCAGTTCTGTGAAAAATGAAAATGTTAGAATGCCTTAATGGCACTAAAGTCAGTTTGATTAATTGGACAGACTAATGATTTCTGGAAGGTGGTGGTGTGGATTTCAGGGCATGTAAATTGAATTCTGTCTATGTACACTGTTCTAATAAAACTGCTCTATGAAAGGGCTTCATCTATGCACTTTTGGATACTTAAAAATAAATATAAACAATAGCATCACTTCTTTTGCCTTTCTTTTGTTGGGGACTATTTATTGGTGGTGGTTAGTCTTTTTATACGTTTCTAATTAAAATGGTTTAGTATGACTACTCTCAATAATAATTTCTGCGTCAAAAAGACCACTAATGATTTCCTCTGATTACGTCAACAAAACGTCCCAGTGACTGATTGGCTGCTGCTGAAACGTCTCCGTTATCCACACGTATGTTTCGCTGTAATGAAATTCATGTCAAATGGCAAGTGCCCAATATTCAATTTGGCCATATTTTTATTTAGGAGCTTAATAAATTACATTTAAGTAGTAAAGAAATAATAATAATAGAACGTTTCGTTCTATGACGATTCATTTGCTTGGTTTAAATCACAGACAAACTAAGATTGAGTTTGCTCCTGCTCAAGTTAACGAGGCTCTTAGTTTGAAAAGACTTCATGCCCCGGAAGCAGACGCCCATGCCCGCCCCTCTCAGAAGTGTTTACGTTGCTATCCTCCTCCCGGTGGGTGTGTGTGTGTGTGTGTGTGTGAGTGAGTGAGTGAGTGAGTGTGAGTTTGCTGTATGTGTGTGTGTTCTTCGTGAGTGTATGTATCAAGGATATAATAGTTTTATTCATTCGGGAACAAGGCACCTCAGACGGAGCAACGTCACCTGCACAGCCTTGATTCACACTGAGGAGTGTTTTAACTGAAGAACTTTACTGTGAGACAAGGTAAGTCTATGTGATTTATTTATAGCTATTTATTTATTTATTTTAAAAAGATTTTAAAGTGGATCTTATTGAACTCATTGAATTTAAAGTTTGTGGTTGAAGCTATACAGAATTTGAACTGATATTCTTTAAGTCTATAAATTATTGAACAGATCAGTTATAAAAGTTGAAAGAGTTCAAATAACCATGTATTCATCATGAGAACATAAGCAATCAAATAAATACTACATTTCATTACATTTTACATGTTAAAAGTATCGACAGGCATCTATAAAACTTTTTTTGGGGGAAAATGCTTTCACTTGTATCTTTAAAAGTTGATCTGGTTCTTATTAGTTATTTTATGGCTATTAAAGAAGAGCCATAAACGTTAATTACGTTTACGGTTCGTTTTTTTTAGTCGAATATTTTCAATGAATCTCTTAGCTGACCGTTTCGCAAAACGGCTCTGAATGATTTGTTCGCGAATTGGGTTGAATCAGTCTTGAGTGATTGTCGAGTCAACAACACCCGCTGATTTGAGGATTAGACTGATGGGGTTAAATATAAGTTATATACACTTTTAATATTCACAATTATTTTATAATTATTTTGAAAAATAATGTAAAATGTTTTTGGTGTTTACAAATTTAACAAACAAACGAGACCGAGTTGATTTTAGAATAGGGATTCATTTAAAAAAAAAAAAAAAATTAAGAGATCACTGAATATATAATATATTACATATACTATATAAAAGAATCACTGAATCTGATTTTGGGACGCTGAGTGTCACTACTTAAAGGGATAGTTCACCCAAAAATGAACATTCTGTCATTAATTACTCGCCCTCATGTTGTTCCAAATCTGTAAGACTTTCATTCATCTTTAGAAAACAAATAAAGATCTTTTTGAGGAAATCTAAAACCTTTCTGTCCCTACATTTACAGCTATGCAACTGACACTTTGATGCTTCAAAAAGTTCATAAAGAGATCGTAAAACTAATTAATATGAATTGAGCGGTTTAGTTAAAATTTTCTGAAGAGACACAATCACTTTATATGGCGAACAGATTGAATTTAGGCTTTTATTCACATTTAAACATTCATCAACTCACATCAGTTGTGGTAAAAGGAAGCTCAAGCATGTTTGCTTGAGGTGTGAGAACCAATGAGGTTCATTCTCGTGTTACGCAGCACCTTTGAGCTTCCGCAAGGACCAATGAGGTTTGTTTTTGCTCGTCAAGCAGATTCGGTAGAGCTAATGTTTATGTTCGCAGACCAATGTTTAAATGTGATTAAAAGCCTCAATCCAATGTGTTCATCATATAAAGCGATTGAGTCTCTTCAGAAAATCTGGACTAAACCGCTCATATGGATTAGTCTTATGATCTCTTTTTGTAGCATCAATGATTCAATGTGGTAGTTGTGTGTGGCAATGGAGGGACAGAAAGCTCTCAGATTTCATTAAAAAGATCTTCATTTGGGTTCCGAAGATGAACGAAAGTCTAACGGGTTTGGAACGACACGGAGGTGAGTAAACGATGACAGAATTTTCATTTTTGGGTGAACTATCCCTTTAATGTCCCCTGGGGTTAGTAATATGATATTTACCACTGACCTCCTCGTGAGCCCCTGGATCCCTGCTGAAGAGGATGAATTGTATTCGGCTGGTTAATAAGAGGCCATTCATAATCATCACAAAATCTGTTGCACACCATTTATGGCCATAAACTGTGACTTTGATTCCATCTGTCTCTCTTCTCAGATGTTTCAGATTAAAAAGATTTGCTGTATAGGCGCTGGGTATGTTGGTGGTCCGACATGTAGTGTCATTGCCAGCATGTGTCCCGAGATCACAGTAACGGTGGTGGATGTTAATGAATCCCGGATCAAAGCCTGGAACTCAGATACCCTGCCCATCTATGAGGTAACAACGCAAAAGCAATAATGCGGTTGACCTGTTAACTTCCACCCCCTTTGTGAGCATAGGCCTACATCTGATCTTAAATGTTTGTAATTTATAAATGCCTTGGAAGACCTATTGCAGACCTATTTTTTGAAAGCAAAAAAGGGAAGTGTAAAAAGTTTTTACCATAACGCAATTGTACAAACTAAACTTTTTTTTTTTGTATTAAAATTGAAAAATCGTTGCACACAAATATATTTTCCTCATTAAATTTTTTTTTACCCCTAAATATTTGAATAGTAGATGTAAAAATGTAAAGAAATACTTCAAATGCTTTAGCTAATTACAGATTTAATTTAAAGGGATAGTTCACCTAAAAATGAAAATTGTCATAATTTAATCACCCTCAAGTTCTTGTTCAAGTTCTCAAGCCTGTATGAATTTCTCTCTTCTGCTGGACACAAAAGAAGATATTTAGAAAAATATGGGTAACCAAACAGTTGATGGGCACCATTGACTATTTTGTTACCGACATTCTTCAAAATATAATCTTTTTTTGTTCAGCAGAGAAAAAAGAAATTCATACAGGCTTGAAGAACTTGAGGGTGAGTAAATGATACATTTTAATTTGAATTTTTGGGTGAAATATCTAAGTGTGAAATGTCTTCTTTTTAATGAGAAATGACCATAAGCAGTTGTGTTGTAAATGTGTGTCTCTTCTTCTTGCTGTTGTAGCCGGGTCTGAATGAAGTGGTGTTGTCTTGTCGTGGGAAGAACCTCTTCTTCTCCACAGATATCGACTCTGCCATTAAAGAGGCTGATCTGGTCTTTATTTCTGTGAGTGCAACAAACTATTTTAATGTGGTTGTGTATATACCTGTAGGTCTGTAGTGTGCACAGAGTATTATATCTTTCTCTCTTCTCAGGTAAACACCCCAACTAAGACGTACGGTATGGGCAAAGGTCGTGCTGCTGACTTGAAGTTTATTGAGGCATGTGCACGCCGCATCGTGGAGATGTCGGACGGGTATAAAATTGTTACGGAGAAGAGCACCGTGCCGGTCCGTGCAGCTGAGAGCATCCGTAGGATATTTGATGCAAACACCAAACCTAGCCTCAACTTACAGGTGTGTATGTGTGAACGTCTAAATATTCCTGTGCTTATATATGGGGAAGGTGACAAATAAAAAATAATGTCCATGAGCTTTTTTTAACATCAAAATTTTAGGTTAAATTGTAAATAAATATATAATGTGTTTTAGGTGCTGCAACTTTGTCAACATTCACAGTTTTAATCACCTTTTTGCTTTTTTTGCAGTGTGATCAATTTTTCCAAGTACAAGTATTCACTGTAATCATTCACATTAAACTGATCAAACGTGACAGTAAAGACTTACTTTGTTATAGAAATTTCTATTTCAAATACATGCTGTTAAACTTTCTATTCATCAAAGAATCCTAGCAAAAAATACCAGTGTCCACAAAACTTACAACTTAGGACAACTGTTTTCAACACTGGTAATAAGAGCGCACACATACACATATATATATATACTGATAATATGAAGAAAAATGTATATATAATATGCATATAGGTGTGTTTGTGTGTGTGTGCACTCAATGAGGGTATTAAATAGAATAGTTAAAGGAAATTGTTCCTAACTGTGTCTTTTTTTATGCTGTGAATACATTTTGTGTATGCACACAAATTACTTTTATATAACCAGTTGTGTTGTAAAATATGCTTCTACATCAGTTTGACAGTTTTACACAACAACCATCTACTTGTTAATATAATCAGGATTAGGCTGTTGTTTTGAAAGGCGTTTTCTGCAAAGTTTTTGCCTCTCTCAACTCTCAAGTGAACTTATAAAACTGGGTTTGTGGACCTTCACAGTTTATTCTATTCTGTGTTAATGAGCAACCTTTTTCCCGCCTTTGATTACAGGTTCTCTCTAACCCAGAGTTCCTTGCGGAGGGTACAGCAGTGAAGGACCTGAAGGACCCAGATCGTGTCCTGATTGGTGGAGATGAGACTCCAGAGGGTCAAAGGGCTATCAGTGCTCTCTGTGCAGTTTATGAGCACTGGGTCCCCAAATCACGCATAATCACCACCAACACCTGGTCCTCTGAACTTTCCAAACTGGTATGTAAATGTAAGGTGTATAACTAGGGTGTGTTCACACTTCACAGTCATGTTTAATTAACATAGAACCTAAAGATAAAAAAAAAAAACCTGTTCTTGTTGTATGTGCGTACACAGAATAATATTTTTAGCAGCTGAGAACTTGGTCGACTTGTTTGGTGCGCACCAAGGTTCAAACTTGTTCACACTTGTTCAAATGAACCGCACTAACAGAGCATCAGAGTTCGTTTTAATCGAACCAAATCTCTAGGGCTGGTCCGAATACCATTTTTTGAGCTTCGAAGCTTCGGTAGTAATGAACATCGAATATTCGAAGCTTCGGAATCTCTATATGTCTGTCCGTTTGCATTTTGATTATTTCGAGAACCGTTCATCCAAACGACTTCACAAGGGAGTGCAGTGTCGTATTTGGTGCAATATAGATAGACAGGCGAGACGCGACACGTTCAGAATTAATAAACTTTTAATAAACTACAGAACAGCGCGAACGGGATGCGTGCGCCTCACCTGAGCAGAGCTTATATGCTTCGAGAATGGACACTGCACTAGTGGTATAAAACACACACAGGTCTGTTAACTTAAGCAATATTTTTAATAAGGTAGTCTAATATTTTTCTCACTAACAAATTACTGACAAAGTAAGGTAGATTTAAATAAAGAAGCGGCGCGCCTCACTCAAGCAGGGCTTATATTCTCCGAGAATGGACTCTGCGCTAGTGATATAAAACACACACACACAGGTCTTTTAACTTAAGCAATATTTTTAATAAGGTAGTCTAATATTTTTCTCACTAACAAATTACTGACAAAGTAGGGTAGATTTAAATAAAGAAGCGGCGCGCCTCACGCAAGCAGGGCTTATATTCTCCGAGAATGGACTCTGCGCTAGTGATATAAAACACACACACACAGGTCTTTTAACTTAAGCAATATTTTTAATAAGGTAGTCTAATATTTTTCTCACTAACAAATTACTGACAAAGTAAGGTAGATTTAAATAAAGAAGCGGCGCGCCTCACTCAAGCAGGGCTTATATGCTCCGAGAACGGACACGGCACTAGTGATATAAAACACACACGCGTCTTTTACTTAAGCAATATTTTTAATAAGGTAGTGTAATATTTTTCTCACTAACAAATTACTGACAAAGTAGGGTAGATTTAAATAAAGAAGCGGCGTGCCTCACGCAAGCAGGGCTTATATTCTCCGAGAATGGACTCTGCGCTAGTGATATAAAACACACACACACAGGTCTTTTAACTTAAGCAATATTTTTAATAAGGTAGTCTAATATTTTTCTCACTAACAAATTACTGACAAAGTAAGGTAGATTTAAATAAAGAAGCGGCGCGCCTCACTCAAGCAGGGCTTATATGCTCCGAGAACGGACACGGCACTAGTGATATAAAAAACACACATCTTTTAACTTAAAAATATTACACTACCTTATTAAAAATATTGCTTAAGTTAAAAGACGTGTGTGTTTTATATCACTAGTGCCGTGTCCGTTCTCGGAGCATATAAGCCCTGCTTGAGTGAGGCGCGCCGCTTCTTTATTTAAATCTACCTTACTTTGTCAGTAATTTGTTAGTGAGAAAAATATTAGACTACCTTATTAAAAATATTGCTTCTCACTAACAAATTACTGACAAAGTAGGGTAGATTTAAATAAAGAAGCGGCGCGCCTCGCAAGCAGGGCTTATATGCTCCGAGAATGGACACTGCGCTAGTGATATCACACACAAACACAAACACACACACACACACACACACACACACACACACACACACACACACACACACACGTCTTTTAACTTAAGCAATATTTTTAATAAGGTAGTCTTATAATATTTTTCTCACTGACAAAGTAGGGTAGATTTAAATAAATAAAAACGAAATTCAAATAAATAAAAACAAAATTTAAATATAGAAAAACGAAATTTAAATAAAGAAAAACGAAAAATAAACGTGACGTCCCCAGTAAAATCTCAAAGTCTCCTATATTTAGCTGTAGATTAATTCAGATTGATAAGGGTAAAAAGGATAATACATTTTGTTTCTATTATTCTATGTTCCACAATGTCAAAGCAACGCAGCTTAACCCAAAACACAAGCTCAGGCATGCACTGTCCATACAAACTCCGCTGTTCTGCGCTCTAGTCAGAGAATACTCCCGTTGCAGGAACACATTTAGTAGTCCAAGAAGAAGCAAATATATTTATTAAGTAGATATAACGAAGTTATATGTTAAGTATTATATTTCACCAGATTTTATAGTGTAAAACATATTCAAGCGCGAATGAGAACCGTTTCGAGGGGGATGCCAGGTGTGCAAAAAAAAAGAAGAATATTCGAATGTCACATTTTCAAATCGAATACCAACACACCGAACGAATATTCGAATATCCGGGTCCAGCCCTACAAATCTCCCAGGTGAATGAGTTAAATTGTAGCCAAGCCTTTAATTTGATATGTAAAATTCATTCAATTCATATTTTGTGCATGTTTTAGGCAGCGAATGCATTCCTGGCTCAGCGCATCAGTAGTATAAACTCCATCTCTGCCCTGTGTGAATCCACTGGCGCTGATGTTGAGGAGGTGGCCAGAGCCATCGGCATGGATCAGCGCATTGGGAGCAAGTTCCTCAAAGCCAGCGTGGGTCAGTGCATTTGCTTTTACCCCATCTTAGTTCCACATTATTGGAACTTTTTTGCTTTGTAAAAGTGTTCAAAATGAAATAATTGAATTAAAAGAATTAAAATAGAGAATTAAAATTGCCTTAATATGTATGTGTCTGAATCAGGTTTTGGAGGAAGTTGTTTTCAGAAGGATGTGCTAAATTTGGTGTATCTGTGTGAGGCACTGAATCTCCCAGAGGTTGCTTCATACTGGCAACAGGTAAACCTCAATTTGAATACTGATTTAATTAGTTTTGGTGGCAGGGCCGGGTCTAGATTCTCATTGTGCCCCTCCATCATTATCCCCAGGATACTCTATTTTACAGGATACTATTATATTATTATTATTTGTTATAGCACACAATATTTAAAAAAATATCAACACTAAATTAGTTACATACGCAAATTACTAGAAACATTGTGCGGTTGTAATGTTCTGGCGCGCATCCTTTTACAGTTCTCCGTCATAGACACACTCAGCACTTCAGATGAGTTATGCCAGAATTTCCATAATAAAAGATTTCAACTTGTAAAAAGCATTCATGTCCTCATCCACATCCTTTTTCTGACCAGTCTTTCAAGGCTTTTGCACACCTCATATCTGATCGCTTCTCAGACAGCTCCTTGCGCTCTAGTCTCCATTTAAACGCTCACACATCATGAAACACTTGGGATTTTAAAATTGTGACTTGAACTGTACATAATTTAAAGTTCCTCTCAAATTACTTTTGGTGCAATTAACAATCCTAAGTAGTTTATTTTTCTCGCAAGACAAAGAAAGTATAACATTTTTAGTATTTAATACAATTTCATTAGAAATCATTCTGAATTTGCACAAAAAAAAAAGCTTTTGTTTGCCAAAACCTATGAATCATAAATCGAATCAAGTGTGACCAACCAACACTACAAAATAATGCTGCCCCACCAAGTTTTGGAAATGCCCTAGTCACGCAATCCTAGAACCGGGCCTGCTTGGTGGCATATGTTGGCTTTGTTCAATGAAAAGTTGCATCAAGGCAGCTTTAGTCTCACCAAAAGTCATCAAATGGTACCAAACATCATTGGTTATTACATGAACAAACAGCAAGTTTAAATATGTGCAGGCCAGGTGCACTTGAGATTATTTGAGAACTGTGATGGGGATTTTTTTTCTTGCACTACCATTGAAAAGTTTGGGGTCAGTAAGATCATATTCTTTAAAGAAATTAATATTTCTATTCAACAAGGATGCATTAAATTGATCAAAAGGGACCGTATAGGCCCTGCATATGCCGATCAGTGTATGACATCAAAGTACAGTGAGAGTGATTCGAAAGCATACCGAGTTTTATTTACGGTAATTACAACATGGCGTGAGCACAGCAAAACTCTTCAGGAAAGTGCAAATGTTGAGAACCCCTGGTATATGCATTTATAAGGTTACCGGTACAAAAGATTTCTATTTTAAATAAATGCGGTTACTTTGAACATTCTATGTATCGAAGAATCAGGCAGATCTGTTTCAACAAACTTCTTAATAAGAAGAAATCTTTCTTGAGCACCAATCGGCATATTAGAATGATTTCTGAAGGATCATGTGAGAGATTTACTTTTATTTGAGCATCTAGGATCCACAAAGTTCTATATAGTAACAAAGGTCACCACAGTAGGCCAACTAAAGAAGGATACATGCGCAATGAATAAGTAAGAAAATAAATAAAAACGTGAATATGATCCTCAAAAGGAGTAGGCAGAAGCTTAAGCTTATTGACGCCTACCCCCTTTTATACATTTATGCAGTAGTTACATTTACTACAATCAAGAAAACACAAGAAAACATGTGACACTGAAGACTGGAGTAATGATGCTGAAAATTAAGCTTTCCCACCAAAGGAATAAATTACATTTTAATATGTATTAAAATTTAACACAATTATTTAAAATATTTCACAAAATAACTCTTTTTACTGTATTTTTGATCAAATAAATGCAGCCTTAGTGAGCAGAAGAGACTTCTTTATAAAGCATTTTAAAAAATCATACCAACATCAAACGGTTGAAGTTCTGATGAACTTTCAAACAGCAACTATAGTAACAATTTGATATATATATTATCTACAAATTATTTTGGTGGTTTTTGTCTAATCTTTTACTTTGTATTTCTGTATGTGCAGGTGATAGACATGAACGAATATCAGAGAAAGAGATTTGCCTGTCGGATCATTGACTGCCTGTTTAACACAGTTACAGGGAAGAAAATCGCCTTGTTAGGTTTCTCTTTCAAAAAGGACACAGGAGACACCAGGTAAATGCAGGGACACTTTGAACCAGTCATTTTCATTTATGACAGCTTTATCACATATTATTATGTGAGAAGTCAAAAGCTGTCTCTTTCTCTCTTACCTACAAATCAGACAGACTGTGAGATGTCAGAGCATGAGTTAATCATCAACTTTGTGTAATGAAGGTTACACAAAGTTTTCTTGGTTTGAACTATATCCTATTAAAACTTGCACACTTAAAATAACACAGCACATGCTAAGCGTGCCCATCCCACCCATGAGCTTTATCTAGAGTTAATGAGAACAAGTCATGCCTCTGCATGTGTATCGTCTCACAAACATGACTCTGCGGATTATTTCCCCCTTGATGGATTGTTTTTTGAATTAAGGAATGGGGCAGTAAATAATCCATTCAATAATACAGTAGGGTCCAAAAGTCTATTTCCCCAAAAAATATTTAGCCATTTCCCCTCCCCAAATTGAACAGTTAAAGGTTCTCTAAGCGATCCTGGGTGACGTCACTTCTTGTTGACGTTCGAACTATTGTCAAACAAAACGGAGGCTAGCTAGACCCTCCCTCCTCCTCATCCGCACACTAACCCCCCAAACCACACCCCCAAACCCTTCTTGTCGGTCATTGGCTGGAACAGTTTGTTATGTTTCGTGGAGCGGGTTAGCCCAGTTTGTTTTTGTTGCCGTTTGTGCAACAAAATAGACATAATAGTCTATGGGTCCACAGAGCTCGCCCAATTAAATTACGGAAAGAACTGAGTTTCACTTTGTAGTGTATTTTTGTGTAGTTTTAATATGTTTTCAAAGTAACTTGAAAGTAAAGTAATTAGTAATCAGATTACTTTTTACATGCAGTAATCAGTAATGTAATCAAATTACAATTTTAAAGTAGTAATTGGTAATTTGTAGTGGATTACTTTTTTTGAGTAACTTACCCAACTCTGTATATATATATGTGTGTATATATATATTATAAAATTTGGATTTCATTTCTTATTCAAACAAAATCCTGTCATCCAGCTGTCTCCTCCCTTCCTCTTTCATCCTCATCACCAAAATGTGTTTTAGGTAGACAGATGAATGCAAATGAAGCGCACTGTTATTAGTTGCGTAGGGACGTGTGTTCAAGTAAGCCAGATATGCGTAGATTCTGAGCAATACGTTGTATTGACTGACGAGTTGAGAATTTGCGCTAAATCTGCGCAGATTTGGCTTACACGAACTTCCCCAGCAAAGTGAGTAAATATAAGTAACCTGCCAAATTGGCTAGTGATTTGACAGCGTTACTTTTTTGTAGACAGCGTGTTAATTTTTTAAATCCTTATTGGCTTTATGAATGAGTCACTGAATTAAAGTATTCACTCAGTCAATTCCTTCACACTGATTAATTTAGGAGGAAAACATGGCTAATTTGTGTTGCTCTGAGATGCGCTACAATTAGTTTATTCTGTTTGGAAGTATTTTCTTTGGTAGCTTAAAATATGCTAATTAAATGGTGATATTTTTTTTCTGAATGAAAGTTACTCTATTAACTGGTTTATTTTTTTTCTCAAACAATATAACCCCAACAATTGAGTGAGATTTACCTTTACCCAAAATGACTTGCAGTGCATTTTTTGATACTGTTTTCTACTAGTTTGCCTATGGAATCATAATTAGTCTGTAAACGGGACTCTTGTGTTCTAAGTCCATCCCGCATGTGTGTTTCAGAGAGTCGTCCAGTATCTATATCTCTAAGTATCTGATGGACGAAGGAGCCAAGCTGCATATTTATGATCCTAAAGTGCTAAAGGAGCAGATAATCCAGGATTTGTCTCAACCCAGCATCTCCGGAGACAGCCCAGGGAGAGGTGTGTGTGTTGAGAGATAAAACTGTGCTTTAGGTCTCTTTGAATGATAGGAGAGAAAGACAGTGCTGTGTCATGGTGAACCTCGTGTAGGGGAGAAACTCATGTCTAGGAATGCAGGACAAAGTTTATTGTGTCTCTGTGTTTCTGTCTAATTTGACTCTCATTCTGTCTGCAGTTTGTGATCTTGTAACGGTGACGTCAGACCCTTACGAGGCGTGTGAAAGTGCACACGCCCTGGTCATCTGCACAGAGTGGGACATGTTTAAGGTACACGGCGCACAAAAAACACACACTATTGTGTGACATCACTCTACACCCCATGTTGTTCAAACAGTTCCAAATAGGTGCCGTTTATTTGTGCTTGGTTTGTGGTTAAAACAAACACTAACTATTTACCTTCAGCAAATGTAACAAATATAATTTGGGATCTGTGACATCACTCTCCACTCCATGCCATCTAAATGGCACAAAACCTGTATTTGTTTGTACTGTATTTGTGCAGGTTTTAAAAAAACAACAACAACAACCTGTGACTAATATGACCCCTTCTTAAATATAATAATAAAAAATAAAAATAAACTTTTTAGGAAGTTACATCACTCTCCACCCTACGTATGTCATCTAAATTGATCCAAAGCTGTGCCGTTAAAATGAACATTGTATTTATTCGCCCGCCTTGGAAATAATAAATATATAATTCTGGGCAGTGATGACAGAAACCCTGGGTGCAAGTAAAATTAATTATTTTTTAAATATTTAATTTAATAAAAAATAAAAAAACATTTAGAAACAATTACGTCACTCACCCCATCTGGTCTAAATCGTTACCTTAATTATACTCAATTTGTGTCGGTTTTGTGTACTATCTACTGATAATGTTTAGCATTTTTTAGCCTTAATGCATTAATTTCCAGGTATCTTTGCTAATTTTCTTAATCTTTTATTAGTAAATGTTTGATTTACATATTAATGTATAAATGTAAAAAACATTTATAATACTAACTTTATATTTTCAAATAATTTTAGAGTAAATTCTAAATAAGAAATTTAAATGTAAACTTTTATAATACTAGTTTGTTTTTTAAAATAATAATTTTAGAATAAATACAAAATTAGACAATTAAATGCAAGTATAATATTATAAATTAATAATTGTTTGGTTTATGTATTTTATATATTTAATTTAGAAATGTAAAAATGTAGTGGTTTTTTTTAAATGATAATTTAGAATATATACAAAATTATAAATGTAAATATATTATAAATGTAAATTAAAATTATAGATTTAAATTCATAATGTATAATTTTATTTTTATTTTTTTTATTTGGTCCAGTGAAAACATTGGTGCGCTAAAAATCTGTATGGGCTAAAATCTCCTTACTGTTGAGCCCTGTCATGGTACTTTGATAAATGCCAGTGTACTGAATTATTAATAGTTTCGTATATATAATGGAATACATGGTACAAAAAGAATCCCATGTTACATTGTGCTACTTATTTATGGTTAAGTATTATGTGTTTGTTTTTAGGATCTGGATTATGAGAAAATATATCACAAGATGTTGAAACCAGCATTTATCTTTGATGGACGACGAGTCCTGGACCATCTGCACCCCCAACTACAGAACTTTGGCTTTCAGGTCAGTAGTTATTTGTGCACTTAACACGTTTATGTGTGGACCCACTTCTCTGACTCGTCATTCTATTCACTTCCATTAGTTCACATGGTTTAATGTTGTGTTTTGCATAGATCGAGACCATTGGAAAGAAGGTAACGACCCGAATCCCCTTCACACCATCTGGAGGAGTTCCACGAATCAATGAACCACCCATCAAGAAAGCCAAAGCCTAAGACACTGACACACACACACACACACATGCATGTGCACTTTATATTGATTAAAGTCTTTTGCTAAGAAAACCAAATCAATGTGTGACCGTTCCTGGAAAACTACAGACTCCTCTGTTTGTAAAAATGCATGTGCTCTGTGTGTGTTGAACTGTTTAACAGAATGTTTTTTATCTCTCATATCTGTTAGCAAAATGCAGTGATTTAATGTTTTAAAGACTTTATCATCTATGTCTTAGTTTGTTTTAAATCATGATTCTTAGAATTTCTTTTAGAATGTTCATTATACACACACACACACACACACACATATATATAACTGTGCTCAAAACTGGTGTTAATGCATTTCAACGTTCCACTACTGTTCAGTACAGTATTATTGGTTATAGCTATCAGTGTTATGGCTTTTAGTGGCAAAATTACCTACTTATTTGAGAGCGATGTCTGAGGGATGGTAATTTTGATATTAGGACCATGTGGGACACAGTGTAAAACATTTGCCTTAAATTTGGCATGCGAGTACACCGTCAAATAGCTGTTTGTGTCACCCAGTTATTAATCATTTATTAATCTTTTGATATATATTGTTGGACCTGCACTGTGTATTAATTATTGTAGAGTCACATCTGTAGCTTTTATAAAATCATCTCTTACTGTACAGGTTTGTAATTGTCATGTACAATGATTGCAGAGAACTGATTTCTTAAATAAATATGGACCAATCAAAGAAGCACTGTCATCTATTCATTTCAAAGACTTAAAATATGGAAGACAACCATGGCTAAAACAAGAAAATGCACAATTGACATGTATTTTCACAAGTTTAAATTTAACATATTCTATTTATATTACTTAGATGATGCACAATATACAGATCGTTAATCCATTTCTAAAACAATCAAATATGTTCATTTAAAGAATGTTATTGCAACAATTTTATTGTGTATATGTATACTTTACTGTGTTTATATGTATACTTGAAGGAATAGTTCACCCCAAAATGAAAATTTACATTTACTCGCTAACTTGTGTTGTTCCAAACCTGTATGGCTAAAAATAAATGATACCTGGATGAGTAAATGATTACAGAATTTTTATTTTTGGGTGAACTGTCCCTTTAATAGTGTTTATACTGTAGGGAAAGAGAAAGGACAGACAGGTGATGGTCAGCAGTTTTACTCTGCTGCTGCTGTGGTGTCTTCAGTCTTTCTCTTTTCCAGCAGATTCTTCAAAAAGAACTCGCCTAAGAAATATATAAGTAAAAACCATGAGACGGTGCATTTAAACAAATAATGTAACAGTATATGCAAGTGTGTGAGCTTCATGATAGTTGAAACATGGGAGTCAATGTTTGGCTGCCCTGATGGTCAAAACTACACCATCTTGTTGTAAAAGAACTGATCTATTTAAAAGTAGATTAAATGCTGAATGGAAACGACAAGATGCGCATAAATTCTAACAATGCACATAAAAACTTGAGTACTCAAATCATGCGGATGATTTTTTTTAAGACGATAATAAGACATGCGCATAAACTAAGACGGAAAAATATACCTAATAAATCCCTCGATGTGCAACAAAAAACGTATGTGATTATATAATTGGACTAACCAGCTGACCAATTTCATGGCACAGCATCTCAAATGTTGGTTTGGTCATTCTGAAATGAGCCAAAGTCTGTCAAAATGGTTGAATATAATGACCTCCCAGAGTATAATGATCTCACATGATTGCTTTCCCAAACACCAGAGGCATCTGCATCCGAACGTAAAATAACACGAGCCACGGTTGCTTCCCGATTGCAGCAAATTCAAAAAAAAAAATTACAGATATTTTGCTGCAATTTTCCAGGAAGTGAAGATTTTGTTCTTTTAAACACATAGGGTCTCATTCATGAAACATTCGTAAATATACGAGTAAACATGCAAGTATTATTATATGTGAATATAAGAGACCTTCCTGAAAACTCATCTCCTGATTCACAAATACTTAGTAAACGTCAGATGTGATAGTGAAATGTGTGTGTGTGTTAATGAATTCCCATCACTCGTAAATGGGATGCGCGTGCACGTTCATTCTCAATTACCATAAATCCCGCCCATTAAATCCGACTGACAACCTTATATGGGCATCATATTATGACATGAATGCGAATGAAAAAAAAAAAATCTCAGATGCAGAAATTTAAGTTTTATTATCAGAAGTTCATTCAAAACGCCACATTTTATTTTCAAGCGTACATAGTGGCGTATCGGGTCCTAAAAAAAAAGGAAGCTTGGCAGCATATTACAGATGCAGTTAATGGAGTTTCATCTGTTAATCGAACATTCCCAGAAGTGAGAAGAAAATGGTTCGACATTAAGCTTGAGAGCAAAAAACGAATTAGTTCACTTCGGAAAAATAGTATTCAAACTGGAGAAGGACCACCATCGCAGATGCTATTACTGGCTCTCATAATAAGAAAAACTGTATGTAATTACTATATATAATATTTTTTCAAAATGCTGTGTAAATATGTACCCGATTAAGGTGAATTAAAATGCAGCCTTATTAATGAGCAAAACGTTCGGGTGTTAAGCGCACTATTTACGCGTGGCTGGGAGCAGGTGTAGATTTCTTTCGTACCAACTAACATTTGGAAAATACGAACATTTTAATGAATCCGAAAATTTACGACAGAACCACTTTACACACGATTTACACAAAAATTCATTCTGCTCGTGTTTCATGAACGAGACCCATAGGGTGGAAATGGTGCTTTATTTTGCGCAAAAGTTAAATTCAAAACTTTGGATGGAAACATAGAGATTGAGAAAAATGGTACTGCTAATGAATAGCGTTATCTACACTAGGTATTATATAAATCTTTATAAATTTAAACATGCACTCAGGTTACCTGCTTTGTAAGAGGAGCGCACAAGTGGCCCACTGGCTGTGTAGACAAAGCCCATCTCCTGGCCAACCTTCTCCCAGTGAGCAAACTTCTCAGGAGTAACATATTCTTCCACCTTCAATCAGACACACTGTTAGAATGATGTGTTCAAGAAGGTTGTAATTGATGTATAAAACTGGAAATGTGGCCATTTAGGGGCGGGTTATCTATAATAGATTACTTAAGGTACAGTCATATATTAACATTGTTCTGCAAATTTTTATAGGTGAAATCTAGTCATTGCAATAGGAATCCACTTTTTCGTGTGAGGGGAAAAAAAAGGTTTAAGTTGGTCACATGGATTCACCGCATTGATCAATAGAAAGCTGCTTGGTTTAAAGGTGACTTCTAGGTGAGATGTGCTTCATACATTGCTACACTTTAAAAATAGACTATGGACAAGTTCGCTAATTTATTCCTGAAATTTGCACAAAACCAGCCGATCACACTGGAACTGGTGATGTCAGCTAGCATATGCCACTGTATGTATCAGATGGTCAGTGAACAGACTGTGGGTGTGCCATCTAAAGGCCCGTTCACACCAAAGGACGATAATAACTATAAAAGTTGTAAAAATCATTCTAAATGTAAAAGAATAGCAGAGTCCGCACACCACAACTATAATGATAACAGAACAGAGAAATGATATCCTAGCTGATGACTGATAAAAACATTGACAGCCAATCAGAAGAACCCATCATGCTGAGCTAAAGCATTTAAAGCGACAGACGAGATGACATAACTGCAGAGCGTGCTTATAATAAACAGAAATATATTGTGAGTTTGTGTGGGTGCTAATATAGTTATAGCTACAGTTATCATTCTTGGTGTGAACTGGCCTTAAGACAGCTTGGTTGTTTTAAAGGGGCGGTTGATTATGATTTCCCTTTTCTAACTTTAGTTAGTGTGTAATGTTGCTGTTTGAGCATAAACAACATCTGCAAAGTTACAACGCTCAAAGTTCAAAGCAAAGGGAGATATTTGCTTTTAAAGAAATCAGTTTTTAAGGACTACAACAAACGGCTGGTACGGACTACACAAGCTTCCTCCCGGGTTAGTGACATCACCAACCCTAAGATTTGCATGAACGCCACCCCAGGAAAGCGATTTATAGATTATCAAGACAGAATATGCTAATCAATGACTAGAAGATAACTACACATCAGCTACATAAACTCATCAACTAACCATTCAGAAATGTCCTGTTGCTTCTACGTTGTCACTTCTTGAGTCTCTCCATTATTGTCTGACTCCGGTTTGAACATAAACATTAATATTTTCAGTGCGTGCGTGAGGTAAAAGGACATGAGCTGTTGAAGCTCCGCCCCCTGTGCTGGGACCAGCAGCTCATTTGCATTTAAAGGATAATTCCGGTATTTAACACCTTGAGTCTATTTTCTAGTTTGTTTTGGATGAACTAGAGTGGTGGACACAGAAATGTTGACGATGGGTCCTGTCTCGACTTTTTTAATATTTTAGAATCGCCTCTGAGCGCTTCAGAGTGGATGTCTATGGGCATGCTCAAACATGTCCTTAAAACAACCCTTAACGTTCGTTTTCAAAACTGTGCAACTCACCGAGTGGTTAGTGGTGTTCGTTGATGTTCCAAAACAAGTAGCGTAGCGAAATACAGTTTCTGTCGTGTTTTATTTGCCATTTTTTAAAATCGCATTGATGTCTGCTGGAGGACTCAGTGCTCGTTGATATTACTGCGCTACCGGAAAGGAAAGGGGTCTGTTTACATTTGGTTGTAGTCTTTTTACTCGGTTCTCCGTCTCTCAGAAGGCTAGCGTGAGCTGAGCAACTGCGGCAAAGTGGTTGTCGCCATCAAGTGGCCGGGAGTGTGCTAACGCTTCAGACTCAAATATCGAGCGGAAGTTTATACGCGGTTGTGAGGTATCTGAAAAAATAGTTCCACTATAGCAAATAACACGGATTGAAAGCATACATTGCGCCGATATATTTGTTTTTAATCATCAACGAACACCACTAATCACTCGGTGAGTTGCACAGTTTTGAAAACGAACGTTAAGGGTTGTTTTAAGGACATGTTTGAGCATGCCCATAGACATCCACTCTGAAGCGCTCAGAGGCGATTCTAAAATATTAAAAAAGTCGAGACAGGACCCATCGTCAAAATTTCTAAGTCCACCACTCTAGTTCATCCAAAACAAACAAAAAAATAGACTCAAAGTGTTAAATACCGGAATTATCCTTTAAAGGGACAGACACAAAAACGGTGCATTTTTGCTCACCCTCAAAAAGTGACAATTTTAACATGCTATATAAAAATATCTGTGGGGTATTTTGAGCTAGACCTTCACATACACACTCTGGGGACATCAGAGACTTATTTTAATCATTATGAAAAGGGCATTATATCACCCCTTTAATATTATGTATTGTTGTTGTACCTTGAGATGGCGTTTGGTTGGCTGCATGTACTGGCCCAGTGTTAGACAGTCAACTCCAGAGTCCCTCAATTCTGCAAGAAGACAAAGAACTCTCATATGCCAATAAATGAATATTATATTTGCCTCCTATTATAAACATAGAATACATGTGAAACTCTGGTATGATTTAGTGTAGGTCACGGGACATTACCCTTAAGAACAGCATGTATCTGTGCATCTGTCTCTCCGAGACCCAACATGATGGAAGTCTTTGTGAGCACACTGGATTTCGCTTTTTTAGCATGTCGTAAAACACTCAGTGATTGGTCAAGGTTTGCACGGGGGTCACGCACATGCCTTAGGGTCAAAGATCAAAGGTGAAAGTGAGATCTGCAATGAAATCTCCAAGCTTTGAACAGCAGTGAGAATCATAAAGAATGAGAACTACTGTTATGAATTCACTTGATAAGATAGACTAGATATTTCTGCCATCTGGTGGTGACTGTATATACTACAAAAAACAACAGAATTTGTTTTACAAAATAAATAAATAAAAATAAAATATGTACAATTATTATTTGGAAACATTTCAATATTTTATGAATATTTTTATAATAAATATTGTTTGCTTAAAAATAAAAATGCACAGAACTTTATCATATTAAACAACACTTTGTTAAAGCTGTCTGTATTTCTTGACTTCACAAACTGCATTAAAAAGAATTCTTTAAAAAACACACACACACACGTATAAGAAAAATGTAACAGACATGACAGCGGACAAGATGCACCAACCTCTGTAGTTCTCTAACTGTCTCTATATTGTGAGCATAAACATCAAGCCCAGACAACGCAATTTTCTCCACTGCTGCCAGATCACCACGGAAATCAGGAGTCAAACACTCTACCAGGATTTTAGGGTTCCTTAGAGAGAAAAGATCATGTATGAGAGAAACGAATGAATGAGCTGATTCTAAAATATACAGAGTATTCTCTGTACCTTTCTTTAAGGCTGGAGACGGTCTTTGCTAAATGTTCAGCTCCACCATCAGGAATGTCTGTCCAGCATAATAAAAATATTGTACGGATAAGGAAACATTACAATACAATGGAAAATGTTAAAGACCCATGAAAACAAAATTACAATTATGTTTTTCTTGGTCCATGTCTATTCGCTTATATATGCCATGCACATAATTATTTTTTTAACAGATATACACATTTAAAAAAAATAAGAACGGGTCTTCCGCTTTTAGGAAAACGACCAAAAATATTAATGACTCATCCTGGCACTACACAGATTTTCTTCCAATCAAATGCTTTCTAGACAGAGGAGAATGCCCCTCCAACAAATATAACTTGCAACTGACTAGTAAATAGCAAACCATGGATCATCGCTATGACATAACTAAAGCTAAACTGGCTATTTCAAAACAATCAAGATGACCTTGTTCCAAAAGCAAATAGGTCAACAAGAAAGGAAAATGTCGGTGAAGGCATTTTACAGAGTGTTTAACTTTGGTTTATTGATGTTTTTATGTTTCCTCACCATCTCTGTCCACTGATGTGAGGACTACATAGTCCAGTCCCCATGCAGCAATGGCTTTAGCTGTGTTATATGGCTCATCAGGGTCAAGAGGTGGAGGACGTCTCGCCGTTTTAACGGAACAAAACCTACAGCCACGTGTGCATGTGTCCCCCATTAACTATGGAACGAGTAAGGGAAATCAAGCAGAATCAAAATTCCTCTGTTAGGGAAGAAATACTGTTTGAAAGACCATTACATAGAGATATTATCCTTGTATGTTTGTAGGTGTTTTTCAGACTCACCATAATAGTTGCTGTGGCAGTGGCATACTCTCCTCCCCCCCAGCATTCCCCAATGTTTGGACAACGGGCCTCCTCGCAGACCTGTAACCAAAGAAACAGTGTTTATTTCACGTACCAAAATCCTTCCTAAATCTTCGTTAGCGAAGCCAAGCCATGAATATAGCTATATACACTACCTTTCAAAAGTTTGAGGTCAATACAATTTGAATGTTTTTGAAAGAAGTCTCATGGTCACCAAGGCTACATTTATTTGATCAAAAATATGGTAAAAATTCGTTGGATGGTTTGATTATAAGCGAGACGCTCATGTTCTCTCTAGACAGTGTTAGTCAACTCAATTGCTTACTCATGACACATAGCAACTCAGCTAAAAGTATTCCTACTATGTTAGTCCTTCAATTGAAAGTAGCTTACTTTTACCTGTTGAGACATGCCTTCACAAGCATCCAAGAGCTATGACTGTGATGTACAATCTCCATTAATGTCAGTTTGGGAAGGTGCGATGCGTGAAAGAGCCGTTTGCAAGGTTGTTTGAAAATATGCTTTGTTTTTGTAATTCAGCTAGTGTCACAGAAACTTCATACTTCACCTTTAAAAAAAATATGTCCCCAAACTTTTAAATGGTAATGTATATAGTGCTTGGATGGACTACTTTTATGCTTTATGGTGCATTTTTATTCTTTTTGTAGCTTGACAGCCCCTGGTTCTCTTCCACTTTCATTGTACTGAAAACTTCTCTTGTTGTTGATCCAGGACAGACGTTATAGTTAAATTAAATTAATGTCAACATGAATTTTCATGTTTGAAAGAACTATTCCTTTAATTGAACTGTAAAATTTTCACTATTGTGTCATGAGTTGAAATGTCAGGCATGTTTTCAGCCACTCACTGTGTGTAGGTTCAGTTCTCTAAGTGTGTTCTTCAGTTTGTTGTAGTTCTTTCCTATAGGAATCTCTGTCTTTAGCCATGGTGGTAGCCTTAGCCTGGGAAAATAAACAACTGGTTAAATCCTATGGACTGGACTTTATACATGTATACGTAAATGTTCAAAATTTTGAATGTTTTGATGGTAAGTTTGATGGTCTCCATCCATCCATCCATCCATCCATCCATCTATCATAAAAAGTATTAGGCCTATATTGTAACTCTTTAAAAGCATCATATTTAATACACAAATTTCTAGGCCCTCTAAATTTTCAACATAATATCTGCTAAAGAACCTGTTGCACACAATCTACTATATGCCTTCTGTCCTCTGATTAATAGTTAAGTTTACACTTTAAATGGCCTTTTCGTATTTTCTAAAAACGTTCCCCTTCAGGTCAGGGTTCATGTATTTTTGCTGTGAAATCTTTACTGATTTTATAAAGTAAACCGAAGAATACCTTTTATATTGTTAGTGATATTTTAAAATGAACTCTTATTGGACTGAAGCTACTGAGGTTTACTTCATTATCCATACATCCTTTTTTTAGGAAAATCAGGTTAAAATGTAGCAAATAAATATCAAATATCAAATATGATACATCAGGCTTTTGATTTGTAGGCTATATCTCTGTCATCATTGTATTATATTGCATTATATGTTTTTCCACCCACAATAAAAACTACAGAGCTTTGATCATAAAACTAAACATTTAAATATCCTCTTACTAAGACATATTATTGGGAGAAATAGAATAACAACTTATAAGTATTTAATGCAAGTAGACTAGGCTGCTATACGGTTACAAAGATCTCATTGATATACATGTCAAGCTATCAGTAAAACTTTTGGTGATATAAATATCAGCAACTACACCAAGTTGTATATTTTTGCTCAGTTTGGACCTCTGAATAAAATGGGTGTTTTTCCCCCTCCTTGGGTATAAGCACCATATTCAAATGTTTGTCTAAACTAAAGGGTAAACTGTTCCATAAAAAAAAGAAGATTTTTCTTGATTTTTCTTGACTATTTCATGTCAAGCTTGCTTTATAGGGTTAATTTCATACATTTTACCAGGCAGGATATAAAAATTAAAAGTCTGTGTACATTCAGTAATTAAAACACACATCACATTTATTAACAAATAACATCTATGTCTAAAGGCACAATTGGACAACACTGATTAAGTGACCTTTGCAAAGTGATCACTGTGAATGAAGTCATAAATAAAAAAATCATGGTGGTATTGGCGGAGTATTGATGGCCATGGCACTTTGATAATATACAATATTTCCATATTAAAAATGTTAAAGCGGTGTCCATTCGTTTACCTTTCTCCCTTCTCTCTCTTCAGGTTGCCTCTGTATTCCTCCCACGTGCTCTTTTCTGACAGTTCTCCTGATATGAAGTCCTGGAGGTTCAGCCCATCCTCTTTTATGTCTTTCTTCCTCTCGGTGATTGTGGATGTGTTAGCAGCAGTGGTCAATCTGTTACAGTAGTAAACCTGCGACCAGAAGCACGATTCGAGCGTGACCTCAATTTTATAGTAATATCATCATCAAACAGTTCAGTTAGCTCAGCATAATATGCATAATAATAAAAAACTAACACATTTTAATATATTAAATCAGAGGACATTATACTATTATATTGCAGCAACTCCTGTTCTGTACTGGCCTGCACCGGTTGAGCACCGACAGGTAACTTAGCACTTAACTATTTGACATTATATTTTTGTACAGTCAGTCATAAAACTAAAACAGAACGAAGAAATCGCTTACATTAGACGCCTCAAAGCATTTTGATGGTAAAAACAGATGATTAGAAGAATATCGACCCGCAGCACAACAACTTCTGCTGATCAACGCCATGACTTTAGATTCAGCCTGTCATTGACAACAATCGCTCTGACATCGATTAACTTTATGATTAAGACCAGAGCGTTAAATACCTGACAAACATGTGATTGTGATATATTTTAATGTTAACATATGCATAATAAATACATCAATATATATTTATAAATTTTAATTTAATAATATTTACTGATAACCTAAGTTGTTTTGCTTCAGTAACGTGATTTTCAGTATCTGTAATCGCTTGGTCGTGCCTTTCAGACTGGCTTGTGACGCATGACGTACGGCTTACATTTACGTCATCACGTTCTTCCTCCTTCCTTTCCCCCTTAATCAGCGAGGTAAGAACATGGCGCATCCTGTTCTTGTGCATTTTAATCAAGTACCATCTACACTAATGTCAAATGCGTTAGGTTTGCTTAGTGTCTCAAGACTTTGTTTATATGTTCATGAAAATATATGTGGCTATATTAGTGCCGAAAACCCGATGCTGTTTGATAAGCGCCTTATGTCTGTTTAGTGTTTATCGGTTAGCCAGACGTGTAGGCCGAGGCAATTACAAGTCATTCATTAAGCACATTGATATTAAGCCATGTTTGTCTCATTATGACATTAGTAATGTTCAAGTAGCATTAAAACAGAATTAAAATTCAAAAACACGTTAACGGTACCACCCGGGTGTAATTGACTAGAATTCTAATAGGTTCCACCGGGTTTGTACTAGCTATTAGTTTTTCTGTTTTAATAAGTGGTATTTGTGATGGGCAGAATATGCTTTTGCTGACCGCTTTGTGCTCGTTTTCTTCAGAATGAAGACCATTCTCAGTAACCAGACAGTGGACATCCCCGACAACGGTATGTTAAATATCATGCATCCCGTCCTTACCATTCACACACTTCTCGCGTATATGGTTTAGAGAGTTTTCTCTTTATCCACTCCATGCCTTCATGTTTACTAAATTGTGTCTGTTTCCTTACAGTCGAGGTGTCCCTCAAGGGCCGCACAGTTACAGTGAAGGGACCCCGTGGCGTTCTCCGCCGGGAATTCAACCATATTAACCTGGAGCTCAGTCTGTTGGGCAAGAAACAGAAGAAGGTTTGCAGTCTTGATACATACTGTACCGCCAACTCTTTTAAGAGCAATGGGTAATGGGGTGCTCTCTTCATTAGCTCAAAACTATGGCACTGTCTGCCCTCTAAGATTAGGCATGAGGTAGTGTGTTTAAATCTTCCCTTTAAGCCCACTTTTTTATGGTATCTTATATTGGATTACTTTTTAATTGTTTTATTCTTTACTTTGTTTATACTATACTGGCTGAAGTTATCTGATCAACAGGAAAAAATAACCATGTAGTGTCGTGATGGTTATGTTTGTTTTACATCTTCTGAACATGTATATTTGTCTTGAAATGGTCAGTTGAGGAGACCAAATATTAAATATTTGCTAAAGTTCTTCTGACATGTCAGCTTACTTTTTATATATATGTCATGAAGGGGAAAACAACAATTGACCTATCTGTAAGCCCCGCCCCCTTAGTTACTGTTGCTATCTCGGACTAACAAACAGAGTTGCTAACTGTCTTACAATGACAGCTGTCAGTGTGAAAACCTTGTCCCAAGATGTTTTTGATAAATTTTGGACACAGAATGACCACCTCTCGTCGAGGAGCATTCAAGTGGGGCTAAATATGCCATGGAGGGATGTATAAAAGATTTTAAAATAAATATGGTAAAGATTAATTTGGAAGCGAGTGATTAACGGCAGATCACAATGCAAGCAGGATAAGCCTCATTTTACGGTCGCCACGATCGCAGATGGCTGTTTTTGACCTAGACTGTACATGACGTGAGAACAGTAAGTTATTTAGGTTAGTATGTTAGCATGGACTCACTAACTTTTAATTGTAACAAAGTATGAGTATGACAACCAGAAAATGAACGTTTCCGTCTTCATTGGGATTGGATTGAATCCTTAGGGAACCAGGTTACTGCTCTCACTTCATTGATATTATAAATACCCATGCCTATCCTCTCAGGCACATTGTTTTACCATTTTTGTAGCTTAAACATAGGCTTGGGTATCGAGTATCGATTGGAACCGGGACTTGCTTTGCGATTTTCCCGGAATCGTTCAAAAGTTTAAATTTCGATTCCTAGTTTCGATTCACAGTCCGCCGACCGGATGAAGAAACCGCTGAACACCAATGAAGAAGCGTCCACCAGAAGTGTTGGCATAACCAAGCGAAGCAATTCGAGAGTCGTCCTGTGCTGCGTTCACTTCAGACGCGAATAGCGCGTCAAATTCGCGCCTACCGCGTCTATACGCTTGAACACTTTGAATCCATTCGCGCGTCAAGAGCGAAATGACGTGTGTAAAAAAGGAGTATTCGCGTCTATATAACCAGACAAACTGAAAAGCGGGCCTGTCCCCATTCGCGCCGCAG
The DNA here is from genome assembly GCF_029890125.1 of Rhinichthys klamathensis goyatoka. NCBI lineage: Eukaryota > Metazoa > Chordata > Actinopteri > Cypriniformes > Leuciscidae > Rhinichthys > Rhinichthys klamathensis. The sequence continues at coordinate 106,767 of NW_026606753.1, read as the reverse complement.
AAATTGTTTACGCGCGTAACGCATCTTTGCATTGACTTAACATTGAAATCACTCGCGCCAGACGCGAACGCAGCATCAAACCAAGGCATGGATATGTTCCAAAAGTGCTCTCAACGGCGTTCAGAGCACAGGTTATTTCGCTGGTTGCTCTCTCCTCGCCAGATGACAAAGGTTTTACAAGTTGTTTTTTATTGTTTATTTGCTATTCTGCACCAGGTTAGCCCATCAGTGGAAGCACAGTAACATGTTTAAGTACCTGCAGCATCATACATCATGTGTAAATGTGCTTTCATGAGGTTTTCAAAAATAAAGCTCTCTTGAGGAAAGTGTACCCCTGTGAAAATATATTCATAATTTATAATATTTATATTCAAGTTCATAGATTTGATATTTATATTGTAGTTGAAAACAGCCCTGTGAGAAATTCATAGTAAAGTTCATAAAAAGTAAAAGGTTAAAAGTTAAAAGTTAAATTAAAATTGATGAAGAAGGTCATACTATTTCCTTCAGAAAGACCGTTGGTTAGCTAGCTAATTTAAAATATCCTAAACTTTTTTGACCCTGCCTCTTAAAAGAATCGGAATCGAGAATCGTTAGGAACTGGAATCGAAACAAGGAATCGGAATTGGAATCGGAATCGTTAAAATTCAAACGATACCCAACCCTACTTAAACACCATAAAACTGATAAGAGCTTCGGATGTTCCAATGTTTCTCTATGGCGCTGAAACCTAAAGATGTTCGAGTTCCGGTCCCGTGCAACTGATACTCAACTGCCATTGGCTCATCTGCGTTCAACGGGAGGGGCTTACCGATAGGTCAATTATGCTTGCAGTAGCTCAGGTGACATTGACAATGAAGTTTTGTTCTGAATACATGTGATGCACACGTAAACAAATGTGAATCAGAATCTGAAATCAGATTAGATTCATTTCGACAAATGCGTGCATGTAAACATACCTTTTTAATGTGTGTGGACTTATAGTGGATGATCTGTGTTTGTTTTAGCTGCGTGTGGATAAGTGGTGGGGTAACAGGAAGGAGTTGGCCACAGTCCGCACCATCTGCAGTCATGTCCAGAACATGATCAAGGGGGTCACCCTGGTAAGTAAACTCGATTTTGTACATTCGTACTCAATTCTATATGCTCATTGTCTAAAGCAGCTTTAAAAGGACTGTTTTAGTGTCCTACCCTATAATCTCGTTCTAGTTATATTGAAGAGAGAAAGATATGGACTATTTGATGTAATGTATGTTTCATTTGTTCTCTAGGGCTTCAGATACAAGATGCGATCTGTATATGCCCATTTCCCCATTAACGTGGTGATCCAGGAGACTGGCTCTTTGGTGGAGATCAGGAACTTCTTGGGAGAGAAGTACGTCCGTCGTGTTCGCATGAGGACAGGTATGTGTAAAGGCTTTTCGTCTGAACAAGACACATAAAGTGCTGCCTTGGTGGACAGTATACAAATGGCTGAGGGCGGAATTATGCTAATACGGGACAGTCTGTCAGTGGTCGTGGGCGGAGCCGTTTGGAAATCGTCAGAAATTCCAAACGGCTTGATTGAGTGTTTAGACTTTTTGAGGATTAAAAAAAAGGATTTTTCACTGTATGGTGGTTGTCCACACACTGCAAAGACACATTTATATGCAAACACCATATAAAAGTGAATTTTGCATCCGATGACCCCTTTAATTCTGCTGCAGACATGCCTGGTTACAGAATTAAGGTGTTTTGTTTTTTGGTAGGTGTGGCATGTGCAGTGTCTGCTGCTCAAAAAGACGAGCTGGTTCTGGAGGGTAATGACATAGAGCTGGTGTCAAACTCAGGTGAGCATCATTTTAAGATGTTCTGTGCCAACATATAAGCATGACTAGAGTGCAAACCACTCAAACCATTGAGTGGTTTTCATTATTTTAAACCACATGATGGTCTGTTTGCACATTAAATGGTCTATGAATTCTGTTAGCATTAGTACAATTTGAATTTTATTTCAAATTAACAAAGACAACTTGTATTCACTAATAGGTCCTATGGTTTCTGTCACAGTGTTTTAGGTAATCCCAGTATTGTGCGCAAAGATGTTGTTTTTGTGATTGAGTATGTACATGCACACCAATATGCTAAGTTTATTGAAATAATCTGAATTACCTGTTTACATGCAAAGCAATAACCTGGCAATGCAACTAAATGGCATTTACAAGACTATATTATAAAGACAGGCGATTGCCTGGTGGTGACGAGCGTAAGCATTCATGTATTTCACTGTTTATTATGCTAGTTAAGATGTTAAAGCATTTTAAATCCAAGAGTAAATAAATGATCAAAAGTGACTTAGCCTTTTTTTTCTTTGCCATTTGTTTGTCCTAATTTATTTCAAATGGTTTGTCTTCCTTTACTGGACTCGTTGTGGCAACCCTTAGCCTAAGCTGTACCCTCCCTCACCCTGTCTGTGCTAGATCCGAGCAACCCGGTTTCCTCTCAGAGTTAATTTGTCATTACCTACCGGTCCTGATTTATGTATTGTTTAGATTTTTCTGAATTGGACAATTTTAGCCTCCTTTCCCCCATCTGACATCCTTAACCCTTGGTTGCTTTGTGATTGAAGAGAATGTTCCTGATTGGGTTGTGTGTGTGTGTGTGTGTGTGAGAGAGAGAGAGAGAGAGAGAGACTGGTTATGTAAGTCTAGTGTGTGTGCATGCCTCACCTCCCCAGCCTTTCTTGTTTCAGCGGCCCTCATCCAGCAGGCAACCACAGTGAAAAATAAGGATATCAGAAAGTTCCTGGATGGTATTTACGTCTCTGAGAAGGGCACTGTAGTGGAGTCGGAGTCGTAGAGAACACGAGAGGTTAGACTGAGACCGCCGCGCAGGGCGACAGAAGCTGCTGCTGTCCCTCGCCTTTCTATTGGCTTTTCTGTGCTAGGTTTCCTGCTTTTTGTCCTTGAAATGTCTCCTCTATGTTGTCAGTTTTCATGTGTCATCTCTGCCAAAGTGCCAAATTTCAAATGATGCGATGTTTCGAATGAATTAACCATCTCCTGCACACCTAACAGCTTTACTTCACCCCATCTTTTATAGGGCTTTATTGCACGTTCACATTGATCCAAGCATGAGAATACTTCAAACGATTTAGTCCACAGCTTTAACAACTGGCTAGGTTTGCATGTTACATGACTGATTTCTGTACAGCTCTTACAGCACATGGGAGTTCCTGGGTGCACCACCTTGTCATTTAAACTGGTTTGTCTTTACAATTGTTTTTGTCTCTTCTTTTTTTTTTCATCTCCCATCAGCTGCACTGATCCAGCAGGCCACCACTGTGAGAAAGAAGGACATCCGGAAATTCCTTGATGGGATCTATGTTAGTGAGAAGGGCACAGTGGTGGAACAGCAAGATGACTAAATTAGTCTGTAAAATCTGTCAATAAAGACCAACTCTCATTTTTCAACAACATATACTTGTGCAAGTGTTTTTGTTAGCACAATTTGATCATAAATCAGTGACCGGTTGTGGAATGTGATGGGGTTCGTGTGTAGCAAAATGTGGGCTGATGCAATCTTATCTATTATAAATAACTTTAGTCATAACTTTTTATTTGTTTTATTTGAGCTAAAACTATATTGTATCTGATCAGTAACTTATCAATTAATGTTTAAAGCTTTCAATGGTACTATAACTGTTACCATTTTACTACATTTTTAAAAGTCATAATTGTTCAAAAACAACTCCAATTCATAAGTAGCGTCAATATTACTGTGGAATGTTTTTAAACAATTTATTTTACTTGCATAAATATCAAATGAAGAACCTTTTATGCTGCAATGGTTCATCACTGGGTGTGCATTTTCCTGTGTATCAATGAGATTCAGTCCCATTAGTATGAAATATGGGAAAGAGCCTAAATATATATATTTTTTTAAAGTATTTTGGGTCAAATCTAACCAATAGGTACTTTTTTTTTTTTTTTTGTCTGTCAAAACAGACCAAGGCCCATATGTAAAAAACCTAAGAATGGGCTGAAGTTTTGACTCTTTTTAGTAAGAGTAGGAGCTATTTATAAAGAAGCTAGAGGTGGCAGTCCACAGCATATTAAAAACAACTAATTTAAATGAACAACCCAAGAACGATAGATTTCAATTATTTAAATCCAATGGTATATAAACAAGAAAAAATAAAATCAAGGAATGAAATCACGATACAAGTTAATAAATAAAGTGGGGGAAAAGTCAAATCTAAAGAAAGGCCATTAAGAGAATACTGGTAGTAGTATAAAATTGAGTTCCAACAACTCTTATCTTGACTATCAAGCTTGTATCGTTTTATTAACTCCCTGTCATCATAACTCCAGTACATTATATCATTATAGGAAAAAGTGTCTGCACTTTTCTGCTGCCATCTTGTTACTCCTAACTAGATTAGGATACCTCTCCAGCACTCTTAAATAAATTAGGAGCTGAGACCGTCTTAACACAGAAACTTTTATGAATCATACTTAAGTCTAGGAATGAGACTAAAATGAAGTCACAGAATTGTGACACACTTAAGACAAATTTACTCTGAGCTCCTTTATACAAATGGCCCCTGAATGCATTATGAGGGTTAGATTTGTCACTATTATGCATTTAACACGGGAGCCATAAATAATCTGTAAATGATTTTATGATATTTTGATATTTATGTTTTGAACATACATAGACTATGGAAACTTACATTCCAGAACATAAAAAAGTCTGGAAATGTTTAGAGAAAAACTACATTATAAAAAAAAGATTAAAATAAATAAGAGAAACAAAAATGACATTTAAATAAGAAAAGTTAAATAAATGTGGAAATAAACATATTTACATACATACGAATACATCTAACAGTACAGTGCTATTATGTGTAAGAAATGTGCTTATTAACCTAATGGAAAGTAAATATTTATTTTCCTAATAATTATAATATTTTGTATTAATTGTCTTATATTTTTTAATTGGACCTTTATACAGAAACAATAGATGCCTTTTAAAAATTTGAGAATGGAGATCCCTCGCACACGGATTGTATAAAGTTTGGGGTCAAAAAGTTTCAGGTTCATTTTCATCTTTACAGAAAGCAGTTTTCATTCAAATTAATTTCTAATAACAGCTAGGCATCATATTTTTATATATATATTTATATAAACAATCATATACGATACCTCTAAGTATGATTTAGTTTGTTATACAATATTTGTTGCAATGAATTATTATTGTATTTACAATGTGGAGTATCAACACACCAGCCGAATCTTATCCGCGCGTTTGTGGTTTGTCTCTCTCTTCCTCCATCTGCGCTCCGTCATCACGCTGCGCCTGCGTTGAGTATCATTGGCGCCAAAGAGGACTGGAGAAGCACTACTGTCCCGCAATCTGTCCAAAAATAAAGAAACGATATTGACACATGCTCAAAAATGGTGAGTGGCCTTATCAGTGCACCATCTATATAAAAAAATATGCAATCAGAGACGAGCTCAATGCAGTTAATAAGGCTGTTTGGATAAAGAAAGAGCAGTTAGCTCAAACTTGCAGCCTTTAACGTTACGTGTTTGTTAACAGACCAGAGCTACAAAAAGAAAAAAACATACAAAGGCTATTCATGAACTTGGCAGTCCATGTTTACGTCATTTAGTATCACGAGATTATTTGTTTAAGTCTGGTTCGAGCAACATTTAAGCATTTAAAAAGTGTGGAGAACTTAACGATCCAAGTCGACTGTATCCCAACAGACAGGCCAATATGAGCTGTTGTGTTACTGTATAACAATACAGCACAGATGTCTGTGTTTTTGGTATCAACGAAGCACCTGCTTCCTGTTTGTTATTGTCAACTTTGAAACGTAAACATGCAACTGAACAAACTCAGCCTGGGGTTTCTATGGTAGTTGCTCTGCGCAGCACGTTTAAGAATCCATGTTATTAGTAATGGAACTTATGTAAAACTGCATAAAATGTTTATAGTATATTTTTCTAATTCACTTATGCTCATTTCAGGACATCCGGAGGTTTTTTTCGTCCACCAAACCTGCGGCGTCCAAACCTTCAAATGAAAGCACCAGCACTGATGAAGAACAGAAGAAGAAACAGAAATCAAAAACTAAGGTAGAACAGCGGTCTAACGTACATTTGTCATTTATTTCCGTGACAGGTCTGTGATTGTACTATATCTATTAATATATCTATTAATATGAGATGGCACCTACAATATAAGTTAATTCTCATATTCTCTTTATTAACATGAATTTGCATGCTGATGTTTAATGCATCCTGCAGTGTTATACAATAACTCCTTTTCTCTTTCTTTAGATCAAAAGTCCCAAATCTGATGAGAAACCCACTGGAAAACGAAAGAAAAGAATCATAATTGATTCAGGTTTGTAAACGGCATTTATCAAGTATTGGTACAATTATGATGATGACCATTATGTTCACTTTGTTAAGACATGGTGGTTATTGAGGATTAAAAATACCCTAGACCAGGGGTTTTCAAACAGGGGGCTGCAAGGAAGTGCTTGATTGTCTGTAATAAAAATTACATTAAAGTAAATAAATACAGTACTATAATGAGTTGGGAAAATTTTTATAATCTAATTTAATAGAAACTAAATATTTTTCCAAAAAAAACCCATCTCCTTAACAGTCTTGGAATCTGATATCACAATATTTCTCTCATCTTATCGTAGACTCTGAGGAAGACAAGAAGGAGAAGAAGACCAAAAAGAGCACTAAAGAGACACCTGCCCCCACAATGAAGAAACAACCAGTAACTTTCGTGTCTGATTCTGGTGAGGGAGTCGGCGAGCAAATTGCCTCATGTATAATATAATGCTGTGTGAATATGACGTGTATATCACAATTTGTATTCCTTTTTTTCTTTTCTTTTTTTTGTCCTTGTTTTATTTTTCCAGATTCAGATGATACATTTGTGACTCTGAAACCGCACAAACCTAAAGAAAATGGAACTGCTAAAGGCAAGACGGTCTCAAATTCAGGAAAAGCAAAACAAGCGAAAGTTTCCCCTAATAAATCTCCAATCAAAGCCCCAAACACGATCTCAAAGGGAGGTGTGAAGAGTTCTCAGCCCATCGTATCAACAAAGGTCACACCAACCCCACCTAAACTGAAGCCCACCTCAGTAATGGCATTCTTTGGGAGCTCAAGTGTTCAGAGGTCAGAGAAGAAAATGGTGGCCAGTACCAGCGCCAAAAGGAAGGCAGTGAGTAGAGAGAGTGAATAAAAGTGTGTGTTTGCGTGTGCGCTTAATGTGTTGAAAAATTCAAACTCATCAGTGTTCGGTCTCTTCCAGCCCACACAGGAAACTGATGAGTCGCTCAGTGATGAAGCCATTGCAAAAGAACTTCAGATGGATGAAGACATTGAGGTTGGTTTAGGACACATGACAAATGCACGATAATGTACCTATATTAATCAGAATTTGGTCATATAAAAAATGTACAGTATTATGTTCTATAATCAAGGACATGAATCATGAATGAGAGTTAATGAGCTGAATTATAATTCAGAATTACTAAAAATGAATTGAACTAATTGTCAAGCACAAAAGATTTCCACAAGACCATGCAAGCGTGAATCTTCATGACAATAGCTTTTTCAGAATAAAGGCTTATATAGAATATACCTTAATCTGAAAATGCATGTTAATGTAGTCACTTTTTCATATCTAGTTTATTATCATGGAGAAATTGTTAATTTTCTGTATGTATAAATAAATGCGTAATGCAGAACCTGTTTGTGTGTGTTAGTTGGAAAAGCAGATTCATGATGATGAGGAATTTGCAAAAACATTAGCCATGTTGGATGAAGCTCCCTTACCGAAAAAGGTTGGTGAGCTGGATACATGTCTAGTTTGTCTTAACTCTATTAATATTTGAAAACCTTTTGTCTGCATAATCAAATGTCCACAAAAATCACGTGGTGTGGCCAACGAAGCCATGTTTTTTTGGTTTGTTACACAATTCTTTTTGTTTCCTAGGCTCGGGTAGACTCTCTCTCCCCTTCCAAGAGCAGCTCTCAGGCAGTTTCCTCAGACACCAAACCTAAAAAGGACCCATCGCCTAAAACAAGTCCTGTGAAGACCAGCTCCAAACTGGCTCAGATGAAAAAACGACAGGATGAAGAGGATGAGCAAAGGAAAAGGGTTGAAAAGAAAATGAAGATCTCTCCTAAGAAAGAGCCCATCTCACCAGCTAGCTCAGAGCAGGCAGCTACGCCCAAAACAGGAAGTGTTTCCACGGGAATGACAAAATCAAGAAGTATTTCCACACCTAAAAGTGAACCTAGTAAAACTTCACCAACAAAACCAGAGGTATTTAATTTGCATATGCTGCTTGATTCAGGATTGTTTTATATTAGAAGATATTCGAAAAGACAATGTAAGATTTGTTATTGTGTTTTTTTAAGGGTATTTTAAGTTTTTATTTTGTATTTATACAATGCTTTTCTATAAATATGGCCTGAAAACCTCTAGTGAGCAAACCTTTGTCTCTAATATTTCAGAATACAAGTCCTGAGGATCTTGAGAAAAAACGGGCAAATTCATCAGCCTACCGTAACTTTTTGAACAGAGAAGGACCACGAGCTCTGGGGTCTAAAGATGTACCACAGGTAAAAACACCTAAACCACTCATGTTGACAACTGAAGGCCTATCGTCTCATTGCTATTTATGAATATATTTCAGGAATCAAATTATACTTGACCTTTAAAGGGGCTAAATGTAGAATTCAGAAACTCCAGTTATTAGTGACACCAGTGGCCAGTAAGTGAACTGCAGCCACCAACTATTGCCTGTACTCACGCTCGTGCACACACTCCGTAATGTACAAGAGACTGAACGCGATTCAAGGCCCTAAGATATAGGGATGTCCCGCGTGACGTCACGCCATTTGGAGCAGCCATCTTGACGGAATAGAAAATGCTAAACCGCCGGTGATAATACAGCTCGTCGCGAAATATTCCTATCATGCCCGAGCGATGCTGTGCAGTTGGATGCGATCAGATACGTGATCATACAAAAGGAATATCAATATACCGAAAGCTGATCTTGTATTTTATTTTACACTTCTTATAAATCGTTAGAAACACAGGTTGAGACAACAGTCTCAATGACAGTTTATCATATACTACATTGACAGTCAGTGTCACTGTAGTATGATATTTACAAGTATAAAAAAGTATATAAGCATATTATTTCGTTTTTCTTGGATCAAACTAGATTCAACAAATTCATTTAAGATACACTTAATCTTGTTGGTGATTTTGTTTTGTGTTTATCCCTGTAAACTCAGTTTAAAAATTATTACAGGTACTATAATTTGGTGATAAAAATACATTGACCAACCTTTGCGGTGATGATTGAAAAATCCTTCCCCGCTGGCGTCCAAATCAAAGAGTTGCTGACCCATCCGGGCTCGTGATACCGATAGATAGCCTGCTAAGCTTTTGTATGCTTTTAATGAAGCTCTGGTGCAGCGTGATGGGAAGTGATGGGAAGTGAATAAGGTAGCTGTAAATGTCACCGAACTCAATGTCAGGAAGTTTTTCTACACATTTAATGCCTGTAAAAAGAACTTGTGGTGCTTCATATGGATCTATGATTCCTAATTCCTTTATCTTCCTCTTTTATATTTCTTTTTGTGATGCTAATAATAAGTGCGATGACATGACGTGAAGAGTTAGCTGACGGCCGCTGCGCTAATAATAGATAGTGGTGGGGGGGAAAAATCGATTCTGTTCAGTATCGAGATATTTTGCACACGCAATTATATCAATACTGTAGCGCAAAGTATTGCAATATTTAGGCTAATTATAAAAATAATTATACTAATAATTATATTATTAGTATAATAATATACTAAAAATATATATTACCCACACAGCAATAGATCTATTACCACTGAGTAGCCGACGGATGTATTCCGTCAAAATGGCTGACACGCGGCTAGGGATCACGTGACTGGGAGATCCCTATACTCACGGCGAAGTTCTTTTTCATTCTTCGCTTAGAAGCAATAGTTGCTCCTGACCGTACATTTAGGTAGTGCAGATTCTCGGTCTTAGCGCTATTTTATGATAAAGATTTAGTAAGCTTTGTAATATATTCTAATTGCTGAACTAATGCAGACACGCTTTTGGCAGATGTCCTTGCGTTAATTAGCCTAAGGATGGCGCTCAAATGTTGATTGACAGGCTTTAAATACACACAACATACGCATAGAATGCTTTCTTAAAATTGCTTTAAGAATTTCCTCAATTCCGGTGAGGAAAAGAAAATCATATCTATTCTCAGAACAAATATTAAACAAAACATAACAGAACTATATCAAGGCTATTTATTTGAGCATGTTTAAACTAAACGATTTTATATAGGATTTTGTATATTTCATACTTTCATTAATTTGATATGCTATTCCAAAAAAAGTAGAGCAGTGGAATGGAAAAACGCGTTCTGTTTGAACGGCCTCTAACATTGTTCATGTCACTGTTACTATGAAACAGCAAAGTTTTTAATTTTAATGTGTTGACATTAGTGGCCTCCATCTTTAAGCTAACATTAGCTACACACTTTCTCGCTGTAGAGAACTAAAGAGAGTCTCTCGGGAGGGCACGTAAACGCCACAATCCTTTCGATTTTCCCGGAAAACGTCCTGAGTTCTCCACATAAAAATTAGTCTACAAGCTTTTATAAACAGCCTAGGAAGTCGGGGAAGATCTCATTTTTTTAAAGTTTCGTTACTAGCTGTTTATGCATTGGCAATAAAAAAGCGATTAATACATGAAAATTCTTACATATAGCCCCTTTAAGCTGCTTAAACAATGTTATGTGCATGTTTTAGGGAGCAGAGAACTGCCTGGAGGGTTGTGTGTTTGTGTTGACTGGTGTGTTAGAGTCTATGGAGAGGGATGATGCTAAGTCTCTAATAGAGCGATATGGCGGCAAAGTCACGGGAAACGTCAGCCGTAAAACCAATTACCTTGTTCTGGGACGAGACAGTGGAGTTTCAAAGACTGAGAAGGTCCTAATTTTTATTATTTCTCTTTATTCGAACTTGACTTTTCTGTATGCTTCTTTTTCAATGTATTTATAAATTACCCTTTTAATTTTATTTTTATTTATGTTTAGTTTAGTTTTATTTTAACATTATGTGCTAACGTAACTTCAATGTCTATCCTTTAGGCGGAGAGTTTTGGCACTAAGATCATTAATGAAGATGAGTTGTTGGAACTTATAAGAACCAAACCAGGCAAGAAGTCTAAATACGAGATTGCGGCAGAGGCAGAGGTAAAGTAGCTCCCATCAACCCTCCTGTTCTTTCACTTGCACTCACTGCCCACTGGAGCCTCACAATATTTAACTAAATAAAATCGATATTGCGGTATATGGTATACGATATTGGTGTTTATTCAAAGTCATACTGCGAAGGGTGACATTTTATATGAACATGTGTCGTATTGCTACTGCTGAGACATCCAGACACATTAGACTCTATTGCTAATAGAAATGCTTACTTTTAGGGGTGTTTTTACACATGAGGTCACTCTTTACAAGAACCAACTAACACTTCGAGTTACAATACAAATATTTAAGTCTTTAAAATCTTCCCTTGTGTTCAAAGCCTTGTGCTTTTCACATCAAATCCTCAACCTTTTATTTTGGCAGAATATTGGTATACCATTATTTTGAACCCCCACAAATGTTTACAGTTTTAACCAAAGCCCTAAATAGATGGTTCATACCCACAAAGTCTTCAATGTAAAATGTTATTTTTCAGCTTTTTAATATTATTTTTTATTTCTATGCACTGCCTAACGAAATCACCCCAATCAATAATTATTTCCAAATATAGCTATTCAATTGATCTGGTCAAAATGTTCTGTATTTTTTCATTTCGCAATATATATTGCAGCAGAAAAACTAAATAACGCATACAAAGTATGTCCGTTTTTCTCCCCATATTGTGATGAGCTGTCTGTCTATCTTCTATATTCTAGAATAAATCCTCTAAGACAAGGACTCCAGACTCTAGAGGCAAGCCCACTCCTCCAACCAAGAAAGCCACACCACAAGGGCCCAGTCCCAACAAGAGAAGCCCTTCAGAGCGGAAGTCTAAGCCTGGCTCTGCCTCTAAATCTGGCACACGTGGGGCCTCTCGTTCAGAGGTCAAAAAGAGTTTGAGCTATGATCAAACCAAGACAGCATCCCCTGTATCCCACTCTACCCCACCGAATGATGGGAGCAGCCTGTTGTGGGTGGATAAGTACCGCCCCCGCAGTCTGAAGAACCTGATTGGACAGCAGGGGGATCAGAGTTGTGCCAACAAGCTTCTGCGCTGGTTACAGAACTGGCATAAACATCACATCGGCAATACAAAAGCACCACGTCAGTATTTAGAGTTTGTTCTTACTGTGTTCACATGACCGTTGATAATTGGGTAGCTGACATATAACCTATGATCATCAACATCAAGATTTTACGTTAAAAATATGGATTAGGAAATGTGTGTATTATTTTTATCTTTAATAGTTTTTCAACTTGACTAGTTAATTTAAAAAGGTCACATAGTATGAGAAATGCATTTTTTTTAAAGTACTACTAATTTCCCATATAGTCGCTCAATTAATATAAGGTAATATTAATTGTATAAGATAAGAATTGTAAATGTTGTTTTAGATGGTTTATATAGAGTTTAGCATGATGTCATACTGCGGCATCTGCTCAATTTCATGTCAACTACCCGTGTTGGAATGGCATACTACCAGTATGCAAGTTCTATATGCTTATAATACATCAATTCTACTTTTACCATTATATAACCAGAGTACAGTTTCCTGTAATGCAGTGCACTTGACTTGACCATGAGCATATGCACCAGATTTTACACTAAGAGTCACAGCATAATGTTTATTTTAATGGTGCATGCCATTCCAACCTTACAGAATGTGTTTATTCAAATGCACTGTTTGTTGTCATTGTCGTTGTCACAAATGTCATTGTTCTTGTCTCTCTCTCTCTCTCTCTCTCTCTCTCTCTCTCTCTCTCTCTCTCTCTCTCTCTCTCTCTCTCTCTCTCTCTCTCTCTCTCTCTCTCTCTCTCTCTCTCTCTCTCTCTCTCTCTCTCTCTCTCTCTCTCTCTCTCTCTCTCTCTCTCTCTCTCTCTCTCTCTCTCTCTCTCTCTCTCTCTCTCTCTCTCTCTCTCTCTCTGTGTGAAACAGCCAAATTTGGTAAGTTTGGGAGTAAAGATGATGGTTCTGGATTTAAGGCTGCATTGTTATCTGGTCCTCCTGGTGTTGGGAAGACTACTACTGCTGCTCTCGTCTGTGAGGTCAGTTCAGTCTCACTCATTAATACATATAGCATAATATTTAGTTTGACTGTGTTTCAAAAACAGTCTGTGAAATCGTTTTAAAGTGTTTAGCATTGGGTCAAGGATCAAGTCATTAGTGAATGATTGTAAATGCTGTGTCTGTTTTACAGTTTCGTTGCATTGGGTAAAGCATTAATAGAGTTCCATATGTGCTTGTAGGAGTTGGGTTACAGCTACGTGGAGATGAATGCGAGCTGCACCCGCAGTAAGAACAGCTTAAAGGAAGTGATCGCAGAATCACTCAACAACACCAGCATTAAGAACTTCTATACTGGTAATTAGCTTAATTAATAGCTAATTCAGCAGGTAGCATCTGTAAAATGGCTTGGAGTTAAACTTGGTGATTATAATATAAACACAGTATGTTTTTGTGTTTAATGGTGTCAGGTGCATCTCAGACAGTGAGCAGTAAACATGTCCTCATAATGGACGAGGTGGACGGGATGGCAGGAAATGAAGACAGAGGAGGAATACAGGTAGACGTATACACTCACATTCAATTGCATTATCTCTCTTTACCAGAGGTGGTGCTCAAGGAGCAAAAATGGTCATGATGGTGTTTAAATACTTAAGGTTCAGTGGCTGTGTGGATGGAGCACTAGCTCAGTATATATTATATACTGCCTACATTTTTTTAAATTAGATTCTGAAACGGTTGGCTTTGTCCACAATAAATGTTTCAAACTGTAGAATTCTACTTCTCATTGCCCTGGTATCATAGATACAAATAAAAATGGTGATTTTGGAATTTTTATTTATGAATTTGGAGTTTGACATGCAATTATGCTGTACGGGAAATAAAAGGTCAAGTCATTGCAATGTGGAATACAGTAATCCATTCAGTAAGCTCTGTTGAATACTGCTCATTTTGAGCAAATGTAGTTGGTCTTCTGAGTATTCTGTGCATACAGAAAATGTACACACTTTGCACAGTGTATATATTACATAGTGCAGCCTTGGTAAGAGTAGTATGCTATTCTGAACAGTGAACACCAGTGTTTTCAGAGAGTTATTGTGGTTTTTGACACTTGTGCTTTGCCCTTTGACCCACACAGGAGATGATTGGTCTGATAAAGCAGTCAAAGATTCCCATCATCTGCATGTGTAATGACCGCAATCATCAGAAGATCCGCTCGCTGGCCAACTACTGCTACGACCTGCGGTTTCAGAGACCCCGTGTTGAGCAGATCAAGGTACTCACTGGCATTTGAAATGATCGTCAGATTCAATCACTGTTGATCAGTCACACATTTGCTTATTTAGGTGGTGAACTAGAAATATTGCAGAATCTTAAGTATTTCTCATTGATTTTGCATCATATCGTTTAGAAACATTTAAGATATTAATATTAAAATAAATCCCAGATTTTCACTGGTTTTGAACCCTACTTTATATAATTGCTGAAAAATGTGTCATCACTGAAAAAAACACTTTATTTTAGAGTTTGTTATACGTGTTACATGTACTGTACCTACTATAGTAATAATAACGGTAATTTATGCATAATTACAAGCAGTTAACCTTATAGTAAGTACATGTTTTTAGTTTATTACTCAGTACTTTGTGTAATTCCACTTTACCAAGGACACTTTAACATAAAGTGTAGCCAAAAAAATCTTATTTTAGTAAAAATATTACACTTATTGTGTAAAGTATATTTTAAAAATGTTTAAGCTCCCTTTTTGCCCAATCAGGGGGCTATGATGTCTATAGCTTTCAAAGAGGGTCTGAAGATCCCACCCCCAGCACTGAATGAAGTAATCCTGGCGTCCAATCAGGATATTCGACAGGTATGATGTTAACAAACAAATCTGTTGCCTTTTATCACTGATTCGGAAGCCTGTGTTTTACATTGCAACATTTGTTATTATATTTCTACATCTAGATCCTGCACAATCTGTGCATGTGGTCGGCTAAAGACAAAGTCATGACCTATGACCAGGCCAAAGCTGATGCTAACAACGCTAAGAAAGACATGAAACTGGTACATGCGCACACTGTAAAATACATTATGCTCACTTTATGAGCATGGGCTCATTGATGACATGAGTAGACTGTATAGAATGAAAATATCTGTGTTTTGTTATGCAGGGTCCATTTGATGTGTGCCGGAAGGTGTTTGCTTCAGGAGAGGAAACCGCCCACATGTCTTTGATTGACAAATCAGACCTTTTCTTTCATGACTACTCTTTAGCACCACTATTTGTCCAAGAAAACTACCTGCATGTCCGGCCAGCTGCCGCAGGGTGAGTTTTAGACATATACACAATAGATAATCTCTATATTGTCCCAAATTTGGAAGATAATCAATATTTATCTCAATACATTTGCTCTTTGATCATTTAAAAATGTGTTTTATTTACTCCACATTAAAAAGACATGATGTGAATACATGATGTGATGCAGAATAAAAAGAAGATTAGACCTTTTTTTGAAGAACAAAGAAACAAATGACACATTATGTAGAACAAATGCAGATCTATTCATTTGTATTTACACCTAATGCACAGATCTATTTTGACATACGAAATTGACATTTTACAGATAGAATAGAGGATAGAAAAATATCAGATAGATAGAAAAATAAGCTAGACTTTTAACATTACTGCGATATTTACAGAGTATTACAAATTTGATCTTGTCAGCAGAATTATTGCAATAATAACTCTTATATTCCATGTATCGGCCAGCCCTAACTCACACCAACAGTTTTGTTTCATAAGATTTAAAAAAATCTTTTTTATCTGCAGATGAAAGCTAACCTGGCCCTAGCCAGATGAATTTCGCTCCGCCTAGCTTCACTCACATCCATCTGGAACCGATCCATTGAAATGGCGTTTCAGAAGGCTGGGCCTTATCAAAAATCCTTGCATATGATTGGATAAGCCACTTGTCTGTCATCTTTATCGACGTGCTATTTCAACCACTCACACCGAAGCCAACCCGTGACGCTGAAGAATCCGGTCGGGAGAAGGCACTGATCTATATAACATCGTTTCCACCAACAAAAGCCTTAAGAGCCGTTCTCTGATGTTCTTTTAATGAAACAATATTAGGTAGATTGGACAACACGGATGAAATCAATGTTAACAGCATCAATGTTAACGCTTGTTTCCTCGATGCGAGCCGCCATTGTTGTCTGAATCAGAACAGTCTCACGGTCGCTTCTCCACTACGTCACATCTATGAAACTCCCGCCCTGCGTCCTGATTGGCTAAACCATAAAGTTGGTTGGAGAAATCACTCTCAATGGAAGAGGTTCCAGATGGATGTGAGTGAAGCTAGGCGGAGCGAAATTCATCTGGCAAGGGCCAGGTTAGATGAAAGCATGATTGTATAATTGTGACATTTGATGTTTATTAGGGGAAATCTGAAGAATCATCTGGTGTTGTTGAGTAAAACAGCAGACAGCATTTGCGATGGAGATTTAGTGGACAAACAGATCCGTTCCAAACAGACCTGGTCTCTGCTTCCTACACAGGTAACCTCAGACTAATCCTCAGTCAACAGCTTTGAATGCTGTAGCAGCACCAAGATAATCATGAATAAAGTCATATTACTGCACAGATTTTTATCATAAAACTTGTTTACATAGTTTGTTTTCACTTAACTACTAAGGTTTTTCATATATCTGTGTGTATTTATTTCCAGGCAATTTATGCAAGCGTATTGCCAGGGGAACTGATGCGTGGCTATATGAGTCAGTTTCCAACCTTTCCCAGCTGGTTGGGCAAGTTCTCATCAGCTGGCAAACACAGCCGCATCATACAGGAGCTGGCTTCACACATGAGCCTAAAGTGAGAAAGCACACACTTCTATCTCCCTCTTCTTTCCTCCATGTCTGAGGTATGAAGTCTATAAACCTCATTTTCGCTTTCTTAAAAGCTTGCCTATTTCTTATCCTGCAGGACGTTAAGTAGTAAGGAAGCAATAAATCTGGATTACCTGCCATATTTGCGCTCCGCAATATTAGAGCCTCTTCAGTCCCACGGTTCAGAAGGAGCCAATCAGAGCGTGAAGCTCATGGATGATTATGACATCATTAAAGAGGATGTTGATAACATGATGGAGATCAGCACATGGGGTGGACAGCCGGATCCTTATTCTAAGCTAGACTCCAAGGTGTGTGTGGGATTTTCTTAGCATATTGTAGAGTTATCCTCCAGGACAAGAAACCGGTGGTCCAGTTGACAGGTCATTGCTTTGACAGATGCCTGCTCCATCTGAGTTAATTGTGTTTTAACAGGAAAACATCTGGAGGTGCTGTATGCCACACTTTATCCCCATCAGCTCTGTTTTTTTCCCTTTCTGCAGGTGAAAGCTGCATTTACAAGAGCCTACAATAAGGAATCCCATCTTATGCCGTACTCCTTACAAGTGGTTAAGAAAAGCCGTAAAGGTGCTGTTGACCCTGAGCTTGTGGGAGAGCTTGACAATGAATCTCAGGTCCAGGAAGAGGAAGAAGGCGATGGGCTTACCAGAGATGCAATGATCAAGGTAGATATCAAAACATTCACTTTCATTTCGACTTATATATCAGTTTTCCAATCACGTTAACTTAATAACATCTCATTTGGAGAACACTTAAAGGCATAGTTCACCCAAAAATGTAAATGATGTCATCAATACTCGGCCTGATGTTGTTTCACTTTTGTTCATCTTCTAAACTCATGAAGTTATTTTGAATGAAGTTTCGATTTCTGTCCTTCCACTTAAAGTCAACTCAACCAAAACTTTGATGCTTCAAAAAATGTAATCCATCCATGAGTGGATAAATCCCGAAGAGACATGATCGCTTTATATAATGAATAGGTTTAATTTAGGCTTTCAGCGCTTGCGTCATCATATTGTTCCAAACCTGTATGAATTCCCTTGTTCCTTGGAACATAAAAGGTGAATTTGTGAAGAATCTCCACTCCTTTTCATACAATTACAAAGAGACTGAAGCTTTCAGGCATAAAAAGAGGTCACAAAAGCACCATAAAAGTTGCTCTCTATTCCAAATCTTCTTAAACCACTGTGACTGGTTCATTGAGTCAGTGAGTTGAGAAACGGATCTGTTATGACTTCAGAGGAGTCTTAATAATTTAAAGAGAAAGCTTGGAACAACATGAGGGTGAGCTTGAGGGATAAATTATGACCTTTTTTTTCCTTTTGGGGTTAACTATCATTTCAAACAAGTATAGTTTGTTGCAAGAGGTAAAGTTTGTCAGAGAATCTGAGCCCACAGAATTCAAACACCCATCATTTTGAGACTACATATAACTTATTAAATATTATTAAAGTTATTATTAACTTATTCAATATTTTGGCTAATTTTATTGCGTACAGCACAACTGAGAGTACTACACTCTTATTAGTAGTTAGTAATCATAGCATATTTTACTATGTTCAAATTCAGCACAGAAAATGCAGAAGTAGCCTTTATATTCCATCAGCGCCTACATATAGGCAAAATTCCATTTATAAATCACTCAAAATGCTACTCCATTATTCACCAGATATTTTTTTTCTTCACTCTTACAGCAGAAGAAAGCCAAACCAGCAAAAGACGTCAAGCAAGAGAAACCAGGGGCTTCTGGGAAGGGGAAAGGCAGGGGTAAAGGAAAGGCCAAGAACTGAGATAAACATAGGAGGGTCTGAGACAGAAACCCTTACTCTCTCTGTTTTCATAAAGATGTGAGTGGCTGAATGACATCAGCTCTATAAACAGAACTTTTTTTGTCTGTGAGTCATACTTGTGCACTTCCTGAAAGCCATCACTCAGCTTAAGCTGCTTTCAGCAGGGGGACCAGGCGCTGGGGGTGGACCACACATTTTCACAGAAGTCACAATTCATCAAGCATATCAGACTTGACACATGCATCATACTGTTAACACATGCCGTTAAAGCTATATTCATCTTAAAGGTAAACAGTATTAAGGGCACTTAATGTCATCTCACTCATGTAACACCCATGACAAAATACATGAGCATTTTAATATATTACCTTCTGTTCACAATTATACACCCTCTTCCACTAAAGATGTGGACACCCACTGTACTTTGCTGCATGTCAGCTTAGTAATCACAATGTAAATATGTATCTGTCATATTTGCTTTTTTCCTTTGTTACTTTGAATACTTGCAGATATATAAATAATACCTTTCTTAGTGTTTTCTATGGCAGCACTTTTGGATCTAGACTTATAGAGTGTTATAAAGATTATTCTGTAAATTACTTAATGTGTGCTATTTCAAAAATTAAAA
The DNA here is from genome assembly GCF_029890125.1 of Rhinichthys klamathensis goyatoka. NCBI lineage: Eukaryota > Metazoa > Chordata > Actinopteri > Cypriniformes > Leuciscidae > Rhinichthys > Rhinichthys klamathensis. The sequence continues at coordinate 87,112 of NW_026606753.1, read as the reverse complement.
CAAGAATTATGTTGTAGAGATGTATTGTGTTTGCTTGTCATAATTATCTCCATGGTTCATTCTTCTTGATGATGCAAATCACGAGTATTGATCATATTGGTTGTGACGCAGAATGGTAAAAACAGCTAAATTGCTGATATATACAGTATCTGGGTAAACAACTCAGTACATAGGTCCATGTATTTTATTTAACAGCAGTTAAAATTGCAGAATATTTAGTCTAACATGAAGGCTTTAATAGACAATTATTTACAGCAATAAAATTATGTATTTTGTATACAGGTAAATTTACAGTAGAAAAAGACGAATGTTGATTGTCATTCTAACGGACACAGTGAAGTGCTGATTTATATTTAATGCATCTGACAACATATACAAACACAATGTTTATGATTCATTACTGAGTTACAGTCAGAAAATACTTCTTTTATGATATCAGCCTTGCTTTAAATAGTTTCATAAACATTTTTTGCATGATTTATGATAACCTAAATGTGTAACTGAACCACACTTACAAATAATTCTGCTTAATGTGAGCTCTCACTGTTAGTTATGCCATAAGCTATGCCAGTTATATTCATATTACTCATACTGAAGACTGAAAATTAACGCACAATGGTACAAATCTATGCAGTGAAGCACTACAGTACAAAAAGACAGCTGATATGTAGTATGTCAAAGACTCATAGTTTAGCACAGTGGTTCTCAACCTCTTTGATGAGGATAAATTATCCACAATTTAAAAAGTTTCTTGTTTATTGAGCTGTTCCTCAACAAAAAACATTTATTGAGGGAAAAGACAATTTTAGTTTATATTTTGATTGTATGCTTTTTTTAAATCAAGTAAGATTTAAAGGGGTCATGAATTGAGAAATCCAATTTTCCTTGAGCTTTTGACATATAAGAGGTCATCATACTATAAGAATATCCTGTAAGTTTCAGAACTGAAAACTTCCTTGTTAGTCCAAAAACAGCTTTTATTGGAAACCAATCTCAGAAAATGACTTGTGGAATGTGCCTCTTTATGACGTCATAGATAGGTGAAAGAGAAAATAAACGCCTTCTACTTTTTTTTGATAATGTTGTGCTGCTCATCTTGGCCAGGTCACTTCTGTAAAAGAGATTTTTAATCTCAGAAAGTTTTATCTGGTTAAATAAAGGGCAAATAAAAATATATATAATAAACGCCTACTACATTGCCCACTGGCGTGTTAGTGAGATGACAAAGAGAGAAGAGCACAGGATCACTGGACTGAAAATAACTTTACCTTCCAGACGATCCTAATGCTAATGTATTCTACATTTCACTGAGGATTCTTTGGTAAATGAGTCGCAATTTCGGTGCAGGTTTTGCTTTTACGATATGGACTCGACAGTAATGCGACAACATGTAAGTAACTGTTAATTCTAATGCCTGATCTGTGACCATTTCTGATTTCTGATAGGCCTATGTAATGATTCATGTACAGTCAGATGTTCTTTGTCTATGTGTCAGTAAATCAAACCAGTGACTAAATGGGCAACTTCACATTGTTTCTCTTAGTAGGATGAAAATAATCTGTTAAAACGATCGAAGAACGCTCCCTTTACAATCGCTGCACCTGTCAATCAAACAGCGTGAGTTTATCAGTGACTGACTTCTGGACTCTCGCCAAAACTCCCGTTAGAATCAACAAATCTCTTATTTACATTGTGTTTGCACTTTTAGTTATGATGAAAAGCATTCGCGAGAGTGCAGAAATAAGTTGTAATGATTCATGTTCTGCATTCATAATAATAATAATAGTAATTTATTGGCATTGCTATGATACAACGAGATTACATTAGAGCATCAATCTACAGTGCAATTTCATGAAGTGCAAGAGATCAACAATAGCACATTTTATAAACAGGGAAAAGCGACATAGCCTATAACAAACAATAGCCTCAATAGCATATGAGGCGAAGAATCACTAGTTCATTCATGCACTCAACATGTCTGTGATCCGCTACAATGCTCATCCACTGCAACATTTTACAATCTAAATATAATGCTATAATCAACACTTTTCACGATTAGTTAACCTTGAGAGCTGTAATAGTACAAATGTGCTGCAAGTTTTCGAGAGAGTTCCACATGTGATGCTTAGCTATTTCCCATGCAAAGATGTTAGCCAATCACAGCAGTGGGCATTTACACTGAAGTCTCACAGCAGACTTTCAGACAGAGGGTTCAATTCAGAGGGCTAAAATCAGGCTAGGAAAAATGCCTTTTATTTGGAAATTATGACCATTTTTATGTAAAAATCATATTAACATTATAAGTGCACCCCAGGAAACATTATACAACAATGCAGTTCATGACCCCTTTAATATATTATTTCTATTAAAAAATATTAATAATAATCCTGCAGCCCCCTGGTTGAGAACCACTGGTTTAGCACTAGTCTCTATTGGCTTCTCCCACTTTACACACTATTTAGATTCACATTTTATCTGAAATACTAGACTACATTTTGGGAGACGTTTTCTGAGAAATACAGCTTGTAGAATCTGTCTCCCTCTGTGTTTAACAATCAATCATGCATCTGCTCCTTTAGGTCTTAAGAATCCTCACGACAAGGGAAAGTGACATTGTGTGACATTATCAGCATGTTGGTAGTCTTTTTGGTAGTACTTGTAGGGTAACCGTCCCGCTGGTTTGTCTAAGGAGCTCGACAGCCTCCGAGTGAGTGACACCCTCCAGACTCCGTCCGTTTACTGTCAGCAGCTGATCCCCGCGACACAGACGCCCGTCCTCCACCGCAGCTCCCTGTGGAAACAGCGCTGTCACATACGCTTCACGCTCAAGTACACAAATAACATTCCTTTCTCAGTCAGAGGACTGTGACGTGCACATGCTGCAATCCATGCAAACTGAACGTGTGTTTGGACATGTACTGATGTCTGTGGCTCACTGCAGTCAATAGATTTACTCAACTCAACTTAACGGCAGTGTCTCTTTCTTGTGTACCTTGGGAAATATGTTCTTGACATAGATGGGCAAGTCACCATGGGAACTGCCAAATCCTCCTACAATACTAAAGCCAAGCCCAGCAGAGCCACGTTCAAGAGTGATAGTCTGGAACTGAGGAGAACTTAAACACACACAAAAGACAAATAGAATTAAACCCTTTTTTTTCCCCAGAGACACCCTACTGGAAACCAGGGCAAAGATTAATCTCTTAGTGCAGTTAGAAAAGTGAAAAAAGCAAGCATAACACTTCTATTGAGCAGGGTTGTCTGAATAGTCTGGGTGCCCTGGAGGGGAAGTCCTTTATCTATGTGTAGAATTCTGCTGACTCTAGAGTCTCACGGCATTAAAGAACTGCACTCGCAAACTTGCTCCGAAATATCCACAAGCAGACATTTCAGTAAAAAGGGCAATTTTAATATATTTCATGGACTTATTGAAGGCAGCGTTGGGATGAAACCAGTAATAAATCTTAAATGCTAGCATAAATCAGAGCCATCGTCAGCAGAATGTGAGCATAGTTGACTAAAGGTTCTGTATGATATAAACTACTCATTTGTTCCAGTGACCCACACATTCAAAAATTGTCCTGGGCCGCATTCATTTTAGTGATGAAACTTTTCAGATAGAAAGTGTAATATTGAAAGCAAACTGAGATACAGCTGGCAGTTAAATAAAATTACTTTCTAAATCTTATTGGGAGTTCTTTACATATGAATAATGGGTGAATAAATATAATTTGGGATATTGTTTGTTTTTAACTTGTACAATTTAATGTATATCAGAGTACCAAGAGCCCCAGATGGAATATGAAATAAATTAGATTTTACCCAAAAGGAAGAATGCTCACCAAAAAAAAGAAAAAAAAAAGAAAAAACTAACACTGCTGCGAAGGTGTTTCTAATACAACAGCTGAGGGAGTGACGGCAAATTTAACATCTTTATGCAAATATAAAAATCATATTTGCTATTGTCTCCTTTTCACCACTATAGAACTATGACGACATCCACTTCTGAGAACTTCGGAAATGTGAAAATAATCCATTATCTTAATTATTTATGAGACTATTGCCTATAAAATAGGACTCCACTTCAGAATAGTTTGACAGTTTCTATATTGGAAACTATAAATATGTATTTCGAGTACCTCTGGTGGTTGAGGGTAGTGTAATTTTCTGCGAGTCCAGGTGAGGAGTGAATTAAAGATGAGCGATCTTTACGGAAGCTAGCTCCATCTGCACAGCCACTTGGCATCACCTTTAATCAAACACACAGAGTGTGACATCCATGGAAAGATGAGCTCTGTGTACAATGATTGAACATTTGATTATGCTTTGTATCTGAAATGATTTGATATGTGTCTGATGATACACACCTGCAGTGTGACGGCTCCGCTGCTATTTCTCACGAGGGAACTTGCCTCAGTGACTGAGAGACTTTCTGTCGATGTACCGTTAATGCTGATGACTCTGGCACCCAACTGAAAATTCAATTCAGCTATTTATTTATTTTTGAAGATAGTGGGTTGTTGTTAACAGGGAATTCAGTTTGGTGTTTGTTTTGTTTGTTTTTGTAGTAGTAGTAGTAGTAGTAGTACCAGTTATTTGTTTGAGTAGTACTAGTATGTAATATAAAATAAAACTGGTATGAAAAGTAGCTTGTTTTAAACATCAAATGTTCATACCATTCAGAAGTTCGGGCTCATATTTTGATAGTTTTTTTGGTTATTGGTCTCTAATGCATAATCTCTAAATATAATCTCTAGTAATATTGTGAAATATGATTACAATTTTAAAAAACTGTTTTCCGTTTTAGTGTATTTAGTGTATGACGAACAGTTTAAAAGAACAGCATTATTTAAAAAGAAATGTTTTGTAACATTATAAATGTCTTTACTGTCACTTTTAATACATTTTATGCATCCATGGTGGATAAAAATAATTTCTTTCTACTTACTGACCCCAAAGTTCCGAATAGTATACAGATTGATGTGTATCGTGAGGTTTACGATGATCAACACTTTCTTTTTATTTGGAAATCATTTTTTGGTATTTTTGCCTTTAGGCAAGGCAAGGCAAGTTTATTTATATAGCACATTTCATACACTATGGCAATTCAAAGTGCTTTAAAACAAAATAAAAGCAAGTCAAATAAAAACAGCTCTAAAAGAAATTAAAAGAGATATATGATACAGTTAAAAAAATTAGTTAAAAGAGTAAAAGATGATACATTGATGTGGTTTATTGGGATAGTACACTCTTAAAAATAAAGGTTCCAAAAAAATTTCTTGGTTTGAAGAATGTTTTAATAATCTTAAGTACTTTTTCCACTTTTAAGAACCTTTAGGTGAATGGAAAGATTCCATGACTTTAAAGGTTTCTCATGGAACCATGGATGCCGGAACCTTTATTTTCCAGGTTGTACAGAGACATTCCAGGAAATGAGAAAAAGGGAAAAGGGACTGGGAAAGAACCACAAGCTGGGACTCAAACTCATGTTGCCCAAAGTGCTTTCAGGCCCAATTCTCACAAAGTCTCAAGCGTTCTCATTCTCTCTCTCTCTACCTGCAGAAGTCCTGAGCGTGCTGCAGGGGTGGTAGGGTCCAGGTTGGAGATGTAAATCACTGGATCTCCCTGTGTTTCTCTCAATCTCAACTCCACAGACTCACACTCATGCTGGGACAGAATCATACCAACCTTATATTTACTACTGGATCATACAGTTAATGCTGCAACATGCCTTAAATTACTGCCTTAAAAGTGCTCAGAAAACCAAACCCACCTTCTGAACGGTGACAGTTCCGATGTCAACGTTCCCGTCCAAAGCTGTGGAAAAAGATGAAAACTCATTGATGGTACTGATGAATAGAACTGAATAGTGAATAATTATCATGTGACAGACACTCTTACAGTCATGTGTGCTGAGAGAAGAGAGAAGAGGGTCGTCCACCTCGCCCACCTGCCACAAACAAAATAGAACACTGCATGGCTCTCAAACACTTCGTATAGATTGCACACCATGTAGATCTGATAAGTTGTGCTTGTGTGCTGTAAATATTGTATTGCATGTGTATGATGGTATGCATACTTAAATCTCCATCATACATTAGCATTCAAAAGATTTGGGGTAGGTAAGATTTTTTTTAATGAAGGAAGGCTCACCAAGTGCTCACCAATGCTGCATTTTTTTGATCAAAAACACTGTAAAAAAGTAATCATTTATTCCTGTGATGGCAAGGCTGAATTTTCAACAGCCATTACATCAGTTTTCAGTGTCACGTGATCTTTCAGAAATCATTCAAAAGCTGATTTGGTGCTCAAGAAACATTTATTATTATTATCTATGTTGTGCTGCTTCTGGAAATCATGATATAAGTTTATTTTAAGAATAGAAAGTTGAAATAGAAATCATTTGTAACATTATAAATGTCTTTTTTGTTACTTTTAGTCAATTTAATGCGTCCTTGCTGAATTACAGTATTAAATTATTTTACCGACAACAACAAAACAAATCTTACTGACACCAAACTCACAATTTTCTTTTATATTAGTTGTTATTACAATGTTGAAATACAATATATTCTAATATCTAATTATCATATTAGTCTTTTTGTGGTATCAGCTGGTCTAACTCCAAAAAATTCCACCATGTTTCAAAAAATGATAAAAATCTGATAACAAAACAACAGAAAAAGATGGTTAAATATATCAAAATTAACACAAAAAGTTGAAACCCTAATGTCAACTCAAAGTCACCGAGTAATGGCTAACTAAAGCTCTTTATTTCAATTCTGTTCGGAGGTTGTTTTTTTGCCATTGTCAAGTCAAGTCACCTTTATTTATATAGCGCTTTGTATAATACAAATGGTTTCAAAGCAACTTTACAGTGATAACAGGAAAATAATACAACAAAGTTTGTTTCGGCTGTACAGCAGATCTAGAAGAAAATAGCGTCATTGTCCAGCTTAATTAAGTTCAGTGATGGTTCATTTTTTTCGTAAAAAAGTTATTCATTTTGTTTATTTATTTATATATATATATATATATATATATATATATATATATATATATATATATATAGCCACTCTGGAGAAAACAGTGATGTCATCGTCCAGCTCAGTTCATTGTGTACATTATAGCCTGAACTTAAACAGAGCATATTTTTAATAGAAATATTTGCTTAAATTATAACACATGCATATTTATTGTTTTATATCACAGAGTTCAAAAGTACTGCATAGCAGGACTAATCCAGTTGTCTTGTGTAATGCGTTTACCTGATCTCCATATGATGAAGCTTTAAAGCGCGCCACCTCCAACAACACAGAGCCACCACAGCTCTGCCACACACACACATGGAGAGGACATAATTAGTCCTATTATGATTTTGAAAGAAATGCATTAATTACTGTGTTCATGAGTGAAGTGTGTTTGGGTGTACCTGCAGTAGTGCGCTGGCGTAGTCCTGGGATGCAGCTCGGATGTCCTCCCCATTCACAGACAAAATCTGGTCACCTAGCAACAGTCTTCCATTCAAGTCTGCGACCCCTCCCCTTGTTATCTCAGACACAAAGATTCCAGTGTCATTCCTGCAAGACATGCAGAAAATGATGAATTCTGAAAACACTTGATTCTATGTATTATTCATGGCCTATTGTATAGTGTGCAGTTCTGTAATGTAATTATTCCTTTAGAATAACCCACCTTTTACCCACAATGCAAAGCCCTAGTCCCTGTCCTAGTTTGCAGTTCAGTTCCACACTGAAGAGGTCCCACATGTCCTCGGGTGTGTGGTTCTGCAGGGTGTGTGTGGAGTGGTTCTCTGTCACATGGTCTCTGTAGATACACAATCGCACACGCTGTGGACTCAAGCGCAGGACACTCAAGGCCTCCTCATGAGTGGCCATTCTCAGGTCAATGCCGTTCACCTGGAGGAGAGAACAGAATGGAGAAGAGCCAATCAAAGTACCTTGGACAAGTAGATTCAATATTTGCCTGTTTGGATACTCAGTTCAGTTTAATCAGTCCATATATATGTGCACTGTACCTTGTTGATGTCGTTTTTTATAATCTAAGCCATGAGTTTACAGTAATGATAGTTCCTCTGTACTACATTTGTCAAGTCAAGTCAAATATATTTATATAGCGCTTTTCACAATACAGATTGTATCAAAGCTGCTTCACAGTATCAATCAAAACAACTTAAAGGGGTCATATGGTACATGCACTTTTACAAGTTGATTGTACTGAAATGTGTGTTGGCAGTGCCTGTACACAAACATCATAAAATGATAAAAATCCATCCAGTGTTTTTGTTTTAATCTCCTTATATGTTTTCCCCTGCCTCAAATTGAGCCGTTCGACCGTGTGACGTCACACGGTCGGACGCCCCTCCCGCGATTGTTGATTGACAGCCGGGTTTCAACACAGACCCGCCCTTGCTCGTGAGACAGCTGTCAATCATAGTCTGCGCGGCGCGGACCGGCGCGGTCATTGTTGATATGCTGGAGCACTGTCTATGAGCAGAATGGCGTCTAAGCGATTGTGGTGTTCTGTTCTTGGGTGTAATAACGAACACAGCAGTCATTTTAATGTTCCTAAATCCGAACCGCTGAAGACGCAGTGGCTGTGTTTGTTTTCGAAGGGAATATTCCCCACGAGCAACGTCAATGCTTTCATATTTGCGCGAATCATTTCAAACACCAGACTGCTTATAAACGAGGAGGGGCAGTATAAAGCTGGTTTTGCTAAGAAGCTGCTTCTGGACCGGTACCAACTTTTCGTGTTCCTGCTGAACCTCCAAAATAACTGAAGTAAGTGTAACGTTTTATAAAATCTTTAATATTTATATTAATCTTTGCTGAAAACAGAGCTGTTTTTGACCAGGTAAAATAAGTGTTTTCTTACAATACTAATGAGAATTTTTAATTAAAGTATATTACAAACTTTTAATTTAGACTCTAAAGAATCATATTAGCTTGTACAAAAATGGCATTATATATACCCCTTTAACAGTGTTTGTTTATTACTGGAAAAGACATCCAAGTTTGGTAGAGCTGATCAGTGGTATGATGGGTCATTTAATTTGAATATCCCCAACTGAGCAAGCCAAAGGCAACAGTGGCAAGGAACGGAAAAACTCCATCAAGTGACTCGATGGTGTCCTAAAACTCCATCAGATGACCCAATGGAGAGTGACTTTGGCGTATTTAGTCTAGTTTTAAACTGGGAGAACGAGTCTGAGCAACGAACAATATCAGGAAGGCTTTTCCAGAGCTTCGGAGCTAAATGTGAAAATGCTCTCCCTCCTTTGGTGGATCTGGATATCCTAGGAATGACCAGAAGCCTCGAATTTAGTGATCTTAAAGAGCGCGATGGATTATAGGGCGATAGAAGATCCGTTAAATAGACTGGAGCTAAACCATTTAGAGCTTTATAAGTCAAAAGCAAGACCTTGTAATTAATACGGAACTTTATAGGTAACCAATGAAGTGATGATAGAATCGGTGTTATGTGATCATATTTTCTTGATCTAGTAAGAACTCTAGCGGCTGCATTTTGGACTAACTGTAGCTTGTTTGTGCACACTTTGGGTCAATGGAAGTTCTGTTCAACTTCACTGGTGAATGTTGAAGTTCTGTACCTCTAGTATATGATCTCCTGCACACAACCGGCCATCTCTGTGTCCCCCACCATCCTTGTTCACTTCATGAATCACTATTACTCCCTGGGGAAGGAAGGAAGGAAGGAAGGAAGGAAGGAAGGAAGGAAGGAAGGAAGGAAGGAAGGAAGGAAGAAAGAAAGAAAGAAAGAAAGAAAGAAAGAAAGAAAGAAAGAAAGAAAGAAAGAAAGAAAGAAAGAAAGAAAGAAAGAAAGAAAGAAAGAGTATATTGTCAGCGTTTAAGTGAAAAGTTGAATTGAAAATTTGACAGTTATTCTTCTTTAACACATGCTGGCATGGACCTAGAAATAGTCCAACATTTTTTTAATAATTTAAAAAAAAATGTTTTAAATTCAAAAGCGTCTATTTATCTCCACATGAAAAAGCCCCAGATATGTGGGGAAAGAAAGAATATTGATTTTGCTCCCATTTTGATTTCTGGTGATTGCAACATGACTTCAAACTTATTTTTTTATTTAAAGGAATATTTAATACGTTTTATCAAGAGTATTTCTAGCCTTCTGTCAATGCCACACAAAAAAATAAAGAAAAAAAGAGACTCTGCCATCTCTCAACTCAGCATGCAAGTGAATTACTTTTTCTTTTAATTGATAGATGAGTTGAAATTATTTCCTGCACTAATCAACAGCATCTCATAATTTAAGTTTAATTTGACCTGGAATATTTCTTTAAAGGGATAGTTCACTCAAAAATAAAAAATAAATTAGAGTAGTTACAAGAAGAACATCAATTAGTAATGATGTTAAATTGAGTCAGTTTCCCACTCAAAGCTATTGTACGGCTTCTCTGCTATAGTGCATGAGCCACTTTTAAGGTGAATTCCATAAGAGCACGACAATAACAATGCCAAGGTCTTGGGTTCAATTCCCAGGCAGTCCATGAACTAATAAAATGTATATGTTAAATTCAATCTAAATTGCTTTGGATTATGCATAACTGCTTTATGTCATTTTTGCAGTACGACAGACCCATATTCACTATAACGATTCATTGTAAAGAAAAAGACAGTGTGAACTTTCTTCTAAACTCCTTTTGTGTTCCAATTCAGGTTTGCATTCAAGGTGCTTCATTGTAATTCAAGTTTCGATATTGTGAAGTCTAATATACTCGGTTTCCTTTTTAATTTCTCACCAGTAGTGTGTTGCAGCCTCCTACTATGCTGAGGCCGAGCCCCGTGGAGCCCTTGCAGATATCAATAGTATTTATACAGCCAGCTATGATGGGACATGTAAGGGGGTCCGAGCTCACAGAACACTGGGCCAAGTAAGAAGTGCTGGGAGAGCTCTGATTGGCTGTTGAGCCGCAGTCAGCTGATGAAATGCCAGATGATGGAGGAGCACAGCAGCTGAGGGGCATGTGACTGGCAGGATGACAGGAAGGCTTATGATTGGATGTGGCATTGACTGGAGCAGGAAGACCAATGTTGAGGCTCTCTGAGGAGCGAGATTTCAGTTTATCCTCTCTGCTGATCCTTCCATCCTATCGGCAAACAGAATCATGAGAACGAAGAGAATGAGAACGAAGCAGGCAGATATTTTGTGTCATGTGTTTGTCTAACATTTGGTTTTACCTGTGATAAAACTGAATGTTGACCTTCTCTGACCATATTCATATGCATGCCAGGAGATTTAACAGGGCAGTTGTCCATCTAAACAGATAAAACTGTCATGACATAAGATATAGATGTCCAGTGAAGCAGACATGTGGTAAAGGAAGTTAAATTAAAGAGTATTTCAGAGTAAATTAAAGAATTAAACAAAGAATTTCAATGAACTTGTCAGACACATACAGCTAGCTATGCAAAATTATTGTAATGAACTTGTTCAGAATGGGGTTTTTTTGACAATGATTTGATTTGTTAATCGAGCATAGCTCTATAATTATTATGCCTTTTACTGTTTTAAGAAGTATTTTAGTTTATTTATATGTGTGTGTGTGTGTGTATATGGCTCCATTGCCTCCTTTACTGGTCCTGTAGTCATTTGTTTCTGTGCATCTTTATTCCTGACGAGAAAATGAAATATGTGAATCAAAATATGTTACATGTACACTACACATAAAGATAAAAAAGAGACTTTTAGTGAAAATACTTCTAGTTTGATTTCAAATTTCTTACAGTATTTTCATTAAAAATGACAAATATCAGCATAAAAATTGGAGTGAAATATTGACTTGAAATTCTTTCATGGCACCATGCATTTGAGCTGGCCTAGAAATATTGCAGAATCTCTTCCTCTATTTAAAATTTTACATTCATCTTGGGCTCACACTTTTGGACATCACAGTAATAATATACATAGGCTACCTACAGTATATGATGAGTCCATTATAATGCATGTGTTAGTCTGCATTCATGAGAAAATGTCTCACCTTGTGAGCAGAATCTTAACTTTAGCTGGAACATTGTTGATGATTGCTGTTGCATTCTGGTGACTGCGTCCATACAGCACTTGTCCATTTATCTGCAAAATATACACATTACCATGAAGAAGACAAAACCTTGACCTTTGATACGAGACATATTTCACGAGTTTTGCTCTTTTAGTTATGTTGAGAAGATTGGGAGAAATTGTAACATTTTACATTGTCCTTTATTACTCACAGACTAATACAAATCTACATACCATGTTTTATAACTTTCATATGTGCCAAATACATGTAACATTACTAGAATTATAAAGAGAAAGGCTAGATCATATTATCAAATTTAATCAATAAACCAATCACACAAAAAAAATCAGTGAGTACAATGGTAACACTTGAAAAAATATATATTTAATTTATATGTGTATATTTAAAAAAAATTACTTAAATAAGAGACTAGTAGTATTAAAATGTGCTACTATACTATAATTCCTTTATTTATTTCTAATACTGATTAGTTTTCACTCTTATATGGTACTTTAAAGTAAAAGGCTGAGTGGGATTTATTGTATTTATTTGCTAATGATATGACAATGATTATAATGATCTGAAATAAGCTAAATCATTGTTCACTATTCACTATATATATGTATATACACTCACCGGCCACTTTATTAGGTACCCCATGCTAGTAACGGGTTGGACCCCCTTTTGCCTTCAGAACTGCCTCAATTCTTCGTGGCATAGATTCAACAAGGTGCTGGAAGCATTCCTCAGGGAGTTTGGTCCATATTGACATGATGGCATCACACAGTTGCCGCAGATTTGTCGGCTGCACATCCATGATGCGAATCTCCCGTTCCACCACATCCCAAAGATGCTCTATTGGGTTGAGATCTGGTGACTGTGGAGGCCATTTTAGTACAGTGAACTCATTGTCATGTTCAAGAAACCAATTTGAAATGATTAGAGCTTTGTGACATGGTGGAAGTAGCCATCAGAGGATGGGTACATGGTGGCCATAAAGGGATGGACATGGTCAGAAACAATGCTCAGGTAGGCCGTGGCATTTAAACGATGCCCAATTGGCACTAAGGGGCCTAAAGTGTGCCAGGAAAACATCCCCCACACCATTACACCACCACCACCAGCCTGCACAGTGGTAACAAGGCATGATGGTTCCATGTTCTCATTCTGTTTACGCCAAATTCTGACTCTAACATCTGAATGTCTCAACAGAAATCGAGACTCATCAGACCAGGCAACATTTTTCCAGTCTTCAACTGTTCAATTTTGGTGAGCTCTTGCAAATTGTAGCCTCTTTTTCCTATTTGTAGTGGAGATGAGTGGTACCCGGTGGAGTCTTCTGCTGTTGTAGCCCATCCGCCTCAAGGTTGTGCGTGTTGTGGCTTCACAAATGCTTTGCTGCATACCTCGGTTGTAACGAGTGGTTATTTCAGTCACTGTTGCCCTTCTATCAGCTCGAACCAGTCTGGCCATTCTCCTCTGACCTCTGGCATCAACAAGGCATTTCCGCCCACAGAACTGCCGCTCACTGGATGTTTTTTCTTTTTCGGACCATTCTCTGTAAACCCTAGAGATGGTTGTGCGTGAAAATCCCAGTAGATTAGCAGTTTCTGAAATACTCAGACCAGCCCTTCTGGCACCAACAATCATGCCACGTTCAAAGTCACTCAAATCACCTTTCTTCCCCATACTGATGCTCGGTTTGAACTGCAGGAGATTGTCTTGACCATGTCTACATGCCTAAATGCACTGAGTTGCCGCCATGTGATTGGCTGCTTAGAAATTAAGTGTTAACGAGCAGTTGGACAGGTGTACCTAATAAAGTGGCCGGTGAGTGTATATTTATGTATGTCACTCAATATTTCACTCATAAATATATTATTTTATGATAATTATATAATATACAATGATGTAATATAATCATTAAATGAGTATTAATCATTTTTTTAATAAAAATATTTGAATTACTATTTGGATAATTAATAAGACTTGACCAATTCAAATTATGTTCCATTACTTTTGTTACAGTCAAACCTCAATAAAATATTTTATGGTAGCTACCAGTGACAGTATAAGCATCTTTTGTTCATGGTAACTTTTAATCAACAACCTACAGAAAAAAAAACGCTAATAGTTTGAATTCAAAGACATTAAACAGTGGGAAATTTACATTAAAATCAGTGTTTTTTTAAATGATCTCAATTTAGAGTGTTACACTGGACTTCTGTCTCCCGTGCATCATGAGAAACTGAATGGGTTTGCTTTCTAATAAAAAATAAAGTCTGGAATAATTTGAATGGCCAAATGAAAAGTTTCTGTTGTTCAGTCAGAGTTCAGGAGGTGGTTCTCACCTCCAGTAGTTCATCTCCCACTCTGACCCGACCATCTGCAGCAGCAGCCCCGTCTGGTTTGATCTCGGACACGTACACGCTCATTCTTCCACGCGCTCCATCTCTGTTCTCTGACAAACACAGTCCCAGTCCAGAGCTGTATGAGCCACAGTCCAGATCAAACATGTGAAGCTCTCCAGGCAGACTGCCATACCTCTGCTGCATACGGCCTGCTTACACACACACAAACATGTCAAAACATCCAGACAAAACAATACAGACACATTAGTGGACACACTAATAGAGGCATTGACTTGTATTCTGAGCTAAGGATATTTTTGATTCCCTATGATTTACTCCTAAGGTTAATTTAAACCTTTCTGCATTTCTGCAAACAAAACTGCAAGCAGTTTTCATCGTGGGGACGGTTCCCTGCTCCTCACAATGTAGGAGATTTCAGGTTTGGTCTTTAGGGGACATTAGGTCACACAAACATACTCCAGTAAGAGGCTTGCTCCTGCTCGCTGTGATGATGTGAAGCCTCTTCTGGCAGGGGTGGTCTCTCTGGAACCTTCTGCACTCCATCTGTTTCTGTGTTCACTGGCCTAGAGGGCAGTTTCAGGAGGGGAGGAACTGAATGTGGAGGTTTCCCCAATTTCCAGTCTTCTGGACGCTACAAATGCAATATAAAGAGTGATTATATTCTTCAGAAAATACATTATTTAATCAGTTCTCTTTTAAAATCTCAACCGTATAGCACAAAAATCAGACAATCCATATATATATTTTCTTGTTAATAAATACTAACGCAGCAATTTAATTTGTGCAAAGAAACATGGTAAATAAAATTAGTTTTCATTAAATGTTAAGAAAAAACAGTCTTTATTAGATTTTTATCATCTCACGGATCAGGAAATGTTGTGTCTTATTGCTATTTACCCTTCTGAAAAAAAAAGTACTCGCAACTGTATTGAATGTGTACTTTTAGTGTAGCCTCCTTCAAATCTTAAAAGGAAATCTTAAAAAAAAAAAAAACAGTACTTGCAGATAATACAATTATTACTCAAATAAAAAGCCACTTCTCTTTAAAGGCCCCTTCACACCAAGAACGATAACCATACGCATAACTTTGTTCTGTTTATTATAAGCGTGTTGCAGTTTTGTCATCTGCCGCTTTAAATGTCCGAGCTTTTACAGCAGTATGGATTCTGATTGGCTGACAATGTTTTTCAGTCATCAGATGGAAAAAAATCGTTCTGAAAGTGAGTCCAACAATATCGTTTCAGTGTCGTTATCGTTGCAGTTGTGGCGCTATTATTTTACATTTAGAATTTTTTTTAGAACTTGATCGTTCTAATTATCGTCCTTGGTGTGAACAGGCCTTGTACACTTCCATGACTATGTTTCTTATCACACTTCAGTACACCTAAAAAGTGCACTTTGTAATAATGTAAAATTAAAAGTATTATTTTAAAGTACATTTTAAATAATGTTTCAAATCATGCTTCTTCATACTTACTTTGGTGTGTTGACTAACATACTTAAGTCCATATAAACAATGTAAAACTGATGCGTATTATTTGATATTACATTCAAAGTTACAATATGTTTGTATTAAATTGCAACTTCACTACAACATCAATACAAATGTGTAATTAGAAATGTATTTAAATACATTACACACAAGTTTTAATAGAAATGACTAAGTATATTTTAGCTTGCCATAAATGCTTGTAAGTACATTACACTTTAACCACATTTCAAAGACAATTGAAGAAGCCTAATTATGAAATTATGAAGATGTAATACTTAAGTGGGTCAAAAAGCCCTCTAAATTGCATTTAATATAAATTTAAACTATATTTTAATTTAATTGTGATTAACATAAGTGTTCCAAAATATTACAATTAGTTCACACTTAAGTATCTTTATATTTCCTGTAACTAAATAAGTTTTTTTTAAAAAGTATTCTTAAGAGTACTTCTTTTTCACAAGGGTAGTGTTCACCATGCAGATAATATTTAACTTATATACATATATTAGATTATTACTATGCAAACACACATTACAGACCTTAAAGGGAATGGGGCTGAAGGGGTAGGTTGGGGAGAGATTATTGGGGATCTTGGGATCCTAAAGAGGAGATAAACTTTCATATTACCATATACATCTCCTAAAAGACACTAATGATACACACAATAGCATAAGCAGAAATATACCTGATGATTTTGACAATTTGATTTTGATACATTGTCATCTTCAGCACAGTTGCCAGGGGCTGTAACCTGGGCATAGAGAGGAAATAAATGTTTTATGTACTCATGTTTTGTCTTGTCTATTGTACACTCACCTAAAGGATTATTAGGAACACCTGTTCAATTTCTCATTAATGCAATTATCTAATCAACCAATCACATGGCAGTTGCTTCAATGCATTTAGGGGTGTGGTCCTGGTCAAGACAATCTCCTGAACTCCAAACTGAATGTCAGAATGGGAAAGAAAGGTGATTTAAGTAATTTTGAGCGTGGCATGGTTGTTGGTGCCAGACGGGCCGGTCTGAGTATTTCACAATCTGCTCAGTTACTGGGATTTTCACACACAACCATTTCTAGGGTTTACAAAGAATGGTGTGAAAAGGGAAAAACATCCAGTATGTGGCAGTCCTGTGGTCAGAGGAGAATGGGCCGACTGATTCAAGCTGATAGAAGAGCAACTTTGACTGAAATAACCACTCGTTACAACCGAGGTATGCAGCAAAGCATTTGTGAAGCCACAACACGCACAACCTTGAGGCGGATGGGCTACAACAGCAGAAGACCCCACCGGGTACCACTCATCTCCACTACAAATGGGAAAAAGAGGCTACAATTTGCAAGAGCTGACCAAAATTGGACAGTTGAAGACTGGAAAAATGTTGCCTGGTCTGATGAGTCTCGACTTCTGTTGAGACATTCAGATGGTAGAGTCAGAATTTGGCGTAAACAGAATGAGAACATTTATCCATCATGCCTTGTTACCACTGTGCAGGCTGGTGGTTGTGGTGTAATGGTGTGGGGGATGTTTTCTTGGCCCACTTTAGGCCCCTTAGTGCCAATTGGGCATCGTTTAAATGCCACGGCCTACCTGAGCATTGTTTCTGACCATGTCCATCCCTTTATGGCCACCATGTACCCATCCTCTGATGGCTACTTCCAGCAGGATAATGCACCATGTCACAAAGCTCGAATCATTTCAAATTGGTTTCTTGAACATGACAATGAGTTCACTGTACTAAAATGGCCCCCACAGTCACCAGATCTCAACCCAATAGAGCATCTTTGGGATGTGGTGGAACGGGTGCTTCGTGTCCTGGATGTGCATCCCACAAATCTCCATCAACTGCAAGATGCTATCCTATCAATATGGGCCAACATTTCTAAAGAATGCTTTCAGCACCTTGTTGAATCAATGCCATGTAGAATTAAGGCAGTTCTGATGTGAAAGGGGGTCAAACACAGTATTAGTATGGTGTTCCTAATAATCCTTTAGGTGAGTGTATATTTTAGCACTGAGTATGAGTATTTGTGAAGTGAAAATGTGTGTGCATGTGTGTCTCTGTGTTACCTGAGGACTCTGCACTAGTAGCTCTACTCTGTCTCCTGCCTGACGAATTGCCTCAACGGCTTCTTCATGAGTGAAATCACTCACATCTACACCTTGAACCTGCAAAAGCACACATTAAAAATACAATGTGTGAAGTTCCTTCTCCCAAGTCTCTCATTCCTTTCAATATACTTCTACTTTCAAGTAAACCAGTTTGCCCCAGATTTTCTTTAAACTAATCTTGTTATCTAGTTTATTTAGGTCACAGTAGGAGTGATGCATTAGCTTATTATGACCAGCAGATGGAGATCATTATACGTCACCCAATTCCTATCACTGTTCATCAACATTAACTAGCCTCAGCCTCATGCCGTCTGATGAATATTTCACACAAAATTTGCAAGAGCAGAGTAAAATCAATCTGACTATCTGATTGTGATTTTTTTTTCTATACCCACTTTCAAGTTGTTTCAAACTTGTATTTTTTTCCTTTCGCAAAAAGAGAATTTTTGAAAAATCTCCTGGCCTGACCTTTTCAGTATAATGAAAGGGAATGCATTAGGGCTGTCAAGCTCCAAAATTACAAAGAAAAGAAAAGAAAAAGAGTAGTTATACAGAATTAATACACATTAAGAGAATATACGGTTACACTTTATTTTAATGCGATGTTTTTACTGTGTAATTACACAAAATGTAAGGCATAACATTAGTTAACTACATGTACTTACTATAGGGGTTAGGTTAGGGTTTGGTTTAGGGCTAGTTGTTTGAAATTATGCACACTGAAAAAAAATTATATGATCAATAAGTTATGACAACGTATGTTTTTGCATTGCTTTAACTCATCAAAATAAATGAAGCAATTTTCAAACTTTTTAAAGTTATACAAGATTCAACTCATTTTACTTAAAAATGTAAGTAAAAATGCAACTTTTTTTACAGTGCATAATTTACTGTTATTATTATTATAGTAAGTACATGTAAGGTGTACTTTACACCATAAAATAAAGTGTTATACTTAAGTACTAATTTTTTTTTTAATTTAATTTAAAATATCAATTAAATGAAAATTATCATTTAAATTTATATTAAATGCAATTAGCTATTAGTCTTTATATGTAATTTCATAATTACTTCAATTGTCTCTGAAATACTGTTTAAGTGTCCTGCCGAATGTACTGTCAAGCATATATGGTAAAATAAAAATACTTTCATGTCATTTCTGTTGAAACTTCTATGCCATGTATAACTTAGCACGTTCATGTGCTTTATATGTTGATCAACACATCAAATAAGTGTCTTTAAAACACAACAAAGGATTAAAACATACTGGTTTAAAATGTAATTGAAAGTAAAACTTAATTTGACATTACAAAGTTCACACTTTTCAAAACTGTATTTGAGTGCAGTCATGAAAGTCTATTCTCTTTAAGGACATTTAAGTGGCTTTTTAAAATTAATATTATATTATCTGCATTGCACAGTTTTTGTAAAACATATACTTTGATTTGAAGTACAGTACAAGCGCACATTCAATACATTCAAGTGCTTTTCATCAGATAACTGAGAATGTACTTTTATGATATCTTTATGGTGCTTTGTTGCATCCTTTTAAATGCTTGGCAGCCCGAGTTCTCATTTACTTACTTTTTAAGAGTGGTCAGAATAAAAAATAAAAAAGAAAGAAAGATTTTTTTTTTTTTTTTTGGTGCAGGTTTGGAATGAGGCAGATATTGACAGAATTTTCAGAATTACTTTTGGTGAATCATATTTTAAAGTAATCTTGAAATTAAAATGGACAATTCTGATTTTTTTATGGAAAACGTCTCGGGTTATGACTATAACCCTTGTTCCCTGAGAAGGGAACGAGACACTGCGTCGTTGAAAAACGACTCTTTGGGGACGCTCCCTAAGCGTGCGCCTCTGAAGTATGAATGAAACTAATCCAATCCTGATTGGTGTTGCGTCGTGACGTAACATGTGACGGCATAACCGGATGTATAAAAACGGCGCTGATGCAAACACATACCAGCCTCGCGATGAAGCAAGACGCTCTAAGGCCTCTAGGGGCGTGGCAGGACGACGCAGTGTCTCGTTCCCTTCTCAGGGAACAAGGGTTATAGTCATAACCCGAGACGTTCCCTTTCGAGGGAACTCGCACTGCGTCATTGAAAAACGACTCTTTGGGGAACGAATGCCCACTATGCCACGCACCGGAACAAGGCCCGCCCTAAAGTGAAACTGAAACAGGCACAAAACTAGGACGAGAGCACTCGCGCACCAGGCGTACTAGGGAGGTGCAGACCATAAAACCTGATAAAGGTGTGCGGGGTAGCCCAACCGGCTGCCTCACAGATCTCCTGAAGAGGCACGCCCAGTTGGAGAGCCCTAGAGGAAGCCATGCCTCTAGTCGAGTGAGCCCTAACGGCCAAAGGTGAAGGCATATTGCGCACCTTGTAGGCCTCGGTAATAGCCTGAACAATCCAATTACTAATAGTTTGTTTGGACGCAGGGAGCCCCTTCTTAGGTGACCTAAAACACACCAACAGTTGGTCCGACCTCCTCCAGGAAGAGGACCTCTCAAGGTAAATGCTCAACGCTCTGACAGGACAGAGCAAATGGAGCCTCTCTTCCTCTGCCGACACATGAGGTGGAGGATGAAAAGCCTGAAGGACTGTAGACCGTGCCACATTAGAAGGCACCTTAGGCACATAGCCCGGTCTTGGGTTCAAAATGACCTTAACTCCGCCAGGTGCAAACTCCAAGCAAGCTGGCGTTACTGCCAGGGCTTGGAGATCTCCCACCCTCTTAAGGGAAGTAATGGCTAAGAGGAATGCCATCTTGAAAGTCAGATCCTTGGGTGACGCCGACTGAAGAGGTTCGAAGGGGGCAAGGGATAACCCCTCGAGAACCACTGCCAGGTCCCAGGAGGGAACCATGGACCTGGTTGTCGGTCTCATCCTCCATGTACCACGGAGAAAACGTACAACCAGTTGGTGCCTCCCCAAAGGCCCATCGCCCAGTGGTGCATGGAAAGCCGCAATGGCAGCCACGTACACTTTAAGCGTGGATGGGGAGAGACCCGCAGAGAAGCGATTTTGAAGAAACTCCAGAACTGAAGCCACCGGGCAGTTAACTGGATCTAGCTCATGTTCTCTACACCAAGTGGCAAAAACATTCCACTTGAGGCCATACAATCTCCTAGTAGACGGAGCCCTAGAGTTAAGTATGGTATCAACCACCCCGTCTGATAACCCAGCATTTAAGTACTGGGCCCCCTCAGGGGCCAGACCCACAGCTTCCACAACTCTGGGCGAGGGTGGAAAACTGTGCCCTCCGCCTGAGACAACAGATCCCTCCTCAGAGGAATCTGCCACGGCGAGTCTATCAGGAGTGATACGATGTCTGAAAACCATACTCGGGCCGGCCACAACGGGGCTACCAGAAGAAGACTGATGCCCTCCTGACGGACCCTCTCTAGGACTCCCGGAAGCAGAGCAACGGGGGGAAAAGCGTACAGGCGAAGCCTCGGCCAAGCCTGTACCATGGCATCCAACCCCAGCGGGGCTGGATGGGTGAGGGAAAACCAAAGGGGACAGTGGGACGTCTCTTGAGACGCGAATAGATCCACTTCCATAGGTCCGAACCTCTGCCATATTAGCTTCACCACCTCTGGGTGAAGTCTCCACTCCCCGGGCCTCAGCCCCTGCCTCGACAGGATGTCTGCTCCCCGATTCTGAACCCCCGGGACATATATTGCTCTGATAGACAATATTTTCCCCTGGGACCAAAGAATAATCTGATGCGCCAATCTGGATAGAGGGCGCGATCTGAGTCCCCCTTGTCGGTTCAGATAAGCTACCACTGATGTATTGTCCGATCGTACTAGGACATGGTAACCCTTGATGTCTGGAAGGAAGCTCCTCAGAGCCCTGAACACAGCCAACATCTCCAGGCAATTTATATGCCAAGAATGATGATGGTCCTGCCACAGACCCCTGGCAAAGCGGCCGTCCATGACCGCGCCCCAGCCAGTGAGGGAGGCGTCTGTCGAAACGGTTTTCCGGCGACACGACGCTCCTAACACTGGCCCTTGGGACAGGAACCAAGGTTTCTTCCATATTAATAGAGAACGAAGGCATCTGCGCGTTACTCGGATTATACGAAATGGATTCCCCTTGGGGGAAAACCCCTTGGCTTTCAGCCACCACTGGAGGGGCCTCATATGTAGAAGACCCAAAGGTATAATGTTGGATGCCGCTGCCATGAGGCCCAGCATCCTTTGAAACCTCTTCACAGTGATGGGCTGGCCTAGCTTTATCCCAGAAACCATTGTCAGGATGGACTCGATTCGTGCAGGAGACGTGTGCCCGCATCGTAACCGAATTCCATACCACGCCCAAAAACGTTGTTTTCTGAGCTGGTTCCAACACGCTTTTTTTCGTGTTGAGTCTCAACCCCAATTCCTGAATGTGGCCAAGGACGACATCTCGATGCCAAACCGCCATTTCCCGAGACTGGGCCAATATGAGTCAGTCGTCGATATAATTCAGTATACGGATGCCCTGAAGTCTCAATGGAGCCAGAGCTGCATTGCTCACTCGCCATACTTTCACTTTCAAACAGACAATACAACACCAAATAAGACAGACAGTTTTCAACAGATAGCGCTTGCTGAAGAGCGAAAGCTGGTATGTGTTTGCATCAGCGCCGTTTTTATACATCCGGTTATGCCGTCACATGTTACGTCACGACGCAACACCAATCAGGATTGGATTAGTTTCATTCATACTTCAGAGGCGCACGCTTAGGGAGCGTCCCCAAAGAGTCGTTTTTCAACGACGCAGTGCGAGTTCCCTCGAAAGGGAACGGAAGTATTTTTTTTATAAACAATTTGTCAGTGCACATTCTTTTTTATATATATAAATTCATGTGCCCTCAAAATCTTTAATTAAAATAACTTCCCCTCCCTCTTTCAACGACATCTCTTTTCTTCTCTAATGACGTGTTTACTGGCACGAGGGCGGGACATCCTGTCACTCACATGAGATCACAGCAATAACAAACTAAAATGATACATCAATTCAATAGACAAAATCAAGTCCTGCCCTATATTTTGTTTTTTTCGAGAAGCTGTTTCACTCAGATTTATGTCACAATATGGAAAAATAGGCTATCGCAACTTCCGTTTTATGCTAGCTTTAATCATAGGATTATTTTCAAGGTTTTCATGGCATCAAATCTGAGAGGATATTAATTATATTCTGCTTCGTGTTTTGGGTAACACTTTATTTTACAGTGCCCTTGTTATACAGGTTACATGTACTTACTATAACAGCGACATATTAATAATTACAAGCAACTAAATCTAAACCAAACCTTAATCCTAACTCTAACCCTAATAAGTAGGCTAAATGTTGTTTATATTACTCAGTACTTATATGTGTAATATACATAGTAACAAATAAATAAAAAAAATCTTACGTCTTTACGTCTGAGAAATAATTGGTGCTTTCAGCGTTCTTCTGATCACAATTCTTTTCTGACAGTTTCTTCAATGTTTTTTGTACAAATAGTCATTATTTGAGCAAGTTTTTTCTGTTATTGATGTTTCAGACATTGTCTTCTTGTCTAAGTGAGCAGTTCTTGGCTAGAATAAGCACTAAAGCAGACCATAGTTAAAAGCTACTCTTTAATAAAAACACACACACACCTGAAGAATTCTGTCTCCTTTCTTTAGAGTGCTGTTGTGTGCAGCTGGACTGTCCTCCGCGATATGTTTTATGAAGATGCCCCGTCTCATTTCTCCATTGCTCAGTCGACTGCCCATACCACGACCCCCCACCACACTGAAGCCAAGGCACGTGCCCCCAGCCCTAAATAATGTCACTCTAGGACACAGGAAAATATCCTCATTACACATGAACATACTAAATGTGATTGCTGGACTATTTTGTTATTTAATTGATACCTTCTAGGCTGACTCCATGAGCTACGATCTTTCCCATGTGTCTCTTCTTCATCTTTTCGTCTGTCTTTTCCTCTCCCTCGTCTTTGTCCGTTCTCACTCTTTAAGGTTTTTTTTTCATCCTTCACCTCACATTGTTTTATTTGACTGTGGTTAACTATTCTTTCATTCTCTTCTTCAGCTTGAGTCTTTCCATTTACTCCTTTTCCATCTACTGTACTTTGTTGCTCCGAAATGCATTCTCTAACACAAAGCAAATATGCATTAAAACACCATAAGAAACAACTAAACATACAGAAAAAAAAAAGAAAAAAAATTAAATATCTCAGATTCCTTACAGGGGTTCAAACGGAAGGTTCTGTGAGAGCCGGGATTGGACAGTAGCTGTTCTGTGTATTTCCATTTCCTCTTTTGATTGGGCGTAGCTGGCTCTGTGCATGTCCAGGAAGGCAGCAGGTACGTACATCACACTGAAATACACCAAAACACACAAGAACAAGCAAAAAAATGCTTTGACTGAAGCTGTATTGATGAAAAATACAAATCCAACAACAAATGAAATGTGCTACTTGATAGATAATCACTTTTCTTTACATTTTTTAAAATGAGTTTTATCTCTCCAACTCCAAATCAATAAAGATTAAAATACTTATAGTCTAATAAATGAAATTTGTTTTAACTAAAACCAACAATCAAAAGTTTAGGGTCAGGAAGTTTTTATTTAATACATTTTTTTAAAATAAATGTATACTTTTATTCAGCGTGGATGCATTATATTGATCAAAAGATCAAGTACAAACATTTATAATGTAAAAAAATATATATATTTCAAAGAATGTTCACGATTTCCACAAAAATATTAAGCAGCATAACTATTTTCAGCATTGATAATAATGAGAAAAGCGTTTTGAGCACCAAATCAGCATATTAGAATGATTTCTGAGGGATCACGTAAAACTAAAGACTAGAAAATACAGCTTTGTCATCACAGGAAAATTACATTTTAAAATATATTTAAATCGAAAAATTGTTTTAAATTGTAATAGTATTTCACAGTATTATTGTTTTTACTGTATATTTGACCAAATAAATGCAGCCTTGATGAGCACAAGAGACTTCGTTCAAAAACATTTAAAAAAAAGAAGAAAGTCAGACCCCAAACTTTTGTAATAAAAAATGTGTTTGTTTGTTCATTTATATCTGAACAAACTTATTGGTAACACTTTACAATGATGTTCCATTAGTTAAGGTTTGTTAATACATTAACTAATATTAACTAACAATGAGCATTTTAGTTCAAGTTAATTTACTAATTTTGATTTTAATAATGTATTAGTAAATGTTAATAAATGTATTAAAAAATGCTTTAGAAATATGTGTCAGTGTTAGTTCATGTTAACTAATGTAGGTAACAAATTTTAACAAATTAAACCTTGTTGTTAAAGTCCCTGTAAAGGCAATTTCAAAAAAAAATTCTAAACACATTATAAATGTTAGAAATGTATTGCTAAAACATATTACAAAGACTGTGAACTGTGAAGTACTGAATTGTGGAGTTAGATCGTTAAACAGTTTTTCACCATTGATATTTTACGGATTTTCTGGGCGGGGCTAAAACAGGGCTCGATGACGCACTGGAGCCCTTGAGCTCCTGGACACGCCCCTACTTGATGACGCTCTGAGGCCACTGAGGCTGGCCGCTCCTAACAATATTATAGAGCACATTCACATCAGTTTGCCGCTCAATCGCGAGTTACTGTCAGTACTATTATTAGTAACACAGCCTACAGATTGCTAGCTACTAGCTATGCCTTCGTCACGGAAACGCGTACTACCTGGATGCGATCACTGGATCACGTACAAAACAGATCGGTGTCCTTGTTTAAATTTCCGAAAAACGATTACATCAAGAAGAAGTGGATTCATTTTGTGAAGAGCCACCTTGATGGAGAGCTGAGGATCACCGCCAAAACCCGCCTCTGTAAGTGATCATTTTAAACTGGATAGTTTTATAAACTTTCGTCGGGGATAACTGTCTGGGATTCACTGATAATCCGCTGTTACTGGTGAATGGGGCCGAACCGACTCCCGCCTCAGCCTTCATCCTCCCGTCGTGCCCACCGTGCGAGCATCCATTCCGGCTGTAGAGTTGAGTGAGGCGAGTCGACGACGGCAGCTTTCCCGCGAGTGGGCGTGGTTTCAGCGCAGCCAGCGGACACGCCCCCAGCGTTTGAGAGCAGAGATTACTGCTCATTTTTTCAAGATTTTGATAGCTTATTTTATGTACTTGCTGGCTTTTTTTATCATTCAAATTTGGCTGGGTGACTAATAACACATTTTTCTGTGGTGTGACAAACTCAAAACACATACTTAATTTTGACTTTACAGGGACTTTAAGTGTTACCAACTTATTTTGTGGAAATAAAAATAACACTATTTGTTTAATATAATATAATAAATGTTATTCTAAATATTATAATGTTATGGTTATCTTGTATAGTCATTTAAATGAGCTTTATATAAAAACAGAACTAGAAATCGATGTTACATTCTCATTTAGCCAAAGCTGTGTGTGTGTGTGAGCACCTGAGATCAGGTCCAATCAGTGAATGTCTGCGTAGCATAGCTCTGGCTTGTGCATTGGTCAGGTTGGTGGAAGATTCTCCATTGATGGCTACGATTCCATCACCCACTGCCAGTCTCCCGTCTTTACTGATCGACCCGCCATGAACCACAGAGCGGATTATGATGCCTGAACCATCCCTTAAAGCACTCACTGTCATTCCTACACACACACACACACACACACACACAGTAACATAAGGCTATGTGCTTGTTTTGTCACAAGTTGTCAAATGTTTTTTGATTTTATATTTTTTGTTCATTACCTTTAACATCTTTGCTGTTTTTTAATTGTTACACTGTTACACCATCCAATAAACTGAATTTTGTTTTGTGGGCATGTGGACATTGCTTTTATGTAGCCAAGACTATAAGGTATGTGCCTGTACAAAAATAGGCTTTCAAAAATAAACCTACATTGGAAAATATTCACTGAAGAAGTAAAAAGTGTGACAATCAGCCCCGGGCCATCACATACGAGTTATTTTAAATGTACATACGCATATCATAACCAACAAAAGTGTGTTAAAGTGTGACAGTGAGTGTGACAGGGGAATTTTAACCACATCAGACATTCCCTTATTTTAAAACTAACAGTGGAATATCATCATCATGGGGTATGTAAATGTCATTTACATACCCCATGAACCTCTCAACTGTCTTACCGATTCAAACTCTCTTATTCAAAGAAAGTGTCGGTGCACCATGTAGAGTCAGTGCGTTTGAGAGGGTCTTAAAACCTCTCACTCACCTTTCATGACATATTAAGTGGTGGCTTTGACTCAGTGTTGTATTAAAATCACAGCGTGTTCCTTCAACAATTCATTTTACGATTATTAAACTGAGCTTATTTTCTACATAATGAACTTCAAACCATGCCGTTGACATCATTGTGGGTGTTAAGTGACTGGTTGGCTTTGTACTACATTTCAGCTGTAATAAATCGGTTTAAATTGCTCTCAATTTGAATAATGCACCATGCAAGCCTATTTTAAATATAATATGCTGCTGATTTATGAATAATTAGTCCACGCAAAGAGAAAAGACAGGCAAAATAAACAGATGTGAGAGCTAACATGCAAGGAAACACACACCAAACATGGAGACAACACTATGGTCGTAAAGAATTTGAGATTCATTGATTTTTAAGTTTTTATTTTCAATTTGAACATCCATTTATCATGTTTTGTGTCTGAACAGTCAAATTACAGTACAATCATAGTGCGCTAGTTACAGCAGTGCACATCTGACCATGTAAAGCACAGCACAGGACAGAGATGAAACAAGAGAACACCAGAACAAAAGACACACAATAAGAGACACAACACATCACGATTTATAATCTCCATTTCATCATTCAACATAAATTACTGACTGTAACGTCAATTTAAAAATTAAGATGAAACGGGAGCTTGGAATTGATGAATTAAATAACACTCATGCAGAGCTCTGTGTCAAATTGGATGAATATTCATTGGAATAAATACTTGATCAAAAAGAAAGAGAAAGATCAAGTTTTAATGGGAAGCCATGACTTCTATATTCTTCACTGAGCCTTATGGTTTTGCCTTTATAAACACTGCAGGGCTGAACAATTTGGATGGCCCGAGGCCAGTGTGTGCTTCGGGCAGCTGACAGTGACAGCACTTACCCTAGGACATGTATTCTGTGATTTATTCAACATCATTGTTGCAAATTCTGCTAAAATATGTCTCCATATATTCCATATGGAGCTGACATTGATAAAGTTGTGTTCAAATTGTAAGTGGTTGATTTGTGAAAATCATAGATGCATTAGTAAAAATGGGCAGCACATTTTTAACAAATCACTGTGTGCTGTATTTTTTTGGTCAAAAATACAGTACAATCTGTAATATTATGAAATATAATTACAATATTATTTAAAACAGCTGTTTTATGAAATGTATTCCTGTGCTGGCAAAGCTGACATTTTTTGCATCATTACTCCAGTCTTTAGTGTCATGATCCTTCAGAAATCTTGCTGATTTGGTGCTCAAGAAACATTTATTATTATTATCAATGTTGAAAACAATTATGCTGCTTTATATTTTTGAGGAAACCATGATACATTTTTATTTTTTCAAAATTCTTTGATGAATAGAAAGTTCAATTGAACAGCATTTATTTCAACTAAAAATATTAAATTGGACACATTCAATCAATCAAAAAAGACATTTAAAATGTCACAAAATGTTTCCAAAGGAATACCATACTATACTTAAAGGGACAGTTCACCCAAAAATGAAAATTCTGTCATTAATTACTCACCCTCATGTTGTTCCAAATCTGTAAGACTTTCATTCATCTTCGGAACACAGCTTTTTTGTTGAAGCTCTTTTTGATGAAATCTAAGACCTTTCTGTCCCACCATTGACAGCTACACAACTGACACTTAGATGCTTCAAAAAGTTCATAAAGAGATCGTAAAACTAATCCATAGGAATTGAGTGGTTTAGTAAAAATCCTCTTGAGACTCGATCCTTTATATGATGAACAGATTGAATTTAGAACATTTAAACATTCATCAACTCACATAGGAAAAGGAAGCTCAAGCATGTTTGCTTGACGTGTGAGAACCAGTGAGGTTCATTCTCATGTTACGCAGCACCTTTGAGCTTCCGCAAGGACCAATGAGGTTTGTTTTTGCTCATCAAGCAGGTTCGGTTGAGCTTCTGTTCGCAGATCAATGTTTAAATGTGAATACAAGACTGAATTAAATCTGTTCATCATATAAAGCGATCAATCTCTTCAGAAAATCTGGACCAAACCGCTCAAATCATGTGGATTACTTTTACGAACTCTTTATGAACTTTTTGAAGTATCAAAGTTTCAGTAGCGTAGGCTGCCAATGGATGGACAGAAAGCTCTCAGATTTCATTAAAAAGATCTTCATTTGTGTTCTGAAGATGAACGAAAGTCTTACGCGTTTGGAATGACACAAATGTGAGTAAATGATGACAGAATTTTTATTTTTGGGTGAACTAACCCTTTAATAATATCTTACTTTTCCTTGTAATAAGAATATATAAATATTGTGGTAGGAACAGGGAAAATCATGGTACTATTACCCAGCAAAAAAAAAACAAAAAAACCTTTTGTTGAGCTTTGCAATGCATTATGTATACTTTGACTTGGCTGAAAACGTCAGAAAAAAAAGAGATATAAATCACTACTCTTTAAAACCATAAATACAAACATGTAAACTAAAGTACATGCTAAATAGCAAAATAATTATGCAAACCATCATATCATATACTAATACAAAGTGTTACATCCCTACTTAATATAATGCATGTGTAGCTTCATCTGGGATAGTTTGTGAGGTGTTTTAAGATCCACACCCAGAGCTGCACCACATACACACATAAACAACATCAATACACACATGCAAACACATGTTTTACAGGTCTCTCACAGAGTTCACTTCTCTGTGAAACATACTGAGGATGTATAAGAAGACAGACAGGAAGAGTGTAATGAACAGGGTTAACATACCCAGACTGGAGTTTCCCCTGACTACAGTTATGCTTCTCTCATAGCCACTAGTGGGGATGGAGACGGTTTTAGCATCAGCCTCCATCTTGCTGTTCTGACAGTGGGAATTTGTCTGGAACACAAACAGAGAAAAGCATCAGGCATATTTATTCAGTGAAATTGCCTATTTTCTTTGCATATGTGATAAACGGAAAGCAAAAAGGATCTCTGGAGCTGCTAAGGACCCTTTTAAACATCTGTCCTTCAGCAATGCTTCATTTCCAGTGTTGAAAGTGTTTATTTAGGACACAGGCATCCAGATCTCGAGAGACATCCCAGTAGAGTTGGTGCCAGCAAATGTGTGACTGAATGACATTCATAGCAACAAGAACAATCCTCTGATGAGTCATTTCTTACACTTTTTTTTAAAGTCATCAACAGATGATGTCAGGTACATTTCTTGTTGTCAAGACAAGAAACGCAATTTTCTAATGCTCACAAACTTCTACCAAATCCAATGCCTGGCTCAATGTATCAAACCCAGAACATAGCCCGGTTCCAACATGACCTCTTGACAAGGGCCACATGCAAGTAATATGTTTTTGGTAAATATACTAACATTAAAAAGTTTGGTGTCTGTAATATTTTTTTCAAAAAAAAAATATTACAGACATATAGTGTATATGTCTATAGTGTATATGTCTATAGTGTTTTTCAAAAAAAGTGTCTTTACTATGGCTGCATTTGATCAAAATACAGTAAAAATTTGAAAACAGCTATTATTGTTTAAAAACTTAATAAATGATTAAATTGTTAATATATTAGATTATTGAAAAATAAACAGATGAATACAGAAAAATACATTACTGTTCAAATGTGATGGGTGGGTAAAATGTTTGTTTTTGAAAGAAGATTCTTTTGCTCACCAGGCTGCATTTATTTGTTCTAAAAGAAACAGTAATATTAGAGAATATTGGTAACACTTTACAATAAGGTTCATTAGTTAACATTAGTTAACTACCTTAGTTAACATGATCTAAGAATGAACAACATTAATTTCAACATTTACTAATACGTTATTAAAATCAAAGGTTGTATTTGTTAACATTAGTTATACTGTGAACTAACATGAACAAACAAAGAACAGCTGGATTTGTATTAACTAACATTAACAAATATTAATAAATACTGTAACAAATGTATTGCTCATTGTTAGTTCATGTTAGTTAATACATTAACTAATGTTAACTAATGAACCTTATTGTAAAGTGTTACCAAAATATTATTACAATTTAAAACAACTGGTTTCAATATTAATATATTTTAAAATGTAATTTATTCCTGTAATGGCAAAGCTGAATTTTCAGCCTTCAGAAATTATTCTAACATGCTGATTTGGTGCTCAATAAACATTACTTTTATCAATGTTGAAAACAGTTATGCTTCTTAATATTTTTTGTTGAAACTGTGATACTTTTTTTCCAGGATTTATAATGAATAGGATGAACAGAAAGATCAAAAGTACATAATTTGAAATAGATTTTTTTTGTGACATTATAAAATGTCTTTTCTGTCACTTGACTTTAATGCACACTTTCTGAATAGAAGTATTTCTTTTAAAAAAATCTTACTGACTCCAAACTTTTGACCGGTGTATGTTAGTACACGATAAATTAATATGGTGACAATATACAATAACATTACATTTTACTAACATTAGTTAATGAATCAGGTTTCATGAACTAACAATTAACATTTTTACAGCCTTTATTAGCCAAGGTCGGTTTACTTGGCGCCATGACCAAGTTCTGCGATGTTTGGCTTTAGCATTGGAAGGCAAGCGTAGTATGACCAATAAGTTGCCGCCTGTTCTAGCAAAAAATTACACGCAGAAGACAATATTCCTCCACCCAGGCGAGCAACCACCAAGAAAAGGTGTCAAAACCAATTCTCGCCCAGGACAACTGGAAGCTGCTAGGGACTGGAAAATGCTGGCTGATCTTGATCAACGGCTTATTTTTCCACCTGAGATTGCCACCACTAACCTCCGACCAGATATTGTTTTGTGGTCTGGATCAACACGCATTGTTCAACTGATAGAGTTAACAGTGCCATGGGGGGATGCGGTAGATGAGGCATATGAGAGGAAGAAACTGCGGTATGCTCATCTGGCCACTGAAGCAGAACAGCGAGGATGGAGAGTCCAGGTTTATCCAGTGGAAGTGGGCTGTCGAGGATTTGTGGCACACTCTACAACCCGGTTCCTCAGAGACGTCGGATTCAGTGGCCAAGAGTTGCGTCGCACAGTAAAGAACTTATCTGAAGCAGCAGAGAGGAGCAGCAACTGGCTGTGGTTGAGACGGAAAGATTCTGGCTGGCTGTGTGGCCGCCACGCTACGGTTTCGTAGAATTCTTGAAAAACTCGAAGAGTCTGTTGGTTTATTTGTATGGTTTGCATAGTAATTACAGTTATTACGTTCCTGTGTATATTGCGTGAATGAGGGTTGGTGTTTGGGCAGATATTGTGATTTGCGGTAGGTAGTATGCCATACGGAACCATTGCCACTGAACGCTTTAACGACGACAGGGGGGCTGCCTTAGTCAAACGGGTTGGCGCGTATGGTTGGGTTGCGGAGAGATTGTGAGATTGCGGTTAGGTCACACGTGAACTACGAGGAAGGAGCAACCTCAGCAGCAGGAGGGATGTAAAGGTCAGTAAGCTGGGCTGAGTTGAGTGGGGGACGAAGGGGGGTGACTCTGGGACGCCAGGGTCACTGTCGAGCCCTCTTGAGGTGTCGTGGGCTAGTCGACGAAACACTGAGGACGGAAGGTGCCCACTTGAAGACCCTAGAGATGTCCCCTTCTGGTCCACTGGGGAGACCACACTGTAGTTGCAGCCGTTGTGTGTACTGACATGCCAAGTATACTGCAGCCATTAACGCCGGACAGAAGGAGATTCACATCACCATATGGATAGAAGTGTAAATAGATGGAGAGATGGAGAGAGAGAAGCATAGGTTACTGTATAGCTACGTCTTAGTTTGTGCTTATCTTGGCGAAAGCCGAGTACAAATCAGCATGAGGTTTAACATCTACTCTCGTGTAATGGAAATCATTAATCTAGCTTAATGTGATTTAGAAATATATGATTGTTCATTTTTAATTCATGTTTGTTTATAATAGATTAACCAATTAATAGATCTTAAAATGTTAAAAATGTATTAGTAGATGTAAAAATTATTAATAAATACCATAAAAGCATTATTTATATTTATAGTTTATTATAAATATTGCATATTATAAATATTGCACTTATTCTAATAATAAGTTATTATTATTATTATTATTATTAGAATAATAAGTTAGAATAATAATATTCTAATAATAACAAAACGTATTATTCTAACTTATTATTCTAACCCGTACGGGTTCGGGTCTATATTTTAAATGATCAGCCGGGTCCGGGTCAAGTCCGAATCTATTATTTCGGGTCCCGGGTCTGTTTAACATTGTATGTAATACCCGTGTGATCGGAGTCATCGGACTCGGAGAACACCCGGCCGTGATCAGACTGAGTCAGTCAGCACTCCTTGAGTTTTTTTGTAACTTGCAACTTGTAAAATTAGGAAAAGAAAAGTGGGAGCCAAAAAACCCCCAAAAACTCTCTCTCTCTCTCTCTCTCTGCCGTTAGAAGCAGAGCGCGCAGACTCAGAGTTAATGCAAATGCACGGTAATAATGGATACCTTCATGAGCGATGTGCGAAAAAAGCTAAAAACCAACGAGTATAAAGAGGTAAGACCTATGGGCACCTCTTCTGTCTGGGCATCTTTCATGCATATTGTAGACAAACATGAGAAAAAAGTAAGTGCAGTTAAGTGTAAGATGAAAAATGCACTAAAGCCTGCGCAAAGGATTTAAGGGCCTTTAGCATGTTTGAAACTCCCACGTTCACCGACCTGGCGCAGAGAATATTAGACACGGGAGCAACACATGGCCGGTGTAATGAAGGGAGACTACGGCTCCTTAAATTAGGTAAGACAAAAAGTTGTATTTTTCGCAACTGGTTTATTGACTTGTAATAGCAGTTTAAGGTGGAATATGTGACAATCGGGTCCAGTCGGGTCTGTGTCTTCCCGCCGAGTTCGGGTCCAGCTTTTAAATAATAGACGGGTCCAGGTCTGGTCCGGGTAGTACATTTATGGCATTTCTCGGATCTACACGGGTCCGGGTCCAGCTTTTGAAATAATAGATGGGTCCGGGTCGTTTCGGTGTAGCACATTACGGGTCTCTTTCGGGTTCGGGCACAAATTTTTTGACCCGTGTAGACCTCTACTGTGACGGATACACATATGGACTAGCCAAGCAGGGTAGTACAACATATGGCAGTCTCTGAGGTGGTTCCAGTCTAATTATAGGGGGGAAAGAACACCAGCAGAGACGACAGATCGGGCTCTGTCGAGGGAAAGACATGGTATCGTCCGCAGAGGAGCCAATCGTGGAGGAATACACATATGGGGTCGCCGCAGGGACCGCTATATATGGACACCCAGCCTAACACAGCTTCCACAAGCATACGAGTGTAGGCCTGGCATCAGACGCTCCGCAACGTCTGACTGCCAGAGGGGTGACGGAGGAACTCACAGGGTTAGCCATTTCTGGGGAACACTACTGGAGCAAAAAGACGCACGTATCCGGCCCATGGGGGCGGGAGTGGCGTTGCAAGCCGACACTAAGAACGGGTCCCCTCGCGCTACTGGCCACTGGGGGCGAGTGTACAGGAAGATACCGGCACTACACGGAGCCTATAGAATCTAGCGAACGTGTTAGGTGTCGCCCAGCCCGCAACTCTACATATATCTGTCAGCGAGGCGCCTTGAGCCAGTGCCCAGGAGGAAGCAACACTTCTAGTTGAGTGTGCTCGCAACCCAAACTATCCAGTGGGCCATCCTCTGCTTGGAGACAGCCTTTCCCTTCTGCTGGCCTCCGTAACAGACGAAGAGATGATCTGAGGTCCTGAAGCTTTGTGTTCTGTCCACGTATAACCGCAAGGAGCAGACGGGACAGAGAAAAGCCAGGGCTGGGTCTGCCTCCTCGGAAGGCAGCGCTTGCAGGTTCACTACCTGGTCCCTAAAGGGAGTGGTAGGAACCTTGGGCACGTATCAAACCCGGGGTCTCAGGACAACGTGAGAGTTAGCCGGCCGAATTCTAGGCACGATTCGTCGACCGAAAATGCTTGCAGGTCCGCTACCCTCTTGATGGAAGCTAGAGCAGTCAGGAGCACTGTCTTCAGTGACAGGATCTTTAACTCAGCTGACTTAAGTGGTTCAAAGGGAGGTCTCTGCAGTGCGCTGAGCACCAGAGATAGGTCCCAAGAGGGTATAGAGGGGGGGTCGAGGCGGATTCAGTCTCCTCGCTCCCCTCAGGAGCCTGACGATCAGATCATGCTTTCCCAACGACTTACCTTCAACTGCATCATGATGTGCGGCGATAGCCATAACATACACTTTGAGGGTGGAGGGAGACAGCCTTCGCTCCAACCCATCTTACAGGAAGGAAAGCACGACTCTACACCATTCAACGAACAGGTTCCATTTCAGAGCATAGAGGGACCAGACATGGAGTTTCCAGAGGTCTGGACGCGGGTGCCATAGAGTGCCCCATCTCTGAGAAATTAGGTCCTTCCTCAGAGGAATGGGCCAAAGAGGTGCTGTCACGAGGAGGATGAGTTCTGGGAACCAGGTCCAGTTGGGCCAATACGGCTCAACTAACAAGACCTGCTCCTCGTCCTCCCTGACTTTGCACAGTATCTGTGCGAGAAGGCTCACTGAGGGAAAAGCATACTTGCGCAGGCCCCCGGGCCAGCTGTGTGCCAGCATATCCGTGCCGAGGGTTCTGTCGGACAGGGAGTAAAACAACTGGCAATGGGTCAAGTCCGGAGAGGCAAACAGATCTATCTGTGCGGCTCCGAAGAAGTCCCATATCAGCTGGACCACCTGGGGATGGAGACGCCACTCTCCTGGAAGCGTAGGCTGTCGAGACAGCTCGTTGGCTGCACGATTGAGCACGCCAGGGATGTGAATGGCACGAAGCGACCTCAGATGCTTCTGACTCCATAGGAGGAGATGGCGGGCGAGTAGCGACATGCGGCGGGAGCGTAGACCACCTTGGCGGTTGATGTACGCAACGGTCGCAGTGTTGTCCGTACGGACCAGTACGTGCTTGCCCTGTAGCGGCCCTTTGAGGCAGCCCAGTGCAAGGCGTACTGTGAGCAACTCGAGGCAATTGATGTGTTAATGCAGTTGAGACCCCATCCACAGACCTGAAACTGCATGCCCATTGTACGTGGCCCCCCAGCCAGTGACAGAGGCATCCGTGAAGACCACAGCATGCCTCGACACTTGTTCTAGGGGAACACCTGCCCGTAGAAACGAAGGGTCCGACCACGGGCTGAAGGTTTGGAGGCAGTGCGGGTGACGTGCATCACGCCCATCTCGGGGCTCGGCCGTGAAGCCAGGGCTGAAGCAGTCTTATATGAAGCAACCCGAGCTGCATTACTGCGGCTGCGGATGCCATATGCCCCAGGAGCCTCTGAAAAAGTTTCAGTGGAACCGCTGTTCTGCTCTTGATTGTACTCAAGCAGTTCAACACTGATCGGACGCGCTCCTCTGTGAGTCGCGCTGTCTGGTTGACCAAGTCCAACTCCATACCGAGATAAGAGATGCTCTGCACAGGGGAGAGTTTGCTCGTCCCAGTTGACCCGAAGGCCCAACAGGCTGAGGTGACAGAGCACCATGTCCCTGTGTTCGCACAACTGATCCCGAGACTGAGCCAGAATCAGCCAGTCGTCGAGATGGTTGAGAATACGAACGCTGCGTTCTCGGGGGGGAACAATGGCTGCTTCCGCGACTTTCGTGAAGACGGGCGACAGGGATAGCCCAAAGGGCAGGACTTTGTACTAATATGCCCGTCCCTCGAACGCAAACCACAGGAACGGTCTGTGTCGAGGAAAAATCGAGACATGAAAGTACGCGTCCTTCAGGTCGATCGCTGCAAACCAATCTTGTGGACGGATGCACTCGAAAATGCGTTTCTGCGTGAGCATCTTGAATGGGAGCTTGTGCAGGGCCCGATTCAAGGTTCGCAAGTCCAAGATTGGCCGTAACCCACCGCATTTCTTGGATACAATGAAGTAGGGGCTGTAGAACCCTGTCTTCATATCGGCTGGAGGAACCGGCTCGATCACGTCCTTCGCCAGTAGGACATCGATCTGTGCCTGCAAGACAGGGGCATCGCAACTCCGCACAGAGGTGAAGTGGATGCCCCTAAACTTGGGAGGGCGCCGGGCAAACTGCATCGCATGGCCGAGTCTGTTGGTACGGATAAGCCAGCAAGATGGGCTGGGAAGCGCTAGCCAGGATCCCAGACGCCGTGCAAGCGGGACCAACGGGACCACAGATGTACCCGGGGTGGGGCAGCGAGGTGGAACACGGACTCGGCTCGGGAGGCACTGAGGCGGCCCAAAGCGGAGTCTGAGTGTGTTGTACCACACTTACCTGGTTCCAGGGTGGGGCAGAGGGTGCGTGGGAAGGCTTGGTGCAATCCGCGCCCTCTTGTGACCCAGAGATCGAAGAAATTGCTCTTTTATTGAAAATGTGGGTACCGCTGGACTCCATGGAGCCAGTGGTGGAACAGAAACAAAATGAAACAAAAGATTCTACACCCGGTCCTCCTCCGGGGGAGGGAGAGGTGCGGACACTCTCTCCCGAAGAGCAGCTTCCTCCATTGCTGGGCCGCCCGTCTCAGGGCCGCTTGCCCTTATGCTTGCCGTCTGATTTAGCGGGGGCCTGGATGGGCTGGGCGCTCCTTTTGCGACCGGCCACCTGCTGCCTGGGTGGAGGCTGCTGCTTAGGCTGAGCAGGGGCGGAGGCGGCCACAGGGGGCGCCCTTGGCGACGAGCAGACGGAGGCGCCGCGGAAAACTGCTGGGTAAGCCGAAGAGGCCGGATTCAGCCATAGGTGTCGCTCCTGGACCACTAAATTGGACATTGCCCGACCCAGGGAGTGTGCAGTGACTTTTGTCGCCCGGAGGGCGAGGTCCGTCGCTGCACGCAGTTCCTGCATAACCCCTGGGTCGGAACTACCCTCGTGCAATTCCTTGAGCGCCTTGGCCTGGTAGACCTGCAGGAGCGCCATGGCATGCATGGCGGAAGCAGCTTCTCCACAGGCTGAGTAGCCATTGTCCGCAAGAGTGGACGAGAACTTACACGCCCGGGAGGGGAGGCACGGATTTCCCCGTCAGGAGGTAGCGGTCTTGGGACACAGCTGCATCGCCACAGACTGCTCCACCGGGGGGGGATCTCCACATAACCCTTAGCTGCTCCGCCATCGAGGGTAGTGAGGGAGGAAGAGGCACCAGAACGGTTTCGGGCAGAAAAAGGTGCCGTCCACGCTCTGGTAACCTCCTCATGCACTTCCGGAAAGAAGGGCACTGGGGCGGGGCGCTGAGAACCAGCACGGGACGCCCCGAGATACCAATCGTCCAGCCGCAAAGGATCGGGACACGGTGGAGGGTTCCACTCGAGCCCGACACTTGCGGCGGCCCGGGAAAGCATAGCCGTGAGCTCTGGGTCTGACTTTGACAATGCTGGCACACCCGAAGGAGGCAGCGCAGCCGAGTCGTCATCCCCAGAGGACATTAGCTCACCCTCCGATGCAGCGACCGACATTTGATCATCCGGTGGAGCTCCAAAAGAAACGACTGGGACCGCCGGGGACGGCCCAGCGCACTCTCTTGGCGGCTCCGCGGGAAGCGTTGTAGAAGAGTGATGGGCCCGAGGAGACTGGCTCGGCGGGTTACCTCCCACTGTGATCCTCAGGTCACCAAGGCTATTAACCGAAGTAGGCTTCTTCTGCTGGGCAGAAGAAGCGCTAGATCGGGGAATAAGCTAAGGGGCTCCACCTCTTTCGAGGTAACGGAGTCTCGACCGTAACGCCGAGATGGTCATGTTCCCGCAATGAGAACATGAGTCATCCATGAGCAGCATTTCAGCGTGCCTATACACAAGTTTATGAGCCGTTTCCGCTCTACATCCTAAACTCCTCCCGTCGATGCAACCCACTTCCGTTCTGGCGGTCTGGGTTTGTTTTGCTAGCTAGCTTCGACAAAGCGCTGATATCGCAGTGACATAACAATTACAACATGAAGAAAGGTGGTTCGGGAACGATGTGTGTGATAGTTGGTTGTAAACACTCGAGAAAGCACCTGAACGAGTGGTTAGATAGAGAGTTCTACGACCGCAAACCAGCTACGAAGAGGTCCATGCGCTCCATTGTTTACACACAAACACACTCACACAGTATCGCGCCCGCGCCTCTCTCTCACACACAGTTCGATCGCCTAATTATTATCATCATGGCTCACACACACACACACACACACACACACACACACACACTTTGCACTCTAGCTAAGAAGCCTATGATATAGTTCGGATCGTCAGGAGGACATTCACTGACAGCGCGTTCTCTTTTGTCTTGTCGCGCATGAGTGGTTAAAGCATTTGCGTGAATAAGAGAATGGTCATAACCCTAGCAAAAGGATGACAGAAAGAACAGATGTTGCGTTTGCATTAAATATTTTAACACGTTAAAGCTGGACAAAAATGAATCGGGAAAATATTTTTCTCACGGCCGCACGCCGGAGATCCGGCACGGTGGCGAAAAGTGATTGCATTATTTATTGCAATAAGTAGAGGCTTCAATCGTTTTGTTGTAAGTAGAATAGGCTACTGCATTTTAAGGGGTTAGTTTCGACATTTAAAGGTATTTTAACCGGTAAAATGGTTGGTTGGTACACAGCAGGTAAAACAATGCAGAGTCATAAGGATAATTGCAAAAGAGATCATGTCTTTATTTATAGCTCAGCAGTAAGTCATGTTATAGGTTACAGTCCGTTTTCCAAATACAAACACGTATTCCATCCGCAACAACATGCTTCTTTTATTTCCTATAATCATGTAAATGTCTTCCCTGATTAAGCTATAAACTGCAAACACTTATTTAGCCACAATTGTTGTTATTATGTTAAAAGAAACATTAAAGTAACACACAGATACATTTGCTATTACCACGGACATAAACTGATAGTTATTTGCACGTTATGTCTGTTTTATCTAGCTGTGTATGACATGACACAACCGACTTTGTTGCTGTGCAGATATTGATATGCCTCGACGGCTTTCAGATTGTCCAATTGCTTTTCCATCTATTGCCATGGATTGCACGAAGTAGGAGCAAATCTCGCTGTACGTTATGCTGGGCCACGTCGTCATGTTAGTGTTCTGCACTGAATTCGGGTGGGGGATAGTAACGCCATCTCCAGTCGTGGAACCGTCGCTGTGTACACCGGCAGACGCTGTGTGCAAACCTCTTCCGGCGGAAATGAAGTGCATTTAAGTAGAGTTATGGCGGCGCCCATGATTTGGCGCGTAAACTTGTGTATACCCCAAGCACGTGATACAGCGATCATGCCCGTCAGCCGGAGTCAAACATTGGCCGCATCCAGAAACACACGATCTGAATGACATCTTGAAAAAGACGCAGACAGATTGTGTTAGCTCTTTTAGAAGTGCTCTGAGGTGCTGAAACGCACAGGGAGATGATACAATAAAATGTCCAGAAACCAGTTAGCACCAATAAAAGTTAGTGTAGTAAATAAACACATTCACTCAAACTCACACAGATGCACACCTCACATACACTGATATACATTTCATATGGCATGATCACACTGCTGCTGTATGAACCAGGCTTTTGTTTGTTTTTTGAAGGTGGACAGTTTAGTTAAAGTCTTACATGAAATGTTAAAGATGTTGCAACTGTGAGTAAAAAGAACGCAGATAGTGACAATATGGAAAGCCACAAATGTTTTTACTGCCATGAGGCTGGGCACCTCATTGCAGCTTGTCCTGCTTTGAAACTCAAATCCAGCAGAACGCCAAACTTTTCAAAGTGTGTGGTCCTAGTTGGCAGTCGTACATGTTTATCAGAATGTGCATCTTTATCGACTTGAAGGGTTGGTCAAAATCCCTTGCCTCTTCAAATACATCTATAATCATATATCCTTTTGAATGCTTATATACTTCCTTTATAAATATATTCCTTATCACATAATAATTTTTATATTCTTTGTGCTTGTGACATTATATTTTCTTAAATGCATGTGATGTAAGTAACCAGTTTCTTTTAGGTGCATTCCAATCTTACTTTGAGATTGCACGTAGTACACGCAGGACACGAAGGCCACGTAACCCACAAGGCCGTTTGTCTCTTTCTCTTGGATCAGTAGAAAGGTTTATAGAGGGTCCTAAAGGCAGCGTGGACACATATGATCCTTCGTTGGACATATGGTCAAGCTATATTGAGCGTTACTATATCGAACTTTAATTGTTGTATTAAAATGTATTCTTTCCAGTATATTTCCTTCCTTGGGAGTAAATGCCAGTTATCTGTTTTTCTCCCAAACGAGTGAATGTTTTAGCATTATGTTTTGGTATACTTAAATAATAAGGAGCTCAGACTCTCTTCAGCCTTGATGGGAGCTGTTATTTGCTAGTGTCTGTTATTTGTGTGTGTGTGCGTATGACATTCTATGTAGGTTCTGGACGTTCGGACCAGACAACCCGGCGCCCTTCTCTAACCTGCGAG
This sequence comes from Rhinichthys klamathensis goyatoka, assembly GCF_029890125.1. Lineage (NCBI taxonomy): Eukaryota > Metazoa > Chordata > Actinopteri > Cypriniformes > Leuciscidae > Rhinichthys > Rhinichthys klamathensis. The sequence goes on along the minus strand of NW_026606753.1, from coordinate 45,344 downwards.
GCCACCACAGACCTAAATCTAATGAGTGGACGACAACTATCTTGACTAATGGCGATAGGCACCCCTATCTCCTCCTCACATGTGTTAAATTGTTTAGGCTTTCATGTTTCTTAGCCAATGAGAATCATTCAACCTGTAAGCAATGACGTAGCTTAGACCTTGGAAAGGGTATAACTGCTGTGATCTTTGTAACTGTAAGCGAGGCGGCCTACAAACTCCTGTGTGAGTCTTGAAGCTGACTTCTGCTGATGAAAATGCAAACTATCTTCAGTAAAACTTTTCTTTAATTTTTTTATAATTCTGACTCCGGGTCTTCATTGTTCATATCTGGTTCTGGGTCTTTGACTGTATACCCCTTACAGACTGCTGAGTCTGCATTCAAACAGTTTATTTTTGATGGAACAGTGTTATTTGATGAGTCGATGTCTGAAGCCAAACCTGTCCGCATCCTGAGGGATACGGGGTTGCCTAAGTCGTTTATTTTAGAAAGTATACTATCCTTTTCCACAGCGTGCTGATCCCACTCTGAACCCTTGCTTCACAACCACAGTGAAACAAACTGCCTTGCGGAGGCATTCGTATTACTGCGATGAAGAGGTGTTGATGCGTAAATGGTCTCCGCCTAAAGATGAGGAGGACTGGAGTACCGTTTACCAAGTTGTGTATCCAAAGCCTTATCGACTGCAGGCACTAAGCGTCGCACATGAACATGAACTCTCAGGCCATGTTGGCATCAGGAAAATTAATAATTTGTTAAAACATTTTTTTTTGGCCATCTATGAAATCTAGCAAAGTTTTGTAAGTCGTCATGCGTGCCAGCTAACCAGTAAACCTAACCAGGTTATTCCCCCAGCTCTGTTAACCCTCTGGGGTCCTTCATTTCAGGGTCACACTCAGGGTCTTCGGGACCAAATGGTCCGGAAGGGTTTGATTCATATTTATTAAAAGAAAATCATATATATATTTTTTTACTTGTTTTTTATAAAAAATTTTCTTTTCTTTTTTGGTGTTTTGAGAAAATTTTATGATTTATAATTAATATTTATGCAATAATTATGACCCATTTTTTCCCATTGAATATAATATAATTTTTTTATAAATATGTATTTTTTTTTTTTTTTTTTTTTAAAGCTGTATTTCATTTTAGAGTCAAGCCTAGGCCTCATGAAAACTATTTTTGAAATGAGATGGATGCCATCTGCTGGACACACTGAGCATTTTTATCACGCAATAGCACATTTTTACCACTAGTGGATTTACAGCTCTCTGTAGAAAGGGTTCAGAATTCTTGTGAGTTTTGCACATCTTTGACAATTTTTTTCAGGTTGTTGATTTTAAAATATAATAACAGATTCTCAAAGACTATTTTTTGTCTTTTTTTTGTTTGTTTGTTTGGTTTAAATGGTAATTTGAACTGCCAGTTTTACTTTATAATACAGTCAAACCTGAACATTGCATTAGAAAGAGAACAAATGGAAAGCATTTTGTTACCCAATGTTTAATTCTAACTTATTTGATTCATTGATTTGATTTCACATATTTTCACATTTCTCTGTTACAGTTTCACATTACCCTATGTCTGTTTGTGTGTGTGAGTTTGTCTATTTTACAACCTTGATGGCTTACAGACTCATGCTTTCATTGCTGTGCACTTTATGTCTTACATTGATGAATAATTGCTTTTATTTCAGACATTTCCCAAAATTAGCTTTCATTTGTGTGTGTGTGTATGTGTGTGTGTCTGTTTTGCACTGTTGATGTTTTAGAGATTCACCCCTTCACTGTTGAGTCCTTTTTTCTGCATCCTGGCTGATTTGTAGATTGTATGCAAAAAAAAAAAAACTCTGACAATTTCCCATTCATTTCCTATGGGGGTCATTTTTGACCAAAGAGCAGAAGTGTGACGACCACTTAGCATGCTTGGATCATGACCTCAATATTTTTCGTTTGTTCACATACCTAATACCATAAAAGTCACCTAGTTTCGTAACATTCCGATGAAGCTGTGATTTTTAAAAATTCAAAACATATTTATGTAATCTGAATTTATTAGTGTGTTTGTGTATAAAAGTGTGTGTGTGTGTGTGTGTGTGTGTGTGTGTGTGGATGTGTCTGTTTTGCACTCTTGATGTTTTATAGATTCACCCCTTCACTGTTGTGTGCTTTTTTTCTGGATCGTGGCTGATTTGTTGATTGTACGCACAAAACAACTCTGTATTGTCACATTTTTGTCAATTTCCCATTCATTTCCTATGGCGGGTCCATTTGGACCCGAAGACCCTGAGTGTGACCATTTTTTTTACAACCACTTAGACTATTCAAATCCTGTCCCCAATTTTTTTGGGTGTTCATATACCAAGTACCAACAAAGTCACCAAATTTCGGACCATATTTATATATTTCGAGAGTACGAGAATACAGTCTTCCGTGGAAGTTGCGTGTGTGCTTGCCATTGTTTCACATTGCCGCACACACAGGCATTCATAATGGTGCATAGCAAGTGTTTCACACTGTGTGTGTGTCTGTGTGTTTTGTTTCAACAAAAGGAAATTCAACAGGTGCCAATCTACCAGCATTAGGCTACCATTATAGGACGTTATAAAATATACTGCGCCGGAATAGACTTTAGCCTATAGGAAAACCAACCCGGAAAACACTTTTCAGACTGGATGGAGATATCCAGCTTTATGAATGAATGAATGAATGAATGAATGAGGCATTTATATAGCGCTTTCATATGTCTACACTCAAAGCGCTTTACAATCATATCAGATAATCTCTCCTCCTCAACCACCATTAGTGGTTATTAAATCTGAGGAAATCACGGGATCCGGCCAAATGATTGGATACAGAATGATAAAATGTATCCAGAACGTATTTACGGTGAAGAGGGAGACAGAACAGTTACTGTTGTGTTCTCGACCCAGATAGTGTTGCCTAGACGAGCACGAATACATTTAAAAAAACACTGCCACATAAAGTTTGGACCATTGTGATACCTACTCCGGCGGAGTCTGTGCGCTCGTCTATAATAGGCAACGCCATGGTAATTCTTGTTGGTAGATTAGCACCTGTGTAGAATTTTGTTGAAAGCCCAGATAACACACACACACGCGCACTCTGAGCCAGTGGACGCGCACTGGTATGAATGCACACACTTCTATGGAAGACTGTATTCTCGAAATGTTTCGACTTTAATCTCGAAATGTTTCGACTTTAATCTCGAAATGTTTCGACTTTAATCTCGAAATGTTTCGACTTTAATCTCGAAATGTTTCGACTTTAATCTCGAAATGTTTCGACTTTAATCTCGAAATGTTTCGACTTTAATCTCGAAATGTTTCGACTTTAATCTCGAAATGTTTCGACTTTAATCTCGAAATGTTTCGACTTTAATCTCGAAATGTTTCGACTTTAATCTCGAAATGTTTCGACTTTAATCTCGAAATGTTTCGACTTTAATCTCGAATCTTTAATCTTTTTACTGATTTTTTTTTTTTTTTTACGTTGCGGTTTCAACTTTAATCTCGAAATGCTAGTTTTTTTTTTTTTTTACTGATTAAAAAATAAATAAAAAAATTACGTTGCGGTTTCGACTTTAATCTCGAAATGCTCGTTTTTTGTTGTTGTTTTTTTTACTGATTTTTTATTTTTTTTTCGGTTCAGGGCTTCCGTAAAAACCAATCCCAGTACTTGGAAAAACGTTTGAGCGTATTTTAATTGATTGGGTTGGCCCTCTGCCAAAAACAAAATCTGGAAACTCTTATCTTTTAATGTGTGCGATAACCATATTTTCAACAAAGCAATCCCATTACGAACTCTTAAAGCTCCATCTATCGTTAAAGCCATTGTCAAATTCTGTACTACGCTTGGTCTACCCCGGAACATTCAATCTGATCAGTGTAGTAATTTTATCCAATCCAATCCAATCCACCTTTATTTATAAAGCACCTTAAAAACAACACTGTTGACCAAAGTGCTGAACACAGTCTAGAAATAAACAATAACAGAAGCACAACAAAAAACAAAAAAAAACAATTAATAATAATAAAAATAAATAATAATACAAAACTAAAAGTCAACCCTCAAACTAAGTTAAAAGCCAAAGAAAATAAATGAGTTTTAAGACGGGATTTAAAAACAGAAAGAGACTCTGACAATCTGATGTGCAAAGGCAGCTCATTCCAGAGTCTCGGAGCTGCCACAGCAAATGCACGGTCACCTCTAGATTTGCGTTTGATCTTGGGGACGACCAGCAGTGCCTGATCAGCCGACCGGAGTGAACGAAAGGGGGTGTAGGGCACAAGCAGATCAGACAGGTACTGGGGGGCCAGGCCATGCAGACATTTAAAAACAAATAAAAGAATTTTAAAATCAGTACGAAAGTGCACAGGGAGCCAGTGGAGGGATTGGAGGATGGGTGAGATATGGCCACGTTTTCGAGTTCCAGTTAGAAGCCGAGCAGCTGCATTTTGAACTAGTTGTAATCGTGCCATAAGTGATTTGCTAAGACCACTATAAAGTGCATTACAATAATCAAATCGAGTGGTGATGAAAGCATGGATTAAAATTTCAAAATCATGTCGAGATAAAAATGGTTTTACTTTGACTAATTGCCTCAGCTGGAAGAAGCTGGTCTTCACCACTGCACCAATCTGGGCATCAAGTTTTAAACGACCGTCCAATTTGACTCCCAGGTTTGTAACTACAGGGCTAATGTCTCGGGTTAGACAACCCAGTTCAACAGAAACTGCAGCAGTCACTAGGATTAAATAACACAAACTCAGTTTTACTCTCATTTAAATACAAAAAATTCATAGCCATCCATGCTTTCACTTCATTCAGACACTCTAAAAGGGTTTTTGACTGACTTAGCGACACAATTTTATGTCAAAGGTATTTGCAAAAGTAATTAAAAACAGCAAACTAAGAATTATAAATCGAATGAACAAAAGCAAGTTTTACAAAGTGCACACAATCACAAAGAAAACCAAGACAGAGCAAAACAAATGACACATTCGACCTTCATATAGTGTTTGGGGTGGTCCTTTTCACCGGAACCAAGACTAGACCAATCAGGATCTCTGCTGGCTTGAGTGCAGGCCACACCTTCTCCTGCAACAGACACACTCAGGCCACATCCACACGAAGCCAGAGCTTTTCCTATCCGATCCTTTTTTTTTTCTCCTCGTTCTAATTTTTTTTCGTAAACACGGCGTCGTCTCAAGAAATAAATGCGTACACACGAAACCACTGAAACCGTCTGAAAACGATGTGGTATACATGCCAGACCAGTACGTGGCGCTGTAATTCTGCCACAGAGATAAACTAAACAAGGAAAAGAAGACTTGGTGCATGCGCATAACCTTGCGCGCTCTATACGAACCCAACACGACAGCAAGGTGAAGACGAAGATTGCTCACCGTAGTAGCATAGGAGCAGAAGATTTTGCTTTAGTAAAGCTAATAGGCTCAGTAGCTTCTGCAGCACGAACACAAGCATATAGTCCGCCATTGTTGTTGCGGTTACGTGTGACGTAGCGGTGTGTGACTAATGCTGACACGTGGTGTGGTGACATCATCGTTTTACAAAATGCAAGGGTGTCTTTTTCAGATTTATCCACTCTGGGACCCGGTTTCAAAAAATAGCGGTTTCAGTGTCCCAATACACCGGATCCGTCTGGACGAAACGCCAATACGATACAAAATTTGTACATATACAGCTAAACGCGTCTCCGTGTTGACAGGGCCTCAGAGACACAACAAACACACACTTCTAAAAGACATAAGACGTAACACTCCCACCCTTAAAATAAAAATCATAGGATTTTAAGAATGGACATGTGAAAGAGTGTCAGCGATCAGATTTTCAACTCCTTTTTTATGCTGGATATTCAAATTAAAACCATGACAAATTAGTGCCCAACGGATGAGCCTGTGATTTGCATTTTACATGCGTTGAAGAAAAACTAAAGAATTGTGGTAAGTATACACGGTAATTGGTTGTGTATTGGACCCAATGTACACTTCAAAATGTTGAATGGCAAGTAATAATGCAAGAGCTTCCTTTTCTATAGTATTATAATTCATAATTATAATTCTTGGAAAAAAATTAATCGGGTGTTCTATTCCAGCATCATCAGTCTGAATTAAAACTGCACCAGCACCTGTGCCACTGGCATCAACTTCCAACTTGAAAGCTTTGTTGAATTGAGGGGCAGAAAGTACAGGTGCACTACACAACAGAGTTTTCAATGCTTCAAAGGCAAACTGACATTCAGGAGTCCATTCGAAAGAAATCCCTTTTTGGAGTAAACCTAATAGAGAATTACCCACATCTGAAAAGTTTCTACAAAAGTTTCTATAGTAGCAGTCATACCTAAAAAAACATCTAAGCTCTCTCTTCGTCATAGGCACAGGAAAATCCAAAATAACTTGAACTTTAGAGCTAAGTGTCAGGGTCCCGTCTGTTTTGTCACTGTTTAATGTTTCCTTGTTTGTCTTGTGCCTGACCACATGGCTCTGTCTTTGTTTGTGTTGGCCATGTGCTCTTGTCCCGCCTCCTTGTTTCCCGTTTCACTAATTGTGCTAACCTGATCCTCATGTGCTCTGGTCCCTATATATTGTGCCTCTTTCCCTCATATCTTTGCTGGTTCCATTTGTGTGCTTTGTGGTGTAATCCTGTTTGCTTGCCTGTGCTTATGGTTAAACATTGGACTTGTTCTAGTCGTGAAGTTGATCGTTTCTAGCTTTAGTGTATCCTTTTTTCCTTTCAGTCTTGTTCTAGTTAGTTTTTGCCCTTGTGCAGCCGAGTCTTTTTTTTTTTTTTGGGGGGTTTTATTTCTACTCTAGATTATCATCTCCAGTATCTAGTTTCTAGTTACCTGTAAGTTTGTTCTTTTGTTTTATTTTTTGATTGCAAGTTCCAGTCATTTTTATCCCTGCTTTTCTTTCGCTTCTCTAGTCATTGTTCTATCTGTTTCAGTTTTTATTTGGCCATTTAATTACTCTCTTGTGCCTTGCCTGTTTGTCTTGTTTATTGTGAGTGTTGTGTTTGTTCCTGCCCTGCCTTGTGCCCTGAGTTTTCCTGGCCACTGCCTGGCAGCAAAGTCTGGATCTACTTCTGAGAGATCAAGCCACGGCTTCCTATCTGGTCCTTCCCACCATCACGCCTGGTGCTGCCTCCCAAGCTGTCCTCTAGTCTGTTATCACCCAAGACTGGTCTCAGTGGTCATCATTCCTGCCTGTCACCATGTTGTCTGCCCTGCCCTGCCCTACTGGTTGAACTGTGTTGCACGTCTCACTCTCCTCTTTGTGCTCTGTCTACAGTCCTGTTAATAAAACTTCCCTTCACGCTCATTCTGCGTCTGGGTCCTCTCTCTCTTGCAGTACCGTGACATTAAGTGGTCGAACTTTGCCGTTTCCGACCTCCTTTTCTAGATAGGTTACGGTTGCACAAGTGAATTCACATTTTGTCAAATTTAATGACAGATTGCCATCTTTCAACCGTGCAAAAACACAGTTGAGAAGTTGGACGTTTATCCCAAGAATCCGAATAACAGACCAAATGATCGAGGTAAGCATCACAATTAGGAACAATAAGTAATACTCTTGACATTAAACGCTGAAAAGTTGCACCAGCATTCCGTAGTCCAAATGCCATCCCCCTATATTGAAGGAATGCATCAGGAGTAGCAAAAGCAGAAATTACAGAAGCCTTCTCAGTAAGTGGAACTTGCCAGTATCCTTTTAATAGATCAAGTTTAGTGACAAATTTCGAATTTCCTACATGGTCAACATAATCTTCAACACGAGGCAACAGGAATGAATCTGGTTTAGTCAATGCATTGACTTTCCAATAATCGGTGCAGAATCTGGACGTACCATCGGACTTGGGGACTAACAAACACGGGGAACACCAGGGACTACTACTGGGAACTGCTCTATGTTCATCTGCTCTGATTTCTAAAACCCATGTTCTAACAGATACTGGGTTTACAGTTTCATGAGATTTCTTTTGACTGGATTAATTCTGAAAGCATTTTTCTTAACAGGGGCATGTGAGCCCCTGTTAAATGTGATAATTTGGTGGACAGATTTTTCAAGGTTTAATTAGAATATCCAGCATAAAAAAGGAGTTGAAAATCTGATCGCTAACACTCTTTCACGCGTCCATTCTTAAAAACCCATTAAGGGTGGGGCTGTTATGTCTTTGTTGTTGTGTTTCTGAGTGTGTCTGTTGCAGGAGAAGGTGTGACCTGCACTCAAGCCAGCAGAGATCCTGATTGGTCTAGTCTTGGTTCCGGTGAAAAGGACCACCCCAAACACTATATGAAGGTCGAATGCGTGCCATTTGTTTTGCTCTGTCTTGTTTTTTTTTCTGTGATTGTGTGCACTTTGTAAAACTTGCTTTTGTTCATTCAATTTATAATTCTTAGTTTGCTATTTTGAATTACTTTTGCTTTCATTTATATTGTGTAAATATTATTTGTAAATACTCAATTTAAGGGTAGTAGGGAGTGTGATGCCATTTCTTTTGCATATATTGTTTGTTTTATGTTTTGGGTTAAGGGAAATTTTTCTTTTGATGCATTTTCGTTCTTTTAGGGAATTTAGAAGGTACTAAAACTAGTTATTTTTGTTTGTTATTTTGGCCTTGTCCAATCCTGAATTGAATCCCTTTGTTTCTGGTTTTCACTATATTTTTGTTAATAAATTTATATTTGTTTGAACATTATCTTTGTGAGTGAGTGCACATTCATTTATGTTACGACAAGCCCAGAAGTAGCAAAAAGTTTCACAGTCAAAATGTTCAGATGTACTCTCAATAAGCCAATCAGACGGCAAGTGCTGTACACACTTGCGTTCTTGAGTAAACCAAAACCATCATGTGAATAAGAGATGATGTCACACAAATCCTGTCAACAAATATCCTCCCCAGTTAAACCCTGGCAGCTAGAATGACCACACTAAATTAGGTCAGTGGAAAAAAAACAACTTTCTCTTTGGCCTACTAATTGCTTAAGTGCAAATAATTTAAAACAATGTTTACAAAATCGACGGCTGTAGGACACCACAATAGTCTATCATTTTGACGTGGGAAATCTAAACTTTAGACTTTGCTTTAAACAACCAACAAATCTACCATGTTTAAGCCTGAAAACAAATGTCAAGAGTCATTGTGAAAAGCAGCTGGTGGTCAGATGTTACGACACCACAGAACTGTTACGAAACAGATCACATTAGTATCATAACAGGTAAAGCAAATATGTAGCCCACCTGCAAATTGCTGTGCTGGTTGTTATGTTCTGAGTGGCAGTTGCCTTTTACATCTGCTCCTGTGTCCTGGGTGTCATTTTCCTGTCAATGACAATCCAATATTAAATCTCTCACTCAAAACTCTTGTTCCACTCAACTCTCTGCCTGGATACAATCACATATGCACTCTGCAGACTCTTAACTCCAATAAGAAACAGAAAAGACGTTTCCCCAGGACTAGCTAAACCCGATTACGGAGCCAAGGGACACATAAACACAAATGCACCTCTTGTTTTAGGAGGCTGGTGTTAGAATTCAAGAGACATTAATTATTGAAAGATTCCAGTAATCAGAGACTCATGAGCCACAGTGACTGAGACCCGGTTCACAAAAGAGAGACTAAAAACAAAGACCACCATCAGACTAAAGTAGATCTAGATTAATAATACCAGAGCTCAGATCATAAACAGTAACCTGACTTGGAATATATACAAGATGACACAGGCAACACTGTGATATCATTCTAAATCAAATGAGAAAATGTTCAGTACATAAATAGAGTGCTTCTTCTGTGGGAACGTCCAATAGTAATGTCCAATAGTAAATAAATGGTGAATGAAGTCACTTCCTGAAGTCATGTCCACCAAATCACAAATTACCATTCGTTCTATGGTGAAAGTGATTATGATAAAAATGACATAAGAATAAAAGGGCTGAATAGTTTATCTTGCGAATTTCATAGCTAGCATTTTATGTATTCTACATACACACAATTAAATAAAACTAAACATCTTCACACTAATTACAGATTGATTGGAAACCAATAATAATAATAATAATAATAACAACAACAATAAATATTTTATAAAAAAAATACTTACTTGATTTTTCATTACATACAAGTACAGTAACTTATAACTATTATATATTATTAAACTTATAATAATACTATTATTATTCTAAAACTTATTATTGCATAATTGGCTCAACAACTAAGGGACAGACATAGTTTGTGTAAAAATAATTCACACAATACATATTTAAATGCTTTAAATCTATTTTACTTTTTGTTATCATAGTTAAAAAAAAAAAAACAATTCACCAAATAATAAACCTCAAGTTCAACTCCTTGAACCTAAAAGTGCTTGTAGTTGAAGAAACTGTAGTTTAATATACTTATACTTTACACTCGTTTAATAAGGCGTCAAAGAAGCCATAAGTCACAGATAACTGACGAATACGCCAATCATGCTGCAAATTATACATGTCAGATCTCTTAATAAAACTTTACTATGATGATCTGGATGACATACAATATCTTGGATTCTAGGTTTCTCCTACACTGCCCAAGGTTGAGATTGTTGCTGTCTGGCTTGTGAATGGAGATACTTACTAGTAAGGGTTTGGTAACTCCAATGCGTACAATGCCCAAAGCAGTGCTTTTCAGGACATGAACGGCCTGAGCTAGACTTGCGTGGCTCAAGTCAGTCCCGTTCACAAACATCAACCGGTCGCCTGGCAACAAGCGGCCATCTCTCTCTGCCAAACCGCCTGCTACAAGAGAGCGGATCACTATCACAGTATGCCCTGGGTTCATGGGGTCCTGAGAGAGTTTCAGAAAGTGACAGCGCAAGAGAGAAAGAGAAGAATAGTAATAAATTAGGAGACACTCCTGCCATGTTGTTGAAGGATTTCAAACCAACTGGGACTCTCCAAACCAAGTGATGTGGAGCTCATACTCTGCTGCTCTCTTGTTATTGTTGTACTGGTATATAAACACGCACACACACACACACACACACACACACACACACACACACACACACACACACACACACACACACACACACACACACACACACACACACACACACACACACACACACACACACACACACACACACACACACACACACACACACACACACACACACACACACACACACACACACACACACACACACACACACACACACACACACACACATACCTGGTAGTCCAGTATACTGAATCCCAGGCCAGAATCGTCTTTCTGCAGCTCATAGACTTGAATCTCATTCTCCCACATGGCCTTATGGGATAGCACAGGAGCCTCTGTCTTCCATTCATGAGTTCTCCCAAATGAGTTCTGCTCGGCCTGTGAGAAAAATTGGACAAATCAGTATTATTTTGCAATGAAACGTGTGGAATCATGTTTGCTCATTTGAAAAAGGAAAATGGTATCAATTTATATTTAATTTATCTTTTTGTATACTACATGTTTCTTGGGAATACTTGATTCTGAGTGGTCGTTCAAGGCATTCTGCTTTCAGTAAGTATGATACTTTAATGGTGCTTTTTTTTGGTCCTTTTTGAAGTTTCAAAGCTCCAGCCTCTATTCATTGTAATTCCTCATAAAATAATATCCAGTAAATGTTTTCAGACTTCGTTTTCCTTGTGTGTTCCAACTTCCACAGAAGAAAAACTTTAAAAGAACTTTACATGTGCTTTAATAAGTGTCAAAAGATTATTAGAACATGATTTAAAACATACTTTAAAGCAAAACTTTTAATTTCACATTAACTGCACTTTTTAAAAGTGTACTTAAGTGTGTTAAGATGGTCTTAAATGGTCTTTAATCTGCAAGAACAGTTTTTTAAAAATGTACCTTTAAGATTTGAAGTACACTATAAGTGCACTTTACAATTAAGCAAACATTCTTATTCACAAGAGTAATAAGTTGCACAAGCATATACATTTTTCTTTTAAATATCATGATGCACAAACACACACAGCAAACCTTTTCATTAAATTCTGCTAGCAGCTCCTTGAGGGTGAGTTGTACATCATCACCATCATCATCGTCTTCCTCACTGACTGTGGGTGGGATGAGACGACTGCAAACCACACAGACATTCACAGGAAGTTCCTTCAGCAAGCACACAACTTCCTTGTGTGTCTCACCAATCAGAGAGAACCCGTTCACCTACAGAAAGAACAAACACATCAACTCGCTTATTCTGCTGAACTGATCCTCTGGGCTTTTCTACTGACAGGAAGAGCTATTTTTAAGCAGCTGTGATGATTGATATTCATGTGCAGTCAGCATTGAATAAAGTGCTATGCATTAAAAACAGAATGCAGAAAGGGAGATGAGCACTTTTGGTTATTATGCATGCATGTGTTAGCAGGGTTTATGATAAGGGATTACAACAGTGTAATCTATAAACAACAGTATTATCTGCGTGTAATGCTTGTTTGACTTTGAAGTATAACCAAATATACATTCGCTTATTTTTTCAGGTATATAAATTCTATAGTGTTTGTATGGGTAAAAATATGTGAAATATACTACATAACTATGTGGACATTCCCTTTTAATTATAATATCAAGTGAACCTCTATTAGTTCGTCTCCAGGCCGTATGACTCCTGTCTGTCCCATCGGACCCTCTGGCAATATAGAGTAGATATAGTGATGACCTTCCTTAGCCCCCAAACTCACACCAAGACCACCACTCTCAATGAATTTCTGTACCTGGGCCACCTGCACACATACATGATACAATGTAAATACAGTATAAACACATTAACAGATAGATGGATGGATGGAAAACAAAACAAAAAGGCATATACTAAATAAGCACACAATGAACATAAATATATGCGGAGACACACTCACAAATCTTAGCTGTGGAAAATAACTGTCAGCTAAACAGGAGAGAATACAAATGAGACACACCATCACTTCATACTGAGGACCCAGTTTGCTTTGCCACTTCTCCTTCAGTGTTTTCTCCTCTTCATCAGACAATTTACAAACTGAAACAAAATTTCAAAGTGTCACACAGCTAATACATAAATGACAAGATGACTGTGGAGAACAGTCTACAAATTTGGAAAGACAATGCATGCAAACCAAAAAAAAAAAAAAAACCTTTAAGGAACATTCTGGGTTATTTACAGCTTAATGTCTATGGACAGTACTGCTTGTTTGCGACAAGCTGTTGATTACCATTAACCAAACAGCAGGGAATTAAAAAAATAAAAATAAAATGCTAACAATATAATGGTGCACAGTTAGGATATCACAATAAATATATGTTTATCTTTTAAGGTTTAACATGGACAAAATGCTTGTCATGCCTTCTTTGTCAAATTCATACAATTAAACAACAGTATTTTGAAGTAAAAGCATTTATCTGTTACTTGGTAGAAACTATTAAAGAAGCCTAGCTAAAAAATGTATCTTCTTTTTTTTTTTGCAAGCAATGCTTAAATAGCAAATATTTCAGTATATTATAGTATATGTTTTACCAGTGTACTAACAAACCGAAGGTACGAGTCAAAATGAGTGTTAATCAATTAGTCCATAGACATAAAAATTTAAATAACCTATAATGCACAATGTGTTCAGTTCTTACATGAGGACCAGTGGTTTCTATTCTCCATCTTGGACTCAAAATAACAGGCTTGCCTCGACTCAACTGATGTCATAGAAACAACAAACAGAAACAGAAGCTGTTATTAGAATCAAATCAGGGCCACAAAGTTACTGAGACTTCACACAGAGAGTGAACAGAACTCATGAATCAAACACAGTGTGAATGAGTGTAAATAAACCGAAGTGACAAGAGTTTCACTGACAGCACTCTCTGTTGAAGTTGAGGTCCCGGCGTTCAGTATAGAACACTTTCCCCAGGGCCAGAACTGGCTTTGGCTCAACTAGACATGGAGGCAGTGGTGGGGGATCGAGACCCAGAGGGGTTAAGGGTCTCTGGGAGATTGTGGACATGGTGGTAGTTGTTTGCGTTTCAGATGGTGAGCCTTTTCTCAGAAGAGAGATCTCCACTTGTTGGCCAGTCATGTTCAGAATCTCCTCCGCTTTCTGTTTACTGCAGAACTGCCCATTCACCTGAATACACACACACACACACGTTCAGATATTTGAAGATTTGTCTTTCAATGAAAAAAAAAAATCCTAGAATGTTAAGATTTAGTTGTCAAATTTAAACCAAGAATTTGTTACTCATTAGTTAGTATTATTCACAGTTATTGCTGTCAAGTTATGGTTGTCTTATCCCTCATGTTCTTATATTCACATCCTATTTTCATGTCAAATAAGTTCCACTGACCTAATCAAAACCCAGAAGACTGTAGCCTTTAGAGATGGGCAATATCCATTATTTTCAGTTTGATCTGATATCAAGTACTAAGGCCAATAATGCAGATATTAAATGGAAAATATTTGCAACTTGCAACTTATATTTGACATCCATCCTTTATCATTTAAGGGGTCTAACCATCTAAACTGCTTCTGGTTTAGTTTATCATTAGCAACAATTATAGAACTGTTCAATCTTGTAATTTTTTTCTCTCCAAAAACCCATTATATCATCACATTTTTATTATAGTTTCACATTTAGCTTCATCTTTATTTAGTGTGAAATAGCTCCAGATGATGTCTGGGCTTATGTCTTTCAGCATTTCTGTGTGTTAAGATAAATGGCTCCAATCTTAAACAACCATTGGCTAATATAATTAATTTTTTCACTTCAAAGCATTGATTTTCATGCTAAATAACTCCAGCTACAACATCAATATTGAAAATATTGATACTTCAGGAATGATCTACCCATGCCTACAGGCAAATGTGACTAGTATACATTGTAGTAACATTGTTTGTGGTCAATTTGACTTTGGTAAAACACATCATGCAAAAAATACAATAAACAACAGACAGAAGTGTATTTCTACAGTATACTGTGCACCAGGCAGAGAAACTTATGTGAAAAGTCATTGAATTATTTATTATATAAGTTTCATATATGAGATCTCTAAAACCCTAAACATAAGTAATGCAAAAAATGTTATCAAAGATGTTTGAAGTGTGTTATGAGGCAAGTTCAAATTCTCTTTATAATAAGCTCTCATCAGAAAAGTCATGAAGTATTAATCTAACACACTACTGTTAAAGGTAGGGTAGGCAATTTCAAGTGGCTAGCATTAGAAAGTTAGCTTAGAAAACATGAGATCCCACCCTCCCTAAAGCCACAACTCCTTCAAAACACATGAACGCACACAGCAGAATCTGCAAAGCACTCAAAGCACATAACATTACAATAATAATGAATGTAAACAACTTACAAAACTCTTAGTTGTACCACCTGACTGCTGCAGATTCATTTAGTGTTGACATAGAAACGCATAAATCAGAGTCTGAGGACATGAACATCTCCGGGTAGAAAGTCACGGGTTACCATCTCGTAATTACCACATGCCTTGAATACAGGATAAGCTCTTTGTTTTGGTTCAGGAACTGTAAAAGGCGGCTGCTGTTTGTTTTTGGCGCTCAGTGGATGTCTACAACTCTGCAGAGCCTTATGGAACATGATGATGACCTGTGATGTCTGCACGAGCAGGGTGCGCGGAGGTATAGACATACTTGACAGGCCTGTCAATATATGCATTTCCATACCTCCTCAGTATGATGGTATGATGCCATACCATAAGTCCTGAGACTTACACAGATGATATACAGTATGTACATGTTTTAATATTTAGACCACTTCTATTATTGATTGTTATCAGGGTGTAAAGAGAGTTTCAACCTGTATAACAAAAAGTGTTTATAAAACAAATTGCCTATCCTACTTTTAAGTACTACTTCAAGATAACAAAATGGCCTTAGGGTCTCTGAGACCCCAAACAGAACATGAGGGTTGGACTAATGACATATTAACACAAATACAAACACAAAACAAGCAACAATTAATCTTACATAGTGCCACCATTTAGCCTAAAAGCAAACAATACAATGCAAACATCCCGTCACACAGTACACACACACACACAAATTCAGCAACAACAGGATTAGTAATTGATAACATAATTTGAAAAATTAATTTAAAAAATTTTTTTTTAAAAACATTGGTTAAAACCATTAGAACTACTGTACTTTGCATGTACAGACAAGGAAATTTAAAATATCTAAAAAGATGTGAAAAATAAGTTTTAATTTTGTAACTCACAGCAATGATGTGATCTCCATCCTGATTCACTTCACTTCCTTTCAGAATGCTCTTTACTTCAAAACCACTGGCCTCTAAAACACCCATTGTACATTCAATGTTTAACATTCTTACACTGAATGGGAAAATAATCTCTCATCTTACTGAAAGAAAACAGTATGAAATCATACCTTTGTACAGGTTTTCCACAGATTTAGAGATGTTGATGCCCAAACCATTTTTGCTGTCATTGAATCTGACACTGAATTCTCTTTCCTTTTGCTCTTCTAAATCCTGTAGAAGGATAATGTTTCATTTATTATTGACTCATCATAAATTTTTTATTAATTTGTATTTTTAAAGACATAATACAGTGTTTTTTTTTGTGAAACACAAGATAATTTAGAATTAATGATTGTTACACAGCTCTTTTCCATACAATGACAGGTCAGAGTGACCTGACAAGCTTTAAAAAAATACAAAAAAGCACCATAAATGTGGTGAGGGAGGAAGAATGAACATTAAACAGGTTACGAAAGACATAAAGGTGAGTAAATGATAACAGAACTTATTTTTTTGGGGTAAGCTCTTCTGTTAATATCAAAATTTACATATAGATGCATAGACACACACAATTTTCAAAAAACATCACTTGGTACAATTCATAAGCTATTTTCCTCATGGGGACCAAAAATTTAAGGATTTCGGATATTGGCATAATGTAGGGTTTACCGGGACACACACAGACACACACAGACAGACACACACAGACAGACAGACAGACAGACAGACAGACAGACACACACACACACACACACACACACACACACACACACACACACACACACACACACACACACACACACACACACACACACACACACACACACACACACACACACACACACACACACACACACACACACACACACACACACACACACACACACACACACACACACACACACACACACACACACACACACACACACACACACACACACACACACACACACACACACACACACACACACACACACACACACACACACACACACACACACACACACACACGATCAGAAGCCTTCTGCACCTGTTTCTTCTGATTGTCCTGTTGCTGGGCGATAGTAGGTGAGAGGTCACCATCAGTGGTTTCCCTGGCAATGATAAGTCTCACATGGGAACCAGCCAGACGGAGCTCACGTGCCACTTCCTCACTGCCCATGGTGGACACGTCCACATCACCAATTCTGAGAAGAAGATCGCCGCTATGCAATCTCCCGTCCTGTGTCCACAAACACACAACCACACGTCAAGGGATTTGGCCACACTCCTTTTAATTTGAATCAATTTGTACAATCCAAATAATGTCATAAATTCTAGTGTATGTGTTTCCATGACAATTCTCTCATACCCTTCCAGCTATACCATGAGGTAGGATGGTTTTAATCATGGTGCCAGTAGTCCTCCCTCCAACAATGCCAAAGCCCAGACCCGATCCGTCATTCTGCAACTCAATGTGATGAATTTGTCGAGGCTGCTGAACCAAATTTAAAATATAGCCATTTATTTTATAATATAGCCATTTTATATTAAGTCATTTTCAGTATAGCCAAATACCTTAATTATAGCTACAAACAAAACAAAACTATTAAACATTTCCATCATTGTTGTCAATGAAAACATATACAATTAATTTAACAGATGTTGATCTTGTGTTCCCCATTAGCGGTGCATGCCACACTATTTCAGGTAGGTTGTCACAGTGGAACCTGCCATTACGAGTCTATTATCGGTTCCCATTCGAAGTGGAACTCAACACTGCATCATGGAGTTGATGCTAAGGGAACGTTCCTCGCAAGCCTGTTACATGCCAATTTTGGCTACTGCAGTCATGTGATCTCGCAGGATCGCCAGCAGAGTATAAGGGTGCCTAGAAAGAACGTCATCAGCTTCTTTGTCTCCAGGAACCCGTTGTTTGTCAGTGCATGTGATCTCCTTGTTAGTGGTTTGAAGTGAAAAAAAGATTGTCGAAGTTTAGGAGATGTGTCACGCCGTGTCCGAGATATATAATGCTGGATGATGGCCACGATCTTTGCGTTATATGTCTTGGTTGCTCCGCACCGGGTTGCCTCGGCAGCAGCGGGACCTGATCCATGGGGTGCAGATGCCTGGCTCCCATACTCTTTAAAAAGAGCAAGGCATCTGCACCCCATGGATCAGGTCCCGCTGCTGCCGAGGCAACCCGGTGACTGCGATCATAAGTTCATCAGCTAGCTCAACCTGTGACCTCTGAGACTGGTTTAACCCTTTCTTAAGCATCACTTGCAGGTTCTCAGGGCAGATCCAGAAGCCCGCTCAGCGGCTTCTTCCCATCCGGCAATGAGTATGCTATTGGCCCAATCTAGTTTTGAGGAGCTGGATGTGATGGGAGTTGAGGCGGATGTATTGAGTGAACCTGTCTTCTCCCTCACTTCCATATACAAGGAGCTAGTGGATGTAATGACCAGTGCCATGGCAAAGCTGAAGTTAGATTGGTCAGTTGAAAGAGTGGAATCTGCCCCAAGCAGTTTGGATGAGCGATTCCTCGTGGGTCATAAGCATCCCACTCCAGTGAGCCTTTCTGATGATGTTATTTCTAGGCACCCTTACATACTCTGCCTGTGACATCACCTGGCTGTAGTAGCCAATCAATTTCAGATTTTTAATCTCAGACTTTTGAAACCATTTACACATTCACAATACCAATTCAAAAGTTTGGAGTAGGGTTTAAAAAGAAAAGAAATGAATACTTCTATTCAGAATCAGGATGCATTATATTGATTAAAAGAGAGAGTAAAGACTTTTTACTTATTGTTACAAATGCTGTTCTTTTGTGAAGGATCATGTGACACTGAAGAGCGGAGTAATGCCTGCTTTGAATTCAGCTTTGCCATCACAGAAATAAATTACATTTAAAAAAAAAAATTTAAATAGAAAAAGTTAATTTAAAGTGTATTTTTAATATTTAAAAAATGAGTTTTTGCTGTATTTTTCAAATTCTTTCAAAAATATAAAAAAATCTTACCAACTCCAAACTTTTGAACAGTAGTGTATTATAATAGTCTTGCTAATAGGAGAAGGCTCCATTTTATCTTAATTGATTGACTCCCACCATTACCAGTAAATCTTTCAGTGAAGTACAGTCACATGAGACTCCGCTTTCACGGCAAACACCGATCCTATCAACCTCACATAAAAAAAGCTAATGTATAATATTTAAAACATTAGATGTAATGCATTGTGGTAATGTAATCAAATAACTGTGGATCAGTAACAGATTTAAGCTGCGTGTCAAAGTGAGGCAGCTACAGTATACAGCATAAGTATACAGTTTAGGATATGAAGCAAAATATGCTTCATAATCAGGCTATTTTACACATTCTAGGAAATTCAAAGAAATAATAAAGATGAAAAAAAGCCTTACACTGAATTGTCCATCAAGGCCAGAGAGATTTTTGGGAAGAGTGTGGCTCATCTGTGGGGGGCTGAATGATGAGGTTGGTTCCCTGGCTATAGTTAAGGTTACCATGGAAGCAGCTTCCTGAAGAATCTGGACAGCTTGTTCCTGTGTTACCGAGGATTCAAACAGCTTGCCGTTCACTGCTAGAATCTGATCAGCCTCATGGAGACGCCCATCACTAAGACAGGAGAATGGGGTAAACAATGGTTTCAAATCATCCTAAGCCCCTATCCAGAATAATACGATTATAATCAGTAAAGTTTTGCTATACTGAACTTGCATTCTTTTCAGTTTATACCTGTATGCTACAGAGTCTGGCTGAATCTTCTGTATGAAGATACCATGATCTCCACCGCCTTCAGTCTCCAAGCCAATAATGCTGATGCCTAAAGCACTTTCACCCTTCTCCAGATCAAAACTAAGCACAGCCCGACCCTGAAAGAGCAATAAATACATGGGATAAGAAAGAATAACCGATTCAATCTGTTGGTTTTAGGAGATAGCAGTACTGAAATGATAGTAATTATTAAAAGTATGCATGATAACGTATCCCAGTCGGGTTTAACGGCTTGTGTTTCCTGTTTGTGTGGATGAGAGGATGTTTAGGGTGTTTAAAGGAACAGTACCTGGGCCATGGACTGCAGCACTGAAATGTCCTCTGTGATGCAAGGGGCAAAAGTCATATGATTGGAGGATCGACGTCGGTCATAGTGCCGCTGGGCCGAGAGGTAAGAATCTCTGTATCTCAGAGTGCATGAGGGGTGGGACGTTCTCACACCATCTGCATCATCACTGATAGACTGAGGAGGCGGCGTTCTGGGGAAAGCCTGTACAAACACACAGCTAGAGTGATGTAGGTAGCTGGGTTGCACCAGCAGTTTGCAAGGCCTTACTGGGATGTAAAAATCCACACTATTGAGACAGGATTAATCAGATTAGATGGTGTTTATCTTTACTGATCCTTGTGCACTTTAGTTTGATCTTTAACCTCACTATCAATGGTAATATTTCAAATTGAGTATAAACAATGATAGACAGGAAAGACAATATAGATTTTAAAAAAAGGATCAAGAAATATAAAAATAGTATATTTACATATAAGAATAAAATATTTAAAAATTGCCATTAAAAGATTTGGGGTGAGTAACATTGCATTAGACTGATCAGATGTGACAGAAAATACTTTAATAACGTTACAAAAGATTTCTATATCAAATAAATGTTGTTCTTTTGATCTTTCTATTCATCAAAGAATCATATCACAGTTTCTTTAAAAATATTAGGCAGCAAAACTGTTTCAGGATTGATAATAATAAGAAATGTTCTTGAGCACCAAATCAGAATATTAAAATGATTTCTGAGGGATCCTGTGACACTAAAGACTGGAGTAATGGCAAAATTGTAATATATTTATTTGTTGTATTTTTGATCAAATGAACACAGCTCTGGTGAGCATGAGAGACTTCTTTCAAAAACATTTTAAAAAAAATATTAGAAAACAATCTTACTGACCCCAAACTGACGGTAGTGTATTTTTTAATAAAAAACAATCAGTTTAGAGGCAACGTAACAAAGAAAGTGCAGTGATTAGATCAGTTTCATGCGTAGAACCGCTAACAGCTCAGTTTTTCACATAATGTTGTCTCAAAATATAAACAAGTGTAAATGTGAACATTGTAACATACGTCTAACTTATTGAAGTCTGTCGGGTATAGCATTACATCATTATTGTAATTCAGTCAGTTTGCCAACCAACTGTTTATTCCAACCCGGTCGGTAGTTTGCGTATAGATTTAATTTAAACATGGGGTTACATTTCAGTGTTTCAAGTTTAATGGTGCCAAGCACAAATATATAGTAGTGCGCAAACCAGTGCCATCGCTAAAATTGATTTAAAAAATAATGTTATTTCTTGGAGGTTTACACAGTTACTGACTTTTAGCTAGTGTTGCAGACTACAATGCATGCAGGGCATTTCTGTCACTTTCTATTTGGTGTGTCGTGGTCAGGTGTAACATAGTAAATAATCTTAATTAAAATATTTTAAAAAATGCAGATCTGTTTCTGCAAAGGTCATGTTTATGGGTAGGGAAAAGAAAATCCATAGCTCAGTTTAAAAAAGAGATGTCAATGGAAAGTCCCCACCATTACAGAAACGTGTGTGACTTGTTGACCCCTGCCTCTCTCTCTCTCCTTTCAGCACAGATTAATTGGTCAGCTCAGGTAAGTAGCTTATACAACCCCAGTTTGGTCCCTCCTGCTGTTTCAAAGAATCATCTCTCTAAATACATGAGACACAATATACACAAACACACTTACCAACGATATGCTACGCAATTAGACCAAATATACAAATCTGTGTTTTCATTTAGAATTAATACATTGCATACATTGTATAAATTGTATATTTTGTTAAAAGACATTTTTATGATTTTTAAGGTACTCAATCTCTAGTTCCAGTTCATTAATTCACAGAATTAATTGTTTGTCAACCAAAAAGCCAAAAGCCAAATATTATGGATGTCAAGTTTTGCCTGTGTTAGTTACCATGGACACTCATTTACACAGTCTTTAAGATAATTATCATTGTGTATTTAAGTTCCTCCTTTCTTCCAGTTTTTTGTCTGGTATGGTTTGTGTGTCATTACACGCTGTTTAGGTTGCCTTCCTGGACTTCCATGGACTATTTGAGTTTGTTTGACTAAATACATACTTTTGTTTTGAATCTTTTGCATCATGATCATCTTGCCTGAGACGTGACAATGGATATTTCAGAAAGATGGCAAAAACTAAAGTACAAAAATAAAGGTCTTTTATGGCTGACCATATGGCACAACAGCAGGATAACAGCACAGCTGGCAACTCTGGTTTTATTTCTGCTCAATCATAATTAAAACCAATCATTAAAATAAGTGTTTGAAATATAAAAATATATTTGTTGTTTGATTTCAGCTATTTTGTTCACAAACACGTGTGTGAGAAAACTAGCCTACTACATCAAAGAATGTAGCAAGACAGGAAGTGATAAGCTTGATTAAAGAATGACTCATAAACAACTTAATATAAAGCTTATGATTATCCATGGCAAGAGGCCTGACCAATGCACAATAAATACGAGGATTATCTGATATATAGTTTTGCTGAAGTAGCTACATCTCATGGCATATTAGTACACTCATAAACATGCAATCGTTCATGACAGCCAGTTTAGAGCTTCATTTATTGGAGTCGCTCA
Organism: Rhinichthys klamathensis goyatoka; assembly: GCF_029890125.1. Classification (NCBI taxonomy): domain Eukaryota; kingdom Metazoa; phylum Chordata; class Actinopteri; order Cypriniformes; family Leuciscidae; genus Rhinichthys; species Rhinichthys klamathensis. Next base: position 22,362 of record NW_026606753.1, on the reverse strand, counting down.
TCTGGCGTCTGCTGCTCCTCTCATTTTGGTCAGCTAGAAGATTCTAACAAAATCAATTGTAGTTTTACCGAATAAATCTCAATGTAACATCTACTGTGTCTATTTTTATGATGATTCCTGAGAAGCTAAATTACCTGAGCTGCTCTTTGAAAGCTTGGCCAAACACAGGCTATTTTCAAAGGAATATTTCCCATCATTATCCTGCACAGTAACACACTCAGAGACACAAATATACACACCTAATTCACATACTGTGAAACCAGACCACCTTTCAGACTCATCACTCTATCCTTGAATAACCTCTCACGCCTCCTACTCATATCTTCCGGGTTTCTCTGACCTCTTTATGCTCTGGAAATGCAGCCCCCCTAGGTCATTATGGTTATTACACTGAGAAGAGTAAAAGATGTCAAATACAAGCTCAACTAGTAAGTCAATGCATTCAACTATTCTTACAGGAACATTCAGGAGTCTAATACATGTTGTGCTCAATTGACAGCATTTGTGGGATAATGATGATGATGACCACAAAAAAATTATTTCGACTTGTCCCTCATTTTATTATAAGAAGAAGAAAAATCAAGGGTACAATGTGGCACTTCTAATGAAAGTGATTTGAACCAATATAATTTATAAAAGCACTTACAGTATGGGTGTGGTCACGCTTAAATTTGTACAGTGACACTCCATGCAGAAAAAACGGACACTGTGCTATCTGGAATTCCGTGTGAAGGACGTGAAAGTCTAAACATTTCTCCACATGGATATTGCATCGAATTCAAGTTTGTTAGACTTTGAACATGAAAATTTACTGTGTTGACCAATATAAAGCTGCATAGTTTACCTCTGAGTACCTCTGAGTGAGTGATGTTTCATGCATCTCTGCACTATTGGCTCGCAAAATTGTGAATAAATTTAGCTGATGTGACTCTTCCGTTTATTATTTGAGCTGTTAAAATCAGATTTTTTTCAGTTTTTACGATAGTTCATACGCAACAAAGCTGTAAAAAATGGGTATATCTTTACTCAGGAAAGGTTAGTAGTAGTAATAAAAAATGTAAACACTAAAAGCATAATATTGAAAAACGATGGATATTGTTTATGTGTTGTCATTGGATGTACTATTGATACAGCGAGTATTTTGGCCCTATGTATATTTCCATTGTTTTTGCAGCACTGTCACCCGGATTTTTTCTTTTTTTTAAGAAAAGGAGGGACATTACAGCACAAATGGTGTCCATCGAGCTTGGCATGTAATAAACCTGAAATATTCCTTTAAGACAGGTTTGCATCATGTTTTATTTCAACTAAGAATAGACCCTGAGCCAGACATGATCTAGAAAGACAAGCTGTGAATCAAAGCGCTGTTTGCATCAGGGAATATCTGAAATGATGCTGAAATGTACACGTCCATTTTCTAAAGCATTTATGCATAAATGCTTTATAAAGTGGGCTTGCATGTAAAATTCAATTTCAAGTAATACTTCTGGAGTATCAGCATAACATATACTTTTGTTTAATGCACTTCGGGTACTAAGGATTAGTTATGATAATGAAAGAGACATTATAGGTTAGCTGTATCAGCTATATCGCTGTATAATTATGCCACTATTATTAGCCAATCAGATTTAGGAACTACAATCATATTTTTCTTCTAATTTGACATAATGTGATCATGAGAAATGTATTTACATGGTTTAATAATAATGTATTACTTTATTTATTTTTTAAATTACTATATGATGGTAAAGCCCACTGCTGCAACAATGTGTGCATGATTTGTGTCATGCACTGTCTGGGATGATGATGCTATATTCTCTGACCTGTTGTTGCTGATGCTGTTGTCCAGTCTCTTGCATGATGAGTATCTGATGGAACAGAGGACTCTGTAAGACACTCTTGAGCAGACTGAGTTTTTCCTCAGCAGGCAGTTCTCCCCTCTTCTTCAGCCTCTGCTGCAGACGCTCCACTGCCAGCAAAGCACGCTGTGTGTCTATACACACACATACACATAAATGTATTAATGACATGGACACATGCAATGACATCAGCTCTATACCTCACACGAGAGTGTGTACAACAAGCTGCGTTTTAATATTCATACAGATGATGAACTCAGATTGAATGACACACACGATGGCTAAAAATAATATTGTGTTAAGATTTCATACATACCCATCATTTTCAACTATTTGGGTATTGAATTACCACCACTCTCTTTCTGACATCTGCAAAAACAGAAGCAAATTTGCATCAGACACAATGTCAATCAAACTCTTGAACATATTCAAGATACAAATATTCAACAACAACAAACAGATTTGTCCCTTTCTCATCCTCAAGAGGGATTTACATGGATTGCAGCATATTAATCACTAACTGGCAAGCACATGCACACCTGACAGTCCTTACCTGTGACGTTTGGCAGGAAGTGAGAGTGACGGAATTCGGCAGTCTTTGTAAGCGATGACAGGCTTTATGAATTGTACTGACGGTTTACTTCATATCTCGCTGATGCTCTGATAACGCCAGTTGTAATCTGTTATTCATGCTGATGTAATCTGGGTTGGAGTCTCGCGCCTCTACGGGAGGTTCTCGCGGTCGGCACGCGCTCATCATGTACTGCGCGAGCGCTCGTGTTTGCGCTGCGCTGCACCGGTAATGCGCTTACCGGGGAAGCTTAGCAGCTGTAAACGGACTTAAACTGTGAACGACGGTAATTACCCGGGACAGATGTCCTTACAACCTACCTGATAGGGCTTTAAGCGCCTGGTGGTGGGCGGTGTTGTGCACAACAATAATAGTAACTAAGGTAAAACAAAGCAGGAGGGTTATTTTTAAACGGGCGAATCACAGTGAAGCGGATTGATGTGTGATAGATGTGTAAATACGAAAATAAATATGTAAATACAGCAGTAGCCTAGTTCTCGACTCAACCAGGTGGCCTCAGCAAACTTCCAATGGGGTCACAGAAAAGTTATAGCCCATACCCGCTACTGCAATCCAACATTTTATTCCCCCCCGTTCAAAATAAGTTGTATAATATTTTCAATATAGCATTAACAGGGTGCAAATTATTATGGTGTGAAGGAGGCTTTACGAAAAAGGTTTACGTTTCAGTAGGCTATAACCACAAAAGTTATTTTAACAAGTTAAACGAACAGAAATCGTCTGTGAGTGAGGAGGTAACCATAGAAACAGATGCTCGATTGTTGTCTCCATCGGATCATATGCTAAGTAGGCTATCCTACTTTCATTATTTATCAAGTTATTATAGATTTACACCTTACAATATCACAAAAAAATCGTTTGTTTAAAACGTGTTCGCATTACTAGCTATTTAAAACTCATGGCGGACAAAAAAAAAAGGAAGGTGATCAATATCCATCATAATATAAAAATATCTAATAAACAAATTGCGATTTTAAAACAAGTCTGTTATAATAGGCTATGTCATGTGTCAGATACGATATAGCTAAAAATAGGTCAAATCAGCATGTTATGGTTCAGGTGTAACTGCAGGTGCGATATGCCGTTCCTTGAATGTTTTATCGCTTGCTGTCTATCAGTCTTCATTCGTTTCGTTCTCTCTCTGTGCCGTAAAGATCATGCTATTATGCTGATTTCTCACCGCACATTTACCTTCAGATCAACAGGTTCCCCCTGCAGCTCTTTCGCGGACGTCTCATCGGATGACGATCAAAAGCCCGGGGTCTCTTTTAAACATTTTCGAAAGTCGCATTAGAGGCATCCAACATTATTTCGACAGGCGAGGGTTTGCGTGAGAGTGATTACCGACTGTCAGCGCGCATGTCCGCGATGCGCCTTTGATGCTCGTGAGTTTAATGTAAATGGATGCCCAGGCCTCTCCCCCCTCATTTAATGAAATAACACATCAGCTCGCCTCGCATTATTGCTGTTAGTAGGCTACTGCTCCACAAAATATAGGCAATGTGTTATTTTATATCAGGCCTCACTAAAACCGATGGAAGCCAATGCCAACCTATCAATATGTTTTAATTAATGAATATATTGGTTTAATTGTAATTATGAATATCAAATAGACCTAATTGCACGACCATTACACGAAAAAGTTTCCGTGTGTTCCTAGGCCTATAGCTTATACCCAACATATCTGTGAACTGACTTTAATGACAATGTAAATATTCATAAAGTATATCAATATTCCCTTATTTTTTTTTCACATTTTGTTGCAGCCGTGCTAATATATAAAAATCACATCAGTCTACACTCCATACCCCATTGTTTAGTGTCATTATGGACCATAATGACACTAAACAAAACAGATTTGTGATAACTTAGTGAATTTATTAAAAAGACAAACTGAAATTGACATAAGGATATATTCAGACCCTGAAATTTATTTGGGTGGAACCTATTTCTTCAGATAATCTTTTAGATGTTTCTACTCTGTAATTGGAGTGGCAAATTCAAAGACTAAGCTGTGTCACTGGGTTATGCATCAATACTGTTACCATCACAGCTCCTCCTTATTAAAATGATGTAAAGAAAATTCCATAAATAAAAAATATCATGAAGAGTAAATAAAAAATCCATAAATAATCATCCTCCTTTCAGGATGTGACCTCTTCAAGAACAAATCATTGTATAGTGTCTTTTAAAATAACTTCATCTTATGTTTTGTTACATTTGTCAGTATAAATTTATCTTAAAATGCATCTCAAACCTGTTATCAAGATTTTGTACATTAGGCTGATTATTAAAAACTGGATGTTTGTACAACTATCGTCATTACATTTTCTTTATAAAAAAGTGTAATGACCTCGAACAAGCACAAGACAATGGCTAAATGTCAACATGCTACTTTTTTTTAGACTTTGTTTGATGTATCGCAACATAGAGTTTAGACTGCATAGGCCTACTTTTAAGCTTTTAAAACTGACTTTAAAAAACAAATTTCAAAATGGCACACTGGACCTATTTCGCTGAATGACAATGACCCCGCAGGTGTTAGTAAGGTCGACCCTTCACTGCTGTGCTGTGCGCGCTCTCGGCCACCAGAGCGTGCTCAAGTCCTCCCGTCATCCCAGCTCCAGATATCTTCCGGATTCACCGCCCCTCTCTTATCCTCCCTTTCTTTCTTTTCCCCTCCCACCCTCCATCCTTGAATCAAGCATCACTTTGCTTCCAAATTGGCTTGTCATTTTCTCTCGGCGCTCGCTCCCTAGCTGTCGGGTTGAATGGACGATCTAGCGATGGACTGGCGCTGATCTCGCGGATTGTTCTATCGCTGGACCCACTCTGCGCATTTTCCTCATTCCAGAAAAAAAACACTGATCGGGATAGCCTACAACATTGGTCTCTGTTACCCCGTTTCCACCACAGATCCATTGGGTTTGGGGGACGAAGGATAGCCTACTCGATACTGATCCTCACTGTGGGTCTTCGGGAAGCTTCAAGCATCATAAAGACGCATCTGGGAACGCAAGCTCAAAACATCATCTGCGTGTTTTATTCACACACGGACACACTGTCACGGGAATTAAGGAGCATTCTGAGATCATACAGCCCGATGCTGTTGAGCACATCCGGAGCTGACTATTATTCCAGTGCTTTATAAGATGCGGTAAGTCAATGCTTTTAAACGTGGTGACGTTATTTCTTTAGGGCCAATAAATCAATAACCGTTGGACGTTTGAGTGGCAGTGGCAGTGAGAGGCTGTAGTTTACACTCAGCAAACTCTCCATATCCTAGTACAGCTGAATTATGTCGTGTGTGTGTGTGTGTGTGTGTGTGTGTGTGAGGGGGGCTTTGGACACAGGATGCTTTTTGCCGTGTGTCGTGCGTGGTGTTTTAATGGGCGTCGGTGCGCGCGCGCGTGTGTTTGAGTGTACAAGTCGCTGCCTTCAGCTCTTGACGTAACGAAACGATAATTTAATTTGTTTATAACAGGCAGCGTGCCGCAAATGACATTATATGGAAGGCATATATTCACAGCATCCCTTCAGCATTTATAGGAGAAGAAGATTATCAACGTCGACTTAGTGCCAGCGGACTGTCTTTCTCTAAATGCGTGTGTGTGTGTGTGTGTGTGTGTGTGTGTGTATAACAGGAGATGCGTTGGTATGAGATAATCTAAAAAAAAAAAAGGAAAGCATCTTCAAAATAAACAGCCTTGTAAACATCAACAGCGACCATGCAACTAAACACCGTCAGATCACTACAGAGATCATATGACCTTGATTCATTCACTAATAAAGACACATCTGCTATTCATGTCAACCTGATGTCATGAAAATTGCAGTAGCCTACACGCTGGATCATCATTTATACGGCCAATCATACAGGATTGTTTGCTTTTTGCCAATATAGATTATTTAAAATTATAACTGGAGTCTGACTTTATTTTTAAGTGATAGTGATATATATTAAGTGGTAGTTGATCTCATGTGGATGACCCATTTTCAGAGGGAAAGATCTGTCCCTGTGTTCTACTGATTGCAACACATTTATCATTCATATCTGGTTTGGAATGGAAAAGACAGAGACAGAAAGAATGGACAGATTACTTACAGGCAAGTTCACCCAGGTCGGGTCGAAATCAAAGGCTTTTCAAGTCACAACCACAACCAATACAATACAATACAATGTTTATTTATATAACATAAACTCATAAAACAGAGAATCAGGGAATATTAAATGCCAGTGAGAATAAATATGTTTTAAGAGTAGATTTAAATATGTATATAGTTGGGGCAGTTCTAATGTGCCGGGAGACTATTCCATAACTGAGGTCCAACAACCGCAAAAGCACGATCACCTCTATTTTTGAGTTTAGTCCTGGGGGAACATGAAGTCATTCGGAATCACCAGATCGAAGATCTGAACCAACTTATCGGACCTGTTTTGTTGGATTTTGCATAATCTGTTTAGTGTAGTATAATTGTTGTATGATATAAAATTAGAGGTTTGAGTCCAGGCCTGGCCCTGAGTCAATCTCTTGAATTTAATAAACTCAGAATTAATAATTCTGTCTTCTAGTGTTCCATCAGATGATTAGTTATGAGCAGACAGAAGTAAAAAAAATCAGGTGTAGCCTACTTGTTCGCTTAAAAACATTTCCGTTCCAAATCTACATTTGGCAAAAAATGACACATTAAAGGGAAAGTTCAGACAAAAAAAAAGAAAATTCTGTCATCATTTACTTACCCTCATGTCGTTTTAAACCTGTATGACTTTCTTTCTTCGATGAGACACCAAAGGAGATGTTAGGCAGCCTCAGTTCGCTTTCATTTTATGGAAAAGAGATGCAATAGAAGTGAGCGCTGACTGAGGCTGTCAGTCCCTGACATTGTGCACAACATCTCCTTTTGTGTTCCACAGAAGAGAGAAAGTTAAACAGTTTTGGAACAACATGAGTGTTTAAACGATGACAGAATTAGCATTTTCTAGGTGAACTGTCCCGTTACGTTTGATTTTGCTGCATTTTGTTGAATAATGTGAAGACGCTTGTAATTTACTTACTAGCTTTTAGCTAGCAAGAAACAGTTGATAGGTTTTGAAGTAACAATATATATATTTTTTAACCCTCTGGGGACCAGAAACGCGCCGGCGCGTTTTGCCGTTTTTTTTTCACATAGCAGAAAAATAGACTTAAAATACTCTGTGGATTTTGATCGTACATATAAGTGTTATACATCAATCGATCCTGTTAATTGTCTATTATTTTTCTGTATACTCACAATAAAAACAAAGTTTTGTGCTTTTTGTCAAATAAAGAAAAATAAACATGATGCGAGTTTTGCCTTCTCTCTGTCAGTGCAGTCCATTCTGAAACACGTCCGAAAAATTAACTCTAACTCTGCAAATACTTGTCATACAGGCACGAGAGATTTTTCTTTATGAAGCTTGAATTCTCTTCTTTTCAAATGAAGTAATTTATATAAAAAACAAATATTCTCAGTTTATGTAATCTGTATGAAAAGAGAGTGCTGTCAGAATTTTTTTCCCCAGCTCATTACACTTCATTACGCGTTAATCTGACACGCCCACGGAGGACGCGCGCTATTCAAACGCAAATGTTGAGGCAAGCCATGACAATGCCCACATCAGCCGTTCCACCGCGGCGGTAAAATGTGGGGTGTATTTGCTGCCTTTTACCGCTAAGAGGCGCTACAATCATAGACTCTGAAAAGTGTTCGTTTATTCTTTCTAATGCGTAATCTGCCGCCGCACCGCGGCTCATTCAGAGCGATTAAAAGCTGGTAGCAGATGAATTCAACAAGTGAAATGTAGTTAAAATAATTCATAATCACAATACTGAAATTATAATATTTTATTTTATATTATATTTTATAAAAATTGAATAAATAATGAAAAATAAAACATTGCAATAAAAACATTTACAGACGTACAGACGATAGCTCAGTGGTTAACGCAACAACACGAGCTTCGAGGAGCTTCAATCGACCCGAGATCGAATCTCAATGTAGCATACATGTTGTTAACCGATGTTGGCCTACAGCGTTTATATTTTACCTTCTTGATGCTTAAATAGCTAACTGTTTATAACTGTTTACTTATTTAAAGTCAAGAGTTGTTTAATTATCATAACATAAATTTGCTACATTCCTGTAGAACCGCAGCCGCTGCACAAACGTCAAAAACTGATGAAGGAAGATTGTCAGCCGATTGCATCAGAAAATGAAAATGAAGAAGCTCGTCTTTATTCTGCTAAATTATTGTGTAATGTAAAAGAACACTAAAATTACTTAAGTTTGAAACCAAGTTCGAACATTTCAAGGTTTAAATAAAGTGTCGGGACAGTTTTTTTTATTATTTAAAACAGGGTTGCATCGGGTTTAGAGTTTATTTCTTTTGCGATGCAAAATAAGAAACACTAGGCTAATCTTATTCTTGCGACATTTTAAATTTGTATTGCCAAAGAAATGACAGCTATATTAAACAATTAAAACAGTAGGCCTACAAAACGAAAATTGTCCAAAGCAACATAATTAAATTAAAACATGCGTTTTTCTTTGCCTCTCTCGCGCTGAATCTCTTTTTTAACAAGTTTATTTAGTCTCCCTCGCTCTCCATATGAAAGAGGAACATTAACAGGCCTATTGTCCTGCGCGCACGATACACTGAACTGTCCCTCCAACCCCCCACCGGCTATCGGAGTCTGAGGCTGATTTAACACAAAGAGAAGTCGCAATTCACACTTAAATCGCTATTCTAGACAGTGTTGATAATGAAGGAATTAAATGATTTAAGTTACATGTAGCCTAGTGATATTTCTGTCATAAAAGTTTATTACTAAATATTTCATTATTTCAATAATTGATGAAATAAAACTGGTTTGGGCCAGCTTTTTCCAAGCAAAACTAAATATAATCTGAAAAAACGCATGTTAATTTGTTGTCATGAACAAAATGTTCAACTCAATATTAAAGTCTACAGGGATCTTTGGATCCTTTCAACCAGGCATGCAATTTGTGAATTAAGTTTTAATTTTTTGTATTATTCAAATAAATATCGAAACACGGTGCTTCGTGGTAATGCTGCTAAATTAAATAACATGTATAGAATAATTATGAACTTAAATGAAACAATATCTCAACATTTCGAAAAATACATTATTTGATCTGTTTTTACATTTTAATTCAGGGCGGTTTAGCCTGCTACATTTAATTAGAGCGAGATTTTCACCCTTGTCATTTTCTCATTGGGAAGCGCTTACAGGCTACATGTTTGAGTACATCCTCTGTACCTCTCGTTTTCATATGGATTACATAATCAGATAACATTTATTAGCCTGAATATTTAGACATTTAAAGGCTTTAGACAGAGCCGATTTCTTATAGTGACTGAGCTGAAGTGGCTTTCGGTTCATTTTTGTGACGCGCAGTTCCTGGAGACAGAGACGACAGATAAACTTTTGTCGTTAGCTAAAGTTCGAATAAAACCCGACTTTAGAAAAATGCATAGGGCCACTCGGCGTGGTCTGCCAAAACACTTAATTATAAACTTCAATATTTCATTCAAAATAATCTCAAAACGCTTTGTGAAATTTTGAAAAGCCGTGCATGCTTTAAGGCCACTTGAACTAATGAACAACTGAAACGCTGGTTTTGATTTTATTGTTTGTCGTTGTTTAAACGTGCTTGTTGCATATCTCTATTTTATATTTGATATGGTCTATTGGTGAAGTAGCCTATAGCATTGATTACTGTGGAGGGAGGGGTGTGGGGATTCAATTAATTCAGCAGAAGCAGGGATGTTTAGACCAGAAGGAAATCCCCGTCCCCCCTGGCAAATCACACTTTACTTAAAACCATGTTTTTAAAAACTCTAGGTTGTAGGGAATCAAAATAATAATAATAATAGGCCTAATAAAAAAAAAATATATATATATAGGCTATATATATAAAATTACTTTTTTTACAGAACTGCTTTTGAAATTACGATTGGTAGCCTCGTACGATTGGTACAGATGCAACGTCGTTCTGTTGGATACTATTGTTCCTTAGTGTAAAATGGAAATGCATGGTAATTTTATTTTATAAATATAAGCAAAAAACTGTATGGTGTAACAGAGTTTTAGAGCTAGACAAATCTCTCTGCATTAATAAATATAAAATTTACAGTAGACCATGTTTGATCGGGATTTGAACTCGTGTCATCTTGATGATCGAATCGTAAGTTCTACCGCTCGACTATGAATTTTCTCACTGAGAAATGCCCAAACGTCTGTTTCTCAAATGAGCGAGAAAACGTTTTGTCGTTAGCCTGTGATTGTAGGCCTACTTTAGCCTACATGAATAAAAGTAGACCTTTTACAGTTTTAAAAGATGATATCTTATCTGTATGACCAACAATTACGCAGTAAGTTCTTTTAGCTGTTATGAGAAAAATAAATCCAAATGAACGCGCCGCCGCGTTTGTCAAACTCTAATTCAACATGCCAGAATAAAGCCAGATTTTAGAATAATGCATAGCCACTCGGCGTGGTGTGCCAAAATACCCTAATTATAAACTTCAATATTTCATTCAAAACCATCTCAAAACGCTTTGTGACATTTTAAAAAGCCGTGAATGTATTAAGGCCACTGGAACCAGGATCGTAACTGAAACGCGCTGCATGTCTCAATACAGGAAGCGCTGGTTCAGAATGTATTGTTTGTTGTTTAAACGTGCATGTTGCATATTTAAAAATATTTGTTTAAAAATAAAAATAAATGTTTGTTGTAGGCTTATTTGTAAATTACCATAACTTGTAGAATTTCATCCTTACTGTTAATTGACATTAGCCCCACTTACGTTTTGATAAATGTCCCTTTGCGCCACCTGGCGGTCATTTCGCGAGCGACTTTGAAATGCGACTGGTTTATTTTTATTGTATTGGTCTACTTTAAAAAATAATACTTTATAAGACATTTATGGGAAAAGACTATTTTCTTTTCAAGATGTTTCCAACTGTAACTTTGAACCAATTCTGTAGACTGGCCCATATAGCATTTGACCAGGATTTGTTTCCAGGTATGACTAAAAATGTGCTTCTGGCTTTCATTTATATTTTGATTGTTTGTATATATATATATATATATGTGTGTGTGTGTGTGTGTGTGTGTGTGTGTGTGTGTGTGTATATATATATATATATATATATATATACACACATGTAGGCTATATATATATATACAAGAAAGAATGCAATGACAATATATATATATATATATATATATATATATATATTGTCCTTACATTCTTTCTTGTGTGACACCCCTGAATGAAAGGCTCATTATTATGCAGGGTCACTGTCTGAGAATCACTTAATTATTCATGATAGGGGTTGGGCCGTTCCGCCCATCCGCATATTGCCTTGGCAAACAAAAAAATGTTTTTCACAATTTAAAACAATATATTGTTTTATGTGAATGATTAGGAAGGATGATTTTCAGATCATTTTGAAGCAAAAACTCTAGGCGACGACGTACATTAGTCAAAAGTCTTGTGGACTCATATTTAGTATGTTTTTTGTGTCCTTATTTCAAAAACTTTATTTTTTAGTTTTTTCAATAACCACGCATAAACAATATTCTCTAAAAAATACAAACATGTACATACATGTTGCTCACACATTATGGTAGTCCTGTTTGTGCTAAATAGAGTGTAATTTCACCTGTGCCATTAATATGTTTATAAGCAACTGAAAAAAGCACAAATGTCAGAGCATGTCAAAACATCTCAAGGACCCCAAAAACACCTTGGTCCCCAGAGGGTTAATATTTGATACTAGTGTGTATGACTTTAAATGCAAGATAACAGGTCAATTTAACAAACTTTTGCTGATGCCAGTGAAGGATCACCAGAGTGTTCATTTGTGAAACTTAGTTTGAACAGCCATGTGTTGGTGCTAGCGGGTTTCTTTAATGGGGCAATTTTAGATTCGTGTGAGTTTCTGTTTTCCATCAAGATGCTCCCTCTGTTCTCTTGTTTTGTCAGTGGGTGTTGTGCTGAATTTTGTAAAGAGTTCACACGCAGGGTGGAGCTGGGTGGTTTGCTCTGTTTGCCTTGATGGGGGTGTTTTGTATTTCCACTGTGTGTCATTTCTGCACCACTAACATAACCAAATAGAATTACAAAAATTAATTATTGTTTTCAAATAGATTTCAGCAAAACCATCGTCCACCCTTGGTCAGCTAAGCAGAGTCAGACTATTAGATTAAATGTATATGGTGCGTTCGTAACATTCTGTTCATGTTTTTGCAATGAAGGAAAAACGTTCTTAAAGGGAAAGTTCACACAAAAATGAAAATTGTCATCATTTACTGACCCTCTTTCCACATCTGAATGACCTTCTTTCTTCTGTGGAATTTAAAAGAAGATATTTTGAGAAATTATATATATATATATATATATATATAATGGAAGTCAATGGTGACCAAAACTGTTTGGTTACTAACATTCTTTGAAATATTTTATTTTGTGTTCTGCTGAAGAAAGTCAAATGGGGTTGGAACTTGGAAAACATAAGAGTGAGTAAATAAGGACAGAATTGTCTTTTTTTTTTGTGAACTATCCTTTTAAAACATCGATAAAACTGGTTGTAACAGAAATGTCATTTTTATAACATAATGGAAACATTATGAAAACATTCTTGGAACATAAACCGCTTAGCTTGGTTTGTGTTTGTTGGTATATGTTTTGAATGTCACAGCATGGGTCAAAGTGTAATTTCAACACTCACTCATTATCAAACAGAGGCCGGTGGGACACATGCTCCGACAGATGCTTTCATCATCAAAGGGCGACAAGCACAGCGTGCAGGATGCTTCTCGCTTTGTGTTATGGGTTTGATTGCTCAATACACAAGCAGTGTTTTGTGGCTGCATCCTGATGTCATAGATCCATGAGAGTCCATGTACGCAATCATTCACAACAGTTTGAATATAAACGTATTAAATGCAGCTCATTATAATGCCATAATAGAATAATGTATGATTGGATGTGTAGCAGCTGCTCAAAGCACTGAGTGCATGTGTTTGCAGAAAATGGAGTAGTCGTGGTCTAGGGAGTGCTCCTCTTTTCATTCTTTGAATGTCCTTCAAATTAAAATAGTGATTCGCATGAATAATATAGCTTTCTCATCTCAATCTCTTTCTCTCTCTCTCTCTCTCTCTCTCTCCCTTTCACTTACAAATTCATCCATTTTTGTACACACTCAGGGTAGGAACTGAGAGCTGCTGAGTGTGTAGAACATCTTTTAAAGTGGGAAGTGTGTGTGTGTGTGTGTGTGTGTGTGTGTGTGTGTGTGTGTGTGTGTGTGTGTGTGTGTGTTATGAATAAGGAGGTCATCAAACAATGACGATGGGATTTGGAATGATCTTTTGAAGGACTTTGATTATTTCAGTCCCAACATGAAATTGAGAGCAATGATCCCATGTGTGTAAGTGTTTTTATGCTTTTATTTTCATCCATTTACGAGGTTAAAAGGTTTTTAGCTTGAGTGTTTGAGAAAATTATTGCTGTGTAGTGTCACAAGTGTGCTAGAAAAAGAGTGTTAAGAATGACTAGCAACCGACTACTGAGGCTGACTAGTTCATCTACTATTTTTTTTATTTACCTTTTTGCATTGTTTTAAAGGGGATGACTTAAGTTTTTTAATTTGAGTATTTTTTTGGTATTTTAAAGGCCAGATTTACTAAACATGGCAAATTAGCGTGAGAGCGCAATTCCCCCCAAAAAAGTTAAAGAACACGCAGTCGGATCATTTCCATAATGACTAACACAATCTACCAAGAGCAGCGCAGAGTAGAATCTGGTTTAAGACATGCTTTTTCTGGGCGTTAAATAATGGCACAAATACCAGTAAATTGACTAGCGCAAACTTTAGAAAATCACCTTGCATGATTTATTTAAATATTCTCCTCTCATAAATTTTTATTTGTCTGAAAGGGAAACTCCTACAAATGCATATCCAATAAGGTCAGCCGCAAAAATAACCCTGTCGTGTCCACTCCTTTTCAGCGCCAATTTTTGCTTTTCAGGATTTTTTTTGTAAATCCTGACGGTAATGCAAAAAGAGGGTTTGCTATGGCGCAAGCTGTTACGAAATCTGGCCCTAAGTGTTTTAAGGAATTTTTAAGGGAATAAAAAAATAATCTAGTAGGTTTTCGGAAATCTAATGGTTTTATTTCTTCTCAGTGATTCTGGTTTATTCATGGAATAAAGGAATACATATTTAATGCTGCAGTCCGTAGCTTTTTTCGGGTTAAAAATTATCCAAAATACATATTTGAGAAAATACATAACCAGCCAGTGTTCAAAGCTCTCTGCTTGCCTTAGCTCGATTCAAAGCGGTAAGCTTGTAATAATGTTTTTAATTCCAGTGGTACTGGTGGATTTCCGCGGGAGATTCGAGCATGTCTTTGCGTCATTACGTCACATCTGTACACATAAAGAAGGAGTCTCTGCGAGTAGGATGTATTGCGTGTGAGGATGTTGGAGGTGGAGATTTATAGCATTTTCTCACAGCACTTGATATAATTACATTTATTAATTTGATGGCGGATCCAGAAAGGTTCAAACGACAATCACCAGTGACAACAGATTCACCCGCTGTAAAATGCAAAAGACTTCGTTTGGACTTCGGAGTGGCTACAGAAAAAAAGAGACTGCAACCGGACCCATGCAAAAACACAGATACATATCGGAAGGACATTACATGTAGTCACGCAATGCTGACGTTGTTAACATTAACAATTTGAGAACAAAGTATAATTTGCACGGTTTTGCGTGATATGATAACTTATAAGCGATTGTTAGATTTAATCAGTGCGATTTACTGCAATGTCAGAACCAGAACAAAAGTGTATGTTTCTTACTAGTTCAAATGACATTTTCCGGTGAAAATTCTTATGTTGGTCATACTTCCAAAAATAATAATCTGTGATTCTGAATGACAGTATCCACACCGGCGCGGTGACTGACAGCCTCACAATCTCCTCAAACATTCTGTTCATCCGCGCTGTGATGTGCCGAGGGTGTTGAAGTACAACTCACGTAAAATTGATAATTCCGCGAATGACTGCAATTGCAGATTTCGAACAGAGATGGCGACAAAGAGGAAAAACTGCGGACTGCAGCTTTAAAATTCATTGCCAAATTATGATGTTTATACAGACTTTTACTTTTTATAGTCTTTTTTTAAAGGCAGCGTAATGCAGTCAAATAATTGTCATAACACAACATATTAATCTACAATACTGTTCCAACAAAAAAAGTTTGGTAACATTTAATTCATTTATTTTTTATAAAATACTACTGATAAAACTTTTTAATGTGCATACATATGTGTCATATGAATAAGCAGTCAATAACTGTGCTGATTTCTCAATGTTTGAATTACTAAAAAGAACCAACTCATTAGAGTCATTTGTTCGCAGGTTGGACACTGGTACCTCTCTGTATGTTTATGATTCACTAAAAAGAAACAATCATTCTATAATTCGACTATACTGGTCTGTTTGTTTTCAAGATGCTATGTCTCGTTAAAAAAAACACATTGAAAATGTTGTTCGAGGCATCCTGTGTGAACGCCAAAGAAATGTATTGGTTCTGAGTCTGGTAGACCCTAATTATACAGCGTTTCTTAAAAACTGCCTTGTCGTTCAGACAACCCACCAACTAGTCGGTTTTGAAAATATGCTGTTTTGCACATCCTTATGTGTGTGTGTGTGTAATGTGTGAGGTCTTTCATGTAAGCCCACGCTTACATGTTCAGAGCATGCTATGAGTCACAGTGTGTGATGTCAAGTGCTTCAAGCTAAAGTCAGAACAAAAATAGTGATATGATGTCATCAAACACAGCTTTCTCACCATGATGTTTCTAACCGTCCCATGAATCCCATGAACCATAGCAGCATGACAAGACAAACATAGCCCTGTCAATCAATGGCATTGTCAAAATTATCTTATGCATAACATCTTCAGGACCATATTAGAAATAAAATATATATTAAAATTAGGGCTGTCAAATGATTAATCACGATTAATCACATCCAAAATAAAAGGTTTTTTACATAATATATGTGGGTGCACTGTGTATAATTATTTTGTATGTATATAAATACACACACATGCATGTATATTTAAGAAAAAAATATTATTTATATATAAAATATTTATATTTATATATAATATAAAGTATATATAAAACTATATACAGTATATACATGAAAATATTTCTTAAATATATACAAGCATGTGTGTGTATTTATATATATAAAATAATTATACACAGTGCACCCACATATATTATATAAAAAAAACTTTTATTTTGGATGTGATTAATCACGATTAATCATTTGACAGCCCTAATTAAAATATGTATTATAACCCCATGTTCTGTCTGCATTGCATGAATCATTGACCATTTGTCTGTATATTAAACAAATACTGACCAGTTTGCTCTTATTGTGACTCAATCAAACACTCATTCCAACTAATATAAGCAATTTATTCGACTTTAATAAGCTGAATAACACGCATGTAAAGACTGAACAGGCTGTAGAGGCCATAGAGATGTAGTAGAGAGACACACCTGTGGGAAGTTAGATTGTTGTGGCATAGATTTGCATGAATGGAAAATTTGCTTGTAAAATTGGTTCATTATCCTCATGCTTCCTTTAATGCGTTGTCGTTTTGCACAGTGAAACCGTTGTGAGAAATGACTCATGCATTATGCCCTTGCCCACAGCTTAAGAGACCATAGTTATGCCATTTTGCATGCAACGCAAGTAGAGATATAGCTTTTAATGCAATTATATCTCAGTGCATTTAAGCATTTTTGCCCAGTTAAACATTAGGTAAGTGTTTTATCAGTTTGTGCATCCATCGAACCCACAGCCAAAGATAAGTTAATGGTGTTATAAATCAAAAGTACCAAGCATTTCTACAACTGTTTTACATGCAAGTCTCCTTCCAAGTGTAGATCAGCATGACATTAATGTTAAATCCTTATGTCTAGCGGTCTCTCAGACTGGCCTCAGGTCTGCTGTAGTGACAGGTTCAGGGAGAGTAAAGCAGCCTCTGAGATAAAGCAGCTCTGTGATTGATTGGTGATCACCCTGAAGTTTGATTGCTCCTTGGATCGATTGCTCCTGGCTGTGGTGGCACCATTCATTGTTGAAGTCAATGGCAGGATTTTTTTCTTGATAAGTAATGAATGGCACAGGAAACTTTAACCTCCAGTTGTTTCCTAT
The DNA here is from genome assembly GCF_029890125.1 of Rhinichthys klamathensis goyatoka. Lineage (NCBI taxonomy): Eukaryota > Metazoa > Chordata > Actinopteri > Cypriniformes > Leuciscidae > Rhinichthys > Rhinichthys klamathensis. Next base: position 4,611 of record NW_026606753.1, on the reverse strand, counting down.
TTCAGTTTTTGGACAATGTGAGCTATTTCAAGAGTGAAAAAAATAGCTCAAAGTGTTTAGCTTAGCAATGGGTGCTTTTTGTCCAATGTGGTCTTGATTGGTGTGGGGTATTTTTTATTTTCTCTAAACATTTATTGTTCATTCACTGCTAAACAATTTAAGCCAGGCATCTGCTCCCTGTGGGGATTTACCTTATAGTGTGGCGACAATTTAAAGGGATAGTGCACCCAAAAAGGAAAATTCTGTCATCATTTATCACCCTCATGTCATTCCAATTCTGCACACATTTCTTTCTTTCTTTCTTTCTTTCTTTCTTTCTTTCTTTCTTTCTTTCTTTCTTTCTTTCTTTCTTTCTTTCTTTCTTTCTTTCTTTCTTTCTTTCTTTCTTTCTTTCTTTCTTTCTTTCTTTTAAAATATTTAGGCCTAAATTTAGCATTTACGTTGAATTGCACATACAATTTCCATCTATTCACTTAATGTCTGCTTTCTAGCTTTCTTCGAAAACTAAAGGAGATATTGTGAAAAACGCTCTTTTCTATACCATTAAAGTAAAGGGGAGCAGGGTGACCATTGTGTATATTGAAATACAGCATATGAAAACTTGACGTTAATGATGTGAAATGCCACAATGTACTAGGTTTGACTATGCAAATAATACGTGCTCCACTGAAATGAGATCCTTATGGTTCTTTAGAGCTCAGCTCCTGTCACCATTGACTTTTTATTGTAAAAACAGTGTGACCATTTTCCGTAATTTCTTCTTTTGTGTTCTACGGGGAAAAAAGTTGTATGAGTTTGGAACAACCTCAAAGCGAGTTTTTTGGATCCTATTCCTGCAAAGTAAATGTACATTTTTGGGAATTATCTTAAAGTCTTAAATTATCTTAAAGTAACTGAACTAGTGACAGATCTTTTCTTATTATATTGTGAAGTACTTGTGACATTTTGATTAAAATTACAGGGTCAAACAAAATGCAAAAAATGAAACGCACACATTGATCATTCAGAATAGAATCTATTACATGCATTTACAAAATAGATAGGGTGAATTTCATGTTGGCGTTAGAACAATTTTCAAGCGGTCAAAGTTCAAACCATCTTCAAAACTGTCAAATGCTTTTTTCAAAATTCTATTTTGAGCACTTGAAATGTGATTAGAATCACAGACACTTTTAAAAATAGGGCATGTGAACTTTTGCATTGATGTGAGTCTGGTGAGTGACAGTGGGTGGTATATAAAGTGCTGTTGTTAATTTAAACATCACTAAGCAGTGGATTTGGCTGTCCTTAGAGGCCAGCTTTCTGGGGAGGTACCAACTCTGTCTGTCATATTCCTTCTCTCTCGCTCTCTCTTGTCTCTCTCTCATGCTCTCTCTATGTTTTTTTTTCTCTTTCTGGTAGCCATCTGTTGTCCTTGTGTTTGAATCTTAAATAACTGCTGCTCTACTGGAATATTCCCCACATGGATAAAGCCTCCTGCATAGTTTTATACATACAGGGGAAAAAAGAGAGAGAGAGAGCGTCCATTACATTGTTTTATTGAGCCACAGAGAAATGGAAAAGAGGCTGAGAGATTCATCCTCATCCTGCTTTTTGCCTAATTAGCCATTAAACCAGTGAATGAGAAATATTCTCTTCCAGTGTGTGTGCCCCCTGTTCACTCCTTTGAGTTGTTGTTTTTGGCCTCCATTAAGAGTTCATCGGTCATCGCTCACATTTATAGCACTGTGTGTGTTATATTGCTTGTGGGAACTGAGATTCCAGCGAAGATAATTTCTTTTGTTGTTGGGTCAAATACACTAGTAAGGTCTGCCATCAAAACCTGTACTTCTGTGACCTCCTGTTAAAAAGGTCAAGTTTGATTTGTATAAGAGTGTCCATGATGAAGAAAAGAAAATGTGTCCATGATGAAGAAAATATTTTTTTTAATCTAGCTAAAACACAAATGGAAATGTACTTTTGTAATAATGTTCATTTCATACGGTTTTTTAAAAGCTTTTATACAATTTTTAACCTGCATATGGAATTTGGCGTCCCGAAGTGTTCTTGTTACATCAGTTCAAAGTTACAAAAATGTACATTTCATCAGTATAAAAATGCCATATGATGTAACTATCAAGTAACAAGAAGTAATAATAGTAATTATTAAAACATGATATTAAATAGACATTTTTTGGGACCTGAAAAATATTCTTTATATATAAGAAATAATTTTCTTTGCGCTTGTGAAACGCTTTGACTGATTAAACAATGAAGACAATAAACACACGACTGCCCGCGATATATGTGTATTTTGAGTTCTTCTTGTATTCTCGGGTATTTTCATAATAATAAGTATATTTATAATGAAATGCTTATTGACATAGCCTTTATCACTGTATAGAAAACTATAAAATATATAAATTGTCTCCCTCATTCTATGATAAAATAAAGCCACATCAGCTTACAAAAGGAAGTTATTTCAAACACTTTGAGGTTTTGGAGTGAAAACATGTTATATAAATGTTGTCTTTATGTTGGACAACAGGTTTATGAACGCATTACAAGTTTGAAAGAGTTTGACGCTTGTTGCTTTTTCAAATAACACGTGACTCAAACTTGCAGTGCTTTCAGAGATTAGAGGTACGTACTACTGATCACAGAGCCGCTCTTCACTAACACACTGTGCATATTTAATAAAAAACAAAAACAAAAAAACATCATAATCGGACAAAGCCAACTCCGATTTTGGTTTAATTTCGATAATCGTGCAAGCCTCTACCAAAATATCCAAAAATGGTTGTTGCTGATTACGTCATTCGAGCCGTTTAATCGCAAACACGGCTGTCAGTCATGACCCCAGCAAGCAATTTTACGTTTTAAAAGATGTCTAATAGCCGTCCAAACACCAGCCAGCCCTGACGTCTAGGCTTAAACACGGCAAAATGTTTGGTCTGTCATTGAAAATATTATAGACATCTAACAATAGCCCAAGAAAAGACACACAGGTTACGCATAGAACATGTCAAAGAATTTAAACCAAACACCTTCTAATCACTGTTGACTTTGCTTACATGATGGAATATATACATCTCACAAGTTATTTTGGCAAAAACGACATGTAACCAAATTCAAGATTATTTTGGGTAGAAGTGGGTTACTCATAGCCGGGACTATATCGGGTCTATAGTTAACCTAGATGGTAAAAATGATGGCTATTGCTTTCTGGGAAGTCACACCCTGTTTTTATAGCATCAAAAAGCGAACTAAAACCAAACTTTTTAGAAGGGCAGCCACCAGGGGGCGATCAAAATGTTTTGGCTTCACTTTTCAGTACGTGAGTGGCACACTTGGACTAAGTGCAGTGCATTGAAGGTCAGGTATTATGTGTGACATAATGAAGCAGTGAAATCGAGGTATCTTTGGCCTTATCATCGCGGTTTCACACAGCTGACTGGTTACCAATGGACCAACACCCCCATTAGTTCTTGCCATGTCAGGGGTGTGTGCGTGTGTGTATGTGTATGAATGTGTGTCACGTTTTATGCTGTTTCCAGGATATGACTCTTTAATTTTACGCATGAGGGAACTGGATGCACCGCTGTAGCGTATATCTGAACACACACGGACACACGACAAGTAACATTAACTTATATCCTGTGCCTGACACAGTTCATCCTGATTTATTTAAGTCTGGACTCAGGTTTAGTCTCTCTGTGGCAAGTAACTCAGGTTGATATGTAGAGCTCATTCCGTTGGGATTATTGCAAGCTCCTAAAGAACAGTTTCCCAAATTGCAGATTCCCAGATCAAGTGCTTTTTTCCAACGGTGTCCAATTTTGATCCAAAAAAGAGACGCAATAATTTTCTCCCTTATGATCCTGTAGTGCTTGTCTTCATCTCTATATTATGTCTCGCTCTCACGGCTGTCTTCCTCCTCTCCTTTTCTCTCCTCTCCTCTCTTCTCGGACAAAGCACAGTTTTTCTCCTCCGCAATCTCTTCTTGTTATTGCCTGAAGCTGCTGTAGCATTTTGCTCTCTCTCTCTCTCTCTCTCTCTCTCTCTCTCTCTCTCTCTCTCTCTCTCTCTCTCTCTCTCTCTCTCTCCTCTCTCTCTCTCTCCTCTCTACTCACTCTCTCTCTCTCTCTCTCTCTCTCTCTCTCTCTCTCTTCTGTGCGCATTGAGCCATGTCTCATGATGACTCATTGCCTCCAGTCCCGTAATACATCCAATTACAGAGGGAAATAGAGAGTTAGAAACAGAGCGAGAAAAGATGGACACCAATGAGAAGAGAGAGCTGTGAGAGGATAGATTGGATGGGAATTAGGACATATCTGTGTTATTTTGTTCAGAATGAGGGCTATGAATACCAGAAACTGGTGTAAGGGATGTTTGGGTGGCAGCGATGCAATTCACCTTGTAATGGTGGTGCATGATAATGATGATCTCTCCTGCCCCCTTTCCTCGTGCGTCCTGTCACGGATGGGACTGTCTGCATGCTTGCATATGAGAAACAACCACACACACACGTTTTTTTCATGCTGCCAGTCCTTAAACGTTAAGAAAAAAAATAAATAAATAATGGACAGGATAGTGACAGAAAAAAGAAAAAAATGTATACTGAGTGATAAC